>NC_092816.1:109069032-109752365 GCF_023375885.2 Dermacentor andersoni | reverse complement strand
GTGTCGAATTAACGAGCTTTTACTGTAGCTAATATTGTTACGGATTTTGCACTTTGGTTTCATTGTTGCTGTACTATATACTCATTGAAATACAGCGTGGACTACGAAATTTTAATCTTACTTCTTTCTTTAGGTAATCCATTACACCCACATTTGTTACATTGAGGTTTGCCTGTATAGAAACAGCCAACAAAGCACAGCATGCTTTAGTTAAAAAAACTTACATGCGACGTCTAATGCTTTGCATATATGAGGTGATCATATTTAAGTTTTTTGGAACTTCTAAAATTTGCCTCTGACAGATAAGATTATTCTTGTCCTTGATCCAAGAGGCAGACATTACTAGCACGAAAAAATTTAAACACAGTCAACTGATTAATGAAAATTTGCTCATTAACTTCTGAATTACCTTATGGCAGATATTGCAATTTATGAACTGTAGCCGGTCAGGTTGCAAGACATATCGAATTAAAATGAATCTCCATGATAATACCAGTTTCTAGATATTTCCTTAAGTGTGAGACAGAATACATAGGCGTTCCAGTTACTTTTTGGGCTTCAGTACAAAAAAGAGCTCATTGATGAAGAGGTCAGGGGAACAACAGTGCATTTTTTTATGGTTCATATCACCGAACTGGTGTCATTCTTGGAATTCATTCCAAGTTTATACGCCTTGCAAACTCATTGGCTGCAATTAGTAAATTGTGTCGTAATGTAATTAAGAAGTTAGGATATTTTTATTAATTAGTTAAATATGTGTTTCGATTTCTCATGCAAGTAATGTCCACCTCTCTGAAAAATCCAGCTCAATGGCGGCCACATTTAGATGGGTCAAAATGGAAAAACGCCTTCAAGATTAATCTGGAACTGTCCACTACAGCATCTCTCATCAGCCACTGTGCTGTAACATTTTGATCCTGACTAGTTGGTTCATTTTCACCAGTTTTGAGACATTAAACCAAGGATACTAAATTGAATGGTTGGGTCAGCAGTGGTTGGGTCACCAGAATGGTTGGGTCAGCAGAATTGTGCCAGTTTTTCATGTTGTGTCCTTGTTCCTCTTCTGTCCTCTTTCACACGGCTCCTCAATGAGAGTGTTATTCTCTTGAATGGTTACGTGTGTGAACTGTTTAAATTCTTAAATTGTGCATTATGTGCGTGGAAATGTGGATTTTATATCTGTATTGTGCGTTGGTGTTCAGTGCTTCAACATAGATGGACTTCGTCTGCGTCACTTGATTCTCCGCGGCTGTTCGGGACTGACATCGAGGGGCATGTCGAGGATTGCCACCAAGTGCACCTCCTTGACGGAGCTCCAGCTTTTGGATTGCTTCAAGATCTCGGACCACGACCTGTCCCTCATCTGCCAGGTGCCGTTAGACCTTCCAATGCATTGCTTTACTTCACAAACTCTGGGCTTGTGGAAATATTCGAAACCTTCGAGTAACGAATTGGATATCGACCTGTTCAATTTAGTCCTCGAATCAAGTAGTCACGATTTGAAAATCCAATTATATTTGAAGAATATTTTTATAGTACCTTGCAAGGTTTACTCCGCATGATCAAACAGGAAATTGTAGCATAAAATGCAATAGCTTTCATCCTGTCCATAGCGCACTTAAGGGGGGACGCAGGCATCAGATCACGAAAATCGCAAAAAAGATCGATTTTTGGCAACAACGCGTTTTAGTATCTGCAATGCCTAATCTACATTGTATCAAAATGGTTTGACTGAAAACGCACTAAAAGTGCCAGAAAAATATTAATTTATCAGTGCGTAGGGCGAGAAAACAGCTTTAAATCGCGTAAAACCACCGCCAAAGCACGCTGCGTCACTCTGGGAGATTTGAGAGATGCATTCGCATACGGCAGCATATAATTTGACCATTTGACTATCTGCACCTGCGGAAGTTGGCATTTGTTGTGACAATATTCCGTCGCAGCGGCAGTGCAATTTCGTTATGTTGAAATCGGGTATTAACACACTTTGGTAGGTTGAGGTTCAAGATACATCGTGTTACAAAGTTAAGTACTTTGTTGTGTTTTCATTATAATTGAAGTCGCTGTATCAACGTATAACTGTATTCATAGAATACTTGTCCTTTCATCGAACTAAATCTGAATACGTTTTATTGCAACACACTTGATGCAATGGCAGCACCATCTGGAGTAGCCATTTGAACTAGGGAAAAAGTGCTTTCTTTTGTTCTGCCATCGCTGCAGATGGCAAGCATTTTGGGTTTGATCATGAAGGCATACACTGAAGTTAGTTGGCCCACAAAGTTGCCTTTTATAAACGTTATATGGCGACGCATGACTGTGATACAAACAATTTATAACAGCAACCAAATTTTTGGCCACCATCACAAGAGTATTTCAACAGAAACTTCATGAATATTTCCGTTTGTCTGTGGCACAGATCATCCTAATAGAAACTATAGGGCCTGGCTCATAGCCTCCCTACACAGATAGTGATTTTTTTAAAACTAAAAAGTATTTCTTCATAACAAGACACTTTTTTTTATTTATTTCTCAACATTTCTGTGTTCTTTGAATTCAACTGCAGCATTTTTCAAATGTTAAGAGTGGCAAATTTCAAATCAACCTGACTGGGGTGTGCAGAATTTGTTAAAATTGACAGTTGCCCAAAAGGTTTGCTTTAAAATTTACCAAGCCGCTTCTTCATTGAATTCACTTGACCTTTGATGGTGGTCTCTGTCAGTGCTCTGAAATTGGCGTTGTACCGGAATCTTCCAGGTTCGATGTGCCATGTATTGCTTTCATCTTGCCAGAGAAAGAACTGATGGAAGAATGACACGGCCATTTCCCATTTTCTTCAATTAAACCGTCACTGTCGTAACTTATGGTGTGTCAGCAATGGGGGATGTGTATTTCACCCATATATTCTGCAGGACGCACTATGCTATAGTCATGACTAAAATGCATCCTTCGTCATTACCATAATAAGCATCTAAAAATATAGCTAAAATTTGCTTTGTGTAGTTGCTGATTGCAAGTACATTATGCCACATGGTGACCCAAGTGAGTAAAATAAATAAGAATGCGGGTATAGGAGCCAGAGGCTATATGCGTTGACTGAAAGCTTGGTGAGGTAGGTTGGTTGCCCATGCGCATGTGTGCCATTTGCTTTGACATTGTACATATCAAGAAATTGCTGTCCATTTACATGTGGCCATACACTTGAACCACGCAGTAACAAAGATGTAAATGTTCTTTATGCTAGCAGCAATGTGACTTACTTTGTATCATTTCAATTGTGTCAAACAGAACCTGAAGTCACTGAAGAACCTGGGACTGTCAAGGTCACTATGTAATGGTGAGCAGAGCTTCTGTTTTGCAAACTCTTCCTACTAATGCTTGTTAAAGCCCACAGGCATTTGATTCATGAAGACGTGTCGGTGGTGCATTTAGCAACGCCTTCTTTGGTGACTATAAAAATGGAAAGGAACTCGCGCAGATACACCCCTGAATGTTTGCTTTGTATACTGTAAAACCCTATAATTTTGCAGCCTAAATTGCTAGCAACTTGGACAACGGTGGACACTTGCACTGCGTCAATAACGTCTGAGGCTGTGCTCTGCCACACATTGAGAGTCGGAGGGCAGCGCAGAAGGTGCCACACACTCGTGAATAGTAAGCCCCCCTGAATAAACTAAAGGTAGCGATATTCCTCCTCTCCTTGCCTCTCCTCCTTGTCCTCTTGCCGCTCGCCCTCTCAGTTTGCTCTTTGGGATTGCAGCAATCGTGGTGCATAGTATGCTGGCCAATACCAACTGTCATGGTGCCGGCACAAGTGAAAACAAAAACAAGAAAGCAAAAGGTGCAACCGGCGCCGTGCGGATGCATGTGCGCTTGTTTCCACGGCAACGGTGCAAGTTCGACGATGTGGCTTCGCTCCACCAACTGAGAAACGCGACTCTCCTTGCCTTTCCCTTGCTCACCGGCTCGGCAGCAGAATAGAACACATGTTGCTACGTTTAGTTTTATTCAGGGGGGGCTTAATGAATAGGGCCGGCAGAGCAGCGTGAAAATGTACCACCATTTCTGAAATCTGAAAATGCAATAACTGCAGTGAATTGTAATGTTTACGCATGCTATAATTTTTGTTTTTTTTTAATGTAAATTCGTTGCCCACACTTGGCAAGTTCTTACCAGGATGATGCACCTAAGCAGCAGCTGGTTCCATGTTTTGAAAGTGACAATGGCACTCGTTTCTTATGCTTATATTTTCTCCCTTAGAGAAGCTCTGTGCTCAAAGCCAGTAGTGCCAGTAAGCATGTTGCAGCTTGTGGGATGCCGAAACACCGGAGACGTTGACAACAGCACTGGCCGCTTCTTGTGGCACTTCCTTCAACCTTATTGGGCTAGAAATGTTTTGAGTTGCATCATTGTTGCTGCAGAGGGGGGAAAAAAGCACTATATGCTAATGTGTGCCTCTGCTTGCTCCTCAGAACCAGATAAATAGAACCATACTTGTTACAGTTGTAGTTCTGCATGCTCTAGTTAGCACCCACAATACAAGATGATGCCACTTGCACTGTCATGCACACGTGCTTTGGTATTCCTTAAACTGTAGTTAGTTTGTAAACAGGCTATAAGCTCTCTACTTTTTTAGAACACTGGCCTGTCCCATTGAGCTTAAATTGGCTTTTGCTTTAGATATCACTTTATTAAAGTTCTTTACTGGATGCATGCGTAGTTAAGATTGGAAGCTAACTGCTTTAGTCTATGCTGGTGTTCTGCTGAGCTCTGTTGCACAGCCTCTGAATGTGCTTTGCAGAGTGCTCCTTTTCAAAGGGCTTCAAATCACCTTTTTCATTTTCCAGCTACCAGCAGTGGTATTGGCGCAATCGGCAACTTGCGTCTTTTGGTAAGTACCATCTTGATATTTCTCCACGCTTGCAGCAGCTTTCTTCCATGGCCAGGTTGTTTGCTGATTCACGTGTTCAGTGGTGGTGCTGTACAGCTGTCAGTGCTGTTACGGCAGGTATGATGCAGCAGCTTGGATTGTATTATGTTGTACAGGGTGTCCCAGCTAACTTTTGGCCAAGCTGTTCAACGAAAACAGATTTTTTTTTTTTCATTGAACTACTTGGCAAAAGTTAGCTGGGACTGAGGCCCTGGGAGATGCATTCACATGAATACAGAGGTGCAAGAAATTATGCTGTGGGGAACAGACTGTAGAAAAAATAATTCGCACATATTTTCAACAGTGCAAACTCTCTTGTCCACGGTGAAACCTTGTTAATTCAGATTTTGGGGGACCAGAAGAAAATGTCTGAATTTGCCGAGTGTTGAAATATCGAACATATCAAAAAAACTACCATATTTGCGTGGGTAAAGCCTGCCACGTAAGGCCCCTCATGTAAGGCCCCCACCCCCACACTGGAGTGTAAAACTTTGGAAAAGAAGTTTCACTAAGTGTTACATGAGTACTCGTGTGCTGGTTAATTCCCCCAGAGCCACTACAAGGTGGCACTAGTCCATGACCAAAATATCTGTTGGCGACTGTAGATGGGTTCATAGTCGGCTGCCAGTGGTAGAATTATTTGCATATGCAGTCTGAGCGTAGTTCGAGGCTTCAGTAAGCAGCCATAAGCCTGCCTTGCGTAAGGCCTGCACCCAGTAAAAATTAAGGAAAATAATGTGTAAGCTTTACTGGAGTGAATACGGTATGAACAAAAGCTTGCTACTTCAAGATGCCTTTACCTACTGACGAAATCTGCAACCCTCATTTCTATAGTTATGCAAAATTGGAGCATGCGCTTGCTGGGACCACAGGGCAAGTCCAAATTATTTGATTTTCCACGTTAAAAAAATTTTTTTTTTTTGTCATCATAACTAAGGGTGTGCAAATACCGAAGAGTGCATTTTGAATTGAATCAAGAAAAAAAATGAAGCCGAATATCAAATCAAACATCAGAAATTTTAACACACACATTTTGTGCAAGAAACATGGTACTGCACGTGCTCAGGAGGCTAATCACATAAGAATCTTGCTATCTATCAGTAACTTAGGTACATAGGAATCAAGCTGTATAGTCTGGTCTACATTTAATAAAGGGGAACACCAAATTATTATGCCAGCACTGATAACTCGGCTCGTATACGAAGGTCTCGAAAATATTTTTATGGATAGTGCCTCTCAAATAGAATCAAGCGCTCTTTTCCCTCTGAAGCTAAAAAAATAGCGAAGTTGTCTTATATACCAATGAGGTTTTCAGTTTAATAGTGGGCCATACTGTGCTTAACGGCAGTCTTCTGTTACCTAAAAAGTCTTGCTTTCAAGTTTTCTTCCAGAAAACAGGAGGGTTGTTCCATCCTTACGGCAGGTGGTTTCTGTGGTTAAGCTCATTAAGGCCAATCTGCATAGCAGACAAGAGGGAACGCGTATCGCGTTACAGGGCACCGCTCCATGCGTTCATCGGTGGTGCATGGGTCGACCATAGTTGGCACCGACGGTAAAGAGTTCGCAAATCGGGAGGCCCATGGCAAGTTTGCGCAACCTCTGCTAGCGCATGAAGCGTCAATCGAGTAGTGCGGAGTCAGACTCCCTGTCGTATTTGGCTGCATAGCTGTTGAATGCAAATCACCCATTTTGCTGGTTCCTGGCACATGTTGTGCGTTTCTTGCATCTGTAGCACTTGGAAGAAGAGTTAACAACTTGTCTGTCTTGGTAAGAGATGCTAGAAGACCATCCTAGAATAGTTGATCGCCTCGTTCAATAGACCTATGCAGAAGGCCGAAGTGAGTGCCGCCGCGCCGCACACTGCGACGAAGCGTCATCACCAACACTACTGTTGTGTCGTGGATTGGCGTGAACAAGAAGAACTGCATCACAAGGTTCAGTTTTACCACTTGCTATCCCATTCGTATGAAGCAGAGAGGCGAGGACGCAGAATACAGGCCATTTGACATATGGCAAATGCAAAACTAGGTATGTGCACTCCGTGTTGGCTGATCACAACAGAGACTGAGTGCCATGACAGCTGAGTGGTAACGAAACAATCTGCAGCCACAACTTCGTTTGCAATAGGAAAAAAAAAAAGACTGTGCCAAGTCATTCTTCATATGTGTCGAATGCCTTTCCACTGGTTTAAATTTTGATCGCATGCTGCAAAAATTGCAGTGGCACTCCTCGCAGAAGTGCTGCAGCATGCGATCAACAAGTTAGTCGCACGTCATGCCTGTCGCAGCAATCGGCCCAATTTTTGGCCGCCAACACACCAAAAATAAGAGATGACAAAATTATGCCAAGAGCTATTTCGCAACTTTAGAGTGACCGGTGACCCTCACTCACGTAAGCATCGTATATGATGCTAAATCCATGATCATTCATTTGTTACAGAATACAGATGTGTTTCAAACAAATTTCGGTCCCATAAATTACCGTTGAGTGTATGCCACGTGCTGCGCCAACCACAGGTGTACATCCGCCCTGTGATAACCAAAATAACATACATTATGATGCAGCATTGTGCATGTAACTTTGTTTTAGGATTTTAACATGCAGGTTTCAACTCGCAGCTACTAACATGCCCCTAATACAAATTATTCGTAAAAATATACTATATAGCATGACCTCCTTCCTCTTTCGCACCGGCGCGCTCATACCCACTAACTAAACTAATCAACTAAAGGCTCGAAGATGTGCCAGTAAGGCAGTAGAAGGCCACAGAAAGCGAGCGCTGATGCAATAATAACTGAAGAGGTGAAGGGTCACTCGGGGCTGTTTGCCCCCCCCCCAATGAAGTGGGCTTTGTGCAATTTAATTGTGCATGCACTTCATCGCTTTGGCATTATGTAGACACAAATTTAACACACAGAAATCAGGCTCGAGATCATGTCGTAGCACCTACCTCAAACTCGATGTTCTACGGTGCTCGCTGTACTTTGAGTTTCAGAGTGTCGAAATACGCAAAACTTATCCAACAGCGTAGATGTAGTTCGCCTTGCTAAGTTTCCTCCCCTTGTGTAATGCGGCAGGGTGAAAGACTCTTTCTAGGTTCTTAACGCTCTGAAAACCGCGGCGCTACACAACTGAAAGTGGAGGATTCATACTGTGGCTCAAGCTTTCGCTACTCGACAGCTGACTTTGTACTACCCAGTCAAGGCATGAGAATGAAATGTTCTTCATTCTGGTTTTAGTTTCATTCTCGTTCTGCTCCGGGACAGAAAAAAGAAGAAAAGATGACCCGTAATGGTACATGAGTTTTCATTCGCATGAAAAAATTTTTGAAGCAGAGTAACGACAAAAACATAGCATTTATTTCTTTCACTTAGTGAATTATAAATTGTGAGATTGTGCTCAATGCCTTGAGTCAAGGCACTGATGTCAGAAGCAGCACGTCATCGAGTGTAGTTGCCAAAACGCGAGACCACTGTTCCAACAAAACAAACGATAAAGCTTTATCGTTTGTTTTACCTGTGGCGTTTTACCTGTAGAAAACGAAGCGGTGAGCTCTTCAGCACGCAAGCCCTGGGTTTTGCTCCAATGCTGATCTGCTGGCGTGCCCAGCGGTAAGCTTAGATTAGTGGAGCGCTCGACCAGTCATCGCTCACACTATCCCTGCCTGAAATATGCTCTTATGCGGAACCCTGAGGTACGCACTAATTCCGACATTGCCTCACGTCAGTTGTTTTGGATCGCAGACTTTACCCTTGAACCGAAAACATATCAAAAACGTTTCGGTCACATTCTGGTTCCGGTCAAAAATAGCGTTTTGTTGCGTTTTTCGTTTTTGTTTTTCTCTTCCAATGCACTGCACCCAATTGCGATGGGGGGTGCTAGTAGTTGTATTTTTCACAGTGCTTCTTGGGCAGCACAGGAAGCCTGTGGGCAGAAAGCTCTGAACTGAGCGAATATGCGGGCATGAAAACTGAACCCGCATATCCAATACAATAGGCATGCCTTCCGGTGGCTGATTGGCCCGATCTTCACACATGTTTCCATGCTTTCCACACGCGCTGCTTTTGTTGCTCCTTCTGTTCACATAGTGTTCTTTGTTTCAACCGGTCCGGTTGACCTCGTCAAACCTTGCACGGTGAATGACCACGGCTGGGTCATTCACCGAATATTAGAAAAACTAAATACCAGATATAATTCGCATTTCGAACTATTTGAACATTCACTATTTGATTCAATATCGAATATTTGGGTATTTGCATGCCCCTAGTTATAGCAAAAATGAAGCAATATGCTAAGTTGCATAAACTTGACAAAATATGACAATTCTTAAAATGACATTTATTCACATTGGCACAAATTAGAGGCCCAGGGAGTGTGTAAAAGGGGTAGTGAAGGCCATTCATGTGTTGGTGCTCACAAACTCCTGAAGTCTGGTGCAGGTGGCAATAACAAGCAGTGACAGGTGGTTCTATTCAGTTATCATTCAAGGAATACATGGCTAAGGAACAATTTGCGGGTGGTTAGAGTTCTCGAGTGCAGAATCTTCTTAGGCTGTCTAAGCAAATTGCACATGACACATGACATTTTGGCTGTAGTATTCTTCTTTCTGTTCATTCATATTATTTTTTACAGTGACTACTGTTACTATTCTATTCTTAATAACCTGTTAGCCCATTTACATTGTTGACTGTTTCGTTATTAACAAAGACAAATAAAAAAATTTTTCTGATGTTGTCTGTATGTGCTATACATTCACAACAATGTGGTAACCTCGTGAATATAGTGTTGACAACAGTACGACAGCACTAAGTTTTAGCCACCATGTTTTCTAAGCATTGCGCTGCGCCCTCTCGTTGGTCTATGTGTGCATTGCCTAGGTAGATGCACAGGCAGTCTTATTCGGACATTTGGCAGTATTGCTGACATTTGCCAACCACGTCACCTTGAGCTGCGGGACAGACCCACAATGTCTGTTTCTATGAAACACAGAGTGGAGGGAACTGAAAGGTTGGCTAGCTGCAGGCACTGTGACAGCTTCACTAGACTCCAGGTACCTGAGCCCTCGTTTC
This sequence comes from Dermacentor andersoni, assembly GCF_023375885.2. Lineage (NCBI taxonomy): Eukaryota > Metazoa > Arthropoda > Arachnida > Ixodida > Ixodidae > Dermacentor > Dermacentor andersoni. The sequence continues at coordinate 109,742,366 of NC_092816.1, read as the reverse complement.
CTGTGTGTTTTCAATGTCTGCCCAGTGACATATTAAAGCAGGGGTCACTAAGAGGGCACCATTTTCCCAGTACTAGTTGGTCACAGTTTATGGAGCATGGTTAGAGTCGCAACTTCCTTCTGTTGCATGTCAAAGAATGAGGAGCACTGTCCTGTGAAAGCTGTCTTTAACCAGCAAGGACAGGTATAAAATGTCTGGGCAATTGGCATTGTCGCAGTAGACCTCTGCCTTGCAAGCTTTGCAGAACAATCGGACCGGAATTGTAAAAGTGTAGGAGGGTGCGCCTGAGCTATCCCATGGCCAGAAGGGAAAGTAAAGCCGCTGATTGAAAGACATGGTGTGGAAGGAAAGGAGGAAACAATATTGCAGTGCACGAAGGATGTACTTTGCTCATTCCTTTCTCTCGTGGTGAAATATGCAGGAGCACCTCGACTTGAGCAGCAACCGAACTGTCGACGATGCGTCCATGGGCCCCATTGCTACTGGGTGCACGAAGCTCAGGTTAGCAAGCAGTATGCGCATATAACATGCGGAACCTGACTTTGCATCATCATCTGCGTCATAAACTTATGCCGGGCTTTCTGGGGCAAACACTTCTATTCTTAAATATATTGCTGCAGAGGTGAAGAGGCTATTTTGTCGCTGACATGTTATTCAAACTAGTAAACAGTATCAATTGGATTGACATGGATTGACCTGAATTGGCTGGATAGACATGGTCAAGAAAGACGACAGGATGTGCGCACGTCTTGTTGTCTTTCTTGTCCGTGTCAATCCAGCACTACGACTTCAATTGATGCAACGAACCAACTAGCCCAAAAAATCTCCACTCCCAGTAAACATTAACTGTGTGCTCATCGCTTATAAGCTGTTCAATTAAATTAAATTCGCTAACACACTGGTGGTAGTCTTGGGATACCTACTGCTTGAAGATACCTTGAGCACCTAACAGCATCAGTTTAACAAGTACTACCATTTGCCCAAAAGTAGCCACACTTAGGGAAACTGTGCAGTACATCAGTGATCTACTGCACAACTTTTATTTGCCAGCACGGCTAATTTGTTGCTGCAAAATTGAATAATCTCTTTATACTTCACAGTTTTAAAGAATTCATCTTTGCTGAAACACTCAGCATATTAGCGTCATTTAAACATCTCTTAGAGGGTCACTTGCAAACATCAACTATCAACTTAAAGCTGACTGGCATGTCGCCCATTTGAATCTCTTTGAGCTTTGTTTGGCAGGGAAATATTACTAGTGCAGAAAATTGTTGTTGTACAATTGAAAAATGTGTCCCAGTTTTTCTAGCGTCCAAACTTGTCTTAACGCCTCCATTTGCCAGCAGCATTTATGCTGTCACAAACAGTAGCAGCAGCAATCCGCATAGAGCGTACGAAGACAGCCACCAACTCTGCCAAGCCATTCTAAGTTTCTCAGCATACCGGCAGATGCTGTGCTTATACATTGGGAAATAAAGCTTTAAGGAACAGAAAACAATTTAAGTTGCTGCAGTAAATTAATAACCCTTCTACAGTACCAGAAGAAGCCGCTTGCTATGAATGGAGGTTTGATAAGCTGGAAAATGCACTAACCTAAAAGACTGGTGGTGATACCACCTTCAAAATTCTGCGCCATTGAGTTTTAATGTCACGAATTCTTAACATATACCAGATAGTTATTGGCAAAACTTTTATCGAAAAAGGTGGACTACATTGCACTCTAAGTGAGCCAGAGACAGAACGTAGTCTCCAATTTCAAGGATGTTTACTGTGCCTCAACAGCCCAAATATTAGAAGAAAATGCTTATAAATCCATGACGTTACACTGGCATATCGGCGTTGATAAATCGGCACGAAATTCAGGAAATAATGATCTACTTATTTCCACAAAATTTAAAAAAGAGTAAAGTTAAAAAAAATTTTTTTGTCAGCCTAAACTGATCTAGTGTTTCTGTTTAATGTCCCTTTAACATGTGGTAACAAACATGAAACCATGAGAAGTCACCAAAGCTTAAATTTCATTAAAAGTGATTGCGGAAGCATACGTTAATATTTAACATCCGGAAAAAGAAATGATGGTATGTGCCAGTCCTTTTAAGTTTTTGGTGCTGTTCTTACATTGTGTGCTTCATAACTGCTCACAAACTAGCCTGCTTGTCAATTAACTCGTCTTGTATTATGTATTACCTAATAAACAGTTATGACATTGAAAACATTCCTGTGTAATGAAAAAATGCTTTCCTTCAACAAATTTTCTTCACTCATTTTGGTAAACGTAAGATGTACACTGTATTCACTTACATTCAGTTTTCTTTTTAATCATGTTATATTATGAACAGCAGTTTAGCAAAAATAAAAATTAAAAATTCTGCACGTTTTTCTTTTCTCCCTGTATAGGGGTCATTTGGGAAGTAAAGGTTTTATTTCCATATCACGCAGGTTCCTGGACCTCACAAACTGTGAAAGGGGTATCACAGATGCAGCAATGAGTCACATAGCAAAGTGCTCCGAATTGAGGGAGCTGAAGATCAGCTACGTGGAAAAGGTAGGTCTTTCTTTTTTTTTTTTTAATGCATGCATCACACCATGTGCAATTCACACTCGTCATGTTACGCTTGCATTTGGGAGGCCTTCTTTTGAAACCAGCAGTTCCATCAACCCAGTAGTCAAGCTATAACTGCTATGTGGGGCACTGTCAGCAGCTCTTCAGGCCATTTAGTGCACATGTGGCAATGAAACCGTGTTAATCTCTTCAGCTGTTACGTTTTTCATCTGCATGGAAGCTGGTTTCATTGTGTGCAAGCCTTGTGGAATGCATACTGTCACGTGGTTGTGTTGAGTGTTTTTTGACAGGCATACAACGAACTTGAAAGAAAACTGTTTACCGGACAAACTGCTCCCTTTAAACTAAGGTACAACTTGGTAGTGTTTTGTTTTATTCCCAGTGTATGAAGAGTGACCACTAAAAATTCAAAAAATTATTTACATTACGCCTAAGGCATTTAACATGCCTTGGGCTTTTAAGATGCAGCAAAGGATCATCATCTCTGCATGCTTCAATGAGCAGAAAAAAGTGCAATTCTAGGTAGAACAAGTTTTGGGACGTTAAAAACCCTACAGTAAATAAACACAAAAGTAGCAAGGAAGCTTGCCGCTTACTATCTGTGCATGCCAGTTCTGAAAATTGTTCCCTCTCTCGCCCTATCAGATCACAGATGCTGGAATGTGCAATCTCGCGTGCCATGGTCGCCTGCACTCTGTGGAAGCCCGTGCCTGCGCACTGCTGAGTGATGCAGGTTGGTGTCGCTGTGTTCTTGGAGAGTGCATAATGCCGGAACCTCATTCTGGTGTAATGCAGTGGGAAGCGAGAGCACTTGTTGTGCACGATGTCTATTTTGAATGTAGATAACTGAGGTTGGCGCTACTGACAACTGCACTTCTTGGGGTAAAAGGGGGGTGCACTAGAGGTGTAAAGACGTCAGAGGAATTCAGCATGCGTCAGCCGAGTTGGAATTGAGCACGAACTGCACAAGAGGAGGCCAAATTGTATGGCAGTGTCAGTGGACGGCGGCAAAGGTGTAGACAGTTTTTGGTTGGGCACTTCTGCTCGACTACCGCTGCCGGTGGCTTGATTATCACATAAAGTTACAGTCACTAGAATAAATCCATGCCTAAATCATATCATTTGAGACGAGCAGTGGCCACTAAACAAGAGCTGCAGTGCAGGTAAACCACAGAGCATGGCAAAGCAGCTCACCAACGCTTCCATTTCACGAACAGCGGTGCCACTACTTCATCAGCTTATCTTCTCATAAGAAATTATGTTGAAGATAAGATAAAGAGGCAACAAAAATGAGCACCTTGTGACCATCGGTGGCTGTTTCTGATGTTCCATGGCTTCCATCTGAAGCAGGCTAGGCCTTGCAGCACTGTTGGAGCATCGTGATGTTGTTGCCAACTGGCGACGCCCAGTTCAAGACCGATCACCAACTAGCATGACAGCTTCTACGATCTCTAGTGACTACCTGCAATGCACGACTTTAGCATAAATCTTGCCTCAAATTTTTTTTATATGTCAAGCTTTTGCCTCTCTTTTTGAGCTTGCTACATCGTTCGACTCAATGTGATGGAATAATCCTCAGAACGCGCCCCTGCACTGGCTACCCAGGTGCTGTGGTGTTCTGCCGAACACAGGGTTGCAGTTTTGATTTACAGCTGTGGCAACCACATTTTGATGGTGACAGAATGTGCCCACACACGCAATACATGTGGGAGAAATAAATGAACTTCTCTCAAAATAATTTACATACAGTCGCCGACCGTTTATTTGGACCTCACGGGGACTGCGGAAATGTCCGAATAAACAGGTGTCCAAAAAAGCAAATTAAGGGGAAAAAAAAGGAAATCCTTTATTTCCACGAACTTATTCAGGCTCGGCAGTAGTCTTGAAGAAATAGTGAATGCGCTGTTGCGTGCTGTTCCGTTTACGCGCAATCAGATAAGCCTGAATCTCGGAGAGGGTCGTACGGTCACTATAGGCAGCTGAAAGCACAGTCACTGCTTGTACAAGCTCCGCATGCGACAGCAGTGTAGCAATGGTGTGTCATCTTCCGACTCAGTCATTGTCCGGTGGTGCAGCAGAAACCTGACAAATGATCTCGCCGTCGTCGAGTTCTGTGCATGTCAGTACAGCAGTGTCAGCACCTGTGAAACGGTCAAATGAGATGGTGTCTGGAATCGCAATGCAACCGCTACGCAGGTCTCGGCGGAACATTTTCGGCGTCAGTAGGGAGCACATCGGAAGGCGACATATTTAGGCTGCGCCCGCTTGCCGGCATTCCCCAGCGCAATCTGCGTGGGCACTGTCAGCGCCATTAGACAAGTGATGCGATGTTTCCGTATGCCTCGTTGGATCACCGCAACCTCGACACAGCACACAAAGCAAACACCACCATGCCATCGTGCCGACACCAGTCGCACAAACGAAAAATTTGGCCTACTCGCAGCATCGTGCATGAAGAAAGAAACAAATCAGCTGCTGGATTGTCTTGACATGGCTTACTAAGCTGAGACCTGAACTGCTGTAGCCACTCTATTGAACCAGGCAGAAACGATGGTGATGAGCGGGGATTTGCAGTAGCGTCACTTCATGTGGCAGCGAGGAGGCTCTATTCAAAACAAAAATGGCGTTCAGCAAGTCGTGCTCTCGATCGAGTTGGCTCAAGGAGTGTCCAAAAAATCAGACGAGAGGTTGCAAGGTGTCCGAACTTTCGGCAGTTGTTATACATTACGGTCTATGGGGAGAATGGCGGTGCCGCGAAGCAGACCAACTAATTGAGCATGTCCGAATTTTTGGAGTCCGAAAAATCGGTCGGCGACTGTATATCTTTTCCGTTGTAGCCCAAGAGTGGTTGTGGGATATTAAACTTCCTCTCAATCAGCTCTAAAATATGCATTTCATCTAATGACTGCCCTATGCACAGTGCTCTTTATTCCATCCTTGTGTTCATTTTTTTTTTTTATATTACCGTAATCTTTTCTTCTTGGTCTGGAAACCTAGTGTTGAGGCTGTTAAGCTCTCAGGGCGGTAGGCCTTGTTCATATTGTTTAAAAATTCGTACAACTCGAAAGTGAGACTCTGCAGTGTCCAGTGAATGCAGTTCTTTTCTGTGCAAAACGCCGAGTGAAAGCAGGTGCGGCAGCAGTTTGGATTACAGCGTGCGTAACCAAGAGGAGTTTTGCAGGAGTGCTGGCCATAGTCGAGCTGTGCCAGGACCTAAGGCTGCTCGACCTCAGCGGCTGCGAGCACGTGTCGAGTGCAGCCATGGAATCGTGTGCAGCCATCGTTGCCGAGCGCCCACATGTCTTGACCGTGATTGTTGGGGGTCAGTCCGAATGTGCATTGCTGTCAGCCATCTAATGACCTGCTTGCTTATCTGAACATAATCTCTAGTAATAGCTGTACGAGGTACATATTCAGAGATTTGCTGAGAGGTGACTCACAGGGGACCTTGATCATGAAAAGGAAATTTACAGAAGAATAAAAATGGGTTGTAGTGCATGCGGAAGGAATTACCAAATCCTGACTGGGAGCTTATCGTTGTCATTGAATGTAAAAGTGTACCATCATGGCATTCTACCAGGGCTAAGATATGGTTCGGAAACTTGGAGGTTAACAACGAAGCTCAACAGCAAGTTAAGGACTGCGCAATTGGCGATGAAACGGAAAGTGCTATGGGTAGTGTTCAGAGACAGGAAGAGAGCGATGTGGATCAGGGAGCAAACGAGGATTGCCAATATTCTTATTGACACTAAGAGAACAAAATGGAGCTGGTCAGGCCATGTAATGTGTAGGGTAAATAACAGGTGGACCATTAGAGTTACAGAATCTGTGCTAAGGGAAGGGAAGCACAGTCAAGAACGGCAGAAAACTAGGTGGATGATGAAATCACTAAATTTGCAGGTGCAAGTTAGAATCAGCTAGCGCAAGACATAATTCGAGATCGCAGGTAGAGGCATTCCTCCTGCAGTAGACACAAAAATAGCTTGGTGATGATGACGACGACGATGATGATGAAAAAAATTTTGAAGCTTTAGTTTGGGTGCTCCTATCTATGAAACCTTGGAACAGAGAAATTGTTTTTCTCAGCAACCACTGCACCAATTTTGATGGGGTTTTTTCAGTTTAAAGCTTACTATCTAGTAACTGTAGGGAGTGGAATTGAAATTTATGCAAATTTAGTGGGGGTGTGCAAATAGGGATTTTTGAGACTGAATTGAACGCGAATCGAATAGTGATGGAAACGAATCGAATTGAACATTCAGTAGTTTTCGAATAATGAACAGTCGTGATCACAAAATATAAAGCGATGTTCACCTCCTAGAATTCTTAAAGTTTGCAAGTTTCTGTCATTACATAATATGTTATTAAGTATTGTTTATTAAATGCACAAATGGAGCATTGGGAGCAAACAGGTAGTCTCTTTGCATGCACAGGTTTCTTCAGAGAGTGCGAATCATCGCTGTATAGCCTGTAAAGTATGGCTACCTAAGCGATGTAGCTTGCTCCACTACCCAGTTCTCATGTTTTATGTCTATACGATGCCTGCAGAGGTGAGCATTTACCGTGCTTTTGCTGCAATTTTATGTTTAATTCGGCATATTAGAAAGGTACACGAAAAATATTTGCACTTACAGATAGTCGCTAATCAATTCGAAGGCCAAATCAAATAATGTCCTATTCGATTCGGTATTCAAAAAGATTTAAATATTCCCACGCCTCTAATATTTAGGAAGTAGATTTTTAATTTATAGCATCGATATTTTTAGAAAAAATTCAGGAAATTGAAAGATTTTAAAAAGTCGAGAAACAAATTTACAACTTGTGTAACTCAGTAATACAAAATCGCATCGTACTTCCGTAAACTGAACCTAATAATACATCGCAAACAGACAGAATGGATGTATTATACACTGCTCTGAAGTATACCACGAATTTCTGTGTAGGACTTTTACAAAACCCTTGTAAACATTATACAGTAGTCTTCTGTTAATTCAACCCTAAAGGGACCGACAAAATTTATCTAGTTATTCAGTGGGTCGAATTAATCAAGATGCAGAAAGCACCCGAAACGATTCATTTGGCAGTATTTGCCCGATTCTAACACATCCGTGTATTAAGTGCACGCCAGCTTTCTATGTGTCCAATGTAGGAAACTAATGCTGGAATGACATCAAAGCTCCTAACAAAGTAGAAATCTCATGCGCATCTGATTTTTTAACAAGAAAAATGGGCAGTGGTCTAATATTTGTCAGGCAACGATGGCCAGTTTTTGTAAAGTCAGCTTCGCTGCAATACAGATCTGTTATGCGGTAAAGCGTACGACTGCTGCAAACACTGTTTTGGTTTTGCATCCAATCCGCCTTTTCCATGGCGCGACGGCGCATGCGCCCTGCCATGGCAGATTAGTCATGAAACCTTTTGGAAGGGATGTGCACGGCTGCGCAGCTTGATATCGGGGAAAAGTTCCCTGAAAAAAGCACACGGATGCGCACTGCAGTGAACACTCGTGCCGTGTACCGTGTTGGAACTCCACTGCCATATAATAGCTCTACGTCGGTGTGGTGCCGAAAACGTGTGTAGCATAGGACTGCGACTCCACTTTAAAACAGAGAGCCGCCAGGGCTTTGCCCGGACTTCACCGTGAACCCCGTAGTGGCCGCCTTGCATTGATAGCTGGCATATTTATCAATAAGCCCCAGCGTTACACTCGGGGAACACTTAAAAACATCCTATTGCTGATGAAGTCTTCTTGCAGGGTCGGCCCTCTCTTGCTGTTAGTGGCAGTGCATTTGACTTCACGTACTCGTTTAATGCAAACCAGCCGTGGTTGCTCAGTGGCTATGGTGTTGGGCTGCTGAGCACGAGGTCGCGGGATCGAATCCCGGCCACGGCGGCCGCATTTCGATGGGGGCGAAATGCGAAAACACCCGTGTACTTAGATTTAGGTGCACGTTAAAGAACCCCAGGTGGTCAAAAATTTCCAGAGTCCTCCACTACGGCGTGCCTCATAATCAGAAAGTGGTTTTGGCACGTTAAACCCCATAATTTTCGTTTAATGCACGGTAACACTGGGTCATTACGAGACCGACAAGACGCTGGCGCCAAATATTCTTCACGGTGTGTCTCTGAGACCATTTTATCATAATAGGCCAACAATGACGCAACCGACGGGCACGAGTTGTTGTCGTGTGACGGGCTTTCTTGTCGACGGCGCCAACAAAATCAGCGTGCGGACCATGATCGCTCGACCGAACCCCACGCGGTTCGCCGTTGAACTGACAATGCGATAGCCGCAGTGCCTTGAGTCAAGACGTGCCTTTGAAGTTGAAATGGCCAAGCATCAGTCCTCTCAAGCCGTACACATTAAGTTTGAGCCAGTGTTGAGCCTGTTCAATGAAGGCTGGGTTAGGCCTGGCCCCGTCGAGTTCGTGCACCCGCTACCGATGGACCTGAACTTAAAAATGAGCAGTTACGATGACAGAAACCGTTCCTATAGTTCAATTGTGGAAATATAGTGATTAGATATCAACTACTGCTCGCTTGGCGTGGCGCGTCCACAATAAGTGGCAAGCGGTGACAGAGCGATGTGCCAACATCTGTATGTCCGTCACAGCCGTTCCCGAAGGCTGCCACTCGCATTCGCTACGTAGATGATTGCGTCTGTGTGTACTGTTAAGTTGACACATTTTTTTTTTTATTCCAGGGAAGAACTGTTTACCTCTCAGTGAACCGGGAAACGAGGCAGTGCATTTGATACAGCAGCATAAACAACCTCGTTGCTCAGTTACCGATGGTGTCAGCGATGGCATACGCGTTTTCGCGAGACAAATACATGGCATATAAGTGAGCACTCATGCCAAGCACAGTTTTATCTAATGATACTTTATGGCACACACAAACTGTAAGCACGATGAAGTTAAAGAAAAATGAGAATCGTTAATAACAGCTCTTAATATATGTCTGGATCACAGTTGCCGGCAGGTGGTTTCTGTGGGATATCGTCAGCTCTTTATAAGGCCAATCTGACCTGGCCGCTCATATTGACTGCTCTCCGGGTGGAACAATGTGGCTCATATGCGCAGATATTTATGTTTTGCTACGTTTTGACATCATTCTATATCAGTGAGGTGCCGTTTCCACAATATGCGAAGCAAACAACGATCTGTGTCTGGATATGTCAATGTAAGCAAATGCACCGCTTTGGCAAATACGACACGGAAGGCTGCATTCCAGGACTTCTTGAATATGCGAAATGTCTAATGATCGCATAAAGGGAATACAAAGAAAGAGGTGCACGAGCAGACATCAGCGGCACCAAACTCCAAGGCAGCCGTGTTGGCAGACAGAACTCGGCGTGCCTTTATCGGCCACGCTCTTAGCAGAACACCGCACTCAGGCCTGATCACCCAGTAGTTAATGAATGCTGCATGGCTTCCAGGAGCGGCACGCTGCCCCAGAGCAGCCATTATTAATTAATCGCAATCCACAAAACGTACAACCGACGCACACTCAACATGGACACAGGTACACAAATCAACCGGCAAAAGCCCCAGCACCCTTCCAAAATGTTTCCAGTGGCATGCGGCAGAGGGCAGCACAGGAACATGAAAAAGGTGGATTGCACTGCACAGGCAATTTTATACCCAATTTTCTTCGCCCCCCTCAAAAAAGGCGCATGTTAGAATTGAGTAAACACCATAATCAGACAGTAGGTGTTTTTGATGGGAAATGACTTGGGTTGAATGCATTGACTGTTCATTAAGTTCCACTTAGACATGCTTACACTAAGGGGGTCACTAATAGGGGTCAGGTGCATGAATGCTTTCTAGTCAAGCTCGAATTATCTGGCAAAGGCCAATTTTAAGATTGAAATAAAGAATGTTTTGGTTGGAATCGAAATACAGTCCAACCCGTTTATAACGAACTGGATAGTTCTACAAAAACTGGTTGGTTATATCAGTAGTTCGGTACTCACCCTTAAAGATGGTTTTAAGAAAACACACTGAAGCTGGCTTAAGCAGTTGCAATTCAGCAGTGCATTGTCCCCCACCCCACTCCACTCCCCTAAAATTATCGATGTCACTTTTGTTCCTGACGCGTTCCCGCACCTAGCTGCAAATTTCCCTTAGAAGCATCCATCTAAAGGTGAAATGTGGCATCGTATAGTTCTTTCAAAATGGCACCCAGTTCCAATAACCTGTCATTTCAAAACTGCAAATGCAGCTGCCATTTTTTGTTCAAGAGCTTGTGATATATTTTACTAGAGTTGTGCTAGCTGTTGCTTTTACTGCTTTATGCTTTGGGACAAATTTTCCTTCCGCGTATTCATAGGTAAATAGGTTGTGTATTCTTTGCAAGGGCAAGCAATGTTCTCACAGGGGTCTGGCTTTATCGCTTTTTCAGGAACATCCGTCGAGCTAGGCCAACTTTCCACCGACAGTAAGGGGAAGTTGAAAATCGATTACAGTGACTACTGTGTGGAGAGCTATTTGCCTGGCGATATGGGTGAGTTGTTCTCCTGTCAAGTCTAAAGCTTTATTATTCCTTGTCTGTTATGCGTACAGAGGCGAGCGGAGAGGAGGTGATGGAATGCTATTGTAGACACTAGGGGTGTGCGAATACTGAATAGTAGATTTCGAATTAAATATTGAATGGAATAAAGAAAAAGAAAGACAAATACTGAATTGATTATCAAATATCAGAAAATTTAACACAAGCACTTATGCCTCCAAGTTTTGCGCAAGAAGCACAGTGCTGCTCCTGCTTGGGAGACTAATCGCATGACTTAACAAGAATCTTGCTAGCTACCAGTAACTTATATATAGGTACCTATGAATCGAGATGCACAGTATGCCCTACTCTTATCAAGGGAACACGGAATTAGTATGCCTACACTGATAACAACTCGGTTTGTATATTACCCGCCGCTGCGGTTCAGCGGCTATGATGTTGCGCTGCTAAGCACAAGTTCACGGGATTGAATCTCCTGGCCATGGCGGCCACATTTCGATCGGGGCAAAATGCAAAAACGCCCATGGTCCCGTGCGCTGGGAGCACGTTAAAGATCCTGTTGTGGTCACAATTAATCCGGAGTCCCCCACCGCGGCGCGCCTCGTGATCAAATCGTGGTTATGGCACATAAAACCCCAGAATTCAATCCAGTTCAGTTCGTATACGAAGGCCTGGAAAATATTTTTTACCTATGGTACATTTGTCAAATAGAATTAAGTGCGTTTTCCGCTCTGAAGCTGAAGAAACGGCAAAGTCGCCCGAAATACCAATGGGGTTTTCAGTTTAATAGTGGCCATGCAGTGCTTAGTGGCAATCGTATTGCTTAGAAAGCATTGCTTCCCAGTTTCTTCCAGATAGAGTTTTGCCATAGAGTTTCTTCTCTATGGCAGGTGGTTTCTGTGGGTTATCGTCAGCTCTTTATAAGGCCAATCTGAGCAACAGACAAAAGCGGGGAATGCACATCACGTCCCTGAGCACCGCTATGCGCAGTCATCGTTGTTGACATTCGAAAGTTTTCAAATTGGGGAGCCCACGGCAAGTTCGTTCAACGTTCCCCTCCCCTATACAGTCGAACCTCGATATATTGAACAGCGCGGTGATCGCAAAATAGTTCGATATAGCCGGAATTCGATATATAAAATCACGTAGAAAACGCGTCAAAAACTAGCGCAAATCAATCAATGAACCAATCGTGGCGCAATAGATACTCACATGAAGCTTCAAACAAAGTATTCATTTTGTTCGCTGAAAGTACTGACGCAGCGTAGCCTGCTTCATATTGGCAACCGCGTGCTTGACCACGGCGTCCTCAACATAGTCCAAACGGTCCACAAGGGACAGTCCAGTGCCTTCTATTGCGCCGCAGTAGCGGCGTACAACGGCCAAAGCAGCTACAGCTTCAGTTGCAGTTGAGAGCGGGGCAACATCAGCGCTTGCTGGATCAGCCTCGGCAGCGCCTTCGTTTGGCCGCTCAGCAGTCACTTCTGCCGCGATATCCACGTCTGTTAACTCCGCCACTGTTCCGGTGCTGTCGTCACCGCCAACGAAGTCCGCAATGCACATGATGTGTGGCTCAGCACCAACAAAGCACTCCAACTGGCTCCCCAGCCGTCTCGATCACGCGCGCACGGCGGGGGCAAGCCTCGCCGTGCGCGCGTGATCGAGGCGGCTTGCCCCGCCGTGCGCGCATAGGTGCGCGCGTGATCAAGGCGGCCGTGCTGGCTCCAAGCCGCCGCGTGTGTACGCCGCTACGTTCAAATGGCGCCCTCGGCGCAACCGATGTGGGCAGCTGTCGTACGCAGCAGTCTGGTACGCCGATCGCGCCGCCGCTATCTTCGAGAGTGTTGCGGGAAAGCTCGCCTCCTGTCAACAGAGCGCACTTGGTCTGGGGCGGCGGAGTTCGATATATCCATTTTACGTCCGGCCCCGTTCGAAATAAAGAATTAAAAATGCATGCGATTTTCCATGTGATATAGAAATTGTTCGATATACGCAATAATTCAATATATCCGTGTTCGATATATCGAGGTTTGACTGTATATATATATATATATTTTGGCTGTGTCCATCTGCCATCCGTGTAAATGCGTTTGCAGCTGGGGGTCAGCACACTGTTACATGATATCATGACTGGTTGTTCGAAGCTCTGAAAGGAGACTGTTCTGCACCTACCAGCGGCATTCAGAACAGTATATTCAGAATGGCCACCGTACAGTATTTTGCTAAGATGGCAGTTGTGAACATGCAGCGGTCGTCCTGTGCACTTGCTTTTGTTGGTGAGGCGGTTTTTCTCAGGGTCCTGTGGCCTTTGTGAATAGATCTGTGTTAATTCGGTAACCATAACTTTCCCACGCCTGACATCATCACTCCGATTAGGCCTAACGGGCTAGACAGTGGCCAATGGTGCCGCCATGACAAAAGTTCGCTGCTGGCTGATGTGATAATGGGCCACAAGCCATTGCAGAAAGCTTGCCGCTAATGTGTTCTTCTTATGGGCGGCTCATCAGTGATTGGCCGTGAAATCACATGTACGAGTTAGATCAACGGCCGTTGAAGCAGCGTTCAGGTCTGCACTCAACCAGCCGGCAACTACCGCGAGCATGCGAGCCAAGTTCTTCTGTATGCTTGCATGTGAGTTGAGAGCTCCCAACTGCGTGAATGTGCGTGCTGGAACACTGAACACTGAACATTCAGTGCCATCAGCGTGCCTTCTGGTGGCTAATGAGGCTGATCTTCACACACGCTCCCATGCTTTCCACACGCGCTGCTGTTGTAGTTTCCTCTGGCAACGTCACGTTAATTGTTTCGATTGGTATCATCGTCTTGGATGGACCTTGTACCCATAGAAATCGCACGCCGTGGGAAGTTATTCCTGCCAGGTTATTCACTGAAGGTACTGATATTTGAAAATTGAACTTTCGAGAAATTTGATATTAGAAGTGAATCGAATTATTCAAGTGGTCACTATTCAGTTTGAAGTCACACCTAGTAGAAACCTTGATGAAGTTATAATTTGTACAGATTTCCTTTTTTTGTTTTGTGTTTGCATCAACAGCAGATGAATCCACTGCTGAAATTTTCGCGGCTAGAATGACTAACCCCGGAATGCAGAGATCTAACTTGGCTCGAACTTGACTTCTGGCAATCTCAAGACAGCTTCGCCGCGCGTCGTAAATCGTGCTTGATCTTGCGGACGACTTGCGCACGACTTGGCTGCGTCGAAGTCCGCTCAAGTTTCAAGTCTGCTCCCGGGCTAGCTTGAAACTGACTTCGTGTGTTATTCCAACATGGCAGCCTCCCGAACGGATGTCATGCGGAGGTTAGCTGCTTTCGAGTTTGCTTGCCCGCCATGGATACAGCATTTTCAGAGGCGCAGCCCTTGCCAAAAATTCCGCGACCCACCCTACATGACTGAGGGAATCCGATGGAGCTCTACGACGAACAATTCCTCGGTCGCTACAGATTCACGAAGAACGCCATGCGAGTTCTCGCTATGTTTCCTATCCGGGTAAGCGGGGACAGCAGAGGACTGCCTGTGTGCCTCCCATGCTGCAGTTGCTGATGGCTGTGATGTTTTACGACGCTGGCACATTTCAAACAGTCACCGGAGGTCCGGTCCGCATTCCTCAGTCAACAGTGTGCCGCGCAGTTGGAAAGGTGACTCTGCTCATCGCGAAGCACCGCCGCCCGATGCTGGTGCGCTTCCCGCAGTCGCGGAAAGATTGATTGCGAGCGTATTTTCTCATCTCCTGTGACTACACATGCCATCACCAGTTATTAGCGCTCACGACCATATTTACGCTCAGCATTCCGAACTGTCATGCACTTATCCACCGAATACGAAACATGGACATTAACATAATAAAAAGTGGCCCAAAATAAGCCAGACATGCAGAACATGTGCGCTTACCAGTTTTGTGGTGCTTTCCCTTTTCTTTCGCAGCTGCCTCTTTCTGCTTTTGCTTCAGGTTGGTCCAGCATTTTTTCAGTTGCAGGTGATCGTGCCGCGTAATAGCGTAGTTGGCATTATAATGTTTTGCTATTTCTTTCCATGTCTGATTCGTCTTGGTCAACGACGCGACATCAGTTTTCTTGCATTCCACAATATGCTTGTAGTCGTTCACGAGTGTCGTCAGCAGGCTCTTTTCGTCTTCTGTAAAACGGGGTGCCGTCTTGCGTTGCGGTGCATTCTCTTGGGAGGAGAGCGTACGTGAGTGCGACATTTCAGCGTCAAAGCCTGGTGACAGAACAGCAATTTCATACCAAATGTGGCGCGCGGCCGTCGCGCGAGCCCCACGACTTGTTTTCCTAACAGATGACACTTTCCCCAGCAGACGACACGCGCTGCCAATTTGCGATGTCTACGACTGTGCCACACTCTCCCTCTCGTTGTTCTCGACAAACCCTCCATGCGAAGTAGACAAATCGTTTGCACGTGTCATTTTATTTCTTTATTTTGTTTTTTATCGGGTGTTGTCACCCGTATGGGTCCGGACAGGGGACTCTATGGCGCTCGGTACTCTTCGTTCGCAGCACATGTTGCAGTTTTTTTCTTGTTTGTGACTTCAGCCTAGTGCGTTCAAATAGGTTGGCTTTTTCTTCAAAGGGTCACGTAGCCCGAGCAGAACAAGGGCCGTCACCGTCCTCCTGAAATGCCTATAGGCGAAAAGGGACGCGCGAGCTCCCTCAGAAACCGACCGTATGCCTCGTCTCGGCCTCTTGTATCAGGTTGCTGGCCCAGACGGTGCATGAACGCCTTGCGGCAATCGAGAACAAAAGCCGTTCAAAGACCACCATACGAACCAACCATTTCATTTGCTTCTCTACGGCCAGTTATACAAACACGCAACAAGACCTCTGAGTTAAAGATAAGCTAAAACCAAAATAAATGTGACCATAAAATTGATTTGCGCTCAAATACACTGTCGCCTAAAAGTGTAGCAGCGACTTGAAAAAATGGCGAAACCTGCAACTCAAAAAGCGCGCCAAAACACCGAAACTTGAAGACAACTTAAACCCGCCGGGAACGCGCGCTTTCCGCAAGCAACACTGCCCATCGCAGCGGCGGACGTAGCCAGATGGAATAAACTTACGCAAACTATACTTCAGCACTTATGCCCTGGTAGAAATTTGGAAAGATACATACCTTTTTGCTGTACAACGCGCCTTACGCTAATAAATTTGTTAACCTCAAACACAGACGAGCGACCTGCTTTTGCATTGAAGCGCAGTCTTGACTTGACGAAGAAAGTCAGCTTGAGCGTCTATGAAACGCGAAAGCCGACTTAGGCGTTTTGAAGTCCGCCTCTTGCTTCAGGCCGACTTCGTCAAGTCAAGTCCAAGCCCGATCCAAGTTGGATCTCTGCATTCGGGGGTAAGTAGCTAGGATTTGAAAACGTCACTTTAGCAAAATTGTCATTTGATAATAGTCCTTGACTGCGGTTATGAATCATGGTTTGACAGTACAGTTGAATCTCGATGATACGATCACCATTTATCTGAATTTCAGGATGGCACAAATGTTTTAGACATTCTAGCGAAAATGTGTTACGTACAGTGCATTTTGTTTTTGGATAACTCAAATGCTGTCTTGCTCATGGGTGACATGAATTTGAGCTGCCACAAGGACTCTCAATGCTGGGAGAGTACAGCCTTTGGTGTTGGCGCGTGAAGTTTTTGTCTCTTGTAACCCTGGCAGAATACTGTGCACATAGAAAGGGCACGCTGCAGCATCCAGTGGGCACGAGTGTATAGGCCTTGTGCATTTTAGTAGGGTCTCCTCGACAACATTGAGACGAGTGCTCCTGAAGCCATCAAGGATTTCGTCAACCGAAAGTTATCGTCGTAAATAAATTAGTGTCTTGCCTTCACTTTGGTTCCGTGATTGAGATTTGTTATGGATCTTACGAATTTCGGATGATACGAATGTCATTTGAAGCCCCAAGGAATGTTTATCGTCAAGATTGTATACTGCATAAACTTGAAATGATTTAGCCGAGGTGGCTGTTGGCCACCGAAATGGAAATTTAGCCAAGTCTTCATTTTGTGAGGCATGGTGCATAGGCAAGTGAGGACAACAAAGAAAGAAGCACTGAAACAAGCACTGAATTTCAAACTCTGGAATTCTTTATTAGGAAACATCTTAGTTGAGTGCACATGAGCACTCGAGAACATCAGTTCTGAAATAAAGTGGTGATAGTAGCTGCCAATGAATACATAAATAAAATGGCCGCCAATAGATGACTTTACAAGCGGACATGTTTTTGCCTGTTGCTTGCACTCTGAGCAGCCTCGGCAAAGCACAGGCCACACACTCGCATGTTCTCGTTCGTAAAGGACCACCCTGTGCAAAGCGTAGCCGTCACGAAGTCAGCATGGTTACCATGGCAACTGATGGTCATAGCGCTAAGCAATACCGAAGTCGGAACTGCGAATGTGGGCTGAAAATCGTTCGGATCTACGTATAGTGCGGGGCACAAATTTCACATAGTAAAATCTGGAAAAAAACCTCGGACTATACACGGGTTTTTACAGTATAGTTGGTTAAGGGAAGCTTAGAGTAAAAAAAAGATTGCTGACAATGACTTGACTTCCTAATGCAAAATTTGAGCACAGCTCTTCTATATAAAACTTATTGTCATAAATTTCTGAGCAATCTCTACTGTTTGAAGTACAGATGCCGCAAACGCGCACAGTCGCTACTAATTGCAACACTTGAGCTTGTCGAGGTGGCCAAATCGAAACGCGCCAAGCGTCTCAAGGTGTCTCATGTCTGCGATAAATTCATAAGGGCGTTTCACAGCGCTCGTTGATACATGCATCCGTGGCCTAATGGTTTCAATATCCGGCTCCTTTGCTAGAGGTCCTGTGCTCAAATCCTGCCATCGGACAACTTTAATAATGTTTATTTAATTACTTACCACACAGTGCATTGTTGAAAATGACTTGTTTACAAAGTCACAAAGCTGTTTGAACCCAGAAGGATGAAATTTACGCAAATGCAAGTACTTCCCATGATTCCCACGCTGGTACAGCCCCCATTGCAGCTCTCGTAGACACTGACGCCAGAGTTCCCTCTTGTAGTTATTGTATGAAACTCTATGACAAGGGAAGAGCAAGACTAGCGCCATGCGCGAAATATGGCAGCAGGAGCGCGCACTGTTCTAGCTGCTCGCAGTTGATGTCCTTGGTTACGGCGACGCAAAGCACGGGAACTGGTGCCAAAGAGTTGCGCTCTAAATTTAATTAGCGTATTTGCACAAATTTAACACACTCCCAAATCTAACATGTGCCCTATTTTCACGAGTTTAGAGGGTTCCTGAACTACCTCTCAAGCTTGGTGAAAAAACACAGTACGCGGATAGCACATGTCAAATTTCAGTCGTGTGCGGCACGTGGAGTTCACTAGCGGCGCGCAAAGTCACCTATTTCTCAAACTGTCTTTTCATTCGAGGCCTTGTCACCTGCTTCGAACCTTGCAGCAGCTTGCATACGTCGTCATATTAGGGTGTACTAGAATACGGTTGAGTGGCACAAGCAGCAGGGGCGACGCATGCCTTGCAGAGAGGCACACGATGACGCAAAATACTGTGCCATCACTGCGATCAAAGTGGATTCGGCCACATGAAGGTCGCGCAGCTGGAAACTGCTGCCGATACTTCTCGGAAGGGTCATTCGTACTACTTCGCATGCTGGTATATGCGTTCAGACCGCTCAAATGGTGTTCATGATTTCATATGATATGTATTTATGCCTTAGGAATTGATGCCTTTCTTTCTCTTCTTTATTTCATTTTATTTTTTTAATGCCGCTCGGTGATTGTGTGTGCATTGCGGCCGCAGTGTCAGCTTTCATTCTACTTTTGGAGAGCAAATATTTTTCTTGTTCTTCAAGCAGCATGTACCTCTCGTGTGTATTTTTGCACATACAGTTTTCCATCAGTAGGTCTTGCGAAACGCATACGAAAAAACATATGTAAGCTTCCTGCTTGCCGCCTCAAACACATAAAGCATATGTGCCCCATCCGGCGCCCTGTACTCAGATTTACTGGAAATATTCAGAACGCGGAGTAAATGTGGAAGTTGCAGAATGCGGAGTAATTGCTACGACTTCTTTTATTGCGGTCAGACCTAAGGTGCTGAAAACAGTTTAGGTAGCCATTACTGTATATATGCTTATCTTTGGCCTGTAGGCCGTGTGAAACTTTTTCTCCAGTCCATACTTAACAAAAAAAAGCAATGCAGTAGCCTAATTAGTGGCTGCATAATGGATATAACATTATTCTGATAAACTTGAGCTCACGGAATTTGATGGGAACAAAATGGAAAAACACTCCTGTACTTCTGTTTAAGTGCACGTTAAAGAACCCCACTTAGTGAGAACTGAAAACTGTGCCTCGTAATTATATCACCAGACGTAAAGCTCCAGAATTTTGGTTAATTAAAAATAAAGGTAGGTGCGTCCTTCGGCTTTTCTTCTAGGGGTGTGAACAAAAGAAGTTATTCTCGAGTCTGATTTCCGAGAAAAACATGTCACGCTTATCCTATATTTCATACCTAAATGTAATGCCGTTCCCAGCTGTACATCCGTTGCACTATCATAAGGTCAATAATGAAGCAATAAAAGGAACGGCATGCCTCACATACACGTAAAGATATATGTAGATCTGCTGTGTTCATTGAAGATAAGTGTGGTAACACATTGGGCACCCAGTTTTATTGGGTTGCAGACATGGTGAGACTGTAAAAAAAAATGTTTTCCTTGCCTGAAATAAGTTAGCAGATTTACAGGCTGCCCCCGAAACGGGGCACTTATGTTGAATGACAGCTAGGAACTTGGTCAGCAGAACCAATTAGCACCCGTGCATTAATTCTCTCGGGAACGGGTACGCCTCTGCGCAACAGCCACGACTCTCCAGCAGCACAATCATTTGGAATAAGAATTCTCACTTGCATTGGCCCCTCACCTTCCTCACTTGCATTGGCCCCTCACCTTCGAGGCTTCAAAAGTGCTGTTATGCATTACATTAGAACGGAAACTGCTATTTGATAATTTTTAATAGTGAATTCTGAAGTTGAATATGATCTGAATAGCAAATACCATTCGATTAGACTATGTTTATACTTCATTTCGCCCGCTGGCACGTTGAAGGAGATCGCCAGACAAGCCACGGCGATTACATTCATAAAGTCTTCCCGGTCTCCCCAATTCAGTCCGAGTGCATAGGCACTATTTTGTTCCCTAACACTGTTGTTCATATTGTTGTCCAATAATTGCCTTGATTCCTTTTCTCAGAAAGTCGATTGGTTCACCTGGGGCTGGTTAGCTTTTAAGAAATGCATGTGATTTCCAAAACACGCTTATTCCGGTCGGGAGTTTTCACTTTTTTAACCAGTGGATTTAGAATATTTGATCATTTTTCTCTTGCATATAAGTTGTGGGTATATATGTCTATGTACCTTTAGATTTATCTAGAAGTGCATTGGTCATCTGCACCTCTTCGCACCACGCAGTTAATTAACGTGGTTTATTTCACTGTAATGTTGTTTTCTTTGATCATTGTCCCCGATCAATATTCCACCAACAAGAAGCGCGCATAAAATGAAGCGATATCGGTAAAATTTTCTTACGTAGCTTCATGTTGCAGATAGGCGGCTTCTGTGGGAAAAATTACATGTCACTTTTAGAAAACAGTTTTGAAAACAAGAGTTCACCTGGCTAAATCTACAATTGATGCCGGCCAACAAGAGTCGCAGGCACACCAAAACAAGTAAAACCATAAAAAATTTCACTGCACAGACCTTCTGCAAGAGAAACTGGGCATCTCTCAGCGTCCACGCAACGAATGCGCGCTTGCTAGCAGACAACGCACTTGACAATGACTGCAAAATTGAAGGCGCCATGTTGTGTAACCCATGCTTAAATAGGAATACTTAGCAAGATGGTGTCAATATAAATTTGCAGTTGAAATAAAGCACCATTATAAGAGCATGCGTGCGCGATCGGTCTCAGCGCCTGCCGCGAAATTACGTTGAATATGCCACAAAGCGCGTCTCCGCCCCATTCCAGTTCGCTCGCAGTGCCCTCACACAATTTTTCCACGCGCAGCACCTCAGCAGGAGAGCGCTGTTCGGTCCACTCAACCAGTGTCTAGTACACTCTAGTCATATACAAGATTCCCACAGGCGGCTGCTACTGGCTGATAGGGGGCCTTAATCAAGAAGGGTGTTTGGTCTAGTCTGCTTCCTCCTAATGTTACTGTGTATTAAACCTTGGCCAGTGTGCTTGTCGGTGCCGTAGCCGTTGAGTCTCGCTAATTTCGATTGGATTGGAACACGCTCAAGTAGCCTCGAACCACAGAAAACTTAAGGTCAGACCACACGTACACTTGCCACGGCTCATACACTCCTGGCTAGATGCCTTGGCAGACATCGCTTTGTATTGACCCATTGACGGTGCTCCAATATACGCAAGTTGGAGGAAGCTAATACCCATCCGTCAAGCTGGTGCAGGTCAGAGCCAGTTTGCACTGTGCGTAGCATGAGCACATGAGCACGAGCGCGCTCTCCAGCCCTGTCGCGCACAAAGCAAACACTGTGAATAAGCGTCATGGTTGCAGATACAGTAGCTGTGGTCTACTACGTAGCGTAGAAACCACGGCCACTGCAGGGTGCTGCGACAAGCCTGCACGCTGAGCTCACTGCAGCTCACTGAGGACAACAGTGTTTGGTGCATCATAAGCACCGAAATTGGAATAGTGGCATCTACGTGAACATTCAAAATCAAATTTCAGCAGTATGTCATGGGGACAGTCATGGGGTCATGCCCCGCTCTGCCATAGCCATGCAGTGCCAGGCACTGAAGAAGGAGCGGGAGCACCGCAAAGGGAATCAAAGGGTATCTTTGATTCCCAAAGTGACTGAATGCGGCGGGCGACGCAGAAGGCAGAAGCTTCAAAATGTCATCAGGGCATCTCGTCAGTGCGCGCTGGTGATGGCGGCGGTTGCAATGGCGAGCTTGGCATCAGCTTCACATGTAGCGGAAGAAAGGCGATCGGAGTTGTGGAGACCAAGCAGCAAGAACCACGGAAGGGCACCCGTTGGTGGAAAATTATGCTCGGGAGGGCAGGCCAGAAGAGGGCAGCTTTGGAGGAGCAGCGACGTCGAAACTGGCAGCGAGGAGGCGAGGAGTTGATATGAAGGCGAGTGACAGGAGTGACTGGTGTCTAAACGGCTTGCAGACTGAAGAGTGAATGAAGAGGGGAAGGCAGTGGCTGCTTTTATAGGAAGGTGCGGAGGTCACAGAAGACTACGAGGGTATGGTGTTGGAAAGTGCCGCAAATACCGTGGTTCAAGTCTGCCAGTGCGTTTGTTGTGCTTAAAAAACAATTAGTCGCTCGTTGTGGGTACGCAGTGCGATTGTGAAAACTGAACGGTTTTGCAGTAGGGCCTTTGTACGATCACTGGGCAGTCTTTTCCCGAGGAGTGCAGCCGTGAAGTTTGCAAAACAAGAGTTTTCGGTGTACCGTTGTCGATGACACTGTGCTAATTGTACACTTTCAGTGTCGGTGTTCACGCACCATCGCGTACACGCCATTGACAAATGTCTAGGAACAAAATTCAATGACCCTAGCTGGCATTTAGACTCTACATTCATCTAAAGTCGGATGGTGCAAATTAAACATGACCGGCTCGAGAAAATTGCGAGCGCACTGTCAAAAGTACAACAAAGCAAGGGGCGGTGTTTTATTGCGATGCAGGCCGATTATGGCGAGCAGCGAGCAAATTTCTAGATCGGCTTCCCCAAAGTCGTCTTCCCAATTTGCTAACATAGCTCCTCGCATCAAACATAGCACTTATAGTCGGAGTGACACTTCTTTTGTGCTTTTCGGCACGTTTCAGTGCCAGAAGTGCTCTTCAGAGCGGTAAAACTTTGCTCATTGAGTGCACCCCATGGAATGCTATGACGCGAGTTTGCCAACGGTCTTTTGGCCACTTTTCGGCATCCACAAGACAGTGGTTTTCTGGCATCACAAAGTGTCAGGAAAACTTTATTTTCATGCAGATTCTGTCACTGGGGACACCAGCGATGTGATTATGACAGAGATTAACGGTTCGGGTGCGCTGCATCATGGAATGTGACAGCTTCCGTTCGCTCCTCAATAAATAGCTGGTAGCACTCGGCCCTCGCTTAGTACCCGTTACTAGGTGGTCATCACTTGTGGGTTTAACACTTCTGTGGCCTTTTCTGTGCCTGCGTGTGACTATTTCGTAGGCAGTATTACTTTGACACTGCATGTGTAAAAGTTGTTGCCACCGCTCGGTGGCAGTGATGCTTTCGCCCTAAGCAGGTCAAGCTCTTTGTGCGCTTTGAGTAATGCGGCTTAAAATGCATGCGTTTGGGTCAGGACCGAAAGAAATTTCGAATAAAGCAATATTTCGAGTAAAGTAATTTCGTTATAATGAGGGATTACTGTACATAAGCTTTAATAAGGAAAGTGCCACGTCATTGACAGATTGGTGCTTCATTGGCCACAGATACCAAGCACACAGGGGTGGTATTCTCAAGCAATAACTTTTAGAGACACTATTATCACGTTCGCGAAATTTTACATGACTGCATTTGACTTGTCAAAGTAGGCGGCCGAGATCATCCCTGGAACTATGTGCAAATGGCAAGCTCAGCACTGCGCCAGAAATGCTGGTGCCCGTATACGCCCACGCATTTGGTGCTGAGTTATACAAAATCTTGCAAAAGTGATAGTATATCTGAAAGTTATTGGCCAAGAATGACGCTCCAGATTGTAGTCAAGCAGAAAATGAACCCACAGCAAACTTCATGTATATTCACGAAACATGCTCAGTCGCCATTTTGTGATGGCAATGGCGCTATGTCCGACGACTGATGGTAGATAGGCTGTTGCCAACACTGTGAACACGATTTTGTGTTCGTATTTCATTCTATATAAAGTGCAGGCAATCGTCAGACCCATTTTCTTTGAAAGAAAGTGCACTTTAGATTTTTGCAATTATGGTAGCGTCCAGCCATTACTATAGCTGCTCACAGCATCATCCAATATTTGTGGCTTTGAAGAGTAACCGGCATCATTGCAGTTGTGCATTGGCTGACATATTTTGTGTACTCCTTGTTCACTCTAAACCTGCAGCTGAAAAGGATGCTCTGGAGCACATTTTGTTGCAGTTTTTTCTTGCCTGTGTAGCTTGACAAGACTCACATTGCTGATTGGCTAGGCAACTACTAATATGTAACTTTATTAACTACCATGGTTACTCGGTGGTGTTCTGCTGCTGGACACAAGGTTGCATGCAGAGTTCTGGGCCGCCACTACCACACTCCTATTAGTGAAGAATGCAAAACATACTCATGTATTCTGATTTGGATGCACATTGTAAAATATCTGGTCATCCAAATTTTAATCTGAAGTTTTGCACTATAGCACCTCTCATAATTCAGGTGTTTGTTTGTGACGTCAAACCTCATCAGTCGATTAATTTACAGTTTATTATTTGCGACTGACAGTCTCTGATAAAAAGAAATAAAGACAGTTCATGCTTAAAAGTTAACTTTATGGCACTCTCAGACCTCTTTGTGCTTCTCTCACATGTATGTTGTTGCAATCATTTGACCATTTCACTTCAGTGAGCCTCCGCAAAGTTTTGTGTTCTTAGGCACAAGTGCAACACTCCCCCACATGCTATGGGAGTGCAAGCAACAATACCAAGACCTTAATCCCGTGACCCGCTCGTCGAGATGGCACGCCGCCCTGCGCAGCTCCCATCTCGACGACCAACTCTGGGCGACCCAGCAGGCCTACGAAGCGGCGAAGAGGCAAGACGTCGACGTCCCATCGTGGGAGGCCTAGGCCCAGCCGACTGAACTGCTGGTGCTCATTAAAGTTCACTCTCTCTCTCTCTCAGGCACAAGTGGGTTTGAAAAGAGTAAACCGTAAAAGTGATGCTGAGCAGAGCAACTAGTTAGGCTTGTTGGTTGAACATAGTGGAAGGCTACAGCATGGGAACCGATGGAGACAAAGGAAGCACACAAAGTGAGACATTTAAGTAATCATTTTATAACTACGTTTGTTTGTCTTTTTTCTTTGTGCAGATTTCGACTATGACGACTACTGGGATCAGGACCTGTACGAGTATGAAGGTACAGATGCGTGAAGCTCAGGGCTGTTTTATTTTTATTTTCCGTTATTGTCCCTGCTCACAAACTGAGTGTGTGAAGGATATTTGGTATATACAGTCGACTCTCATTACAACGGGCCCTGATAATCCGACAAAAAACGTCCGTTTTATCCGAAGAACGCAATATCCGAGACTCCTCTCTTCCGAAGCTTTCGTCGCAATGTCTAACAACTTTATTGCAAAGAGTGAGTGATGAACGTCGAAAGTAAAAAAAAAAAAAGTCGCAGTTTCACCCGAAAAACAAAGCATCGATTGCAATAGCAAATTACGCAGGATAAGCGCGGCAGCAGCAGCGAGCGACTTGACCTTTGTGCTCTCTATCCCTTCAACATGAACTATACATCGAAAGCACAGCACATACGAAGCTGCCCACACTGGGTGCACCTTGTCCACGTCGCAGATCGCTTTCAAGATATGGCGCCCACGCAGGCACACACTTTGTCCGCATCGCAGATCGCTTTCAAAATACGGCACTCACGCGGCCGCATCATTAACAGCAGCCACTGGAGTAGAACCCCCCCCTCTTTCCTTCGCCGCCACCCCCTGCCCCCCACCCCCACCCTGTGCCTCGCGCGCAAAAGACGGTGCGCTTCCATCCTGCTTTCCTGCATCCCTCACATGCAAGATATTGGGGCGCAATCGTCGGCTGACCCTCACAAATCAGTTGCCAGCCGTGTCAACACGGCAAAAGTCCGTTTTATGTGCCCGATTTTGACAGAAATAGCAGCTAATATCATCCACTGTAGCCGATAGTCCGTTGTAGCACGGTCCGTTAAAAGCGAACTTTGTGGCATTAATAAAATAGGTAGAACAAACTAAAGCTAAAATATGGTTCGTTATATCTGAAAGTCTGTTGTACGTGGGTTTGTTGTACGTTGGTCCGTTGTAACGAGCATAGGCTGTACTAGTACTGTGACACATAGCACATATCGCATGCTTAGCACATTAGACAAACTTCCTATACTGCCCAGTACATTTGAACCTGCAAGCTTTTATAAAGTGCTCACCACATGAAGCCAGCAGACACTAGCCAAGAAAAGCACAGGGGAGATTACCTGTTCTTTTACTAATGAAGCGTAGAAATTAGGGGTGTGCAAATACAGAGTATAGTTAGGGTGTGTAAAAATTGTACAGTAGATTTCAAATCGAATATCGAATTGAATCAAGAAAAGAAAGCCGAATATCAAATTAAATATTGAATACTGAAAAATATGTTCTATGCTTACAAACATTGGCCATAAAAAAAACATGGTGCTGCATTTGCTCAGAAATCTACTCCCATTATGTAACAAGAATGTTACTAGCCATCGGTAACTTACCCCTGTATTCATATATGCATCTTAACTTGAAACTCACGCTTGGCTTGATTTAAATTACTCCTGTTGTGAACGCACCAAAGGAAATGCAATGAGCATTTTAGGTGCGTTCGCACCAGGGGTCGTTTACATATCAAGTCAAGCATGGGCTTCAAGTTAAGATGGATTTCTGAATATGAGGGTTAGGTACTTGGAATAGGGCAGTATAGTATGGTCTACTTTTATTAAAGGGAACATCAAATTAATATGCCATCACTGATAACTCAGTGCATATACAAAGGTCTGGAAAATATTTTTTATTGATAGAATGTCTGCTCAATGGAATCAACTGCCTGTTTCCCTCTGAAGCTAAAGAAATAGCAAAGTTATGTTGTCCTGAATACCAATGGGGTTTTCAGTTTGATAGTGGGCCATACTATGGCAATCTTCTGTTGCTTAGAAAGTTACTTTCTGGTTTTGTTCCATAAAATGGAAGAGCTTTCTTTTTTTTTTTTTTTAAGTCTTTAGGACAGGTGGTTTCTGTGGGCTTATTGTCCGCTTGTTAAAGGCAATCTGTGCGACATACAAAAGCAGAGAATGCACATTATGTTATGGCACCACTCCACGCATTCATCGGTATAGCATACTAGATTAGGGGTAGTGGGCCATAGGAAGGCTCCACAGTGAAGCAGTTCTCCCAGAAACACACAGGTGATACTGCTGTGTCTTTCACCTGCACCTTTCATGCATGCACACGTGTTGGACGTCTCCTTGCCAGGCTGAAAAACCACACTTCAGTACGCTCCACTGTGTTGGCTAACAAACAGAAGACAAACAGCGAAGAGAAGGAAAGCCAAGCTTCTTCGTTTTCTTTTCTTCTTTTTTCAAACATTTTTGTGAGCACACAAGTTCGTTCGGAAAAGTTCATACATACGCTGGTGGCACAGCTGGCTTATCAGAACCTGCACTCAAAAGAAAACATTCAGCGCACACACATAAGAACAGCACTGCTGCTCTTTGCAACACTGAGTCTGTTTCCAAATGGTAAATAAACATTTCACAGTGCCATCACCAGGTGTATGATTTTGTGCAGTCTAGAATCACAATAGCAATCCGAACCCTCTAGGCATGTTCATAGTTGTTTTTTGCATAAAAGTACTGGTGGTTCGCATGCTCGTTTACAAATGTGCAGCAAATCAGCATCATGCAGCACCTGTTTTGCCTCTTCCATGGTGTGCGAGAGTGTTTCTGATATTAGTGTATGGGGAATCGTATTATCTGGAATCTAATATTCGAGTAATCGCACACCTTTACCGAATGGAGCATTTTGAATCGAATATTGAATCCCAGAAATATTTTACAAAATTTATAGCTTACAAATTCTAGGCAAGAAAACATGTTGGGCATGCTCCGGAGTCTTGTGACATTACATGTCAAGAATGTAGCAAGCTATCAAAAACTTAAGCACACAGAAGTCAAGATATGCAGCACAGTCCACTCTTGTTAAAGAGAACTCCAAATTAGTGTGCCAGCACTAATTACAGCTCACTTCTAGTACTTGAAGGTCTGGAAAATAATTATGTATCAATAGAATGTCTTTTGAATCGAATCAAGTGCTTCTTTTCCTTTAAAGATAAAGGATTAATGATGCTATGTTGTACTGAATACAATGAGGTTCTCAGTTTATTACCAGACCTGTATCATGGCAATCATTTATTGCATAGAAAGTTTTGCTTTACAGTTTTCCTCTAAAATACAGAACTTTCCTGTCTTTACGGCAAGTGGGTTATGATAAGGTCAATCTGTTCAACAGAGAAAAGCGCGGACCGTGCATCAAATGACTTGATTACTGCGCCGCACGTAGCCATCGTTGGTGCTGTGCGGGTCGATCACGGTTGTCAGTAAAGAGTAAATGCTAAGTAAATAGTAAAGTAAGTAACAGTAAAGAGTAGATGCTGTTTCATTGTCAGGTTTGGCGTGATTTTCTACCTGTCAAAGATTCCAAAATCGGGAGGGTCACAAGTTCGTGGGTCGTTTGCGCGGCATCAAGCACGAGTGGCTCCTCCGCAACGCATGCAACGTGCAGCACTGCGCGGGTCTTCACACGTAATTATTCGAACAGTTCACTATTCGATTCGGTGATATTCGAGTAGCATTTGCACACCCCTGGCTGAAATGATCATAAAAAAGGAAATGAAAATAGACGCAAAAGCAACTTGCCACAGGTGTGAGCTGGGCCCACATCTTTTGCATTACGTATGTAACCCCTTACCGGATGAGCGGTTTAACGCGGTGGCTGTTCTCCCATCTAATTTCTTGGGTATTTCTGTATGCGTACTAGATCTAGCCCTGGGAGTGTAGCCAGCATCACAACTGTAGTGGCAGATGTAAAACATTCTTTCAACTGCAGGCATCACATAGCAATGCAGTGTGTGTGTATGAACACGCCATGCACACAGTATGTGTTTTCTCTTCTTTTCGGGCCTTTTCTTCCCATCTAATGCTGCAAGCACAGAAATTGTGATTGTCGTTACAGTATATGTATATACGAGGGACATTCTGAAAGTAAGTTTCGTCATTTATTTTCACATGGAAACTTCATTGCCAAAAGAAATACACCATGGCATCATAAACTATACACCTAGCACTATTTTTCCACATAGTCACCACTGACGTTGAGACATTTGTCATAGCTTGCAGTCAGTTTGTAGAAACCACTCTGGTAAAACTCGGTGCCCTGCGATATAAGGCCTGATACATGACCTCTTCACCATACACGATGTGTAGGCATTCATGGATGACGAACGCGCTAGTACCCCGTGCCCATTCAAACCGGATAACAGCACGCACTTCCATTAGTGACCACGTTGTTAGAACACATATTTCTGTGATCGTGATTTGTACTCGAATAACCTTGGGCACGTTGGCCTGTTGCTACTCTCTCTTCTTCAGCGCTCGGTGCATGTGTCATTCCTCCTCCGCTGACGCTCCTTCCGTCATTGAACCAGCAATGGGCATGGATTTTATGGTGATTGTTTGTTTCTCCTGGTGTACCATCTTCTCTTTAAAAAAAAGTGACGAAGCTTACTTTCAGAATGTTTCTTGTATATTGAATTAAAAGGGGGTCCAAAATGTGCTTCAAGAAAATTTGTCTATACCCCTGCCTAAATTTCTGTAGAAAGCTGCAATTTTGTAGCGATGCTTTTTCTGGTGCTCTTCCTCATCGCGCTTCATCAGTGGCTAGCGCGACCCCACACTCATGTTATAAATAAATTAAAATGAGGTCAGGTGGCATGGAATTGAGCAGAAAGCATCGTTACAAAGTCTTGGCCCAGAAGGCCCATTTAAAGGCCAACTGCAACAAAATTTTCGACTGCGTAAAAAGCCTAGTTTCAGATAGTTTAGATATGCAGTAGCCTCTGTGCAAAATCTTGTGCTTGAAATGCAGCTCAACCCGTCACAAAGAGCTCGCAAAAATGGGTCTTTCATACCGAAACTGAAAAAAAAAAAAATGATGCCATTATCGCTCAGCGGAAGTGACGTAGAGTGAAGCATGTGGCGAACCAGCACCCTCTGCTTTCTTTGCTTGTATTCCATTCTGGTGTATCAGTGAACAGGTCCTGCACGTCTGCTAGTCACAGAGTTAGTATGCTTTCTTAGCTGCGTCGTGCACTATGACAAGGCTGTTGCACACCCACGATGTTCTTTTAATGCTAGGTGTTCTCCGAGCCTAGCATGTTTTCTCTATCTGACTGTCTACATTCAACAGCAGGGCCTCGATGCGTTCTGCCTCCGCTCAAAGAAGAGCGTATTAAGGTGGCTAAGCTAAACGTGCGGTATAGTCCGGCTTAACGCGGACACGATCCACGTGCAGTGCAGTTACGCTAAATCGACAAAAGTTGGACACTCTAGTCTTATGTGGCTGGTACGGGGATTGAACATGTCCTATCGCAAGCTGGAGAAACTGGAACGGGGTGCATCGCACGCTAGCTTGGCTGAACAGCAGCATGCTGTTCGGGTTCACTGAAGCGATTGTGTTGAGTTTGCGCCTTCGACAAACAAATAAGCGCTCGCTCGCCACACACTTGTCCGCTAGCGCTGCGGCAACACCTGATTGCCGGACTGCTGCGGGTCAAGTGCAGGCTAAAATTTTGGCGATCTTACCGTCTCCGGCATGACTTATCAGACTTCACCGGCTGTTGCCTGGCACGCTGGAAGTGCTGGACTCATCGACTGTTCAGACCAACCCGACAACTACTGCCATGTGTAGTGAAGGGTGATAATTAGCTGAGGCTTCACACAACCGGGCTAGAGGGGCTCAGTGCCAAGTGTGCATAATCTCACGACCAGACAGGCCAGACTGCGGCCGGGATAAATATTGGCCCGTTTCGCTGTGGCGACGTTGCATTCCTGCATGGCTTGCCACCGCATCTACACCATGGCCACTGCGTCGTGTTCTCCTTCGTGACAAATGCAGCACGTGGTTCCTGCTCGTTTCTGGCACTGTGTCAGGAAGGATTTCCTTCGTGTACTTCGATGCATCCAATGTAGAGACGCACAAAACACCTTCAAGATGATGCACTACTGGAATTGATCGCTCGAGAATACCGCCCTTGAATACAACTTACCTTTGAACGTTACCTTTGGTTTTTATGTGCCATCGCGGCATATAGTACTTATAGTCAACTCGAGAAAGCGTTTGCCAAGCAGGTCTTGATGGGTAAGTGACTGTGCTGTTGAAGTGCAGCTTCGTTTACTGCAGTTTGCATGCTTTGTAGGCATTGGTTGGTCCGCGTCGCACTTGCCTGCCATGCCGCGGTGCACGCTTGCGCTCGGAAAGCTGCGACAGGAAAGCTGTGTTCGGCCTTCCTTTGCTAAGTGTTGCGTAATGCACAGCCATTGCTTGTGCTCGAGTATGTATTCGAGCACCCGATGGCCACGCAACGCATCGGCATTCTTCCAACAGCTCAAATCATGAGTGCAGCAGGTACAACGCACGCCGAGAGGGATGCAGGTCATCTCGCAAATGACGAGCAATACGCCTGGCTGCCTAGGGTCAACATGGCGCAACTGAGAGGTAAACAGTTACATACGGTTCTTCAATGTGCGCCATATCCGCATCGTTACTGCTTTGTCGCCAGGTGCACACGTTGTGTGCATAGGCGCTATTTAGTAGCTGCTAATAACAAAATTAGGTGGTTACCAGCCCTGTGGCTTTGCCAAGATTACTTTGAGAGTATACGCTAGACATCTATATTCAATTTAGTCCTAGTGAAATTTTGTTGCAATTGGCCTTTAAGATGAACTCTGGAATCCTCTAGCAACTGAAACTGTTCTAAAACATTTGTTTCCTTGTTGACTAAGCTTCCCTTTACGTAAACTTCTAATGAGAATGGGTTATTTTCGTGGTCTTTTCGTGTTCATATTAAAGGGAGTGTGCTGCATTCACAGGGATTTCTAATCTGCCTTCTGAAGTGAGGGAGACCAGCGCTTTGTTTACACTGTCAGCTGTGGTCTTCGGACATGTGCTGCAGTAGTGATGTTGTGTGAGGTGCGTAACAGTATTTCTGTTCATACTCTCATGCACTGGCCCTTTGTTCGTTTCAGCAGCTGAGTATGGGTACTGGGATTCAAGTGACTATGAAGGTATGTACTGAGCACTTTTGTAAGTGCAGTCATTTACATTAGCCATGCTAATTTTATAATACAGTTAAACCTCGATATAACGAACTTCAATGAAATTGACGATGTCACGAAGTATTTAACTTTTCATGACCTCTTGTCCACAGAACATCATGTATTTGGAACCTCAATATAACGAAGTATGTTTGTGTACAATTTCAATATAACAAAATTTCGTTTCTGCCTAAAAGGAATGCTGAGACAATAAATGGAAACTTCCGCAGACGCAAATGGACAAATGATTGAACTACAAGCGACTGCTTCCAAATGCACTTCTCAAATCGTGTACCACACAACAAGAGCGATCGCCGAAGTGGAGCCGCATCGTGTTCCGCATCGTGTTCCGTATCAAGTCTGAGTGCGATAAGATCCTATCGCAGCCCGGGCACTGTGTGCTTTAGGTGTGAGTGAAAGTGTGCGAGGGTGAAGAAAGATGGTGGCTTCGAGTGCCGCCTTCCCGCACAAGCAAAGGGATAGAGGGGGAGGCGAGCGAGCACGCGGTAACGCCATCAAGCACGCATGAGGGCCGTGGGGCAGGGAAGGATAAGTTGGCACTTTTTTATTTCTGGCACGCTTCTCGGCCATGGCTGCGCATGGCTGCAAGCACGGCTGAGCGCATGCACAGCCGCACACTTTGCTTTAGAGGTAATCTGCCACGTGCAATGAGTGGGCGTGCCGAGACGGCATGGCATCACGTAAGCTGTCTCCCCACGCATTTAGTATCGAAGGTTGTGTAATCTCGAGTTTTGGTGACCCGTTGGCGCTAGAGGCAGACGAAGCATTCACTCCCTGCTGCCGGCGCTTTTCATGACAGTGCCGTCCCATTGCGGGCGACGCTATCAGCCATGGGGGTGGAGCGCACGCGAAAGTGTGGCTGGCTTTGCTTAATTCGTACTGCCAAAGTGAAGATATCGTCGACATGGCATGAAACTGTATCATTCGTTGCCGACTCCCAAATTCATCAAAATGAATTGTTTTCTCATTCAAATTTGCTTTTTCACTTGGCCGATAATTCGGAAAATTCTGCGTTCCCTTTCGGTGTAAAAAAAAGGCGACCGGTGGCTGTAATTATTTGCTTAAAAGGTCGAATTTCTGTACAACCAGATTTCAGTACAACGAAGCAAATTGCCGATTTTAGCAGTTTCGTTATACCGAGGTTTAACTGTACTCTTCTGTTTTGATATCAGAGCTGGTCTTGTAGCCATTGCCATTCTTCTTTTTGACATTTGTAATACATAATTTTTCGCATGCTTTTTCTTGTATGCCAGCTGTCCCAACTAAATGTCATCAAAAATGAAATAACGGAGGGATTTACG
This sequence comes from Dermacentor andersoni, assembly GCF_023375885.2. Taxonomy (NCBI): domain Eukaryota; kingdom Metazoa; phylum Arthropoda; class Arachnida; order Ixodida; family Ixodidae; genus Dermacentor; species Dermacentor andersoni. The sequence goes on along the minus strand of NC_092816.1, from coordinate 109,708,789 downwards.
TGAACAGTGTTCACTGTATATTGATAGGTACCGTCCACGCTGGTTGTAAGCCTTTTATTTTTTTGTTCATTGTGTGCAAATAATTATTTACATAATTATTACACGCAGCGCTCACTAAAAGGCACGGACGAAGAATAGAGACAAAATACAAGCGCTGACTCATGACTCGATAGCAACCCATATCTTGCATGGGCCCTGTTCTTTCTTTTCTTTTTTAGCAAAAAAAATCAAAAATGAAGAATATCTCGTGAAAATGGGTCCGTGAGCCGGCGATAGTACAAGTGCCTTGCCCTGTTGTTCATGTGTCTTCTGTCTTTTTGTTGCACTATGAAAATTCTCATGCAGAGTGCTAAGTCACAATATGGTGAAATATAAGCAGCTCCTACAGGCTAGGTGACTATGAGTCGTGAGTCAGCACTCGTGTTTCGTCTCTATTCTTTGTCAGTGTTTTTTAGTGCATGCTGTGTGTAATAATCATGCAGATGTACCGACTCGCCCAGTTAGCTACCATATTCCAGTAATGATTTAATTGAGCTTATTTGCATAAAACTTAATTATCTTATTTGTTAACGCTTTCAGTGTCCCATTTTCTCAGAGGTGACGCTCCGGAGCGCGAGATATTTTTCTCGGGTGTTATCAAGAAAAGAAAGAATCTTGTGCAAACATACAACAGATGGCAGAAACACAAGTCTCATGGCTTTGCACTACAGCACAAATATTTGAACAAAGAATTGCGGCCGTAGTGGTGTACGAGGCCCAGGAACCAGCCCTCGTATTTGCGAATTCGCGCGCTTTGCACAGCACAACCATGCCCACGTACGGGCGCGTTCCACAGCCGCTAACAAAGACGCAGATTGAGTAAACCCAGAGAGAAGAGACAATATGCTTCCAGAAATGTAAAACAGATGGCGGAACCACCTTGGAGCTTGCCAACTTCGTGCGACTGTGCTCATACAACTGATAACTTACGGGTATGTTAGTGACATGGCAGGACAGAAACGTAGAAACATTCTGGTACATCAGTGACACTGAAAGAGTTAAGATGTCTGTGCAGAAGTTGTGGAGGATGTCGACAAATGAGTCAGCAGTGTTTATAGCAACCCATATCTTGCATGGTCCCTTTTGTTTCTTTCTTTACTTTTTTTTTACCAAAAAAAAAAAATTCGGAAATGAAAAATATCATGTGAAAATTGGTCCGTGAGCCAGCGATAGTACAGGTGCCTTGCCCTGTTGTTCATCAGTCTTCTGTCTTTTTGTTGCACTATGAAAATTCTCGTGCAGAGTGCTAGGTCACAATATGGTGACATATAAGCAACTCCTACAGGCTAAGTGACTATTTTTCACCACCCCAGTTCAAAAGGGATGCCATTAAAAGTCATCATATACATCTGCTGCAAGCCCTGCAGTATGAAGATTAAGAGCTTAGTAGTACCTGTTATGTGAAAAATAGCATTTTCTGCTCAGCTTTGCATAACAGTTCACCTCGGTAAGTTTCATCATAATGCTACGTAGCTAAGAATTCAGGAAACCTGAACTGCATAGATGAATGTAACAGCATCACCATTCAGTTCTTGTTGAGGCTGACCATGTGAAGTCTCAAAGTAGTTAACATAAATGGTCTTCTGCTTCAAATAGATGTGCTGTTAGCTAGTTGGCTTTCATATTTATTGAATATAACAGCTAAAAGATACTGTCACGGAGAAGAAGCAATTGGAACTGGTTTACTTGCAGCTGCTCATTAGCAGCAAAAGAACAGTAAAAGCTATATACTCAGATATGCACATGTACCAAATGGTTCTTAGCAAAGGCAAGGTCCAAAATAAACATACCCACTATAGACAAGCATAGTTGACAGTATCGTATGTGTGTGAATGTTAATTGAGTTATTGCCGTTGAGGTTAGAGAATTCAGTGCAGTTAACAAAGAAAAAGAGACGTTGACGCAAGTTCTCTGACACAACATTCGTGTCAACATGATCCTTTCTTCATCTCCACCTGCTAGCCATGCTGATAGTACAATTCAACATGAACTTATGCTATTTTCGTATGTACCAAACTTCTTAGCATAATCATTTGTGAATGCAGAAAGGTGTTAGTGCTGAATGAAGTGGCTTACATGGCCGCAAAGCATATCACTGACAGCTGGTTCACAATTTATTGTGGCTGTGATGGTTATTATGTGACCAGGCCTCAGCGAGTTCAACACCGCCGCTCAGTAACCTTTGAGATTATGCATGCATTGTAGGTATAAAAAAATCTAACTTAGTCAAATAGAGGAAAAATGGCACATCACCAATACAATTGCTTCTGTGTGAGGCAAGAGCTTAGAGTGTCAAGTCATAACTAAAATGCCTTTGAAACTTCATCGAGGTGCAGAGAGATGGTGCCGTGACACGTCAAATCAAAACCAACCAGAATTTTTTCTCTGTTGACTTCAATCAGTAGTCACTTGCACACTGCAGGAAAGCCCTGCACAGCCACACAGGAGGATTAACTGCCGTAACCCACCTGTGACCCACATCGCTGTGAATGTGTAAAGTTAGATTTTGTACAGACATGTCATTTCAGCATGCATTATGTTCAATATTGTGTTCAAATGCAGGACTTTCCCTGTTTTGCATAGAATAAATCATAGGTATGCATCATCTTTGTATAACCAGGCGAAAAATGTAAAGTGATTTTCTTGGTGAAGGGAACCAGGATGCCATTTGTTGTTACGTCGGAGCATGGTGTAAACTTGTATTGCACGAGTGCGAACATGCATGGTTATCGCACAAATGGCACAGGGCTCATTTCTAACTCGAGTGACCATTTGCTCTGACAGACGACGAGGATTTGATGGTCGGGGACATGCTGAGGCCTGGTGCCATATTTATCGACATGAATAACATGTGGGATGGTGTTGACGATGACTTAGACGATGAAGGCCCACTCGACGACCCACTAGACGAACCACCCGAGGACTTGTTAGACAATAACCTCCCAATCGACGAATCACCCGAGGACATGTTAGACAATGACCTCCCACTTGACGAACCACCCGAGGACGTGTTAGACAATGACCTCCCACTCGAAGAACCACCCGAGGACTCGTTAGACAATGACCTCCCACTCGAAGAACCACCCGAGGACTCGTTAGACAATGAATTCCCACTCGACGAATCACCCGAGGACTTGTTAGACGATGGCTTCTCACTCGACGAACCGCCTGATGACCCGCTCGACGACTGGTATGGCCCAGTTGAAGAGGAATTCTGGTGTGGTGAATGAAGCAGGGCCACATGCACACAGCAGGTATTACAAGTGGGATGAAGTTTGCCACTCAAATGGACTAATGCAGCGACTGACCCACCTCCACTGTTCACATTCTGGCGATTTCGCGCACCACCTGTGTCTCAGTACATCCACCCGATTGTTTAGGGCATCTTGTTTTGCCCATACGCAGTCTGCTGAAACCCCAAAGCTGTGCTCGCTCACAGATCTTTACAGACACTCATTTGTACTGTTGGTTTAGTGTACATGAGTCATGCTGCCAGGTGCATGTCATCTTGCATCAATTTTTTTTTTTGTTCTTTTGTGTTATTACTAATCAGTTTTCTTTACAAAACTTTGGGCCAAGCTCATGATACAAGGTGTTTGTTGAAAATTAGGAAAGTAGGTCAAGAAGAACAATGAACTGTCCAATAAAAAAAAATTTAAGCATTATGTAAGTTGGGCAATACTTTACTACAATTTGCTGTTAGTGAATAAACCATGCACAAATTTGTTTTTGTAGGGGAGAGGGTTGGAAAACTGATGTATTGAACAATTCCTAGGCTTTTAAAGCTATGCTTCCCTTTTGCAATACTCAGATTTTTGTATGTCGTCATCAAAAGATTTTGTTGCAGCAAATTGTATCTCTTAACTTCCCCTTCTGAACCAAGTTTGCATCTGTTTCATCAAGCACATACACTGATGATTTGCCTTTATTTTTTTCTTGCATTCAGTGTTGACTAGTCACATCTGTCTTGGAGTTTGACATGATTGTGTATTCCATAGCTGAAGCAATTTACGATAAACGTATATTTATTTTTCTGTTTAGCAGCAGGTACAAAATGAACTTTAGATCCTGAGATTGGCCTCGAAAACGACAAATTAACAGCCCTGGTTACTGAAAAATAAACACGGTCCAAGCCATGTTTCCATCTACTAGCAGTAGCATGTGTCACTGCCTGTGACATGGATGTGAAGACGGCATACATAAACAAATAAAATTCTAAAATTTGATTCCTACTGCAGCATTAGCAATGACTTGCAAGTGGTGGCTCCTTTGTGGACATGTCATTTCACCTTGTGATAGACGGCTCAATTGAGAACCACTCTGTAATAGTATAAAGCTACAGACTTATGTACATGACATTCTAGTTTTCCTTGTTGTTTACTGATGTTTGACAATAAATTATGTGAAGCAAAATAAAGAATGGGCATCTTGTCTGTTTGCATGCCTTTGTTGTGCTGTGTTGCATTCTTGCATTTTTGTTGCTTATTGCAGAGCACGACCTGCAGTTCCCAGGTGTGTGCCTAGATATTGTCATTATCAGGCTTGACGTGGTCTGTTTTTAGACATTATGCACTCTGCAGCAGTGCAATTTCTGAAGAATGTGTACGAAAGTGGGGACTTGTCTGGCATCATCTCGCTTATACAGGGACCACATCACTTAGCCTTTGAGATGTGATGATTATAACCAAGGCGAATCCATGTTTCCTCTTACAAATATGTTTTTACACAGGTATCTGGCAACATTTAGTCGCTACAATGAGCTTGCACCATGTTATGATGTTTAGAGACTGCTCACTTGCTGACATTCTCTCTAACAAATATGTCGGGCTTATTGCAGCGGAACCTCCTTGATGCATTCCTGTTTGCTACATCTTCCCAGTTCATACGCTCTGAAGCAAAGGTCCCATTTAGCTTTCGTGGGGTTTATGTGTATATATTAGCTTCCCATTTGTTACGTTTTTCTTGTCGGTTGTTACACCCAAAAGTGCAACAGCACAACACTGATGCTTCATCATTCAGTGGTGACACACTATGTTGACCGTCGCATGGCACCCCTGACAATGATCACGAAACCTGCGGCGCAATGCAAGAGGATCACCGTCGCAGTATTCATGTTGTTGCAGTCATCGATCTCTACATGGCTCATTAAGCCGAAAGCCAACACGAGGTGGACGAAAGTACAAGGGTCACCCGTACACCTAGGTTAGTGAAAGCAGTCTCAGGACCTTCAATATCTTGTGCATTGGCTTTGATGTACAAGGCTGTGTAGAAACTGAGAAATGGCTATGAGTGAAATAACTTTAATATGAGAAATGGCTATGAGTGCTCAACAATAATATTATTATCAATGATTTGGGGGTGGGGGGATAGCACCAGATAAAAATTAAAGCTTTTCAATCACTGATTTGCAGGTACTGCTGCTCCAGAAAGTGTTTTAATGTTCAGTCTAACCACTAGGCAGCAATAACAAGCTTTACTTAGTGGGTTTTCAATAATTTGTTGGCTTCCTATTCAAATTTTTTTTTTTGCAGTAGTTTTTCGTTTTATCAGTAGTGCTGCTACAAGGGTTATCACACGTTAGGTTTTCCTGGATATGTTCTTTCTTCTGCGATTCCCTAAAGAATGTCGAAGTTCCACTGTACTTGTAATGTGAGGAATCTGGCTGCATAAATACAGAGAAATTGGCCTTTTCACTGTTAGTCGTAGCGTTCCAACACTTGCAGCGCCAGACTGTAGTCCTCCGCAGGCACGCACAAAGTGGCGCATGTAATTGCACCGCAACCTGTGCATTGAGATGCACCTTGCCCGGAGACGAACTTTTTCTGCTCGGCAACACTTCGATGACAAACTGACATCTTTTAGCAAGGGCCACGTTTGTGACCTCGTTACAAATTGCCATTAAAATACTGACTTTGTGTGTTTACCATTGCTCTCCAAGTTGCAGTGCGCATACATTGCCTTGCATATATTAGATGGTATATCCAGGAATACACCACAAGAAACCTAGTAACAGGCCAATATTGTAAGAACCTAGAGAACTGCAACACCAATAGGAATGGGTCATGGTTCCTAAATAAGGGTTCAAACATGCTGCATCAGGTAAGCAAACACTTTCAAGCATTTTTAGCCCTGTCGCTATGCCCCGAGAAAGGTTTAGTAATGGCAGAGTTAGAGGTACGTGAAATATCTACCGTGAGCTAATGGTGCAAGCTGCCCCCTCTGTAGGAGAGGTTCTCACTCATTGCTTTGGAATGGGATCCACAAGCCTTCTCCAATACTAGAGCCAGCTTACTTTTGTGTCGAGAGCCCCGCCTCCACACTTTCCTTCTCATTTCTTACTGCATAGCATAGCTCTGGTGATGGTTTTGCATGCTCTGCGTTATAACTATGTCATGGTGATGGTGGTGCAGCAGGCAACCAAGGAGTTGATTTCGAATAGATTTTGAGTACAGCTGGCAGGAAGCATGACATGATGGGCTGCAATGTAGTCTCTGTGGGATGTGGAGTGGCCGCTCAGAGTTTGAAATGATGCGTGGGCTTTTCTTTGAAATTGTAGTTGTTTTCATGGCCCATGTAGATGTCTGACTATAGACGCGGTTGCCCATGCGTGACCTACAACACACTGCGCTCGCTTGTTTGCAATGCCTGCCAAGCCTGGGACAGTTGAGGCAGCAAAACGACATTGAAAGCACACACTGAATAAATGTAGATTGATAGGTTGCCTTTCAATAAACTTCGAATTTGTTTTTTATCACGAAATGACCTAGTCGCAGAGGTCATCTAGTTGCAGCACGTGCAGGAATCGAGACTTCAAAAAAGTGCTTCTGCAGCGAACATGTTAAACTAATGACATTCATTTTGGCATTCCTATAGAAGAAAGAAGCAGTGCAACGTCAACAAAGTCCACCAGTTGTACTTCAGTGCGTAGCTGCCATGAAAATTGTATTTCAAAACGGTCGCTAAGTACTTGCAGATTCTGGTGGAATTATTAAAGCTTAGGATCATGATTGAAATGCTGATGCTAGATGCTCAGCTGTAATGAAGCATGTACAGTCGTTTCACATTCTGCAGACAATGTTGCGGAGGCTGCGCAAGGATAAACGAAAATTGGTTGAAAAATTGGGCAGCCATTCCACTCTGTAAAGGTGAATGACCAGGGAAGCTGTACAGATGGTGTAATGTACAACACAGAGATACATAAATATTTTGGTGTTTTTCAGATCTGTAAGACCGGCCATATAATAATTGTCATATCTTTAATAAAAGTTCAATTGCACGTCGCACTGCGATATTGTTCTTTCATGTATGACGCACTATCTTTGGTTGCAAATGCCAGCAGTGTGAGAAGTCCAGTCTCTCTTTGTAATGTTGCCTCCTATGTATGAAACCGAGTACTACTATAGTGCTGCCACCTATCTTGTGCACTCAAAGAGAACTTGTGGGGGTTCCACTCTGCGTGCGGCTAGGGCTGAAGGCGAGCTCCGGATCTAGCCCCACGCAGTCGCTTCGTGGTACTCCCAACCCGTAGCGCGGGAATCGCGGCTACGCCGGGTTCGGACGAATAAGGCAACCAGCGGTGTCAACGGTAACAACGTTTATTGCTATTAGCAATAGCGAACACTCGCAGAGGGACGTCCTCTCCGTAATAGTAATAAATAGTCTGGCCTCGTTGCCCGGGATAGTCAGGCAACGTGGTCACTCACGGGTAGCAGCAGGTACTCCAGTCCGGCAGGTTATGGGTCCGGCCTCAGAGAGAGAGAGTCTCCCCCGGTCGCGCTGTTTTGTACCTTTTTAGCTGGGCGAGGGGAATGTCCTCCTCGCCTGTCAGCTGCCTGCCCGCGAGTCGCGGAGGAAGGGCGCGTGCGCGTCGCGAGAGCGAGGGAGAATCGGGAGAGGGCATAGTGCGCCTCTCCCCCGTCTATGCCGGCTCTTGACGCGACGGCGCTGGGGAAGATGGGCGCGTGTGCTCCCCACAAACTGCAGTGCTACTGATTTCAAGACACAGTGAATACTATAACACTGATATCAAAATTGAGATCCAGGTTTTGATCCCGCTTTGTTTATTCAAAACCCACCTCTACAGTAGTCTGGCTGCCAAGTACAACACACAGAAAAAACATTTTTTTATTGTGCGTATAAAGTTGTTTATTACTCGTGAATGAAAGTGCACTCGTTGCCCTGAAGTGGGCAACCCTGTGGATGGTTCCGGTGGAACCAACAATGTTTCCGTTTTCCCCGTGGCTTTGTGGTGAAGTTCTTTTTTGAAGACCCCTCAAGCTCCGCTGCCAACTTGGGAACATTGAGGGATACCAGGCCCTTGTCAACTGAAATTATTCAAACCATCTTTCCTGTGTAACAACACTGACAGACATCAACTTTAAATTGCTCAAACGGAATATACGGTGCTGCTCAAAGGGGTGACACATTGCAATTCGACCCCTGTCGTATGGGCAGATTTAGCATTGCTTCAAGCATGGGCAACAACAAACCAAACATCAAGATGAATTCGGCAAATAGCCCCCATGCGCACTAGGGCGTCGTTTCATCCAATCATTATGGTAGAAGGGCGCGCCAGTGCCTAATGGTGCGATTTGTCGAATTTGTCATAAGTACTACATGGGAATGCAGAAGCCTTTTTACTTGGCAACCACTACACCAAGTTTGACTATGTTTAATGCACTTAAAAGAAAAAGTTCAATCCTAGGGACCGTAGGAAGCAGGTTCTTTATTTAGGCGGTCAAGTTACTTTTATAGAAATTGTTCAGAACTGCAACATCTCAAAAAACAAGCTACTAAGTTTACAACTCGGTAACTTGGCAATAAAAACGATATTACAATTATGTGAACTGCCCACAATAGTGCATCTAAAGCTGACAAAATTGATGTATTTATTATACACACCCATCTGAAATATGTACAGTCACGAGCACAATTCTAGAGACCACGAATGCCACGAAAAGTTGTATTTCTTCGCAGCCTATGCACGCAGGCTGAAATCAAGTAAAGCCTAGGTGCGACCGTTCTGTCAATGTAAAGCATCGAAATAATTCCACATTGCAAGAATTTTCTACAAAAATTTTTATGCTGTCGTCCTGGTCCCTTCTCCTCACAACTGTACATACAGTACATGCTGTAACCATGGGTGCGATAATCTGCTGCACGTGCATAGCCTGGGGGCTCGTCTTTTGTAACTAACCTTTTAATTATTCAACACTGGCTTTGACTAAGTCATGCTGCCGTTATTGCAAGGATCGGACATTCAGCGTGACAAATAAAAAGAGTAGAAATAAAATGAACTGTTGCACATTATGGCCACTGCTGATATTTGCGGCAATCGCTTGGCTTATCAACATTCCTTGAATGTGCCAGCGGGGCGCTGCCATTCTCTGCTTAAATGCAAGGCCCGTCACTGGACGACAGCGTAAAGAGATGCTTCTTTAACATTTATAAGCGTCCATTTGCATATGGCAACAAGCGTTTTACGAAATTGGAAGCCTGCAGCATTCCATTAGCACACTCTTGTCAAGAGAGACTACAAGGCCTGTTAAACCACTAATTGAGCACGCACAATGGCGGTGAAGATGCGTTAGTGTTAACAGCTGCATTAGAAAAAGCAATCTGCTCATTTTGTAGTCCTTCTCTGATTGAACCCTTCTCCGGTTCCGTATGCAGCAGGACGTCTGGTTACTAGTGGTTACAAACAGTAGCCCCTCCTACCCCTTTCCATGGAAGCCAATGTCCACCATGAGGGCAGACTATCCTTACAGCAAAGTAATGGATACAACAAAGTAAGTGAAGCTTTTCCTTCAGCTTCACTATAGCAACGCATTATGGATCGAGTGTGTCGCAATACTCAAAATTAGGGGCGTGCGAATACCAAGGAGTGGATTTCGAATCGATCATTGAATCAAATCAAGAAAAATAATTTTAGTCGAATATTACCAGATTTATCAGGTTTAGTGCTCACAAATTTGTGGCATGAAAACGTACTGCTTCACACGCTCGGGAGTCTCCTAGCATTTCATAACAGCATTAGCGCAGATCGCTATGAGACCACATGCAGTCACAATGCGTGTACGAAGACTCTCACTTTCATTACATAGCAAAACTAATTGTGGTGTCCCGAACACTCCGAGTGTCGAGTTTCATTTGCTGAGCACTGTACTGTATGTAGAAATTAAGATATGCAGTATGATCTATTCTTAAGGGGAACTACAGATTAGTATGCCAGCACTGATTACAAGTTAGTTTCAGTATATGGTCTAGAAAATATTTTTTATCAATACACTGTCGAAAAGAATCAAGTGCTTTTCTTTCCCCTCAAGCTAAAGAACTAGCGATATTATGTTACACTGAATACCAATGAGGTTCTCAGTTTAATAGCGAACTAGTGTTTTATGGCAATCTTTTATTGCACAGAAAGTCTTGCTGTCCAGCTTTCCTCGCAAAAATACGGAAGGGTGTTTCCATCCTTAAGGCATGTGGGTTATCATACGGCCAACCTGTGTGACAGACGGAAGCAGGGACCGCATCTCGCGTGACTCGATCACCGCTCTGCGCATAGCCATTATTGGTGCTGTGCAGGCCAACCGCAGTCGGCAATGGCGAACAAAGGAATGCGCCTTTTCATTGTCAGGTTCGACGTGATTTGCTACCTGTCAAAGATTCTGAAATCGGGAGAATCACGACAAGTTTTACGGAACGCCTCCCCCCTCTTCTTCATCATCCATCCGAGTTGGTGTTGCAGCCGGGCAGTCAATGCACTAGTCACATGACACTTTCGCACCCGCCACATAAATCCAAAGCTTGTCTTGTGGTGGGTTGCTCAAAGCTATAAAATGAGACTGATGTGTGTCTACAAACGAAGTAAGGAATGAGAGCGTGCTGTAAGGTGTGTTGCAAAGAGAGTGGCCGTGAACAATTATCCCACACACGCTGCTTGTGAGGTGGTTTACCAGGTTTTCGAGTGTTGCATGGCCGCAGCAAACAGATCTGCGTCGACTTGGCACAAAACCGTAACATTAGCCACCAGGCACCCGATGAAGCAGCGCCAGTTAGTCCCAATGGCCATGGCGAAAGTTTGCAGCTGGCTGTAGAGTTTCCTAGTAAAATTTGCCACTGGCCAATGTGGTAAGAGGCCGCAAGACGTTGCAGAATGCTTGCTGCTAATACATTCGTACGGGTGGCTCATCAGTGATTGGTCCTGAGATAATGCGTACTGGTTAAATTGATCGCTGCTGAAGTGGCAATAAGTTTGTCGCTGCGCATTCAACACAATCTGCATGCCTTCCGGCGGCCCATCGACCTGATGCGCGCACGCGCTTTCGCATCTGTTGCCGTTCCCTCTGTCCACATCGCTTTATCGTTTCTATCGGGCCTGTCAACCTTGTACTGACAGAGGCGGCCCCGGAAGAAGCGCTCGCAGAGACAAAGTTCGCCACTGTGTCACTCGTAGTGGCCCGCCAGCGGTGCACTTGGTGTTCCTTTTGCACCAAAAACAACAGAATGGAGTGCTCGCTTGCACGGCATCAAGAACGAAGGGCTCCGCGGCATAGGCGACATGCGGCACTGCGCAGGTCTCTAGACTGAATATTCGAAAAATTAAGTATAGTAGATATTAGATTTGCGAATGAAATTACTATTTGCAATTTCACTATTTGATTTAATTTGGTGGTATTTGAGTATTCGCATGCCCCTACTTGGCATGCATGTGGCTGTCAAGGCTACTGGCGCTCTTCACACACGCGGCACCTCGCAGTGCACTGCTGCTAGCATTCAAACTACTTGCAAGTTGTGTGCAGTAAAGGTTTCAGTTGCACGAGGTTATATTTGGAGAAATGTGGAAAGAATGGTAGTTGACTGAGCTGGGCATAGCCTGTCAACAACGGCATGCCAGAGACAATGACAATAATGATAACAATTAGGGCCCATGATGGCAGCGAGCACTCCCAAAAAAGTGAAAGCAGAAGACCAGGCTCACAACAGCTTGTGCATCACAGAAGCAAGATAGAATTCTTCATGGGCAACAAGCTCAGTTTTTCTTTTCTGGCAGCTTCTGCTAAGGAAACATGATGATGATAAAGAAAGATGATACTAGTACCCGCTACAGGCACCACTAAAGTTGGTCAGAGACCACACAGTGTCTGACAGGGTCAGCCCTAAAGTACTGAGCACTGAATGAGTGCCACGCCCTTGCTTTCACTCGGTGTACTGGTGCTAAGCACTAAATAAAATATGAAAATGCAAGCGCAGGGTCTTGGGTCTTCTAGAGACAACAACATTGGCAAAAAAAATTAGGGGTGTGCGAATATTCGAAAAGTTTGAATATTATCGAACATTATATATTTAACATATGTATTCGATTCAAAATATATATATTCGAAAACGTTCGAATATTCGGTTACATACGAATATTCGAATCAAATCGCATATACTGCTGACTGTGTGGGAGCAAACACCGTTCTTGGCATTTGCTTCTATCTAATCTCAGAATATTGGGGCGATTCTGTGCCGAATTTTGTTATAATTTCGTACTGCAAGCAAATTGTACCTGTAAAGCACACTTAGCCACTGAACCTTTCAATCTTGCGGGAAAGCCAGCCTCTCAGTAGCACGGGGCATGGGTTGGCGGACAGCGAGGGTGCAGTTTTTCTTTACAGCGAACCTGTATATGGCTAGGGTTCCATGTATTTTTCATGTGCGCCAATAAAAACTATCATCATCATCAATGCCTCATATCCCCGTAAGCACTCGTACACCCGTAAGCAAGCAAGTAATGCAATGGCTCATAGCCCCCCCCCCCCTCCCCCCATAAGCCAGAGGCTAGAAGCACGTCACAAAGTGAAGCAGACAGTGCTTACATTCTTTCTAATCACGCATACCATGTCGAAAACTGTTATCATCAATGGCTCATACCCCCATAAGCAAGCAATAAATGCAATGGCTCATAGCCCTGTAAGGTTCATGGGTACAAAATGCATGTACAATTGTCCACTTGACTCACGAGAGGGCAATGCCAGCGACAGTGATGATGGATGTCTGTGTCATACAAACAAAAGACGGAATTGTAATATCTACTGTGCATATATCTCCAGGCACACCCTAGTCTGATATCGAGTAGTTCATGGCCATGCACTTTGCATGGGTAAGCCACGATGACAGTACCCTTGTGATCATCGTTGGAGACTTCAATGCGGCCATTTCGAAACCAGATAAGAAATGGTTCACTCAGTTTGTGCTAGAAAAGTTCAGCCTGAAGTACCACGCCGATACAAGTCACTCAACTGCTCAACAACAGTCGTGTATAGATTTAACTTTGACCAAGATTCTGTCTTAGGTTGTATGAACCAATCAGTGTATATTACAGTAATCACAAAGCTATCACCACTGCCATTATGAAATGATGAAAATAAATACATTTACCCTTGCCTAGCCTGCTACAGCTTCGCTGGTCATCCACCTTCAGAGAGTGGAATAGCTCCTTATCTTTTTTTCTCTTTTATTCTTTTTCGTTCTCTCTCTCTCTCTTTTTTATACGCCACCCCCAATTTGGAGCTTATTGCTTGACAGCAAGTGTGATGAGTGACTGGCACAGAATCAAATGCCAAATTTACGGGCATTTGGTGTGGTATAAGGCACAGGCTGGAAAGGACAGCTGGCGGGAATTATGAAATTTTCTAACATAAGCCAAATAGACAATGTTCTAGTATAACGGCTTATTAGTCTAGTTTTTTAACACTGACAATGTAATTGCAGTGTTACAAAACAAAAGAATTACCCCACTTGCTAATAAGTGCATGTGCATATTGTTATTCAATATTCCAAGCTAAGTATTCGTATTTGATTTGTATTAGAAAATTTTGCTATTCGCACATCTCTACAAAAAAAAAGTGTAGCATTTCATTAGAAATTTCAATTTAATAACAGCCATACAACATGGAATAGAGCCAGTGCCTTGCACTGGTCAAACACCGAAATGTAGGCTGCATCAGTTAATTTCAGACTGGATGCCTTTGTTAACAACTTTTGTTTAGACCTTTGTTTACACTTCAGCTCCTGTTGGCGTGTTAAAAATACACTCTGCAAGCTCAAGGCAACGCATTGAGCACAATGTGCAACATGTGTTTCACCATCTTGCAGAGCATGTACGCTTCGCAACGCACACTAAAGGTGAAGCACTCTCGCAACGTTGCACTTCAGCCACCATGCATCAGTGAGACAATGTGTCAATTTACCTGCATCCATGCCGGCCTAATTCTTATTGTTATCTCTTCACTTGCACCATACTTGTCACACAACCGAGGGAAGAGAAGGACTATGTGGTCAAAGGACAGATGTTATTGAAGTATACAAAAAAACCTGCTAGTCATCACGAGGCTGTAAACTAAGCTGGTCATTCAATAGGTCACGAGCTCATGCCTGACAATGACAGTAATGATAGTGGACACTGGCCTACTCGTACATCCATGCATGACAATACTTACCCTGAAAAATGTGCTTGTGGTTTCTGATTAGTGTCTGGAGGCCCCCACACTGGCTCTTCAACATGTTTAGGTCATCTTTGCTTAGTAATTCCGCAAGCTCGCTCAGATGGAGGCTGCCTGCAAAGTACATGTTGAGGAAGGACACGCCGCTCATTACAATAACCAGACCACCCACTGACAGTAGCATGACAGTGGAACAGGGCGTTTCACATTCTGGGTTCCGTGTCATTTCTGGAGCGTAACAATGGCAGAGCTCCTTTGAATTTGGTGCGGATGTGCCAATTGTGCTGCAACTGCATGTATTTCAAATGCAAAAAATTTTGCACGGTGGCTGCGTTGTATCTCTACTACCAGAAACAAGGCTTTCCAATGCAGTCCGAAATTTTGCTGCAGTTATTGATACCTTTTCACATCATTGAAGAGCGGACTTAGCACTAAAAAAAATGTACGCTAAGGAAGGGTGTGTATCTTTTTTTAGTATTAAGTCTTTCCCACAGTTACACAAGGCCAACCAGTTCAACAGTTCATCATACTTAAGTACATTTCACATCTACTGTGCCCCTCGTCAGCTCATGCTGCTTTCTGGATGACAATGGGGGCTCCAGTGAAAGGCAGTGGACTCCAGTAACACAAAAACAAACAAACAAAAATAAACTGAAGTTCAACTTGCCACCCTTCAGCCAATGGTCTTGTCCTGGAGACTCGGGTGACCCACAGGGCGAGTCAGCACCCATTTGGAGGAGCTTCCGGGCCAAAAGGTCCACCGTGCAGTCCAGAAAATCCCTGTCCAGCTGAGTACAGTTGCGGACAGCCTCCGTCTTGGCTCTTGGCTCAAACTTTTCTGCGTGCGCCTCGTGCTCTTGCTTTAGTCGGGTCTCCTGCTGCAAGTCGATGCGGCTCGGAATGAAGCCCTCGATATCATCAGCAGCGGCTTGCTGGTCTTTTCGCTCTCCTGGCTTGCATACCAAGCAAATCTGTGGGCAGCCAAGTAGAACGGTTATTATGACAATAAAGCTATAGCTTGTCAGTAAGTTATAACAAAAATGTTGTACTTGAATTATCGGTTTAGGCAAAATTTTCCCCCCAGTCCCAACCCAAACGCATTTGCTTTAAACCAGATAACTTGAAGCATACCGACAGACTGCTCCGCTTAGAGCTAACTAGCAAGGATGGAGTGCACACTCATGGCGGCACTCAGTGCTTTTTGCGCCGAGCAAGTAAGTGATCCCCTCCGTCGCCAGCTACAACATCGCGATGCCTGGGCACCCTTTTCCTCCATGCTGTGCTCGTGCATCATTAGTGAGGAGCGACCTTCTCCATTACCAGCTACCATCATCGCAGTGCTTGCGAACCCTTTTCCACCATGTTGCGCCTGTGCGTTAGCAACGAGCATCGCCGCCATGGTGCCGTGGCAAGGTGGAAGAAGTGCGCAACAAAACAGACAGCTGTTGCTCTGCACAGCCTTCCGCATGCCGGGAGTGCACCGTGTTGCCCAAGGTCCAACTGCACGAATCAAGACACACTACTTCCTCTGTGCTTGTGTGTGTTCACGCATCGCTCGCTGCAAGCTTTGTGAACAGGTGGTTTGTGGATTGCTTCTGTACGCGTGCCTCACGTGTGCTTCTGTGGTCTGCAGTTGGAAATGGCACTGCCAGTCCCCGTACGAAAGTGGCCGACTTTAGAGCAACATATTCTTTTGATGCGAGAAATGCAAAGGAGCGACCAGCAGAAATGTGCAATCACAAAGCCCTGCAAGAGACGGCCCGAGGTTCCTTGAAAGCAATTGTTGGAGAAAGTGCAGCCGTGGACCGTGACACCATGAAGTGATGGCGTGAGCATCGGCTCAGCTCCCTACTTCAGCAACGTGAAGAGAAAGACCTAGACGAGGCTACATTCTACCTGGCAGACCCAGCTGATTGCATTTCTTGCACCTCAATAAAGATTTGCTTCGGTGAATATCCCACACCTAAACTTCCACAGAGTTGTGCTGTTTCAGCCATAACTTTCAAAAGCATTCACGGAGTAGTTGCATTTATCAAATTATCACTTATATCTATTTTTTTTTTTTCGCCTTCCCATTCACTTTGTTACAATGAGGGTTTACTGTGTTACCCTTCGTGGAAGACTGACTCCCGCATTCTCAAACGATCCTCAACTTGAAGCTTTTGCTCCGCTCCACTGAATTGAACACAGTGCTGCTCCTCGACCAATGAAGACATTACACTTCTCAAGAATTGCCGTGGATGATCATGAAGCGCAGTGATTACCACTACCAAGAGGAAGTGCTGCCGTCTGCTTTCTTCAGTCGAGGTGGAAAGCTGAGTGGAATAATGCTCTAGAATACAACGGTGAGTTGCCGAAAATGTTTGTGAGAACAGCCATGTCGGTGGTGCCATCTTGTGGCACAATCTCGAGTTGGAGAGAATACAGTGGAACCCCGTTCATACGTTTTTCACTGGACCGAGGAAAAAAACGTAACAGCCGGGAAAACGCAACAGTGAGGAAAGCTCCGAAAATGAATGAAAAAAGTGCAGCTTCAACTATAGACAATTTATTTCCAGAGTGCGCTTAGAACTTAAAAAAGAATCTAGAATGGTGGCTTGCCGTTTCTTTCGCTCGCTAGAAATTGCCACACGTTTCTCAATAGCCTGGAAGGCGGCATTGCTGTCAGCGTCGCTGTGAGGTGCGACGTACCTGTGGAGGACGTCCAGAGCCGCGACGGCTTCTCCAAAGCTAGGATTTGGCAACTCCCCGGCATCATGCGGCTCATGCTCCTCGTCGTCACCGCGCCACGGCAATGGCAACGAACGAAGGAATATCCGCGGGAAATGTTGCCCTCTTTGGCGTAATCATGCTAACGTGCTAACGATTGTTTAGTATTGCTGTGGAGCGCGCGCATCCGAGCAGCCCGGTTGCGCGCAGCGCGGCGTGGTTTCGCGAGAAATGTAAACAAGAGAGGAGAGCAGGCCTGATAGGCGGAGCAACGCCATGAGCACCGCCAACTTCTGGCTTCCCTTTAGCTATAGCTTCACAAAGAGTGACGTCAGGGCCTCTCCCGAGTTTCCTTCCTCCGCGAGTCGACCCGTCCAACAAACCATGCGGTGACCGTAATCAGTGATGATAGCGAGAGCATTTTTCACGAATGGCCACCTAATGGCGGCCTCTCGAACTCGCGTGCGGTTTTTTGCAGCCAGTTCCATAGCCAAGCCCGGTCAAAACTCGTCAAAGTCAAAATGGCGGTTGGAGCGCGTTGCCTACTTTAGCCCAGGCGGGTTCGGGTTGCGACGCATCATGCGGGAACGTTTTCACAGCTACTACGTAACAGCGGGGTTCCTTATACATTGGATCCTATGGAAGCTATGCCGGGACCGGATGAAAACGACGTAGCAGCCGGGAAAACGCAGCAGTGAGGAACGTAACAGCGGGGTTCTACTGTATAGACAGAACACAGAATTCTGCTTAACTGCGCTTTTGAAGTGCTGGCAGCGTCATATAATCAACGCACGTGAAACAAATGTTTCAAACACAATGCGGTTGGAAAAAGTATCACAAGGTGTCCTTACCAGTGCTGCTACTGCTGTCTGTGACTCTGCTAACCTGGTCGTATTTCGTAAAGGGTACCACATTTACGGCAAGCTAAAGCTCTCTGATGTCACAAATGCTTGCTTGGTCATATGCCTCACAGGCTTTGAAATGAATGTCTGTGTACAAATATTCCGTCTCCCCACCCCTATGTGTTGAAGCTCCTTTCTCCACTCGTTCATGGTTGCCCGTTCTTCTGTTCTTTACAGGTTGCCATTTTGTGTTTAGTAGTTAGCTAAAAGTGCACGAGGCACTGGCAAATGCATACGCTACCCGTGCTTGCGGCACTCCCTCAGTCCACGGGAAGCGCTTCGCGATACGGTGGTGAGCCAAATCACTATTAGAATATTTAGCTCAGTCGCAGTTGCTCTGTGAGTATTGCCTATGCGAGGGCTGCTCCGCCCGTGCTTTCATCTGCTGTCATGCGAGTGCTACCTGCGAAATGATCTCATTCCCATCACATATCACGTGGCTGATCCGTCCGTAATAATGCCGGCGTGTGAATCCGGCTTTGTCAGCGTCGCCAAAGAATGGAGGAACCAAGCCACTGGCCGAAGATGTGACGTGGACGAGTCGAGCATCAGTAAATGGAGACTGCTTTTGCAACAATCTGAGCGTTTCTGTATGCAGTTAGTTCCACGGACTGTATGCGCAGGTATTTATTTTCTTTCCGGGCTGTTGCGAATGGAGGTGTGGGTATTCCATGCAAAAATATGGTATGTCTGCAAGAAATACACCATAAATGATTGCTGCAACGCACAGCATTAGGCCAGCCACTTTCTCAGAATGCTAATTTCACACCACGGTCAACTGGGAGCTCTCCAGCCTAGGATGCCATGTTCTTCATTTGTTGATAAGCGTGCACACACAGCAGAGTTTGTACACAGCAATCAGAGTACACAGCAAAATTTCAAGTTTCCATAAGGAACTCCTGATGGGTGGTGTTACGATCGGCCAGCGGGGTAGTGACCTTCTGGCCTCTCCTGCTCCACTGCGACAAATCGCTTCGTGAAGCTAACAATGCGTCCCCCTCGGAGAGACCTGCAGTACCAGCAAGGCGAGACACGTTGGGTGGATCGAGTGTTGTTTGTTGGTTCACTGGCACAATCATGGACCAATGGGAGCAAGAAGCTAAAAAGGTGTTCTACGGCGTTTCCTCATGGACTCCGCTAACCACCACGGTAATTTGACAGACGCTCTAGCTAACTGCTGGGTCATCCCAGGAACCAAGACGTGCCAGCTTGAGTCAAGCGTGACAATCCCTCTCTACGAAGCTCCCCTCCTTTCTGTGTGTTCAGTGAGCAAAGGTGAAGGGAGTGATTGTGTGAACTCTCGCCATCAACGCGGGTCCTTCGACCACTCTGGACATTCCAAATGGACAGAAGTGGGGCGGCAGATTTCCCTGGCCTAGGGATGTAGGGAGGACAGAGTGGATTTTTCACCTCCTCAGGGTACTTCAATTAGTCATGCTAGAGTGATGAGATGCAACGTTCTCCACTCCTCACGTAGATATCGTATATATAAACCCAGTACTCCTCGTTCTTGATGAGAACAAATTCCTCCCTTCAACATCGTCCCTAGCGTAGATGAGTCGGACGACGGCATGGGCCAGCTAGCCCTTTTGACATGCCCGACCCCAACTCCTACAGCGGTGACACTGTCAACCATAATTCCTCACCCTCTTGGTGGAAGGGATGCGTAGTCTGTCCAAAGTGACATCAAAGCCAAGGTCGTGGCAGAGCCCTTGCAGGAAAAGCAGGTATGACTGGTACTGGCTCATGCCACCGTGCTGCCGCTGGTACTTCCCATGAAAGGTGAAAGGGCAGCAGGGCAGCAGGAACACTCGTGCATCTGGTTTTGACCTGTTGACATTGGCAAAAGTCTATTTTAGGAAAGCTTTCCTACTGCGCCTTATTTCAAGTGGTCCTGCCAGCAATGATGTGCTACATTAATGACAGATAAGAGACACGAGCTGTAAAACAAAGGATGTTCACGTTTCATTTCCTCTGCACTTTGTTCCTGCTCAATAGCACAACTCAGATGAAAAAGGGTCGAGGCAACTAGAAACTTTCCTGCTACTACTACGGCATCTTGATGCTACAAAGATGCAGACAAAAAATGAATTTGAATGTTTACGTAAGCAACCCGAAAAGTGCAGCACCAACACAGTCACATGTATGCATTGGGAAGGGAGGAAGAGGCAACATGAGGTGAAGACTGCGTAAACAGTTTAAACTGCAGGGGATGTGAAGCTACTCGGAGACTTCAACCCGCTAAGCCTGTCACTTCTTTCCTCACATTGCTATTTTATCCCATACACAACTTAGCAAAGTTTAAGCTAATAAAGATTGCACTTCGTATATGCATTATCTTAATCTGCACCACATTAGCAGAGTTTATTCAGCCTGGCCTGGCAACATGGCATTAGAACAGTCTCTGAGCAGAAAATTTCAAACATTGTCACCTCGAGGCCAAGTACGGTATCCATGGGGTCAGCTCGTCTGAGTGGTTTCCAATCCACCAAGTGTATTCTAGGAAACGTGTTTCAGGCGTGATGGGCTGCTCCTAAAAGAACACCAGCATGGAGTCGGTTGCCTTGTACTACTGCTATGCAATAGCTGTACATGCACAAGATACCTATTACTTTAATTTCAAGTGGTGAACTGCATTAACGAGTTGATATCTCAAGACTAACATTGACATCTAGAATACAGGTGCTCACAGAAGTTTTTGGAACAAGGAAGCCACAAAAATTTGACCGTAAGCTATTATAAACGCCTGTCCACTGTGAAGAGATCAGCCAACCACACTTTCGTGTATTTATCTAAACTAATATCTGAAACACCAACATAAGAAATGTTTGATAATTTGTATCATGTCTGGTGATAGGGCAGTGAGTAGTATACAGTTATACTACTACAGTTCAAGCACTATCTTTTCTTGTTTACTTTCAGTCACTAAACATTTTTGTGACTTGCATCTGACATGTAAAACAATTTTGTGGAAGGTGAACATTTCAACCCTTAGTCGCACACATCTCTCCTCCCTTCATTAGATGAACCCCAACTGTCAAGCATGCCAGAAAACAAATTTACCAGCCCAAGTAAAACGCATTCTAAAGCAGTCAGAAAATAAGCATAGTGTCACATTATGTTCAGAGCATGGTTCCAAGTATAACATGAGCTACCTTCTCGAGCTGGCAAGTGTACAGAAAAGAACAAAGAAAATTGGACTACACGAGCAAGACTTGTAAGCATAGCTTAGTAGGTCAGTCAGGTCAGCAGTGGGAAATACAAGTTGGTAGTATTTCTATTCACGCACCACTATGGAAGGCCACTGTGACCTTCGAGGTTCTTCTTGTATGATCACGCCACTTGTCTCAACATAGAACGGCACTGCTAGCAGAACCAAGTTTGAGTAAGCAGAAGGTGTGGTCACCCCAGGATAACCTTGTCAGCATCAACAGCTAACTTACCCTTGGCTCTTGCTTTCACGTCTGGGAATTTGAGGCTTCAAATAAGCTTTCACTGCAGGTGAGAGCTTTTTCATCAGCTCCACCATAATAAATTTTCTTAAACGTCTGATGCTCACTCACCAGTAATTTTGTGCTGCTTCCAAAGAGATCCCAGATCTTCCGTTTTCTCACATCCACACCAACACCATCGTACTGCATCAAAAAATTTATTTGTTTGCTCACCGTGGCGCCAGCAGCAGTGACAGTCGAATTATACGAGATTCATTACTTCACACTGTGTTTTAACCACAAGTTGTCACAGCAAAGAGCTTAAAGGTAGGTTTCCAAATAGCAGCCTTAGGGTATAGATGTCAAAGTGCAACAAAGGCTGCACAAACACTCAGAACCACTTAACACTGATTGAGACATGGCATGACTTAATTGAAGCAGTGAATAAAACATCTGCATACTGTTGATTCTTTGGTTACTTACGGAAGAGTTCCTGAAAGTCAAAATGGAAAACAATTACTTTGTAAAAATTCCTAGCAACAAAGCCTTTACAATTCTGTGTTTTTGTAGCTGAACACCACATCACATCACCTCCAACATGAGCCTTACGGCATATTTATTAGAACAACCAATTTCAGTGTTCGTTTCAGACAGAATACTACACACAAATGCCACATCCCTTCTTCAAGTGATGCCCCATTACAGATATTCCCAACTGATTTCACTCAGGGAGGCCTACCAAAGACACCTTCAACCAGAATGAAGTTTTTGCACAGTGAAATTCTTGGTTTTTATGTAGTTGTATTGGTCAGTCGTACAAATCCATCGAGGTAGCATGCACTTAGCATTTACTTTGCACCAAAGCATGCTATGTTGATGTCAAATGCACAAACATGCTTGTCACCACCACGCCAGACCTCAGTAAGACTCACCCCTTCGGCTGCGAGTAGGTAGACAAGGAGCCCATTGCCGCAGCCAACGTCGATGAAGGTGGGCGGCACGTCACAACCGTTCTGCTTCTCCTCATCCCAGACGGCCTGCCAAGGAAGATCACGAAAAGAATGCTGTCATGCCTTTGTTTTTATAGCAAGCGCTGCCCAGGTCAAGGAAAGAAGAAGTACATGGTCAAGCGCAAGAAAAGAACGGGGACTGTTGAATACTAACAGGGCTTTACAGCCCAAGTGAGTGTTATTAAAGTGGCTTTTGTTTAACCTATCGATGGGATCAAGTCTGTTTGCAACTACTAGTACACCCTCTTCCACACCCTACAATACTAGCTATACATTCAGACATAAAAATTTGTAAGAGAAAGCAGGCTCGTGGTGAACATTCTGTAAAGTGGCAATCGCACCGAACATACTTCTGACGTGGTACTATGTATTTTCAGGACGGCCCTTTCTGGTGTCAGCGTGTCCATTTTATGACCACAGTATAACTGCCATCATGTTATATATACGCGTGAAAACCCAAACCTTTATTTTTGTGCAATGAAAGACTTAGAACATATGGAGAACTACATCTACAAGTTTGCTGTAAATGTTTCAACTTTTTACTACAAGCTTACATGTCCTGGACAGCGTACAAACAAAAATTTGTTTTTCTGTGATTAACACTACATTAGGCCCCCATTCTCAAGACCATTGCATCAGTAGAGCACTTCTTGAAGTACAGCATAGCCAGGAAATGTAAGATTTATTTGTTGTATACACTATTTTGTTATGTCTGCAATCATAACACTCGGGTTCATGTGTGACAGATTGTTGCAGTGTGACATCATGAACGCATTGTTGGAGTCCAATTTTGAAGCCTCCACAGGTTCACTGGAGGTAAGCATATAAGGATTCAGATTTTTCGTTGTGCTAATGGTACAAAACTTGCTTCCATTGCAGCTGCGGCAACATCCATGCAAGCCATATATGGGAATACTGCAGTAAATGCTTACCAACAGGTAGCTTGCAATGGCAATGTCTTCATACACATATTTAAAGGGATCAGTGGTTTCTGGCCAGATCTGGAGAAAAGGATTACACGTATTAGCAATCACAGGAACAACTTCAGGGAAAAAACTTGCAAAATACACTCTTGTTGAACAGTCTCTTCCCTATTTTACAACCCTCATCGCCTTGTTTACAACAAGCTACGACTAGTCAACAAAATTTACTAGCACATTCATATCAGCATCCCTAATTTACAAGTTAAGACAAAAGGCACAGTTAAAATGGGCCTCCAAAGCTGAGAACTAAATTAGGATGCTGTTGGCTATAAAGCAATAAGCACAATCTGGGGTTTTATTTTGTAATGATACAATTCATTTTCAACACAGCATTTATTACCCATCATGCCAATTTGCAAATCCTGATGACAACAGCAGAGCAATGTCCTTGTCAGTGACAAAAGGTAAAAAAAAAAAAAAAACATGCAAGAAAAATAAAATAGATGATCACAAAAGATTGCCCCTCAATAGAAATTGGTTGCGAAGGTGCACACCCTTCCCTTCCTCTACATATCTGCAGTGTGCTATTGCAAATGGCAGCAAACATTGTTACGTCAGTGAAGTAAAAAGTGAAAGGTGCCAAGGGGTTTTCGGTAACTTCTGATTTGCCGGTAAACTGAAATTGTTTCCCTGAGTAAGCTCTTACTTTGTTGTAGCAATTCCTGAAGTTCTTCTTGCACTTATTTCAGTGACATGTAGTGAGTGATCTTCAGACAAAATTCGTAGCATTGAAAAACATCAATGCAAGGCACATTTAAAGACTGCACAATAGAATTCAGTAGCATTAGATACCCATGTTTATTTTAATCGAAGCCAGTTCATTGTTACAAAATGGACACAAAGCTCAGCGGTTGACTTAGGATGATGTTATTCAAAGATCTTACAATCTGCACACATTGATGCTGCCTTTAAGAAATCATTTAATGACTGCTGCTACTGTAGCAGTATTGACATCGAGGAGGATGAGCAGAACTACGGCTGGCTAGGCACAGGCCATTGCCTAAGAAGCGAAGCGGGCGCGTGGCTTAGATCGCGTGCAACTGGCGCAAAGCCCCTTGGAGATTGATCCACCGAGGCACATGACCGTCGGCTAGAATTTTCTGTTCAGTAAAAATATACTCCTGTTTAATGTGGCTCATCGTCATCACTGATTTTGCACGCCACAAGATTGCTGACTATGGACAGCGGACATGGTCGACAACAACTGCAATGCTTCCAATTATCAGTGCTGAACCACCGTCACGGATGAGAGCGATCGAACAACCCCTGCACCACAGTAAGACGTGGCCGCTCTTTTGCTGAGGTCACCCCAGTACTGGCCAGCGGACCCCAACTCTAGATCACTCAAGCAAACAAACAGCCAGTTCGCCATAGCACGAGTCACATCGCAGACTTAAAAATTCAACCATCTCCTATCTTCATTGCCACCGAGCTTCCCTACCTGATCCTTCAACCCCTGGTAAGAGACCCTTTCAACATTCTTGCATACCAACTGACTGATGAGGGTAGACTACTACCAACAGTTACGCTAACTGTGCATGTATGTTGGGCCTGTATAATGTAAGGACCCCTTTTGCTCAATTCTATTCCTCTTTTCCTTTTTACCGTCTATAATTCATGGCCAGACAATCCCAGCGATAATATAGGTGGGGTGCTGCTTTGACCACTGACAAAGCAAGAAAAGGAATACAATCGTTAGGTTATCTCGCCCCTGAACTTTTGAAACAAAGGCAGCTTCACTTGATAACTTGCTTAGAAGGAGTATGCAACTCTAGACACAGTAGTCACATTTCCTGTTGTCCTTGCTTCAGGCTGCTCTCCCAACACTAGGACTTGTTGCAGCACCAATGAACATATTTTGATCCCCCGCCCACTATTCTTAGGCAGTGTTGAAAGTTGGCACCCCTTACAAGTCTACAAAACCAAGCTTTACTGAGAACAAATCACTTACCTTGCAAAGATGTTTGCCGTATTTCTTCTTCAAGTTGAAGTACATTGTGTTGTACTTTTCAATGGGCACCTGGCTCAGTGAGGGCACCACCAGTTGCTTACCCTTTGGCATCGGTTCGCTGCAAGCCCACTTAGTGACTTTGGGCAGAACGTGGTCCTTGAGCCACGACGCCCCCGACACTTCATCTTCGCACTTGAACTTGAAGAATTCCAAATGAATTCTAGAACGAAATCAATGAATTGCATCTAACTGCCCATTTGGTAACGCGTTTCAACTTCGAATAAGTTTCAACTTTGAATAATGCGTTCTACTTTTCGAGATCATGATACAGCTAGCACTTCCTCACTTCCTAGCTCACTGTGGCAGTACTCTAACAGATACAGAATGTGCCGTAACTCACCACCTCATTGATATCATTAACTTGCTGCTGCTCGCTACTTAGTGGTGCCGTTTCTACAAATGTGACGACATTGGTGCTACGAGATATAAAGAAATTTAAAAAAAACTGTGCACTTGCAATTTACCAAGCTTTGCACGGTTTGTTTGCGGGCAGTCACGACAGATCATGGGTCAACAACGCTACATAGCGTTGCCTAGCATTACCTCGAGTCATCACTCAGGCGTAGTCTGTAGGTGATGCTGGGAGAGACTGCGGATGTTTTGGAGGCATTGTAAAACACAGCACTGTCATTGAGCACTATCACCACCTCCCTAACGGAAGAAAACCGGTCAATTTGCTTCGGCAAAAGGTCTCTTTCCAGGACATAGCCAACGATTTCAGAAGCATCCTTCCATGAGCATTCGGGATGATCGGTCAGGGGCTCCAGCACACTGTCAAGTCCATCTACGTCCACACTGCTCAGTTGTTCGGTGAGAGAGTTGAGCAAATCATCGGACTCCAGTACAGCTGCCTTGATCAGACGTTCACGGAGAGGTTTGACACCTGTCAATCGCCTGTTGATAGTGTGTGGTTTGTCGATCCAAACTCTCAAAGCAGTTTGGAAGGAATCCTTGCCTGGCACTTCCGCAGAACAGTCCGCGTTAAACCACATCTCAACGACTCTTTAGCAACATGTCAGTCGACAATCACGGCGCAGTCGTTCACGCTGACTTTAAACGAGAAGACGTTGCTTTAAAACGCAGATCACCAACACAAATCGCACGTGCCAAACCAATGCAAACGCAACCCAGGCAAACGACGCCATACGACGCCATTGATTACGATGGCAATTTGTATTCCCCAGTTTGAGCGGAAATTCCTAAAGCCCTTCAGGAAGCCAAGGCAATGCGAGCGACGCCAGCGCCTCCACCCCTGTCGTGGTAACGCTCTTGTACGCCCATTTGGCCCGTGTAGACGTCGTTTATGAAATTGTTTTCCAATCTCCCACGCCTGAATCCTAGGAATGGCTAGAGAATACGACCATTTATTCAAATTACTAATAATCGGAGACAGCGGTAAGTAGCCTTTTCAAGTATGCTGTTGCCGTGACTGTCGCCGTTCCAAAGGCGAACAAAGTTCATGCCGATTTGTTCTGATGCTTGCAATGAGCGAAAGAAAAAGTGCACTTCTCTTTCGGTCTGCCCCAATTGAAGCACATCAGTGCTTCCTTAAACGTCGCGTCCAAGTTCACTGATCTTTCGTGATCGTGCTGCACGCTGCCGAAAGGTTCGAGTAGTAATCGTGCGACTACTGGCCGCTCAGCGACATGAAAGCACTCTATCTGAATATTTTTATCTCCGTTGATGGAGTTGCTTCTGAATCATTAGACGCTACCGTGTTGCTAATCTTCACGGTCTAAAACAAGAGTTTTCCTAGTGTCGTTTGTCATCTTACATTTGAACTGTCGTGAGCTGCTAAAGCGGTTGTTTCGCCGCGTTGGACTTGGGTCACCGTAGCGATTACGGACTGCGATCTGCCATCCTTCGAGCATGCAGCAACGCCGAGACACCTGCGTTTAGGGGGTGTTGCGTCTACTGCCGCGCTTTCATTGCCTGAAATGCGATCGCAGACGATGACCGCGCGGATCATTTGGCATTCTGCACGCTCAATTAAGCATAGTGACTGGCGAAATTGGCGGTGTTGCGGGAGCGCCAAGCGAAAAGCGCGCTTGCGGAACGCGCGTGCCGTCGCATCTGTAGAAGAAAATAAAACAGCTCTCTGGTGGCCAGTTTTTGTGGTCGCTTGTTTCATCGGGTTGCCAGAAAAGCAAAGTTATGCGCCGCAGAGTTTGTTTGGGTAGCCGAGGTTAGTGGCCGCGGCCTGGCCTGCTGGGCGTGATCCACATGGGAGCGTGAACGCCTTGCACCGAGCCTCTGGCAGGTTCACTCTCCGCCCGTGCCGTGTGCCTGCTGCTTTCTGTGTGCCGCGCTGACGTCGTTTCAAAAAAGCACTGCACACGTACGATGAGCCGTCGTTGGGCGCCGTTAACCGAATTCGATCGGTCGTAGTCGTACTACCGCGGAGTCGGGTTGAGCTACCGGTTTAAAAACAGCAGCGTCGCTCAGCACATGACGCCTGTGTTGCGCGAGGTGGTTCGTTCGCTTGAAGCGGTGAGGAAAGACGTCATTTTGGCCGCGGCGTGATGCAAGTGCGGGCATTTGCGGCACGCTTCCTTTCTCAGGGGACATGTGACTCAGAGCAGTTGTGCTGTGAACTCGGAAGTCGTAGCTATCGCGTAGCGCACCGAGAACGCGTCAACAGACGTTTGCTCGACAGGGGCCGGGTTCGTACTGCCCACGTCTGCGTAACTAAACTCGCGCGCCCTCGGTTTCCCGGAATCGCTCGAGCGTCCGGCGATGACAGCGGCGCCGCTTTTTTCTTTTTTTTTCTTTTTCGCCTTTTTAGAAGCGTGTTTAGTTTCATTTGTTTCTTTTTTAGCGTAAATTTATTCCGGGCCGCCGGCATTCTTCAGCGACGCGTTTCGTTCGTTCGACGTGCCCCACTTTCTATTGTGTGTGGTCCTGCGCACTTGGACAAGACAGGAATTCTTTGCCCGACGCAGCGTGCGAGTGCCGATGACACGCACTGAAAGAGACGGTTTGCTTATGGAATCGTTCCCGTGCAGTTTGTTGCGCGCTCGTTAAGTTTAGCTGATCGTGGTTTGAAGTCCTATTGTTGAAAGTGCAACAGGCCTCCAGCTACGCTTAGAGCTTTCATGCAATCCCTATCACTTTCACAAATGACCGGAAGGCATATATGCTCTATGTTGATATTCGTAGTAGTACACTAGGCTTTCGAACAGAGCTAAAAGAGGTGATGTGACTATGGATAAAATTTGTAGTTTCTGATGGTTCACCTGGCCGCATTGAGATTCTGCAGCACTTAGATGCTTTTGCATGTTCGCTGGCTGTGCAGTGATCTGCTGCAAGAAATTAGCACCGAGGAGAAGAAATGTTTCATAAAATATTTTAGAGCCCCTCAATCTTTCTGTACGTCCCAAAACTGCTTCTTGAGGTGATGCATTCGAAACATACTTCACTTCAAATGACTGCTGGTTGCATCTGGCATTTACACAGAGTGGTGAGCCCTTAAAGGGACACCAAAGACAAAAAAAAAAAGGTTGAGCTGTATTAATAAATTAGCTTTCTATAATACCCAAAAAAGCCACCCTTTCCATGGTAGAAGGCTTGATAAGCCAGTAGGAACGAGGCAGGTGACACCACCACATTGGAAGTTTCCACTCCACCTCACAGACAAATCATGGATTGTGATGGCATCTGGGGGGCTATCCTATAATTGTCCACCTAGTGGACATGTACATTTCGTCTGCTGCTGAAGTGCTGATTAGCTGGAGGCACCTGTCTCCTTTTGGCGCATACCCCAGCCCAGCCAATCTGAAGTCCATTAGCAGGCGAAATGGACATGTGCACTAGGTGTGCACTTGTAGAATAGCCCCTACACAGGCCTAGTTAATCCATAACGTACCTTAGCTGTCATTCCCACATGAAACTAATTTTTTTTTTATTGAACGTTTGCCGTTATTTTCTCTTTTAATAAATAGCCTACTACCACAAAATTAATGAAGATGCAGTTTTCAAAGAATAACTTCATCATTCTCAACTCTTAGTAGTTTTTTATCTTCAGTGTCCCTTTAATGCCATCTGTGTTGGTCTCATTTTGGAAGCATTGAAACCAATGCTGAACTACAATAAATTAGTCTTGTTTCTGCAGGTGAACCATACCAAAGGTTTCTTTTTTTTTTTTAATTCCGTACCATAGCTTGCCATTGTTTTTACAAAAGTCATCGCAAGCCCCGCAAAGTGCAAGGGAGATCTTGGTGTCTTAGAATATATGATTTTTCTATTAATGGGCTTGAGTGAAAAGCCAGCTGAATGGCACAGTTCTGCAGTGTTTATCGATGTGAAGTGCTGTGTAGCTTCATTGCTAATGTTGCTGTTGTTCAGAAACAGGTGGAAGCTTTGTACTGCATGGGGGCTCTAAAGAGCATGCCATATTAGGAAATTGAGCTCATTTTCACTTATGCCAGCAGCCTCTTTACTGGCTCTGAGCTTATGGTATGCAAGTCAAATTCTTCTACTCACTGCTGTTGTACAAGATAAGCCTTTAAACCTAAGGCCAATGACACGCCTGCATTCTTTGTTGGTTCATATCAGTCGTAATGGCACTTTGTTTGCTCTGGGCCTGTTTATCACAGGGGGCATATATCGTTCACCAATGTATGTCTGATACGAAATATGTCAAACTGGCAATTGTTATTACTCTTGCAGCGTAGGCACACATTGATTAGATTAATCTTGTAAGCCATCTTTTCTGATGAAAGCCTCATTTCATCTGTTCTGTGTCCAGTGGCTCATTTCCTTGTGCAATATTGCTCAGGCTCAGTTTGAGTGCTATAAATTTTTAAAAATTTAGAAAGTGAAGCAACTTATCATGTGTAGCACTGTAAATCTCCTTGCGACTTTCATACAATTACCATGTGAAGCCAATAGGCTGTGAAGGCCGTGGAAAGCGTGAGGGAAATGAGTCGTTTCTTTTATTATCACCCTGTAGAATTAAATTTAAATTACAGTTTGATCTATCAATTTATGTTAAACTTCACATTCTAAATGACTGTTTGCCAATTGTTTGCAGTTGAACGGATGTCTGACATCCACAGCTGCAGCCACAGGTGGTGCTCGCTAACACTCCCAGTGCTAGGTTTGAAATACATATACATTATCACACAAGAATGTTAATCAAAGTGCAGTCATTGCTGTAGCAGAGTACTCATTGCATGCGTCATGTAAAGCTTTCTTGTTTCACTCTGACTCGTGGCAAAAGTTGTGTATACTTACTGACACTTTTATGTTGTCCGTTTGTTAAGGCTATTAAACTTATTACATAATTTAACTCTCATCTGTATTTGTTTTTACAGTTAACAAAAAGAGAGAAGATAATTTCCCTTGGGCTTTCTTTGGCTTCATTATCTGTTGACTTTATTTGATTGGTTCCCCTGGTTGTTTTTGCTCTTTTCACATAAGCACACCGCTCAGAAATCGGCCAAAATGTTATACTATTTTACAGTTCTCTTCTGTGATTTGCTCCTCTTGACAACTCATTTAAAGCCTTTATGTTATAGTAAACGCATTTCTTCCCTTCACACCAGTTTAAGACCTTAGCACCATGAAACATTTCGATTTTCTATTTACATGTTTATGACAGGGTTGCCAAAGTACATTTCATTCTGGCTCCTCAGTTTATAAGCTGAGTGGGATCGCATTGTTGTATGCATTGTAGCTGGCAGCAGCTTGGCACTGACAGCAGTGACAAAGGGACATGCTGCTGTTTGGTTCGTCCGATGTCTGTGCAGACGGTTGCATAAGGATGCAGCAAGTGCAAGGGCCACATTATGTGCACCTGTGTGCTTCTAGTACACTATGTTTGTACACAGTATGTACACAGTATGTACACATTTTGTACAAACTATGTTTTGATTGAGAGCACAAGATGGTGCGCCGGTTGCAGGAACATGTCACTCAGCTCATTCGGTGGTAAACAGGTTCAGATCAGCAACATTTTCCATGTAGTAATAACATCATATTTTGTGACATAAAAGTACGAGACTTGACGTTACATGAAGTTACTTGGCTCATACCTTCCCATCTTCCTTTCATGTGTGACGCACTATTTTCCGATCGTAAATGGGGGGAGCAGTGAACAAGTCTCTCTAGCATTCATAGCGTTACCTGTGCTATGTATGAAATGGAGTATGGTGTTTAGGTCCTTTTTATTTCCCTTGCTTATTAGCTTATTATGTAATATATGTAACCTGCCCTTGTTCTCCTTGCTTGAGATTTTTTTATTTATTTTGGAATACTGTCAATCCCTCACAGGGATAATTACAGGGTTGGGAGTGAATACATAAACGAAATGCACATCGATAAGTTTCCTCAAGCAGGCAATGCAACAGACAACCAGAGAAAAAGCCAGTCAGCAACATGATAAGCACCTGTGACAAACGACGTCTTCCACGAATTCAATAAACAATTCTAGCGTTGGCTGAATAACAATTAATTCATCCAAGAAATTCCAGTCTCTAACGGCTTGTGGAAGAAAAGAGAAGCGAGACACTTTATTAGTACAATTAAATTTCTCTAGGGTAAATTTATGTTTGTTGCGTGTTTGCCTGAAAGTGTTGTGTGTAATGAATGACTTGGGATTTAGTTTGAAACTATGGTTTAGCACTAAATACAAGAATTTTAACCTGTGCCCTTTGGCTCACCTAGACAAAGTTGAGAGGCCAGCGGGTTGCAGCATTTCGGTTGGGAAATCCGTTCGCCTGTGACGATTGAAAATAAATCGCACGGCTTTCCCTTGTACCCTTTCAGGCGTGACAATGTTGTGCTTAGTGTATGGAAACCACGCAACGCTAGCATATTCCAATATTGGTCAGGTGTTCAACTTACTGGTACCTTCTCAAAGCTGAGCTGATCAACTCTTGACTGGTAGTAAACCTTAGTAAACGCACAAAAGGTTCGAGCCTTTATCTCTGATCCCACCCCATTTGTCATTTCAGGAGTTGGAAAGAGCAGCTTGTTGCTGAGGTTTGCTGACAACACTTTTACGGGTATGTCCCAGTTGTGCAACGTTTTCTGACACTCGGTTTAACTTGCCTCGTTCTTTCTTTCTTTCTTTTTCTTTTTGCTTACTAGCACATCAGTAAGTACTCAGTACCAGCTACATCTTTCATACTTTCATGATGTCGTACCTGTTTAGCCACAGTTTCTATATTATAAAAGTGTTTCTTTCTGTTAAAGGCTGCAGTACTTACTTCATAATGGAGCCTTTTCAATACCAAACTCACTGTATTAGAAATGCTTACTTTGATGATTCTTCTCTACCATCATAGCACATATAGTTGTCAAAATGTCAGCGATTTACCAACCCTGTTTTACTGGCTTAGTTGTAACAGTGTTTTAGATATTTAGCTCTGAATGCTGAAGGACTGATAGATCCAACTCATCAAGCTTGGTATACCCTAACTCACTCCAAGCTTTGCTAGTTCATAACATTTTGTTTAGACTGAGAGCTGTTGTTTGGTTCTTTAAAGCTTATATACCCTTCTTTTTTTTTTTTTACATACTGGCATTTGGGTAGTTTTGTTTGTGTTAGGTTTATTGTTTTGGCTAGTTAATGATTTAATTGCATTACAGGTTATGAGGGCACACTCTTTTTTTTTTTATGTAGATAGCATTTGATCAATAATTTGTAACGTAGATAGCGTAGCTAGCATTGAACTATCCAAATCAGCTATAATATTATTGTTGTGAACTTGTAGCATACATTTGCGATAATGTGTCATTTAAGAAGGCATGCAAGTCTTAGAACGAATGGTTCAGAAGGTTTGCAGTGCGAACATATGTGGAACAGTCCATTTAACCTAGCAATAGTGTTGTCGCCTTTGCTATGTAAGCTTAACTTGCATGATCTTGTTTTTCAGCAAATGCTGATATGGAGTACAGTGCTGTCTTCTCTTACCTTTCTAGAAGCAGCATATGCCTTTTGCTTTCGAACATGGATGGAAAGTTCGTCAGAGACTTATCAGTGGAGGTTTCTGGACTTACAAACTAAAGACATATTATAAAACTGACAAGCGATGCAGAGATTTGGCTGAATTTGTAGCTGTCATTTGCATTCAGCATGTGTCATGGCTGCACTTTCAATTCAGCTGATAAATCTCATCGTTGATTTTTCAGCAGAGCACGACCGTAGCTTACGCTTACTTTTATTTACTTATTCTTCTTTTACACTTGCTTGGCAACTCCTCCACACTGTGTATAAGCTGAAACCCCTCATGCGAGCCTTGACAAAGCTCTCCTGCTGTGCTAGCATGAAAGGGAGCTGTCAATCACCGAAAGTGCCCCTTTGTCGTACGTATGCAGTCATGTGCAGGCTAGACCACATTGCGTACTTGTTCCCTTGGCTTGTTGCGCAACAGAAAACCCATCAGTTTTAGGGTCGTCACATGCATTTTGTCTTACCAGTAAAGTTCCGTCATGAAGGTATTCTTAGTGCCATGGTGATATGTATATTTGCCCACTTACAGTATATTTAGCAGCCATACACGCTACAGAGTCCAAGGACACATGTTTTTATAAAAGTCAGTAAAACATAATATAGTATTTTGAAAGTGCATAAAACAATAGATTACTGACACATGGGAGCAGATGCGATTAATGCAGATAAATGAACAGCCTAGAAAAGGACAGCTGCATGGCTGCATGCTTTGTGTGCCCAGTACACATTTCTTACTCAGTGTAGATCTGCAGGCATGTTGTATCACATGGCACCAACCAATTTGTCGATCACCATTGGCAGGCAAGGACAGTTGATGTGTTACTCCTGAAAAATCACTATAATAAGTTCATATTTGGAGTCCGTATGGATGGGTTTCATCACGGTCAATGGGAATGTGAATGGGACAGGTAAATTTCAGAAAGGCAGGTCCCACGCTTAGCTGCAACTTTGCCACATAAAGCTGTGATGTTTGTATGTGAAAATGAATGATACCATTATTTGAACAGCTTCAAACGAAATGTTCCTGATTATTGGCCGGTAGTCAAACTGTTTCATTCATAATCCATTTATTTGCAGTAGCAGGCTTTTTCTGTGTCGGAAAATGTGAGCCGGCATTTGAACGGTTGAGTAATTGTGCTTGCTAAATTACTGTCAGGCAACTACATCACAACCATCGGGGTAGACTTCAAGATCCGCACACTCGAAGTGGATGGCGAGCGAGTCAAGCTGCAGATCTGGGACACAGCTGGTCAGGAGCGGTTTCGCACCATCACATCGACGTAAGTCCCGTCTGGCACTTCACTTGTATTCCACGAATTCACTGAGTTCAAACCTGTCGTGGGATTGTTTGGTGCAGCGAAACGCAACCTATGCTTGATCGAATTGTGGTTGCTAGTTATATCGCAGTTTAAACTTTTGCAGACTTCTGTCTCTACTCAGCAGTGCAGAAAACTGTAAAAACTAGTGTCATCACAGGATCAAAATTTGATTTTAATGCTAGCATAGCCCTTTCAACTACAATTTAATTCTTTATTTCGAGAACCTAATTTTAAGATGTTTATTATACTTTCAGCATCATTAAAAAATAGATGGTTGTAGAAAAGATTTAAATTGCAAATTTTTCAGGGAACTGCATTCGGTGCCTAATGTCCTGTGCCATTTATCAATATTGAATTGCTTATTCATGCAGTGAAAATGTTTCCTTAAGAAACAGCAATAGCTAAGCAATTGCCCCTGAGCAGCCACCTCAAAAGAGGCCCGCCGTTAGAGCCCTGTGCACTGTTACAGAAATTATTCAAGTGGAATTTGTTTCTGGGGAAAGTAGATGCAGCTAAGGTCTTTGTGTGAGAGCTCTTAATTACATAAGTCACAAATGTTTTATCTCACAGAATTAATTCAAGTGTCAGTCAGAGTATGGCTTTGACATTTTCATTTGTACCCAGGTATTACCGAGGTACCCATGGTGTGGTCGTGGTCTATGATGTCACAAATGGGGAGTCCTTTGCCAATGTCAAACGCTGGCTTCACGAGATTGAGCAGAACTGCGATGTCGTCAATAGGATCTTAGGTATGTGCTGTAGAATCACAACCGGGCTATTGGTACTTGACAGTGTTGTCTGTCATCAACTGTTCATTTCATTCGTTTGCACCTTGGCTGCTTGGTCTGAATGTCTACTTGATAATCTCCCCCCCCCCCCTGCCCCTTCTACCCCATTTTACGGGGGAGGGATTCACATGCTTATCACCTCTTTTTCAATATAATCCATTGTTTAGTGTTTTTGACATCGGTTAGTGACCTGCTATGTTAATGACAGCCTTCCTTTTTTTTCATCATTTGTTTTAGTGTTTTATCAGCTTCCTACTACCTCATTGCATCTTTTTTGCTGTTGCTGGGCTTTTTCTTTTCTCTTGTCCTTCTGTCTCTATAATCGCAGCTTATACCAGTGTTTCTCGAGACGACGCTCTACAGAGCCCGCGGTCTAGATGAAAGTTCAAGGGTGTGCAGAAGGTTCTGGGGTGATGCATCTGTGACAAATGTCTCCCGTAGTCAAAAGAACCAGCGAGCCGCTGCCATTGACTTGCAAGAAGTCCAGATGACAAGATCTGGAATTTTGTACTTTTCGTTGATCCTGAAAAAAAAGAGGACATTGGCTAACTTGGCAGCTGCAAATGTATTGCTTAGTCGCGCTAACTTCAACTTGACACACATTTTGCTCCCACACCTTTGCATGAAGCACAGAGGGCTAGATGAGTCCTCGAATTACCTGTGAGTCTGTCAAATCGTCTGTGGCATTTATAGGTTTGCGAACCACTGCGTTTG
Organism: Dermacentor andersoni; assembly: GCF_023375885.2. Classification (NCBI taxonomy): domain Eukaryota; kingdom Metazoa; phylum Arthropoda; class Arachnida; order Ixodida; family Ixodidae; genus Dermacentor; species Dermacentor andersoni. Next base: position 109,672,440 of record NC_092816.1, on the reverse strand, counting down.
ATAACTCGAGTGAACTAGTAATGTGTGCAGGCATTGATTCTTCACTATCTAGGCCATTGTTTGCCTAACATTTAGCTGTTATAGACCACTCATCCTGCTGAAAGAGAGATAGAAAAGCAAAGAAAAGACAGGGAGGTTGACCAGAGAATGTCTTTGGTTTGCTACTGTGTGTTGAGGAAGTGGAAAAAGGGTATGAATTCTGCTGAATGTTATTATAGGCTGTCCAGGATGTAAAGTCCTGCAATTTCAGAAATTAAGCAGTGTGCATAGTTTGTGCGCAGGCAGGTACTAGTACTGGCTGTACCAAGTGAAAAGGAACATTGGGTGTGCAGTTCACTGGTCCAAGATGATCTGGAGCAGTAAAGGAAAGATGCAGTTTTGATTACAATGCAGTTGATCACTTCGTCTGCCTGTAGCTTTTACTATTACAGTATTTTTTCCAACAAAATTATTGTCAGAGGAATGCTTTCAAGCCATGCCTTAGAACTGCAAGTTAAAAGCTAAATTTCCAGCTAGGTATGATTATTTTCACAATCTCTAAGGATTGACAAATTGTGTTGTTCACTGCATCATGCACTCCTTGTAGTAATCTGCTGCAGCATCTTAGCAACTATGGTGTTGTGCTGAGCACAAGGTTGCAGGATCAAATGCCAGCCGCAACGGTTGCATTTCGATGGGGTGAAATGCAAAAACGCCAATGTCCCCTGTATTGAAGGCATGTTAAAGATCCCCAGATGATCAAAATTTATTCGGAGTCCTCCACTATGGCATGCTTCCTAATCAAATGGTGGTTCTGGGACGTAAAACCCCTGAATTGAATTCTATTCAATTCACATTCTAGGGAACAGTGGCAACTTTTATTGCAGTTTTACATTTAGTCTGCAGTACTGTGAAGCAAGCCACATATAAGAATAAAAAGTAGTTTGTAATTAGCTTAGTTATGCAATCACTTTACTTTTGTGACCTTTCAGTGGGCAACAAAAATGATGACCCAAGTAGGAAAGTAGTGCTAACAGAGGACGCACAGCGTTTTGCTGACCAGATGGGCATACAGCTATTTGAGACAAGCGCCAAGGAGAACATCAATGTCGAAGAGGTAAGCATTGTGACTTTCAACAATTGGAGCAAGTCTGCCCTTGACATCTTATTTACTGTAGTTACCCAAATCTAACGTCCAGCTTTTTCTGAAGAAATGGGTCCGAAAATTGCCCGCGCGATACAATCGGATACGAAACCAAAACCGTATCCGCGGCATTGGCAACAGCCTACCGTCAGAGCCGTCAGACAAGTCATCAACATATCCATTTTGTGATGGTGATAGCCTCTTTGGTCTGGCCACCAAGATTGCGGCAACTGTTACCACTGGTGCAGCCACCATCACAGCATGATTTTGAGAAGGCTGCAGGCAGTTTATATTGTCCTCAACTTTTTGGCCAATAACTTTCAGAGACGCTATCACTTGCGCAAGATTTTGAGTGGCTATCTGCGCACAGGGCCAGGAACACTGTCGTACGCGTACTTTGAAAGTTGATTATGATGATGAATGGGTTTTAACGGTGCAAGAGCCAGTTCTGGCCAAAGAGCGCCAGACACATGGTGCAATGAGTTAACAATGGTACATCAAGACCAGGAATGTAACATGGCTGTAAAGGGGCCTAAAATCAGTCGCCTTATACATGCATAAAATATATATGTACTTACAATACAACAATGACAAGTGACGTGTACGATGATCATAAAATATACAGGGGGAAGTGATCATAAGATAAAAAAATGTAAGAATATGCAAGTAGCACTAATTCCTCATCTGGGCCCTTGAGCACAAGGGCCGGGAAGCACACGCTTTAAGTGCTACTATCGCAGCAGCAACCTCTGATAAGAGGATGTACTACAAATCGCTTGGGTGTATAACATGTGGTAAACCAACATTGTTTAAAATTGCTAGGGCTAATTTACTGTCGAAGAGCGGGGCATTGCCTGGGAACATCGCTAAATGTAGTGGAGCTTGTTGATGAGGTGGCAAACGAAAGTGTTTCTTTCTGTGAGCCTCTAGTTCATGACATCCCAGCAACACGTGAAGGACAGTCAATGGTGCACCACATTTACCTCAGATAGGTGGCACATAACCAATCAGCAGGTACAAGTGCGGGCCATTGTGTGACCGATTATAAGTCGACAGATGATGACCTCATGATATATATACAGCTGTATACAAGCCTCATATGGTCATGCTTGGATTATGGCACTTAAGGATGCTTGATCCTGTTCACCACTTAGGAATCTGCCTGGCCACAGGTGCATTCAGGACAAGTCCTGTAGAAAGCTTCCACGTAGAATCAAACGAGTGGTCACTCCAAATACAGAGGTCATCTTCCAGCCTCACATATTTCTTTGAGTACATTTGGACCCTGAACATCCTTGTTACACAACCGTAAATGACATGACACATGCCACACTGTTTCATAATCAACAGTTGCAAAAGTGATAGTACTATCTCTAAAATCGATCGCTCGAGAATACCTCCCCTGTCCGCTTGGTGTCTGTAGCCAGTGAAGTGCAATGGCCACGACGTGCCGCTTTCATTGTGAAAGCTCATTAAAAAAAATTTTTTTTAATCCCATTTGCGAAGGTTAATTCTGCACGTCTCGTCTTTTCCGATCGCGAACGTGGGGGGCATGTTATGCAGTCAAGCCCACATATAAGGGACCCAGATATATCATTCTATCGGTTGTAACGACTGCATTTCAGTGCACTTACGATATTCCGACACTCCCTTTCGAAACTGCTTGTAGATATAACGAACGCTTTGAACCCAGTCTCAATAAAAAAAAAGGGGGCACATGCGAAGTGCCAAAGAACGGAAGCGCGACCAAACTGGGCGCACGTCAGCGTGGGCCCCCACTCCAGTCAAACTGCTTCGATGATATGGTCTTCCAGGTGAGCGAGTGACCGCCTCGCATGAATTTGGAAAGCCGCGTAGATGGTCACGCGACTTCAAGGCACGCCCCCAGGCGCGTTCTGCACGAACAGCATGGCATGGGGAACATGCGCCAGTGCAATTGTAACTGATGATAAGACGGCATCCCTTCCGTTCTTATGCAGTTGTCCCTGCAGCACCGTGTGCATTACACTTGTTTCAACAATTTGGAATGACCATCTATGTCTTTTCACCATGGGAACAACGGCTGCTCAAGCATTCCTCGACGTGGCTCGACGCGGCCCGAGTCAGCAAGAACACTGCACCATTCGTTACCGCCCCACGCAATGTTGCAGAGGGTCGGCAATTACTGCACAGTTATCAGGAGATCACGGTTTGGCTGCGCTTCGTTTACGCGTTTGCCGATTTCTGAGAACAGTTCACTGTGACATTGTACCTCTCGATTTTCTTTCTTTTTTTTTTCTTTTTTTTTTTTTTTTTTTTTGCTCGAAGCGACGTAGATAACAATTTTACGGCTCTTGTATGGCTGACACGTAGTCGTAATACCGAGGCCACGATGTCCAAGAGATTTGCAGAATGGCACATGCCACAGTAATCTCCAAAGTTTATGCTTCCGGCCAACTAGAACGCTTCGCTCTCGTTTGCAGAATACAGTCATGTCCCGCTCATAGTAAAATGTATCACAAGCTCTGAAATAAAGAAAATGGTGGTTGCATTTGCTGTTTCGAAATGACAGGTGATCTGAACCGGGGGCGGTTTTGAAAGAACTGCACGGCGTTACATTTCGTTCTCTATATAGACGTTTCTAACAGAACTTTGCAGCTAGGTGCGGGAACACACCAGGAACAAAAATTTACACTGACAATCTGGTTTTCCGACCAAAGTGCTGCAGAATTTTAACTGCTGATGCCAGCTTCGGTGCAGTTAATTTTTGGGCATATTTAAGGGTGTGTCCATATACCAGGCCCACGCAGCGGCCATCAGGTACTTCCTGTCGGTCCCTGCATGGGACGCCCGCTGACGCGCATTCTGCAAAACCTTTAATAAAGTTTATCCAATCCAAATCTATATACTATCGCGAACTACTGATATAACAACCACTTTTATTAGAACCATTGATAAACGGGTTTGATGGATTTATCTTTTAAGAATCGGCAGTGTGTTACATTCTGGTGCACTTCTATTTTCTTATTTTGAGCCCACAAAAGTTGGTGCGCATTAGATTGAGGGGCACATTAGAATCAGGTAAATCCAGTACTTTGCATTTCATGCCCTCTCGACTGGTTATTTAAGCATATCCTTCACATAGATTGAGATGTTTGTTTTGTCGTGAAATCACAATTGCACTTAAAACCTACTACAGCTATTGAGAACCCACAATGGCAACTTTTTTCAGGGGCGCCCTGCTCTGTAAAAATATCTTGGGGCACTTAAATAGCATCTTAGGTTGAGCCGGGTTTTCTCACTGCATTTAACTCACAGAGCAAACCTGGTTTCTCTGAGTAAACCATGTTTTCTGAGCCTCCACATTCTTGAGCCACCATTTTCCCTCACCTAGCCTTGCTCAGGCATCTCATATTCTGAAATGCGTCTGAAAAGGGAAGAGGCAGGTGGTCTTTAGACGGTCTTTAGACCAGTTCTTCCGTCTTGGGTATTGAAAGAATGCCAGAACAGATATAGGAAAAAGCTTTCGCAGCAGTGACTGCTGCGTCATCTAGCTGTGTGAGACGGACACACTTTCCCAATAAACGAGAAGAAAGGGGGTTAACCGAGGGGCCCGATATTTATTAATCATATCATAAGAAGCCATCAAACAGACACCAAGGACAACACAGGGAAATTACTTGTACTTACTAATTGAAATAAAAAAAATATAAATTAATGGAATTGAAAGTGGATGAAGAAACAACTTGCCGCAGGTGGGGAACGATCCCACGTCCTTGCATTATGCGTGTGATGCTTCTTTACCAATTTAGCTACCACAGCGCCGTCTTCCCATCCACTTTCCGGGGTATTTATGTGTTACTACTAGAACTAACCCTGGGAGTGTTAGTCAGTGCCACCACTCACAAACCATTATTCTGCTGAGCCATGCTGAGCCGTTTGACCGAGTCGACGAAGAGGAAAGCAGACAGCTGCTGGCAGGCAGGAGAAGGCATTGCACCAACGAACGCAGACATAGCGGTTATCTCAAAAGCTTCAGCATGCAACAAACAGTCACAGGTTTCACTTTCTACGACAGGGAAGGCGAAAACAGAAGCTAAACTACAATGCAAACCGTAAGCCACTTCACTTTTAGCAACCTTGGCGGCAGATGGGGAACATCCTTTCTGCCGCAGGCATCACAAGTACGTGATCTTTTGGGGGGAAAGCATCTGGTCAATAAACACACACATGCTACCTGAAGGCATCTATATTATCGGATTCGATACACTCATTACGTAATGAACGAAAAGAGGGGTTAACTGAGGGGCCCTTACTTACCCAATAGGTGTTTCTAAATGTGCAAATGGTTGTATACAGTAGGGTAAATAATCACCCTTTCTTCATCCTCCATTACTTCTCTCTGGATGTTGAACATCCTCTGTCCTTTGTAAACAAATTGACAAAGCTTTTTTTTAATGTTTTCTGCGCACGAACCAAGTAAAATTTGCTCTGCGAGGCACCACTATACACTAGTCTCAGCAATACCTGTTGCGTTATCAGGGAATCGTAGCTAATGAACTCCTCATACTTAGAACAGAGAGGCTTTTGACAATCGCTGTTCCAAGAACAGCTTGGTAGTCACATGATATTGCATAATAAATTCTGTTTCTACTAGGAACGGCACTTTGTTTGTTCATGCTGAAAGATTGAATGGGTCCTTCGGTACGTGCATTACGGGAACACCAGGACATTTGCTGTTTACTTAACCCACAATAAAGCAGGCTTCAGTTCATCAGTAATTGAAACTCAGTGAAATGGAATGGCCTGACCTGTACTGCAAATGTACAAGAACCGACTGTCAGTCCCTTCCCATGACAGAGCTAAGGGGAGAGCTGCTTCAAGCCCTATTACAAACATATGATAGCAAAGGTAAAAAGAGGTCTGGCACTAAAGAAACAGTCAAGTCACTGGGAATCTCCTCCCTCCTGGATCTGATTTTGGATTATTTCATTTCATTTATTTTCACCTTAAAGGCCCGGAGGCATTACATAACGGAGGGCTTTAATCCTTGTAACAATGTTAGAACAAATGTACAGACCGGGGGACTGCTCTTTCAAGACCTGTACCCATGTGTGTCGTCTGCTTGCCCCTGCGTACAGATGTTCAATGCCATTACACGGATGGTGCTCAAGAGCAAGAAGGAGCAGAAGGAGCGGCAGCAGGTGCCCGAGGACAAGCTGCGGTTAAAGCCCGGTGGCCACAAGAAGAAGAAGCAGTGCTGCTGATTGGCGGCGGCCCTTCCCCCACCACCACCAGCACCCTTCCGTGCAGCTCTGGTTGCCGGTGAGCAAAGAGGGCAGCTTTACCTTTGAACTTGCAACACCGAAAGTTGATTAAAGAGGCACTTAAAGAGAAAACAGAAATGATTTCAACGGTATAGTGGAACCCCGGTTACGCATCCCTCAATTTTGTGATGTCCCAGTTTTACAACGGGCTATTACATTCTCGGTAAATTCCAAATAGAGACGACGACCCTTAACGTAAACGTGCCATATTAGGATAGTAGTGAAGACAAATGCCGCAGTTCCCACAGCATGCCCGCCATGTGCTTCTATGTCACTGGCAGCTAAGCGCGCTCATCTCTGTTTGTGTCCCCTCAAAGTGTACATGGCTATGTTATCGCCGCACATGTGCCGATATTAACGATATTATTAATTACTGATACGGAAGAAACTGTTTCAACGCACGTAATGCACTCACGAGAAGAGGGAAAATCGCGTTCGGCGCGTTCGGCTTGCTCCGCCTGCCGCCATTTTTCTTTAGGTGTCCCGCACTCTTACAGCGGCAGCCGCCTGTTTATTGACATGTTGTCATCCCACAGAAAATGCGGTATGAAAAAAAATTATTTTCGCGGGAAATTTAACTCCTGTAATGATCGCAACTCCGAATTTGCCTCAATTTTTTTTTACAACAAACTGCTACCATTATGTGAGTAAATACGGTAAGTACAGCCCGCCCAGCTGTACTATGGTGCTGGCAATGAATGACCAATTGCAGCGGCAGGATGATGGGGTTGACAACAAAGGCCCCATGGTGCTACCACAGTGCAAAAAAATGCCATTCTTAAGTGTAAGAGGAGGTTTAATAACCCAGAAATGGCACCAAAATGAAAGGCAGGTAGCGACCAGCCTTTTCTTTGGCATCTCTATGGGAGCCTGATAGCATTTTGGAATCTTGCATCAAGGAATCCCCATAGCCACGATGTCATGCTGAAATTATGGCTGTGGGATTTGGAAAACAAAATTTGAGGAATTGAATTTTACCTTCATCTTGTGTTCTAGTTATCAACCTGTTACCATACAGTTAACAAAAGTGGAGCCTTGATTAAATATTTTATCAACCTACATTTATGTAGTGTGTCTTGTTAGTGTCCCTTTAATGTTTCGATTTCGTGTTTGTGTGAATTATGTAATGGTCCACACAGAGGCTGCTTACATCTGTAAAATTTGGAAATGTGCCTCAATCTTTCACCTTGATCTATGATGGTTATGCCATCATGTCATCAGCGCTAAAAGTTACATTATTTTCACTGATTCAGCTGAATTCTTTTTTCATTCAGTCTTTACAAGCTGTTAAAGAGAATTGAATTTGTTACCACTCAGTGATCATGGAACAGCACATATGTAAATATTTAAGATATTGAGAACACTTGTCCACTGAAAACAGCACAGTGGCACTTTAGAAAACTTTCCTTAGGGCCTTAGTCAGGCAGACAATGTACTGCCTTTAGCCTTGATATCCAAGACCTTCACTGTGTCTAAATCAATGCTGAATAAATAAATAAAATAAATCAATTTGCTTTGGAAATCTGCAGTGGTTTCGTTCATGCAAAGAAAACATTGTTGTTGGTTACCTGTAAGAATGGTAAACGGGATGCTCTGATTTGAAACCCCGTGGTTGTATTTATCAAGTGCAAACATAAATGAAGCAGGGTACCTTCCAGCAATCCCAATGTCATGGCGTGTTTGGGAAAGTTTCCAAGATACAGTGCCACCTGAGTTTGTCATCCAGTCAGTGTGTTGGCAAACCCATTTATGTGGCATTATGTGATCATTCCTCTGTCCTGGCACAAGCATAGGTGCTCCATGATTTGGGTCTAGCTTTGGATCCTACTTGTGAGTCCTGAAAGTGCTCTTGGTAACAAAGGAAACAATACCATACTAACAGTGCACAAAAAGGGTTTTATTTATCCTTCTATACAAAATGCCAGCTTGTGTATGTAGACGCACGGAGTAGTTCCGCAAAGTGAGAAGAAAGTCTGGAATTCTGAGAATGAGTCAGCAACTATGTGGGAATATGGCCTTTGTATAAGACTCTAACATTACAGGCCTACTTGTACTACAAAAAGAAAACATCTTATTGCAATAGCAATTATATGGACACTCCAAGCACATTTCTGCTGTTGGCATCGCCCTCGCCGTGAGGTTCCGTATAAAGTCCAAGGGCAAAAAAATTGCTTCCGCACACCGTATGCTGTATGTGCAAGTGAAAGCGTGCGAGGGTGAGCCGGCAATTGCAGCTCAATCTCGCGCACGAAAGAGAGGAAGCGCACCGTCTCCATCACGCCCAAGGCTTCTGTGGGGAGGGGAGGGGAGGGGGGGGGTGCATTCCCCTCCGTATGCCCACGTGTGCCCGCTGCAGGCCACTGTATCTTGAAAGCCATCTGCGACTTGGGTAAGGTCCGCCCTCGGTAGGGAGAGGGGGGGGGGGGGGCATTCTACTCGGGGTGGTGTAGTCAGCTGTGCACGCCCACCCATGCCGCTGTGTCTTGAAAGCCATCAGCAACATGTAGAGTCTGCCGGGCGCAGGGGAAACTGATGATCGCAGCTCAGTCTCGCGTGCCATATGTGGAGCAAAGCAGGGAGGCGGCGCAGGAGGGAGGAGGTACGGCTTTGACTCCGCCAACAAGTGCGTAGTTCGCACGGTCGTGCATCCTGTATCTTGAAAGGGATCTGCAAACGGCTCGTACCTTTGTGCGCTCTGTGTTCTCGATATGAACACCACGAGGAAGCAATGCGAGGCACTACTGTCCAGCTCGGCCCTCGACGACCGGCTCAAGCTAATCCAGAGAGCCGAGGAGATGGCAAGAGCCAGCGGAGTCCTGGTCTAGGGGCCCCGACCATTAGCAATTATTCTGACTATTCTTTCAATAAAGTTTATCCATCCTATCGCCGCTCCTGGTTGGAGCGAAAGACAGCGCAAAGGTGACTTCGCTCACTGTTGCCGCCCCACTTGCTCACGCCAGCATTTTGACAGCGACTGTCCGCGCTCATGAAGTACGATGTGTTCATATTTGCTTGTGCGTGCTGACATCATGCTGTTAATTCAGTTAGTAAGCGAATGTTTCTGAATTTATACGGCCGATAAAACTACTATCCTTACTTCGTACAGCTGTGTACTAATTTGCTATTGCAATCCATGCTTCACCTTTCGGGTGAAACTGTCACTTTATTTTTTGCCGCTACAGTTAAACCTCTAGAATGAAATCAGACCAGATGCCAAAATACATTCATTATATCCAATATTTGTTTTCACGAGATATTTCTCGCATCGCGGTGTCGACAAGACACATTTTAGGTTTACTTGATACTAGAAGAAACCTTCACTTTGATAGTAGTAAAGAAACTTAAGGCCAACTATGTCACCCTAATTATTGATTATGAGACAACACCTAAATCTCGGTGATATGAATCTCTTGGATGGTGCAAAGGTTCGTATCACCAGGAATTCGTATCACCCAAAAAGATAAACATATCAGGAAATTGCATGCGGCAATGAAATGGCTGACTTGGTCAAAATTTGATCAAAATTAGTGACGCGATTCATTACTATAGTCACATGGCGTGCAAGGAGACCTCCTATTAGCTGATGCAAATTTGACTCAATGGCACGCTTGTTTTGTGCACATCTTGGCAACAGTGAGCTGCACACTTTGCATGCTATAAGGCCGGCATTTCAAGCATTAATGCATTTTTTTCTCGTACAGTGGTTATTTCTCTATCTCTCTGTCAAGATCTCCCTTGTTATGTAGAGTTTCTTTTGGTGCTGTGTCCTAGCTGCTGCCTCATAGTGACAAGGACATGTTTTGCACAAGATAAGGGAATCTGTTTACTTTGCGGCAGTGAATCTACTATGGAATTGTTATCGGGCGCCGAAGATGATGGAAGGGGGGGAATGCAGCTATAAGGCTACCCATGCAAACGAATGCCACTGATATTGCTCATGCGACAAGACTGGGTCACATGTGATTGCCGGCTCCTAATGACAGCCTTTTTTTTTTTTTTTTCGGGTGCACGGGCATGCAGTTACGGCTAAGTGACATAGGTTGCCGTGGCAACAGGATTGCAATGGGCACCAGCGCTTCCTTGCCGGCTCCACTGGGGATCACGCGATGGCTTGGTGCGAACCGCTTTCTGCACAGCTACGGGCAATACAAACAACCAACTGAAATCTAGCATGTTATAAGCTATGAACTTGAACTGGGACTTGAGAAAAATTTATGTATCAAAATTCATATCGGGCATAATTGAATCACCAAGACTCTAGTATACGTTTGTGCAACATATGCCCTGACGTTGTTGAACAAGTTATATTTTGTAAAACAACTCATGTGTTTAGTGTGCATTACAAAATGTTTTCTTATTGCAGTTAAACCTCGATATAACAAAGTAGATAAAATCGGCAATTTGCTTCACCATACCGAAGTTTCGTTGTATTGAAATTCGACCTCTTATGCAAATAAGTGCAGTCACCGATCTATTTTTCTTACACGGAAAGGGGCCGCAGAACTTTCTGAATCGGCCAACCGAAAACAAAAACAAATTTGAATGAGAAAACAACTCATTTTGATGAATTTGGGAGTCGGCAACGAATGATACGGTTTCATGCCAGGTCGACGATATTTTCACGGCGGTACGAATTAAGCGAAGCCAGCCACGCTTTCGCGTGCACTTCGCCCCCGCGGCTGATTGGGTCGCAGGCACTGGGATGGCGCTGTCATGAAAAGCGCCGGCAGCAGGGAGCGAATGCTTCGTCTGCCTCTCACGCAAACGTGTCACCAAATTCGAGATTACGCAACCTTCGATACTAAATGCGTGGGGAGACAGCTTACATGATGCCATGCCGTCTCGGTATGCCCACTCATTGCACATGTGGCAGATTACCTCTAAAGCAAAGTGCGCTGCTGCATATGCTCTCAGCCGCGCTTACAGGCACGCGCAGCCACGGCCGAGATGCGCGCCAACGTAACCCTGATTCTGATTCACAAGCCATTCGTCCGAGTTGCACAGATTGCAGCATTTTCTTCTAACTGCATCGAATAACTGCTTGGGCACGTCAGCGCAAAACACTGCTTGACTGTCTGACCTTGCAAGGCATACTTAAAACAAACTTTTTTGATATCAAAGTAACTGCGCAAGAGGGTACAAAACTTGATGAACACATGTTGTTCTTATATGTCGACCAATTGCAAAACTGATGCAGATTGTGGCAGACTCAAAGAAAGCAATGCTGTGAGGAGATGAAACATTACACAAGGACGCTGCTTGGCCAACTGACATAGATGATAGTGTAGTAAAAGCACCTAGGGGCATGTGTCTTCTGCCTCAGTAAAAAAAAAAAAAAAAGGAAACTTGTTGCTTTTGAGTCCCCCTTCAGTACTTGCCTAGTACTCCACTTTGATCTAGACTGTCACTGCTGGGGCTGAGGGTGTTTCAATGAGTTCCGTAGCATTGGAACTCATTGAAGCACCCCTCTTTTCGAAATCAAGCGTTATAAAAAGGACGAATAGGACAAAAGAATGTTGAGGCATGAAATTATTCAAGGGGAAAAGAACAAAGATTTTCAGATGTGGCAAGTCTGTGGAGTCGAGTAAACTTTAGGCAAAGCGGGAACATTTTTCCATGTATGTCTGTTCTTGTGCCATAAGAAAGACATGTGCACTTATTTTTGATGACGTCTTGTTTCAAAAGCTGTCAAATAGAATGCTGCTTTTAGCCTCTGAAAATGGTTTGCTAGAGGTTTTGAAGTTCTTTAAGAACCCTTGAAGCTTTCCCACAGGAAGTGCTAGAGAATCTGTCTACAGCATTCCCCCAGTGCTCTCTTTGACACCGGATGTTTGCTCCCCCTCTCCCTGGCATCTCGCATTTTCCAGGAAGACCTGTACATTTGAATGGGATTGGGAGGAAGAGGACATGGCTCATTCCCTCTGAGGGGGGAGTGTGCAGCGTCTGCCAAGAGCTGCCAGTGCGAAGAAACTCTCGTCGCCGCCATTCGCTTTTGCCCTCTTTCTTCCTCCTCCGTCTGCTCGTCCTCTGTCTATGCCCATTGCTCACCGCATCGCGGTACTTCAAGGCATCGCCAGTGTTGAAGAGGTGGGGACTGCAGTGTGCACCATGCAGCGAATTTTCTCTCTTTTTTTTATGTTTGCCCGTCTAGCCTCGCTAGTGTAGTGATCTGTACGACAGCGTGCACCTTGCCCTCCAGTCCTGGTTTTTGCTGCTGCTGTCAAAGCAAGCGTTGCTCTAGCCATGACCTGTCTGTGCGAATGTTTGTTGATAAGTGTGGCCGCGAACGACGCCCTCTGAGCTACAGCCACAAGCGGATCAGTGCTGTCTGCAGAAGGACGTGCAGCTTGGTTCACTGTAAATATGATGAAGAGGGAAGTGCAGCCAGGCTTTGGCAGGCAACCGTGCACATCCCGAAGGAGCATGTAGGGGTGGGCCTGGTGGTGGATGTTTGTGAGCAGATTGGGGTGTGCTTCACTGTGATGCAGTGCTGAGCAAGTGTTTGTACGCGGAAGATGTTGTGCCGAGGTATTAGGTCTGCACTGGCGAAATGTGGTAACACGGTTGGACAGCACGGCTGCTCAGTGGAGCACGCGAGGCCATGTCTGTCGCTCGTCCTTTTTATGTCTTTGCAAAAGCCTGTGCACTTGCATCTCCGCCCGGTCAGTCAGGTGGGAAAGCAAGCATGCAATTCTCATGTCTCTGCCCTGTTCTGTCAATATATATATATACATATATAAGTTTTTTTTTTTTAAGCTTCACTCGATAGCAATGTTGCTCCGTTATCTTTGTTGCCCTTTATTATGCCGGTGTGCTCATTGCAGCTATTTAAAAATTAGTGCTGCAGTTCAAAATGTAGTGAATTAAGGGAGAGATTTCCAGGTAGGCATTGTAGCAGACAGCTTCTTAAAGCTGTGGGGCCAGCAGGGAAGAGACTATCACCATTTTTGTTCGGATCAGTCTTAGTCACCGAATTTTCGCATGCATAGCATGAGCTTTTCTTTCCCGCACATATGACTCTTGTTTTTGAAGTGCAGAATGTGTCATCTTTCTTGCTCTTTTTCTTCCTCCACTGTGCTTTATCACAACCATCACTTGCATCATATATTGTTGTTAGTATCACTGGATGTAAATTGCCTTTCAAATACTGCTGTGTTGCTGCAGAAGCATATATATCGTTTATTGGTTATATAAATACAGATTGCTGTGGTATGATTTGCATTGCTTAAGCACTTGGCAATGCAGAGTTTTAATTGTGTCATGCTGCCAGAGAAATATCACCATCCTATGTGCCACTCTGCAAGGCACATAGCTCCCTACAGAGCAGTGTACACTGCATACTCTCCCCTTGTGTCTCTCTCTTCTCTTTTTGCGGGCAGAGTAATCTTTTGATGAGTATTTCTTACGTCTCTGCTGTGTCTCCTGGTTCATGCAGGTCACACTGGTCACTTGAGCTGCATAGCACATTTGCAAGGCATTTCACTGTGCTAGCAAAGTGCAGCAGGATGTACCATAAAACTAGTTTGTAACGAGTATGTTTTCATTGTGATTTTTTTTTTAGCATGTTGTTTTCTTAGTTCTAGCCGGTTCACTTGGGATATGATGGACGGAGGCCACAGGCCTGTTGTATGCGCAGTTTTACTCATCTTTGCACGGCCTCTCATGTAAGGAAGGTACCTGAGTTGCGCCTGGATTTGGTCAAATTTATAGTCTTAAGCATTTTTTTTTCTTTCTTTTTCCTTTTTTTTTTTCTGCAATTGGTTATGACCCAAAGGAGCTTGCACCACGATTGTGACTGTGTTTGTTGTTGAATTTGTGGGTTATGGTAAATACTTCTGGGTCATCGTGTGAAGCGAAAACACAAGAAAATGTGCCCGCACTGCATTTTATAAAGTGTGTAGTCTGCCCTTTTTTTTTTCTTTTTCGCGGACAAGAGGAAGAAAAAGAAAAAGGTGGTATTGCTCTGGGCACTTTACAAAGTGCTGTGTGCATCCCGGCAAAATAGTGTGCGCACCGCTGCGCGAAGAACATTGAAAGTAAAAAAAATAAAGAAAACAATGCGTACATTGAATTTTACAGTGAAAAATAAACATATTGAATGATACACGCATTTCAATTGTGACTTTATTTTCTGCTGCGAGGTTGAATGGTTGCCTCCAAATCGTCACAAGTGTGTTGGAGTTGTGGAGAAATGGCCTGAGTGTGATTGTAGTGTATGGTGCCATCATCTTGAAAGTTGCAGTGCATGCGCTGTCAGGCTGTGTTTAGCTCATATACACCTTGTTTATTAACAAAATTTTCTGTTGGTAAACAATATTTTATGATGTAGTGAGAGAGGCTGAGTAAATGTGGCAAATAAAAGGGACAACATTTTTTCAAGGTAAGATGTGCAGTGGTCAGCATATGTATGCATTGTGCTGAAGTTGTTCCCTAAGCTCCCTGTGGAGCATTGCTAAGGTTTTTATATTGTTGAACTGAGAGCAACATTGAAACTCCTGCACGCTCAGTTCTCTTGATCATTCTTTCCCGCCTATTTGACAGCACCTTGACATTCGGGCGCAGGGGGGCATTAAGCTAGTAGTCGTTAAGCTAGTAGAAAAGGTTCTGACCACAGGTTACAAATCAAGCTAGAACTAGGTGGTTAAGGCTGTCTGGAATTAGGAGTAGTAACCACTAGTTAACTTTCTTTGCTACATACTTTCACTCCCTTGAATTGCCATCAGGGGCACTATTTTAATGGGGGACCACTGTACAGATCATGAGACGCCTTCCAATGGGCAGGGTATGTCATCGGATTCCCCTGGCTGCTGCCGTGCCGACAGGGGAAAAGATTGAGAGGAAAATTTCCAAACAGGAGTAGTGCTGTGATGGGGCGCGGCGAATGTTGACGTCACCGTTGGAGCCATTGCTTGTGGGATTTGAAGCACTCTGTGTGTAATTAGTTTTAATTACAAAGGCGGTGATGGCTGAAAAGCTCTCTCCCCATCACCGCACGAGACCTAGTAATCTTCGCCATGTAGAAAGCATTCAAAACAGGAGCCCTGTCTGCTTTTTTTACATTTGGAATAAAGGAGCGCTGCCAGCACATGTGACGCTCGACTCTCTCGCGTTCTTTGAGGTTGTTTTCGCCGCATGGCTCGTGTCCCTTGGAATGCGGCCTCTCCGCGTAGTGCGTTCGGTGCCGGTAATCTGTGTAGTAGCGGAGTAGTAATAACCACCATAGTAGTAAAAGTGTTGGACGAAACGGTCTTTCCAGGAATTTCCGAGAGTGGGCGCTGGTGTTGTGATGCGAACGCCATCTGACGGTGTGTATACTATTTTCCTCTTTGGCTGCGGGAAGGCGGCACGCGAAGCCTAACTACGCGTAGATTTATTGTATATTGTCATATACAGTAATGCTAACTGCGTGCTCGTCCTGGCGCTCCGCTAGGACCTTCGCAAAGGTTCGAAAGCGTCTCCGTTCGCGAGACGTACTTGCGAACGTATTCGCTCGGTATTATTGCGATAGCATTTATATGGACGCTCCAGGCGCATTTCTGCCGTCGCCGTGAGGTTCCGTATGAGTGAAAGCTTGTGAGGGGGAGCCGGAGCACGCGGTTCAATCTCGCGAGCGAGGATCACTGCCCGGATGCGTGCCCTCTTCTGTAGCGCGCGAGGCAAGGAGGGTGAGGCGAGCAAGAATTATTGAGGGACTTCACAGGCGAGGGAGTAGGTGCGTTCTCTGGCGGCTGGCTGCCAGGGTGTCTCGATTTCCTCCTCGCCCGTCGCTCCGTACAGCGTGGAGACAGGTGGAGACATCGCGGCGTCTACTACGGCGTTGGCCACGCGAATCGCGGACGCCGTAGTTTGGTGGACGCCGCAGGGACGCGTTGCCGGCGCCGGTAAAAAGCAGCCATATTGGATTTTGCACTAAACAATTGCATTTACGCTTTCCGTTTGAGCACCTCCATCTGCTTTGTTCCCACGTAAGTTCCATGCGCTTCCGTTTCTTATTTTCGTACCACTGCGGAGTTTCTCTAAAGTGTTTTTTTTTTATTCCAGGTGACGTCCTGCGCTATACAGTGAACTCTCACTTGAGTGAACTTCAAGGAACCGAAGGAAATAGTTCACTTAACTGAAAGTTCACTAAACTGAATATTCACTAGACCGACATAAGACATGGCACACAGAGTGCAATTCATGGAGCAAAAGACATGGCATCCATAGTGTTAGAAATTTGTGAAATGGAATTTGTATATATCAACAAGTACAAGGTTCATAACAGTTATAATGCTGCCTTTCTCACTTAGAAAAAAAATCTGTAATCTTCTTCTGCACTTGTACCTTTAAAGCACAGGAAGTAACAAAACTGTTCAAATAGTCAATGTTTTTGTACACTTCCTCTGGCACAGCTTGCTGTTGAGAGTCTCTCAACTTTCCAATGTACCCTACAACCTCAGCTAGAGTTATAGGGCTTGAAAGTGGCTCGACAGTTGCCTCTTCTTCGTCGCACTCTTCTTCTTCTTCAGGGCGAACACTGGAAACAATCTCCGAGATTACATGCTTGCTCGTTTTGAGCGGGCGATCTCGGAGGCCACGCCAACTGATCGTAAAAATAAGCCTTGGTCCTCTGAGCGAGTTCGTTAAACTGAAGTATTGACTGTTCCGAAATTCGTTAAAGTGAAACATTTTTGCATAGAATCTATAAGAAAACTGCCGGGGATTTTTAAAAAGCTTGTTATTCTGAAATATTCGATAAACCGACGTTCGTACAACTGAGAGTTTACTGTATACCATGTACGTAGGCGCACTTGCGCGATCGACGTCGGCTCTCCAGCTGGGAGAGCGGCGCCCGCGAGGAGAAGGGCAAACGGCATTTGGTTTGAGATTTAAGCTACTTGCGTAGTGCGTATAGAGATGTGGTACTTTGCAGACACGATCGTTAGCGCGCATTATAATTGCACTGCGCCTGTCACAGCTCAAAAGGACCAGACGTAGTAGAACGAGACATTAGAATTGTTGCAATAAGCCAACATTGGTTCACTATAAGCTTTGCACACGCACACAGGCGACCTGCTGCACCATAGAATCAAGCACTGAAACTATCGTTGTGCACCAAGTGAACTGTCCAGTTCAGCTCCCACTGACTGGGCTGAGCTTGAGAGCAGGCGGCGACGATTGGCTACGCTGCAAATGTCCGCCAAATGGACTGCCCATTTCAGCTCGCGCTGAATTGACAGAGCTTCAGAGCAGGTGATGGCTCCGAGCTCTATCCAATCAGCGTGCGCTGAAATGCACCGTCCACTCAGTAAACACTTACGGAATAATACCCAACACAAAATAGAACAGCTGCACGTTGCGTCTGCTATGACGTAAACCACGCATACACCGTAAAAAAGTGCTGCAGTAAATGATGGGAACTATCTATGCAGCTCTGTTTACAAGAATTTGACCATCAAAATAGCGGCAGGCCGACATATTGTAAGGTGTACAGCACGACGTGCTATACACGGCAGTCAGTCGAATCACGTTATTATCAGCAGCAGTCCTTCTCATCCGTTCCTTCTGAATTCTTGACAAGGGGTTGTTTGGACAGTGTGAGACTGTTCATGACGGCGCACGACTGTTGTCCTGAAGGTCAGTTGGCAGCATTAATTACCCTGGTCAAGCTTACAGCCGCGCTGTGCCTGTGGCGCTGTGGCATTTAAGGAGCCACCAATAGAAGTTACCACACAACATAGATGGGCTCATGTATTGTGAATTCACAGTGCTGTGCAGGACTGTAGTGCCATTCAGGCAATTGGAGAGCAGATCAGCACAAAGCAAACCGTTGGTACCGGCTCACAGATTACTCCCAATGGATCTCAGCACGTGCAAACATATAAGAAATGTGTTTAATTTAAATTTTATTCTAGTGCACACACAGCTTCAAAAGAAAAACGCATGAGAGGAGGAATGCATGCATTGATCCAGGACGGTGACTGCATGTTCACTTAACACGTGACTGGTAGTGTTTGGCACATGATTACTAAGCATTTATTATGTACAGCAGCAGGATATCATTCTGCCGTTTTGATTTCCTCGCTGTCATTGGACAGTTTGCCTGTGCTGTTGTGAAAGTGGGTTCTGCATCCTTTCCACCTGTCTCAAATGCTTTTTTGTAAATGATAATGCAAGTGATTGTAGCTTTGCGTCATACGCTAACTAACATCATCAATTGTCTCCCAGTACATACATCAAGGAGGTCAACTTGCTAGTACTGCTGTCACCTTTGAGCATTGTCGAAGAGCGCAACCTTGCATCGAAGGTGAAAAACATTTCCCCATCCTTTGCTCTTCAACACATTCCAAAGGTTGGTGTCCGGTAAATTGTGTCAGTTCAATCGATGCCATTTGCATACTAAATACAAACTTATTTTCTAGCTCTTTTTATTCACTTCGAGTTTTTTTTTTCCTGTACATGTACTTACCCCAGCCAACCATCTTTTCATATTACTCATTCGTTTGTCGAAGCAGATTTCGCTCAGAATACCCATACTTCAAAGCAGTGCTGGCTTATCTCACGATAGTGCTTCATTTGTAATTTTCTTATGCACAAATTATTCTAATCTTAAATCAGCCCTGTGATTAATCACCAGTGCTAGTTGCACTTTAAAAGGCCAAGTGTTCGGGTAAACTTCTCGCACTTCTTACACTGCCTCTTAGCTGTCATTTCGCTGCAAGCCTATGTTACATTTTGATAATGCTTCACTTACCTTTTAATTAGACTGCATGTCCATGTAATCCCATATAACAATTACTATGTTCCATCAATACTTCTAGGTATGTGTGTCTAACTAACATGTCTCTGTCAGCGCTCGTCCCGCCGGTTCCTCTTTTTCTGTGTCGTATAGTTTGCCCCATTTTTTAAGACGCAAAACATACAACTAGCCCAGTCTTTATTTCTGCTATCTCATTGCCTTGTGTAGGGAGTGCCAGATCACTGGTATCATTAGGCACCAGGAAGTCCACTTTCTTCTAACTAAAATCCTAGAGCTCCCCAAAGAAGGCTTATCTTGAGCTACCCTATGTTTGCAATGACTGCAGCATAAGTGTTCTAACGGCGTCACATTGAAAAGCAGCACAGCGCACTTGTCCGAGAAAGAATTGATGGACCTTGCGAGACCTCGTGCACATTCAGTCATAATCGGCAATGAGGATGAACTACTGCAATCCTTAAGAAGCTAGCTATCTCAAGAATTCTAAAATTGTTGCCCTTCAGTGACTGCAGCAGGAAAGCTATTCCAGATTTATGCTGATGTCCAGCCTCATGCTCATTCAAACGTACGTACTGCCGCATGACCCAGTGCATTCATGACCAAGCTGTCTATAGCATTGGCGTGAAAGGTGTTCATCGAAAAGTGGCAAATATCCTGTGCATCTGTGGGTTCGATTCCGTTCAGCATCGTTCGCCATTGCGGACCGGCACGTTCCCTGCGGCGCATACCTACCTAACCAGGTTGGCGTCAAGGACGTTCACTGAAGAGCGGAACACACCCGATAGCGTTTACCCAGTGACTAACGTTTCCATCAAAGATGCTCACTGCATGGCAGCGCAGACCGAATGACACTTCCCCAGCACGCCAAGTCGGCGTGAACTAGTTTTTTCGAACAGCGGTACCAACCCAGTCCCGCGTTAACAGTGACCCGTGTCGTCCTGAAAGAGGTTCGTTGAAGCGCGGCCCGTGTGTACACACTCGCACCTACTCAGCGACGCAAGTTGATCCGATGGTTGTTTTCGCGAACCCTCTTACTTTCGCGCAGTAGCCCGACACGCTGTCCGTGCCACTGCTGACAACCCACTGACACAGGTAGGCGTGATAGCGGTTCGAAACAAGCATACACAGATACCTAGATAGCTGCCTTAAAGTGCTTTATGTGCGCACTGAAATGAATCAACAGCAAAAGAAAAAAAAGTGGCACCGATTCGAACCCACCCAACCAATAATTTCAACCTCATGGGCGATGTGTAAAGGCTTTAGTGCACTGTGCCACCGGCATGACGGCAAAAAGAGCATGCCGCATTGGTTGCTCACCATTCGAAGCCTAATCACATTTGTCAAGCCCACATGAGGAAGTGCTGAACCGGCAAGCGCCCTTATTTACCCGTCGCCGCGCCGTAGCTCGCCGCACTTGAGTCGGTTCGCTACGGGGACCCTTTCCCTGCACCTTGCGCCTGACCGTCTGTGCTGACCATATACATATGGAGCAGGTCAAGCCAGGCGCACCGGTTCATTCCCTGACCTTACACGGACAACCTGGGATACACAACCTCACCTGTGCATTCAACACTTGCTAGCGTGAAGCACATGCCATTGCCGCGCCGAAGGTGCTCGATGACGGCCCTGGTGTTAGTGCTCAACTCACACGGCGACTATGTACCTGGTCCTCACTCAGCGTATAATAGAGCCCACATAAAAAGCTGACAGTCACTTTAGCATAGGCTAAAGAGGGTGAAGGCGAGAGTCCGTGCGCTCAGGAGACATTCATTAAATTAGTCGACTTTCTCATTCGAATGCGTTGTTACTTCCTATTGCATGTTTTCTCCCACCAGATGTCATGGGTTAGAGTGCATTAATTGGCTCTTTCATAATTGCGTGTACTTTAATTAATTCGCCTTAACTTCAACCAAAGGTCGTGGGTTCGACTCCCACAAATGGTTGGAGGTTCGACCATCAATGGTGGCACATCAATTTTGGTGCCATTGAAATTTGGTCCTACCAAAGGTCGAGCGTTTGACTCCCGCTAAAGGTCGTTGGTTCGAGAAGCTCAGTGAAGCATCGAGCGTCATCGAACAAAAAAAGGACAGCAACAAGAGCGAGAAAGGCCACAAAAATGACGGGAGCATGTGGCAAAACGCCTGGAGCTCGAGATTGAGCTCCGTAAGTAGGAACTTGAGTAACAAAATCTATGGGCACTTCGCTGAGCGAAAATGCGATAGGCGAAAGCCTATCTATGACTGCCTCTGTTGCTGTTGTCTGAACTGTTCTGCGAACGGACGCCGCCGTGGCCGCAAGCATGGGATTCAGTCACAGCCATATGGCTGCAAGGTTTGTCGCCGATGCGCGCGCACCCCCACGCGCATGTCCGCGCACGCGCCCGCTTGCACAGCGCTACTGGCATGGCGCCTCCTCTCCTTTAATCACCGCTTTCCTGCGTCGTCACGGGCTACGCCCGGACACTGATGAGCTACTAAAGGATTACGCCTTATAATAGCCCGGGCAATTGTCGCCATCAAGTGGTACCTCTTCTCAACTACAAGGCAGAGTTCAAGATGCCTAGGTATACATGTAGCCATATCTGCTATCAGGCTATATCGGTCGTACCTGGCAAATTTTGAACGAACGTGCGAGAAACTGTCGTTTGAGCGAGACATATTGATGGTTCTACCCTGTGAGGCAGCAGATGTTGCGCGGCTCAACAAGGACGACGCGGACAGCTACGAGAAGGTCAAGGCTTCCTTCTGAGAAAGTACAGACTTAGCGCAGAAGCGTTTTAACAGAAATTTCGGGGTGCCAAGAAGTCGAGGCACATGAGCTAGCCCGAGGTTTTGTATAATTTAAGAGTAAACTTAACCGAATTGTTAAAAGGCATTGAGTCTATACAGTGATAGCGACACTGTAGGATTCTCTTAGATCAATTTTCGAACTGTCTCCCAGGGCGGGAAAGGAATTGGTTACAGGACCAAGGCGACGCACCCTCTGCGACGAAAGCGACAGAACACGTCGAGGAGTACGGATCGCGGCGACATCTCAGCAACAGTCTTGAAGTTGATAGGGCCTACAATTCCAAAAGAAGTGCGAATAACCGTTATGTGAAGCATCCTTCGAGCCCTCGAGTTAAGATAAAGGGGGAAAAGGCCCCTTCAGGTAGAAAAAGAAAGGACTACAGAGAACCGAGCTGAAAAGTGACCAACGCACAATAGACAAAGAACACTTGTGAGACAAGGAAGCCGCTCATTTGCTAAAAATGCAAATGGCCGGATCACGTAGCGGTAAAGTGCACAAAGGTTTGCATTTTCGTATGTCAATGGCAGCGAAGAAAACATCACGTTGTTGGAGCCTTACATATGCCTGACCAGCAGTAAACAGGAAATCGTACAAAGCACTGCACGACTCGGCGGCAACAATGGACGTCGTTCATTCATCGTATATGTCACCATCCGACTACTCAGGCCAATGTGCATGAATTCGCCAGGTGATGGAAGAATAGAATGTGTGCTTGCAAATCGCTACACTGGTCATCGAGGGTCCTTTCGGTAAACTAACAACCGAAGCTGCCGCTTGAGGAAAGCTCTCTAAATGTTGTCCGTATTTTTTCTCCAACAGATCAGTTATGTTATTGCGGGAGAGTGGCATTAATTTCGGTGACCGGCTTGTACAAGCGTGAACCCACTCAAAGGCGTGAGAGCTGGCAGCTCAACTCACTTCCGAGAGTTACACTATGGAGGAGACACCAGATAAGGCTGGCGGTAACGGATGGACGCAGTATAGACAATCGCGATAACAAGACACAGATACCAGTCAGCCGGATAATCAGTGTCGCTAGACGCAGAAAGCGGATTTCCTTGAGAATGCGTTATTGCTGCCAGTGTCAAGTGGTTTCGCTACACTCCTACGTGGGAAAAGAGAAGAGTTGGCTACTGAGCAGGTGGAGGACCCCACCATTCAGGAGATCAGAGAGCGCCAGAGAACTAGTACTTCAGCAAAGATGAATATTTCTTTCCAGCTGAGAAGCGTTGTGTTTTACCGCTTATACAAGGATAAGCGCAGAGTGGAGCGAAAACTGTTACTTGAGTTTTATTCGTTTGTGAGATTGTGTCTGTAGATATGTAACCTAACACGTCTGGTTTATCAGCATAAGCGAGTCCCATGAGTTTTGAGTGTGTGCATTTCGCAAACAACTACCAAAGAAAGATTGATTGCCATCCATCCTTTGACATGACTTGTTCAGAGGGGGCTGAGTGCTTGCTTGCGCACCTGTTTGAGCTTCAGACACAGCTCAAAGAATTTGGTCGGTGGCATGCCCGACAATCTGGCGGTCGACGGCGAGTTTCTTGCATTTATCTGCCGAAAATGAAGTCGTCTCTCCGCACAGCAACGGTGAATGCTACCCCCCGTGAGTATTTTGTCTGTTAATGACTGCAGTAGACATGCTGTTTGTCACGTTTGTCACGCGCAAGAGTAGAATGCGAGAACTACAATCGGAACATAGTCGAAGGACAGTTGCCATGCAATACTGGGCGCTGCAAATTTTCCCGTAACAAGCTCCCCTCGTCAAAGAAGAAGCGCCAAAAAAAGGAAGAGTTGCAGCACCGAGGGAGGCAGAGATGACTCGAAGGACTCATGGACACTTCCCGGAAGTAAGCTGCCAAGAACTCGTGGCTGCCCCATATTGAGAAACAGAGAAGATCAGTTGGGAGGAAAAAAATCTACTCTCCCATTGCCGCTGTCAGAGCTCTCTCAGCCTTTGCGCCCTCTTGAACTTGGTAGGGGCGCCGGTGCGATATTCCATCTGTGACAATTTTGTTTGTGCTTCTTGATTGGCTGTCATCCTGGTGGGTTGTGGCCTGTGTGTCATTGGTTACCACCAGGATGGAGGGTTTGAACAGAGGTGCTATAATGACGGTGCAAAGAGAAAAGAGGCTGCTTTGGGCCGCAGAAACGAGGCTCATTTAGATGCTCGTTGCTAAGCGCTTGACCTTTTTCTGTTTTTCCTATTCAACGATGTAAATGAGTTTTGGTCAAGGGCCAGTAAACCTGTTGGCCTTTCGATTTCCCAACTTTTGAGCTTCCATCAGGCACTTCCAAGTGCCTGATGAGTAGGAGCTCCCGCGTTAACAGTGACCCGTGTCGTCCTGAAAGAGATTCGTTGAAGCGCGGCCCGTGTGTACACACTCGCACCTACTCAGCGACGCAAGTTGATCCGATGGTTGTTTTCGCGAACCCTCTTACTTTCGCGCAGTAGCCCGACACGCTGTCCGTGCCACTGCTGACAACCCACTGACACAGGTAGGCGTGATAGCGGTTCGAAACAAGCATACACAGATACCTAGATAGCTGCCTTAAAGTGCTTTATGTGCGCACTGAAATGAATCAACAGCAAAAGAAAAAAAAGTGGCACCGATTCGAACCCACCCAACCAATAATTTCAACCTCATGGGCGATGTGTAAAGGCTTTAGTGCACTGTGCCACCGGCATGACGGCAAAAAGAGCATGCCGCATTGGTTGCTCACCATTCGAAGCCTAATCACATTTGTCAAGCCCACATGAGGAAGTGCTGAACCGGCAAGCGCCCTTATTTACCCGTCGCCGCGCCGTAGCTCGCCGCACTTGAGTCGGTTCGCTACGGGGACCCTTTCCCTGCACCTTGCGCCTGACCGTCTGTGCTGACCATATACATATGGAGCAGGTCAAGCCAGGCGCACCGGTTCATTCCCTGACCTTACACGGACAACCTGGGATACACAACCTCACCTGTGCATTCAACACTTGCTAGCGTGAAGCACATGCCATTGCCGCGCCGAAGGTGCTCGATGACGGCCCTGGTGTTAGTGCTCAACTCACACGGCGACTATGTACCTGGTCCTCACTCAGCGTATAATAGAGCCCACATAAAAAGCTGACAGTCACTTTAGCATAGGCTAAAGAGGGTGAAGGCGAGAGTCCGTGCGCTCAGGAGACATTCATTAAATTAGTCGACTTTCTCATTCGAATGCGTTGTTACTTCCTATTGCATGTTTTCTCCCACCAGATGTCATGGGTTAGAGTGCATTAATTGGCTCTTTCATAATTGCGTGTACTTTAATTAATTCGCCTTAACTTCAACCAAAGGTCGTGGGTTCGACTCCCACAAATGGTTGGAGGTTCGACCATCAATGGTGGCACATCAATTTTGGTGCCATTGAAATTTGGTCCTACCAAAGGTCGAGCGTTTGACTCCCGCTAAAGGTCGTTGGTTCGAGAAGCTCAGTGAAGCATCGAGCGTCATCGAACAAAAAAAGGACAGCAACAAGAGCGAGAAAGGCCACAAAAATGACGGGAGCATGTGGCAAAACGCCTGGAGCTCGAGATTGAGCTCCGTAAGTAGGAACTTGAGTAACAAAATCTATGGGCACTTCGCTGAGCGAAAATGCGATAGGCGAAAGCCTATCTATGACTGCCTCTGTTGCTGTTGTCTGAACTGTTCTGCGAACGGACGCCGCCGTGGCCGCAAGCATGGGATTCAGTCACAGCCATATGGCTGCAAGGTTTGTCGCCGATGCGCGCGCACCCCCACGCGCATGTCCGCGCACGCGCCCGCTTGCACAGCGCTACTGGCATGGCGCCTCCTCTCCTTTAATCACCGCTTTCCTGCGTCGTCACGGGCTACGCCCGGACACTGATGAGCTACTAAAGGATTACGCCTTATAATAGCCCGGGCAATTGTCGCCATCAAGTGGTACCTCTTCTCAACTACAAGGCAGAGTTCAAGATGCCTAGGTATACATGTAGCCATATCTGCTATCAGGCTATATCGGTCGTACCTGGCAAATTTTGAACGAACGTGCGAGAAACTGTCGTTTGAGCGAGACATATTGATGGTTCTACCCTGTGAGGCAGCAGATGTTGCGCGGCTCAACAAGGACGACGCGGACAGCTACGAGAAGGTCAAGGCTTCCTTCTGAGAAAGTACAGACTTAGCGCAGAAGCGTTTTAACAGAAATTTCGGGGTGCCAAGAAGTCGAGGCACATGAGCTAGCCCGAGGTTTTGTATAATTTAAGAGTAAACTTAACCGAATTGTTAAAAGGCATTGAGTCTATACAGTGATAGCGACACTGTAGGATTCTCTTAGATCAATTTTCGAACTGTCTCCCAGGGCGGGAAAGGAATTGGTTACAGGACCAAGGCGACGCACCCTCTGCGACGAAAGCGACAGAACACGTCGAGGAGTACGGATCGCGGCGACATCTCAGCAACAGTCTTGAAGTTGATAGGGCCTACAATTCCAAAAGAAGTGCGAATAACCGTTATGTGAAGCATCCTTCGAGCCCTCGAGTTAAGATAAAGGGGGAAAAGGCCCCTTCAGGTAGAAAAAGAAAGGACTACAGAGAACCGAGCTGAAAAGTGACCAACGCACAATAGACAAAGAACACTTGTGAGACAAGGAAGCCGCTCATTTGCTAAAAATGCAAATGGCCGGATCACGTAGCGGTAAAGTGCACAAAGGTTTGCATTTTCGTATGTCAATGGCAGCGAAGAAAACATCACGTTGTTGGAGCCTTACATATGCCTGACCAGCAGTAAACAGGAAATCGTACAAAGCACTGCACGACTCGGCGGCAACAATGGACGTCGTTCATTCATCGTATATGTCACCATCCGACTACTCAGGCCAATGTGCATGAATTCGCCAGGTGATGGAAGAATAGAATGTGTGCTTGCAAATCGCTACACTGGTCATCGAGGGTCCTTTCGGTAAACTAACAACCGAAGCTGCCGCTTGAGGAAAGCTCTCTAAATGTTGTCCGTATTTTTTCTCCAACAGATCAGTTATGTTATTGCGGGAGAGTGGCATTAATTTCGGTGACCGGCTTGTACAAGCGTGAACCCACTCAAAGGCGTGAGAGCTGGCAGCTCAACTCACTTCCGAGAGTTACACTATGGAGGAGACACCAGATAAGGCTGGCGGTAACGGATGGACGCAGTATAGACAATCGCGATAACAAGACACAGATACCAGTCAGCCGGATAATCAGTGTCGCTAGACGCAGAAAGCGGATTTCCTTGAGAATGCGTTATTGCTGCCAGTGTCAAGTGGTTTCGCTACACTCCTACGTGGGAAAAGAGAAGAGTTGGCTACTGAGCAGGTGGAGGACCCCACCATTCAGGAGATCAGAGAGCGCCAGAGAACTAGTACTTCAGCAAAGATGAATATTTCTTTCCAGCTGAGAAGCGTTGTGTTTTACCGCTTATACAAGGATAAGCGCAGAGTGGAGCGAAAACTGTTACTTGAGTTTTATTCGTTTGTGAGATTGTGTCTGTAGATATGTAACCTAACACGTCTGGTTTATCAGCATAAGCGAGTCCCATGAGTTTTGAGTGTGTGCATTTCGCAAACAACTACCAAAGAAAGATTGATTGCCATCCATCCTTTGACATGACTTGTTCAGAGGGGGCTGAGTGCTTGCTTGCGCACCTGTTTGAGCTTCAGACACAGCTCAAAGAATTTGGTCGGTGGCATGCCCGACAATCTGGCGGTCGACGGCGAGTTTCTTGCATTTATCTGCCGAAAATGAAGTCGTCTCTCCGCACAGCAACGGTGAATGCTACCCCCCGTGAGTATTTTGTCTGTTAATGACTGCAGTAGACATGCTGTTTGTCACGTTTGTCACGCGCAAGAGTAGAATGCGAGAACTACAATCGGAACATTGTCGAAGGACAGTTGCCATGCAATACTGGGCGCTGCAAATTTTCCCGTAACAAGCTCCCCTCGTCAAAGAAGAAGCGCCAAAAAAAGGAAGAGTTGCAGCACCGAGGGAGGCAGAGATGACTCGAAGGACTCATGGACACTTCCCGGAAGTAAGCTGCCACGAACTCGTGGCTGCCCCATATTGAGAAACAGAGAAGATCAGTTGGGAGGAAAAAAATCTACTCTCCCATTGCCGCTGTCAGAGCTCTCTCAGCCTTTGCGCCCTCTTGAACTTGGTAGGGGCGCCGGTGCGATATTCCATCTGTGACAATTTTGTTTGTGCTTCTTGATTGGCTGTCATCCTGGTGGGTTGTGGCCTGTGTGTCATTGGTTACCACCAGGATGGAGGGTTTGAACAGAGGTGCTATAATGACGGTGCAAAGAGAAAAGAGGCTGCTTTGGGCCGCAGAAACGAGGCTCATTTAGATGCTCGTTGCTAAGCGCTTGACCTTTTTCTGTTTTTCCTATTCAACGATGTAAATGAGTTTTGGTCAAGGGCCAGTAAACCTGTTGGCCTTTCGATTTCCCAACTTTTGAGCTTCCATCAGGCACTTCCAAGTGCCTGATGAGTAGGAGCTCCCGCGTTAACAGTGACCCGTGTCGTCCTGAAAGAGATTCGTTGAAGCGCGGCCCGTGTGTACACACTCGCACCTACTCAGCGACGCAAGTTGATCCGATGGTTGTTTTCGCGAACCCTCTTACTTTCGCGCAGTAGCCCGACACGCTGTCCGTGCCACTGCTGACAACCCACTGACACAGGTAGGCGTGATAGCGGTTCGAAACAAGCATACACAGATACCTAGATAGCTGCCTTAAAGTGCTTTATGTGCGCACTGAAATGAATCAACAGCAAAAGAAAAAAAAGTGGCACCGATTCGAACCCACCCAACCAATAATTTCAACCTCATGGGCGATGTGTAAAGGCTTTAGTGCACTGTGCCACCGGCATGACGGCAAAAAGAGCATGCCGCATTGGTTGCTCACCATTCGAAGCCTAATCACATTTGTCAAGCCCACATGAGGAAGTGCTGAACCGGCAAGCGCCCTTATTTACCCATCGCCGCGCCGTAGCTCGCCGCACTTGAGTCGGTTCGCTACGGGGACCCTTTCCCTGCACCTTGCGCCTGACCGTCTGTGCTGACCATATACATATGGAGCAGGTCAAGCCAGGCGCACCGGTTCATTCCCTGACCTTACACGGACAACCTGGGATACACAACCTCACCTGTGCATTCAACACTTGCTAGCGTGAAGCACATGCCATTGCCGCGCCGAAGGTGCTCGATGACGGCCCTGGTGTTAGTGCTCAACTCACACGGCGACTATGTACCTGGTCCTCACTCAGCGTATAATAGAGCCCACATAAAAAGCTGACAGTCACTTTAGCATAGGCTAAAGAGGGTGAAGGCGAGAGTCCGTGCGCTCAGGAGACATTCATTAAATTAGTCGACTTTCTCATTCGAATGCGTTGTTTCTTCCTATTGCATGTTTTCTCCCACCAGATGTCATGGGTTAGAGTGCATTAATTGGCTCTTTCATAATTACGTGTACTTTAATTAATTCGCCTTAACTTCAACCAAAGGTCGTGGGTTCGACTCCCACAAATGGTTGGAGGTTCGACCATCAATGGTGGCACATCAATTTTGGTGCCATTGAAATTTGGTCCTACCAAAGGTCGAGCGTTTGACTCCCGCTAAAGGTCGTTGGTTCGAGAAGCTCAGTGAAGCATCGAGCGTCATCGAACAAAAAAATGACAGCAAGAAGAGCGAGAAAGGCCACAAAAATGACGGGAGCATGTGGCAAAAAGCCTGGAGCTCGAGATTGAGCTCCATCTTCCACAGGAGCAGATTCGACCGGTGTATGTGACAAGCAATCAGCGTCACTGTGCTTGTGACCAGACTTGTACACGACCGTTATGTCGTATTCCTGCAGCCCCAGACTCCATCTAACAAGCCGCCCAAAACGATCCTTCAGGTTTGCAAGCCAGCACAACGAGTGGTTGTCGCTGATTGCTGTGAACGGTCTACCGTAAAGTGTGGTCGGAAATTTCGTATAGCCCATATTACTGCGAGGCATTATTTTTTTGTTGCTGAATAGTTCGTTTCAGCCCTCGAAAGAGTGCGGCTAGTGCATGCAATCACTCTTTCCTCTCCGTTTTGCCACTGAACGAGGACAGCATCAAGTCCTAAATTGCTGGCGTCCGTGTGGCTGTCTGTTTCCGCTTCGTCATCAAAGTGCGCAAGAAACGGGTGGTTTTGCAGTCGCCGTCGTAGCTCAATGTAATGCACTTTCTTGTTCAATTAGCCAGACGAAACGTACATCTTCTTTCGTCAATCGCGTTAACGGCTCGGCAATCTTCGGAAAGCTTTTCACGAAATGTTTGTAATAGGCACAAATGCCTAAGAATAGCCTAATGGCCTTTTTATCGGTTGGTCTAGGAAACTTTTCTAGTGCCGTAGTTTTCTTGCTTATTTGTTATGACTGCCTCCAATGCTTTTATCAGCGTTTCCTTAATTCTTGGGCCAAGTGACAGAGACAGTGACAAGAACTTTATTAGAGTGTACTGAGAAACTTGATTGGGGGAACCGAAGGCACCCCAATCAAGTTGGTGGCTCCGTCCACGACGGGACAGGGAGGTGGTGACTCTCCGCGACGTCGCAGGCCCTCTGGATGGCCTGTAGTTGGTTCGTGAAATCCGAGCTCTTCAGCAAGGCGTCCAACTTGGACTTGTATTGAAGGTCGAGGCCCGCGTTGTACGGGCACAGCCAGAGCATGTGGTCGAAGGAGCAGCATGCGTGACCGCATTTGGAGGACGACTGCGGGAAGTTCGGGTCTATCCAACTAAATGCTCTGGGGGTGAGGTAGGACCTGGCCTGTAAGAGCCTGAAAGTAACGGCCTGAGCCGTGTTCAGTTTCGGGCTGGGGGGAGGGAATTTCCTCCTGCTGTGTCTGTAATGCGACGTAATTTCGTGAAAGGTGGTAAGATGATCTTTGAAGGGGCAATCCTGTGGGAGAGCCGGACCGTTAGCTCGGGCGCGGTTCGTGAATTCACGCGCCAGGCAGTTGGCCCGCTCGTTAGGAGGAGGAGAAGGAGGAGGAGGAGGAGGAGGAGGAGGAACTTTATTATTGCAGAAGCCGTTGCGCGGTTTATTCCTGGGTGGTTCCCTCTGACAGGGCTCCACTGGCGATCGCGACTCGCCGGGCCTGGTCGAGGGTCGCCAGTTGGCTTCCCAGGTCCAGTTCGGAGAGTCTCGCCTCCCAAGACCACGTAGTGAGTGTGTGTGTTGTGACTCGTGGCGAAATTGCGTCGCCCGGACGGTCGGTGCATTCGTGCGTTATGTGCGCGAGTGTCGCTATGTGGTTGCTACACCAGGGACATGTTCGGGACGTATAGCTGTCTGGAGAGATTGCGTGTAGACGAGACAAGTGTGGGTATGTGTTAGTTTGCAGGCGGCGCCAGTCCCTTGCCTGGAGTTTATTGAGAGCTTTGTGTGGGGGAGCGTATTGCGTTCTTCCGAGCCGTTGGTCCTGTAATATTTGTTGACCTGTCGTTAATAACTCGTGGGTCGCTCGCCGGTCTGTCGGGGGCTGAAGAACGGTGTGGTCTGCCGCTCGGCTTGTGAGACCTCGAGCTGCGCAGTCCGCCTCTTCGTTGCCCCGCAGGCCTTCGTGCCCGGGACACCAGACGATACCGTGGGTCCATTCTAGTGTGCGACCCAGGATTCGAATGGCTTGTATAGGGAGTGTTCCATTCAGGTATAAACGACAAGCCGCTTGTGAGTCCGTAAGGACGCGGGCGGACCTTCCCTTGCTGTCGGCGTCGCGAAGTGCGAGAGCGATTGCTGCTGCTTCTGCTGCTGCGCTGCATGTGGCGCGGATGGAGGCTGAGGCTACCAGGTTCCCCTGATTGACAACGGCGATTGTGTATTTGGGCCCGCAACGTGGCGACGAGGGATACGGGCTAGCGTCCGTGTAGTACGTATCCGGGTCTCTGAAACAGCGTTTGTGCAACATGCGAGCACGCGCTGCTCTTCTTTCTTGATTGTGGGTGGGGTGCATGTTCTTGGGGTTGCAACCCGCTTGGTTAGTTAGATCATTCACGTGGGCCGGGAACCACGCTATGGTGTGAACTCCAGTTTCTTCTCCCGTACTAATACGAAAGGATCTGTTGACGATGCCGGCTGCGTGTTTAGAAACTAGAGCGGACGAGAAAGCCCTGACCGCCGTGCGCGAGTCGGAGAAAATGGTGGTCGGGCCTTTTGCGGCTTGAAGAGCCAAGGCTATCGCGGTTTCCTTCGCCTCATTCGTGTGTTTAGTGTACATTGACGCGGCGCTGATAAGTGTTCCGCGCGCGTCAACGACCGAGATTGCAAACCTGTCTTCGCTGCCATATTTGACGGCGTCGACGAAGAATGCATCTGCCCCGTAAGGATCGATTCGTCGAATGATGGTTCTAGCCCGCGCTCTTCTGCGAGCTTCGTTATATATTGGGTTGATGTGCCTCGGTACGGGCTCAACCTTTATACCTTCCCGGGCTAATTTTGACAGGGGGTGTCTGTCGAGCGGTGCCTGTATAGGGAGTAGACCAGCTTCATCAAGAATCTTAATTCCCGGCCTAGTTGACAAAAGCCTGGAGATCTTTGCAATAAGCTGTGCTTCAATTAATTCGTCTGTGGTATTGTGAATTCCGAGTTCAAGCAGTTTTACCGTGCTAGCGGATTGTGGAATACCGAGTATTTTTTTGACGCCGGACCTGATGAGCTTGTCGAGTTTGTTCTTTTCTATTTTGCTCCATTTGAGGTACGGTGCCGTGTAAATAATATGACTGATGAAGGAAGCTTGGAAGACCCTGAGTAGGTTGTCCTCCTTGAGTCCCCCCCCACCCCCCCCTTTTTGCTTGTGATTCTAGCTACAGCCTTTGGCGTTGATTAAAAGTCCTTAAATTTTGATGGAGTTCACCCTCTGAATGGGATGCCCTTCTCGTGTTGTAATTTCGACTGGCAGCGTTTCCAGAGGCTCGAGGTTCCTAAGGCCCTGCCTCGACTGTCTGTAGAGGAGTAGTTCGGATTTGGTCGGTGACAGCTTGAGACTCGTGCATGTAAGAAATTCTTCCATTACATTTATGTCTGCTTGGAGAGATTGCTCTAGATCGGCCAGAGATCCCCCCGGGGACCAGATTGTGATATCGTCTGCATAGATTGCGTGGCCTGTTTTTGGAAGTGTGGCCAGCCTTTCGGAGAGTTCATACCCAGGAATTCTGGACATGCGTTTAGTTTTTTTTTTTCGCCACCACGTGGCGTATAGACCTTAAAGATTTGAAATTCGCACCGTGACGTATGCCATGACATACAACTAAAGAAAACATAATAAAAAGAAGCACACCCTGAGCCTGTTGCTTCACCTCGGCACTTGGAAACGAGCGCGCTTATGTATCAACCTTATCTTGAAGGCAACCTGCTACTTGCTCGACTTGCAATGAATCGACGATCTTGCTAGACACATTGCCAGACAACTCGTCGGCATTCCGGGTGAGATGTCTGCCGAGATACCGGCTCCCGCAAAGCTTCCGTTGGGCTTCCGTTCTTCATTGTTTTTGTTATTATTTGTGCACGACTACGGCCGCGGGCTTCTGTACAGTCGGCGTTATGTTTCCTGTGTTTTCTAAGAACCGGTGTGATTCAATAAGAGGAATCTTTAGCTCGGGCCCTTCTTCGATGCCGGCTGCTCAAGTACATGTAAAATGCATAAATGTTTTTATGAGAAAATCGCTCAACCGCTCAACCAATCTGAATGAGAATTGTTGCATTCAAGAGAGAACGTTAGATCCCAGTGATCCCTGCAATATAATTTTGATTTAGGCCATGGCATTATTGACAAGAATTATCGTAAATCGGCAAATCTGAAAAAAGAATAGAAGTACGAAGTTTACAAATCCGTTAGTTCGGATAAAAACTGATCACTGGAGCATCTCTTGGAGCATCTCAATCGGAAAAATTCGGTTTATGAATTTATAACTTATGTGAAGTTGTTACAATGCCTGTAAAGGTTTTGCAAATGCCATATTAAGGTGTATTTTACGGTGGCATATGATATATCACTTTTGTCCGCATTGAATGCAGACGGCTGGCAGATGGTTGGCGTAGGCCAGCCGTCGTGGCGTCGTTGACGTTGGCAAAAAAATGGCACCGATTCCATGACTACTGGCATCAGTGCAGACTTCTCTTGGAGCAGTCTGGTCGAAGTGCGCAAGAAGGAATGGAGATGTAAGGACAGAGATAAGCTTCGAGAAGGCAGTTGCTTCTTCAGGTCCCCAAGAAAATGAAGCATCTGTCTTCAGAAGAGCAGAGGGCGGGTGACCCCCGCAAAATTGTGTATGAAGCGGAAGAATTACGAGAACAGTCCCACGAAGCTCCGGACATCTGTAGCACATGTTGGCACGGGAAACTTCTGTACTGCACGAGCTTCTCCCGGGTCTGGGCGCACATCAGATGAATGAATAAAATGACCGAGCATAGTAATTTAGCGGTGTCCGAAGTGACATTTAGACGAATTAAGATGAAGACCAGCATTGGGAAAAGCAGAATGAACGAGCGAGAGGCATTCCGGGTGCGTGGCAAATGTAGGAGCAAAAACGACGGCGTCATCTTAGTAACAAAGACAGATGGATCACTTGAGGTTATGAAGGAGTGTGTCCATAATGCATTCAAAAGTAGATGGAGCATCACATAAGCCTAATGGTATAAATTTGAACTTGTATTCGGGTGTTATAAAGGTGGTTTTCTGTCGGTCCATGTCGTCAACGCAGTTTGCCAGTAACCGGAACCAAGGTCGATGGAAGAAAAGTACTTCGCACCGTGGAGGCAGTCGAGGGCGTCATCAAGGCGTAGTAGAGGATAAACGTCTTTCTTGGTGATCATGTTGAGGTACCGGTAATCCACGCAGAAGCACCAGCTGGCGCTCTTTTTAACTAGAACGACCGGGGACGCCCAAGGACTGCATGGTGGTTCAACGATTCATCGCGAGAGAATCTTCTCGACCTCCGTTTGAATGACTTGTCATTCGTGCAAGGACGGATGGTATGGTCGCCTGTGAATAGGGTGTGCGTCACCCATATCAGTATGGTGTGTTGTGAGAGAGGTCTGACCTAATTGGCGACCCAGGTCAAAAATGTCGCTGAACGCGGGGAGCAGCTGGCATAAGTACTTGGCGTGGTGAGGCGGAAGTTCGCGAGCAATAACGTTTGTGAGCTGAGGAAGGACAGCCGGCAAAAAGAAGAGTCAGCGGGAGACGACGTAATATAAGCAGCCGAGGCTGAAAACAGACAAACTTGGGAAGAAAGTGTACCTAAGGCTATGCCTTGTGGTAGGATGTGGTCACTGATTCCGAAGTTGACGAGCTGAAGAGTGGTAGAATTGTTGGTGATGCTGACGACGGTTTGCGGAAGAGCAACGTGATGAGCAAGGAGGACTTCCGCGAGAGGAGACACAACACAGTCACCATCAGGCACAGGTGTAGCTGTATAAAGCAGGATGCTGGTCATGGCTTGGGGGGCCAGTCGAATGTGCTCAGCGAAGCAGATCCTGCTGGGAACTTCCTCAGGAGGGTCAGGACAAAGTAAATCAAGGGGAAGAAGTCCCGCGGAGCAGTAGATAAGGGCGGAGTGAGCGGATAGGAAACCAAGGCCTAGAATAACGTCATGGAGATACTTTTAAGAACAGTAAACAAAACAGATGTTTGGCGGCCAGAGACATCAACACGAGCGCCACACATTCCTATGGTGGCCAGTGTTCTTACGCTAGCGACTCGCACAAGACAGGACGCCGCAGGTGTCAGGACGTAAGTGAGCTGTCTACGCAGCTGGTCGCTCATCACATAGATGTGCGCGCCTGTAACAAGCAGAGCAGCGACAGGGATGCCATCTACGTCACATCAAGTAAATTCCTTTCTGTCTGTAAGGTCAGTAGAGCAATTGCAATCCCGGTGGTTCTAGCAGCGTCACCTCTCGAAGCTGCACCAGTCAGTTTCCCGTAGAGTGCAAGTACATAGGGTCCGCAGAACGGCAAATAGTGGGTGAGCGACACAGGGGTCGTCGTGGTGAGGGCGAACGACTCTGCCGTGTAAATGACGACGCTTGCGTAGAGTTGTGTGGCTCTGTAGAATCTTGCGGTGATAGACAAGTACCTAGCGAGTGGCGGTAAGGTTGGAGCGCAGACTGATATTGGCATGACGTCCAGGTATTGCGGCAGTGGCGGGAAATGTGGCCAACGTGCCGGCGCTTCATACATATCGGCCGGTCATCGGATGTTCGCCATTCATCGGATGTTCGCTAGGCCGACAGGGGTAGTGGCCTCGCGAAGAAGAGATCATAGGAAAATGTAGGTGTCCGCTCGGTTGACGGAATAGAGAGACTGAATTGCAAGGTTCGCCAACTCGTCGCGCACAACAGACTGTACAAGCGAAAATCGTCAATCGATAATAGTTCGAAGAGGTCTGGAAGCCAACCGGTGCAGCGGCTCCGAACTTCCGGCGAACGATACCCACGAGGCTTTCAGGCGCTGACGGCTGATGCGCAGAGCGAAAGTCCTCGCTCGAAGACGTAGCAGCCGTATTTCGAAGACGGATCAAATGGTGTGCGATGCGACGACTTTTTGCTTCTTCCATGCGTCGACATTCATTAATGACGTCGGCTATGGTGGAAAAAATCTTATGCACGAAAAGATGGCAAGCGTCGTCTGCTATGCCCTTCAGTACGTGGTTCACTTTGTCTTCTTCCGACATGCTCTCGTGAACCTTGCGGCAAAGGGCGAGAACTTCCTGGATGTACGTCACATGATTCGGTCGGCACCTCTAAGCGGGACCCAAGTTCCCTTTGCGCAGCTCGCTGACGGCCAACAGGTTTCCTGAACAACTTATGGAGCTTTTGCTTACATTGCTCCCAGCTGGTCAGCTCTTCCTTGTGGTTTCGAAACTAGAGCCATGGCATTCCTTTCAGGTAGAAAATTATGTGAGCCAGCATAACACTTTTGTACCACCTGTTGTAGGCGCTGATGCTCTTGTACATTTGGAGCCGCTCATCGACATCAAGATTGTACGTCCCGGAAAACGTTCGGGGGTCGCGGGACTGCGACGAGATGACTGTCGGCGTTGCAACCCCTTCTAACAATATATGCGCTTGTGGCACGTAGTAGGAACATCGGTGGTGCGTTAAAGCAGTGTTTTGCTCAGGAATTGGCGGTGAAGGGACAATTCACTTCAGGAGCAAATTGTTTTCCACCCTCCCGGCAGAGGGAAAATTGGGGTTATTTCTTTTAGCCTTCACTTCGTGCAGGCTCGTGTAGACGAGTGTCATCATCATCATCATCATCATCATCAGCCTGGTTATGCCCACTGCAGGGCAAAGGCCTCTCCCATACTTCTCCAACTACCCCGGTCATGTACTAATTGTGGCCATGTTTTCCCTGCAAACTTCTTAATCTCATCCGCCCACCTAACTTTCTGCCGCCCTCTGCTACGCTTTCCTTCCCTTGGAATCCATTCCGTAACTCTTAATGACCATCGGTTATCTTCCCTCCTCATTACGTGTCCTGCCCATGCCCATTTCTTTTTCTTGATTTCAACTAAGATATCATTAACTCGCGTTTGTTCCCTCACCCAATCTGCTCTTTTCTTGTCCTTTAACGTTATACCAATCATTCTTCTTTCCATAGCTCGTTGCGTCGTCTTCAATTTAAGTAGAACCCTTTTCGTAAGCCTCCAGGTTTCTGCCCCGTACGTGAGTACTGGTAAGACACAGCTGTTATAAACTTTTCTCTTGAGGGATAATGGCAACCTGCTGTTCATGAACTGAGAATGCCTGCCAAACGCACCCCAGCCCATTCTTATTCTTCTGATTATTTCAGACTCATGATCCGGATCCGCAGTCACTACCTGTCCTAAGTAGATGTATTCCCTTACCACTTCCAGTGCCTCACTACCTATTGTAAACTGCTGTTCCCTTCCGAGACTGTTAAACATTACTTTAGTTTTCTGCAGATTAACTTTTAGACCCGCCCTTCGGCTTTGCCTCTCCAGGTCAGTGAGCATGCATTGCAGTTGGTCCCCTGAGTTA
The DNA here is from genome assembly GCF_023375885.2 of Dermacentor andersoni. Taxonomy (NCBI): domain Eukaryota; kingdom Metazoa; phylum Arthropoda; class Arachnida; order Ixodida; family Ixodidae; genus Dermacentor; species Dermacentor andersoni. Next base: position 109,634,434 of record NC_092816.1, on the reverse strand, counting down.
CTAAGCAAGGCAATATCATCAGCGAATCGCAAGTTACTAAGGTATTCTCCATTAACTCTTATCCCCAATTCTTCCCAATCCAGGTCTCTGAATACCTCCTGTAAACACGCTGTGAATAGCATCGGAGAGATCGTATCTCCCTGCCTGACGCCTTTCTTTATTGGGATTTTGTTGCTTTCTTTATGGAGTACTACGGTGGCTGTGGAGCCGCTATAGATATCTTTCAGTATTTTTACATACGGCTCGTCTACACCCTGATTACGCAATGCCTCCATGACTGCTGAGGTTTCGACTGAATCAAACGCTTTCTCGTAATGAATGAAAGCTATATATAAAGGTTGGTTATATTCCACACATTTTTCTATCACCTGATCGATAGTGTGAATATGATATATTGTTGAGTAGCCTTTACGGAATCCTGCCTGGTCCTTTGGTTGACGGAAGTCTAAGGTGTTCCTGATTCTATTTGCAATTACCTTAGTAAATACTTTGTAAGCAACGGACAGTAAACTGATCGCTCTATAATTTTTGAAGTCTTTAGCGTCCCCTTTCTTATGGATTAGGATTATGTTAGCGTTTTTCCAAGATTCCGGTACGCTCGAAGTCATGAGGCATTGCGTATACAGGGTGGCCAGTTTCTCTAGAACAATCTGCCCACCATCCTTCAACAAATCTGCTGTTACCTGATACTCCCCAGCTGCCTTCCCCCTTTGCATAGCTCCCAAGGCTTTCTTTACTTCTTCCGGTGTTACCTGTGGGATTTCGAATTCCTCTAGACTATTCTCTCTTCCATTATCGTCATGGGTGCCACTGGTACTGTATAAATCTCTATAGAGCTCCTCAGCTACTTCAACTATCTCATCCATATTAGTAATGATATTGCCGGCTTTGTCTCTTAACGCATATATCTGATTCTTGCCAATTCCTAGTTTCTTCTTCACTGCTTTTAGGCTTCCTCCGTTCCTGAGAGCATGTTCAATTCTATCCATATTATACTTCCTTATGTCAGCTGTCTTACGCTTGTTGATTACCTTCGAAAGTTCTGCCAGTTCTATTCTAGCTGTAGGGTTAGAGGCTTTCATACATTGGCGTTTCTTGATCAGATCTTTCGTCTCCTGCGATAGCTTACTGGTATCCTGTCTAAACGGAGTTACCACCGACTTCTATTGTACACTCCTTAATGATGCCCACAAGATTGTCGTTCATTGCTTCAACACTAAGGTCCTCTTCCTGAGTTAAAGCCGAATACCTGTTCTGTAGCTTGATCTGGAATTCCTCTACTTTCCCTCTTACTGCCAACTCATTGATCGGCTTCTTACCTACCAGTTTCTTCCGTTCCCTCCTCAGGTTTAGGCTAATTCGAGCTCTTACCATCCTGTGGTCACTGCAGCGCACCTTGCCGAGCACGTCCACATCTTGTATGATGCCAGGGTTAGCGCAGAGTATGAAGTCTATTTCATTTCTAGTCTCGCCGTTCGGGCTCCTCCACGTCCACTTTCGGCTATCTCGCTTGCGGAAGAAGGTATTCATTATCCGCATATTATTCTGTTCCGCAAACTCTACTAATAACTCTCCCCTGCTATTCCTAGTGCCTATGCCATATTCCCCCACTGCCTTGTCTCCAGCCTGCTTCTTGCCTACCTTGGCATTGAGGTCGCCCATCAGTATACTGTATTTTGTTTTGACTTTACCCAACGCCGATTCCACGTCTTCATAGAAGCTTTCGACTTCCTGGTCATCATGACTGGATGTGGGGGCGTAGACCTGTACAACCTTCATTTTGTACCTCTTATTAAGTTTCACAACAAGACCTGCCACTCTCTCGTTAATGCTATAGAATTCCTGTATGTTACCAGCTATGTTCTTATTAATCAGGAATCCGACTCCTAGTTCTCGTCTCTCCGCTAAGCCCCGGTAGCACAGGATGTGCCCGCTTTTTAGCACTGTATATGCTTCTTTTGGCCTCCTAACTTCACTGAGCCCTATTATATCCCATTTACTGCCCTCTAATTCTTCCAATAGCACTGCTAGACTCGCCTCACTAGATAACGTTCTAGCGTTAAACGTTGCCAGGTTCATATTCCAATATTCCGGAGCCAGGGATTCTTAGCACCCTCTGCAGCGTCGCAGGTCTGACCGCCGCCGTGGTCAGTTGCTTCGCAGCTGCTGGGGACTGAGGGCCGGGGTTTGATTGTTGTATTCATATAGGAAGTTGTGGCCAAGTACTGCACCAGGTGGCCAATCCTGCTCTGGTGAGGGAGTGCGTTACCGGTTCTGGTCACCGGGATCAGGCCACACTCCAGGCCTGTTTATGCAATTTTATCAACACGCGGATTTTTTTTTTAATCCGGTGGAAAATTGCGCTGCACCGGGATTCGAGCCCCGGACCTCTTGCACGCGAGGCGGGTGTTCTACCTCTACGCCACCGCTGCACTTAGAACGCATACTCTCTCTAATAGCTTTTCTTTGACGCCGTAGTGGCGCTGTCAGCGCAAGACGCTGTCCTCAAACGTAAAACCCTATTCTAAAACTCTTCACTCCTACGTGCCCCAACGCTAACACCCGCAAAGCTCTTTGGGGCCCCAAACTATTGGGGCCCCTATTCTAAAACTCTCTAATGCTACAATGGCAGTGTCATTCGTTTTGCCTCGTGGATTTAAACACGTGTTTTAATGGTCTCCGCGTTTATCTCCAAGAGTAGGTGTAAGCAGGAAAATGTTCGCCCACGCCCGCAAACGCACAAACGCCCTCGCACGCACACACACTCTCTCTTTCTCGCACGCACTCACACGCTCCCTCCTTCGCACGCACAGATATCCATGCGCACACAAATACGCACACTTTTGTCCGCAGGCATGCATGCTGAAACACGAACACGCATGTTCGCACACGTGCACATTCACACGCCGCCTTGCACGCGCCGCAAGCACACAAGCGCGCGCACACATGCGCTAACACGCAGATGCAGGCATGCATACACGTACGCAGGTGCAAGCATATGCAAATACGGAGGTACTAGCACGCGCACACACTTCCCCTCGCACGCACACAAACGCATACTCTCTCTCTCCCTCGCACATACACACGCTCTCTCTCCCTCGCACACACACACACAAACACTCTGGCTCCCTCTCACACAAAGGCACTCTCCCTCACACGCACGTACTCTCTCTCCATCCGTCAGACGCACGCGCACACAAACACGAAAACATTTGTCCGCAATCGTGCATGCTGAAACTCGAAAACACACGTTGGCACGCGCCCACGCATGCACCGCAAGCGCGTGCATATGCGCATGCACACACGCCGCGAACGCTCACACACGCATACACGCACTCGCGCGCATGCGAACGCAAATACAGAGGCACACGCCCGCACACTCATACACAGAGCGCACACATACCTAGGCACGCTCAAGACATGAACACGCATAGCCTCTCGTACCATCTCGGCTGCTGCTGAAAAACCTGCGCGTGCTAACAGGCTGCATAACACTCTCTCTGCCATTACTTTCTCAATTCCAACTGTAATAAATCGCTTTATGGTTAAATTTGGCTCTTCTTCAAGTCAATGTGCCCTCTGGCGGGAGGGTGCAAAACGATTTCCTCCTGTGGTGGGACTTCACCGCCCCTCTCTGTCCTGCTTTAACCGCTTTAACGCACCACCAATGTTTCGACTAAGTGCCAAAATGCATATGTTGTTAGAAGGGGCTACACCTTGTTGTAGTCAGTTGAAACTTTTTAACCCTCGGCCGATATTCTGTAATATAATTTTGAAAAGTATTTTTCCCATTCAGTTACACTTGTGCATTGCTGTGAAGTACCGAAGGAGAATGTCCAGAATTCATGGACATGTATGCATCATCATCATCATCATCATCATCATCATCATCATCAGCCTGATTACGCCCACTGCAGGGCAAAGGCCTCTCCCATACTTCTCCAACTACCCCGGTCATGTACTAATTGTGGCCATGTTGACCCTCCAAACTTCCTAATCTCATCTGCCCACCTAACTTTCTGTCGCCCCCTGCTACGCTTCCCTTCCCTCGGAATCCAGTCCGTAACCCTTAATGACCATCGGTTATCTTCCCTCCTCATTACATGTCCTGCCCATGCCCATTTCTTTTTCTTGATTTCAACTAAGATGTCATTAACGCGCGTTTGTTCCCTCACCCAATCTGCTCTTTTCTTATCCCTTAACGTTACACCTATCATTTTTCTTTCCATAGCTCGTTGCGTCGTCCTCAATTTAAGTAGAACCCTTTTCGTAAGCCTCCAGGTTTCTGCCCCGTACGTGAGTACTGGTAAGACACAGCTGTTATACACTTTTCTCTTGAGGGATAATGGCAACCTGCTGTTCATGATCTGCGAATGCCTGCCAAACGCACCCCAGCCCATTCTTATTCTTCTGATTATTTCACTCTCATGATCTGGATCAGCAGTCACTACCTGTCCTAAGTAGATGTATTCTCTTACCACTTCCAGTGCCTCGCTACCTATCGTAAACTGCTGTTCCCTTCCGAGACTGTTAAACATTACTTTAGTTTTCTGCAGATTCATTTTTAGTCCCACCCTTCTGCTCTGCCTCTCCAGATCAGTGAGCATGCATTGCAGTTGGTCCCCTGAGTTACTAAGCAAGGCAATATCATCAGCGAAGCGCAAGTTACTAAGGTATTCTCCATTTACTCTTATCCCCAATTCTTCCCAATCCAGGTCTGCATCCCCAATTCTTCCCAATCCAGGTTCCCAATCCATGTATGCATAGCGATATTAAATAGTAGCGGGGATAGGACCGAGCCCTGCGGACGTACATTTTGGAACATTTGCTTCCGCCTTTTTCCAGTTAAGATTGATCAGTTCTAAGCTGTTTTCTATTGTGATATCCTGTGTTGCTCCCTTATTTTGGGCGATTACCCTGTCGTCTTTCCTAAATAACTCAGTTATAACTGAACCAATGCAGTTCACAGCGTCGTCTTCCTCTAAACATTTTCCTTCGGCACCGTGAATCTGTTCCTGTTTTCTGTGATTCGCTTTACCCAGCCAGCTTATATGGTTCCAGAATTTTCTTGACACCTCTTTAGTTGCATCGCGAACTTCAGCCAGCCAGCGATCAGAGGACTGCTTTATGTTAGCCTGGACGAGGACCTGCCCTTGTTGTTGCTTTTGTCGATAAGATTCCCATTTTTGGCCTATTTCCTCTTCAGGTAACAGCGCCCTCTTTGCTTCTCTGCGTTCCCGTGATGCCAACCGTCGTTGTTCGATGGCCTCGCTAATTTGCTTATTCCACCAACTTTGCGGCTTCCTCTTTCCTCTCCATCGGTTTACTCCTCTAACTTCTTTTATTTTTGTACTGATGAGTAGTTCTAACTGATTATAATCCCACTTTTCCATGGGATGTTTCTCTATTGCTTCCTCTATGCCGGCCGCTATTTGCGCTATTTGTTCGTCATTTAATTTTGCGTACTCTTTTTGACTTCCCTGCATTTCTCTTTTGAGCTAAGCTCCCAGCTGTAGACTAATACGCTTATGATCACTTCCGAGGCTGTACTTCCCCTCTTCGTCTATTTCCATTATTGCGAGCTTTCTATACATCCCCTGCGACATGAAGCAGTAGGCAATGGTCGTTTGCCTGTTACGGGATTCCCACGTGATTTGTCCCTCACACTTGGTTTCTCTATTTACTATAACTAGGTTGTGTCGCTCACAGAAGTCTAGCATCAACGTCCCGTTATAATCTGTGTATCCATCCAGATCCTCGATGTGGCCATTCATGTCACCCAGCAGAATAATATTGGCACCTTCTCCAAACTGCTTTATATCGTCATTGAGACACTTCACTAGATCCTTGTTCTCTTGCCTGCATTTGTCCGCTGTCCCTAAATAAACTACTCCTATAGGCATGTCTCTTTACCAGCAATTGTACCTGATACCCAGACATATTCTTTGCAAGTTGACTTTATTCTTTGCCAATTCGTTCCTTGATGTATCAGCATACCTACTCCTACTCCCTTCCTCTCGGTTGTTGCTCCTTCCCAGACGTAGCACTCAATAAACGGTGGGTCTTCTAGATCCCTGAGATGTGTTTCGCATAGCGCGTATACGCCTACTTCTTCGTCCTTTAACTGCTGTTCTATCTCTAACCACTTCGCTCTCTTTCTACCGCCTTGCATGTTTATGTACCTGATCGTGGTGTTAAATTTCTCTTTTGCAGTTTTCTTCCTGGACCTCTTAGTGGTCATTTTATTGGCGTCAGCCTCTATTGTTGCACTTTCTACATCGTTGCTACCTACCCCTACGCCCTGAGCCACAGTGGACCCCCTAAAAAAGCTACTCTCCGCCCTGCCAGGCGCCAGCCGATCTCGGCTCCTAGCCTTCCATTAAAGTGGATGCCATCTCGTGTAAAGCCTCCACCAAAGCCTGCTTTATGCACTTCTCTGTTTATATCTGCCACTTCAAAGCCTTTCTCCTGGCTTAGCGTTCTTATCTCCCGATTAACAGCCACAACGTCCTTGGTAATTTCTCCGTTCCGTCCTTGCACCTCCGGCACTGTGCATACCATGATCTGGACTTGCTGTGAGATCAACTCCCTCCGCTAATCATTCCACTACTTTTCCGGCTTCACCCTTCAGGACATCATTTAGCCCAGCCGCTACCACTACCGAATTGCGCTCTGCAACATTCTTAGAAAGTTCGCTTTTTGTCTCTCTCAGTACTGCGTCCATTGTCCTGCCTGGGAACGCCCCGACTGCTACCCGCTTACCACCCTTTACGCGCTCCATTATAGTTCTTTTGCACCTACCCATATTTGAGCCACCACCGATAAGCACTAGGGTATTCCCTTCCTCCCTCCTAACTTCCAGATTATGCTGCCCCTTATCATTGACTGTGACCTCATTTCTTGGGGTTAGCCTGTTCCCCTCCTCTGCATCGCCTCCTGACTTCCTAGTTGCCACGTGTGCGTAACTATTCCTGTCTGAACCTACCTGACCTTCTTTCCTATCGCTGTCCATGCCAGTGCAGGCCCCATCCACGTGGCTGGCGCTGGAAAGTCCGCCAATGTGACTTCGCATGGCGGTGTCAGCCGTTTTTTTCGTCGAACAATTCACTAAGCTGCTCTTGGAGTTTGCGCTTCTCTGCCCTCTCTACCTGTAGCTCCTTTTCTAGCGCATCCATACGTAACGCTAGGCTGGTGTTCGCTTCGTCAGCCCTGTCCAGGCGTGCACTTAATACGCAGCATTTGCACATAAAATCCGCGCCTTCGGCCTCCTCTACAGATTCGAACCGTGTTTCCTTCCAATTCAGCGACTCCTCACACTCCTTGCATTTAACCTTCAGTTGCTTGACCATCTTAGCAGCACTCTATTATCGCTACCACAAAAGCTAGAAAAAAACCACTTGCAACCACGTGCTCAAATAAAATTCTGCCTACCGCAAAAAGCCGATCACCTAGAAAAGAAATACTAACTGCCTGTCTAAACTAGTTAACTCACAAATGAACCCTGAAAATCTATAGCTGGCGGCCGGAAAAGACCCGGCCGTTAGCCTAAATCTAAATTCTCAAAATATTAAAGGAAAGAACTCATCTATTTGTCGTAGTCACGGCGCTCTCGCAGTCGTCCGTCCGTCCGGTCCCGGTCACCACGCGTAATCCGAAGAGCACCGAAACAAGCGTCCGCACCGCACAACTGCCAACTGTACATCTATATAACTTCGGGGACCCTTTCCCTGCACCTTGCTCCTGGTCGTCTGTGCTAAACATATGTGTATGGTCAGCACATATGGACCTGAAGTATTTTCCGAACAGTACCACCTACACGGCCCCGCGTCCCATGCATATCGTCCTGAAAGAGGTTCGTTGAAGAGCGGCCCTCACGTACACATTCGCACCTACACAGTGTCCCAACTTGATCTGATGGTTGGTTTCGAAAACCCTCTTCTGCGCAACAGCCCGATACTGTCCATTCCACCGCTGACAACTCATTGACGTAGGCGTGAAATAATTCACAGATACATCGATAGCTGCCGGAAAGTGCTGTGCGCGCTGAATCAAGACGAAAAGACAAAAAAAAATTATACAGATTCGAACCCACCCAACGAACTATTTAAACCACATGACCGATGTGTACTCTGCCACCTGCATGGCGGTAAAAGGAGCACGCGCTATGCGCCCTGTTTGCTCACCACTTGAAACCTAATACATTTGTCAAGCCGACGTGAGGTAGTGCTAAACCGGCAAGCGCCCTTATTTACCCGTCTCCGCACCGTAGCCCTCGCAGCTACGGGGACCCTTTCCCTGCGCCTTGCTCCTGGCCGCCTGTGCTGACCTGCTGCCTGGCCAGCAGGTCAAACCAGGAGCACCGGTTTCAGCCCTGACCACACAGGGACAACCTGGGCTATACACGACCTCACCTGTGCTTTCACACTTGCTAGCGTCAAGCACATACCATTGCCGAGCCTAAGATGTTCGGTCACGGTTCTGGTATTATTGCTCAACCCGCACGGCGATTATGTACCTGCTTCTTGCACAGTGTATGATAGAACCCAGATAAAAAGTTGACAGTCACTTAGCATAGGCTTTTCTCATTCGAATACGTTGTTACATCCAGTTGCACGATTTGTCCCACCAGATGTCGCGGGTTCGAGTGCATCAATTACTCTATCCTAATTACATGTACCTTAAGAAACTTTATCTTAATTACCACCAAAGTTCGTGGGTTCGAATCCCACCAGTGGGCGAGGGTTCGACCATCAATGGTGGCACCATCGATTTTGGTGCCATCGAAATTCGGTCCTAGCATAGGTCGAGCGCTCGACTCCCACTCCTGGGTTCCAGTGCTTAATTAACTTTGCCTTCTAACACCAAAAGCCGCTGGTTCGAATCCCACCAAAGGTCGTTGGTTCGAGTTCCACCAATGGTCCGGTGTGGCACCACCCATTTTCGTGCCATTGAATTTTGGTCTCGTAACGCCGGATGGTCAATTTTTCGAAAAGATATCGCCGGACAACGGATGTTTCGGCACATGTGCCTCGTCATTATCACGCTAGGTAGTGTGAATAACATTTTTTTTTTGTATAATGTTGCCGTAGTACCATGGAAGGCCACATATATAACAGGGATATTAAGAGACGCCTTGTAATTGTACCGTTATTCAATACAACATACAGAGCTAATAAGTATTTGACATACCGATACACGATGCTAGTTGGTTAATTATATCGCATACGGCTACTCGCCATTCGTATTTTAAGATAGGGTGGTTTTGGCTCGAAACGGGGCCACTTTTTGGCACCGATGTCTCCGATGCTGAAATGAATAGAGCCCATCTCACAAGGGTTCCTTTAAGCAAAGCAACCCCACGCATTAGCAGACAGCGCCACAGATGCACTGGATTGGTGCCGCTTTTCAACGAAGGCCTTTCACGCCAACACCTTAGAAAGCGGCGCCGTGAATGCAGTGGGTATGTGCCGCTCTTCAGTGAACATTTCGCTAACTTTGATGAGTGAATACGGGCTACAGAGTGTGTGTCAAGCGGGGGGGGGGGGACAATTCTCAGCGTTTGCAGGCACGGCCGCGGCACTGCACTCGTTTCGGAGTCCACGCGCGGACTTATCGGCAGTGCCGCTAGGGCAGTTCTAGATGTCATAACACCCTTTTACCCACCAAAAGGGTGCACTGACTAAGAATATTGGGGGTGGGTGCAAGGGTGTCTTTGTTTATTTTTATTACTTTCACAAACATACAGTTGCACAAAGAGACAGCGTGTCCCACGGCACTACAAACCAGTGGCGGATCCAGAAGCGGGCCCTCCCCTACCCCAACCACTTCCCCCCGAGACATGTCGGGCTTTCAATGCCGACAAAACGCCTGAAGAGGGTTCCCCACCGTTTCACTGTCTGTTTTGATGAGCTATTTTAAATATGTCCTGCGAAAAACCTGTTGCTGAAGCACTACTATTATGTAATAGTGGGCTAAGTGGCACACAGTTCTCAAATGTCGTCACGCACAAATTCCGCGGGATCCAAAAGCGCGCACATACTTTTTCTAGCATTGAATATTTAACCAAAAAGAAAAATGTTCAAGACGTTTTCAGCAAGGCAGAAAAAGTGCAGCTCTTGCTTGTGGGTCGCCAGCAATCCAGCAAAATGAACAGGCCACGTGACAGCATGCAGCTGGACGCGCCACAATTGCTCCAAAGCAATGCGGTCGTCTAGGTTTCTTTCAAGCACAACGAAACAGGCACAAAAGGGGGCGACGAACCATAGTCGGACAAAAGATACGCCAATTCGGGAAGATTTGACCCCACCTGAGATTCTTTCGCGGAATCAATAACCCCAATTCGTTCTGCTTCTCTGACGTTTAAAAACAAGGTAGCTTCGTAGGCAAACTTGAGCCTTCTCACCCACCACAACGCTTTGATCAAGCAGCCTCTACAGAACGAGCCGTGCAAAACGCTCATGGCTTCGCGTCTGCGTCAATTTACGAAGCTGGCTGTACAAAAACAAACTATTAAGTTTGTAGTTGTATAGGAAAGGAAAGTTCTACTGGCTTACAAACAGCTGCCAGAACAGAGTGCTGAAAAAGAAAGGGAGGGAAATGTGAGAAAGCATAGAGAACCAAGGTACAATTTGCGATGCATACAGTATTTGCCACACCGACTAACAGCGCTATTTACTCAAATATTTCCCCTCCCAAATTGGATACAGTATTATTGCCTGCATGGATAGGACATTAAGCCAATCATTATAGATAGAATGAGATTCCAGAAATTGGCGGGCCATTTGCAGACCCATCTTTGTTCACGGAACAGTGGCGAGGCATTCTTCAAGTGTGCGCGCGATTGCCCACCTGCAAAGTACGTTCGAGATGTCTTGGCATATGCAGACCTGCGCGAGACTCGCCCGTCTCCCCTCGCGAGAAGGGTAGGACAGGTGCACATACTTTGTAGAATGAAATTGAACTCTGTCAAAACACCAGAGCTCTGGATGACAGGTTACAGTGTGCACAGAGGCGTTCTGCTAGATATTAAAGCGAAGCTTTCTATGCCTCCTCCCTTTTAATTTCCAATTCTGCTGCTGCTGCTGTCACTGCCTTGCCAGCCGCGGCGGTGGGTGGTTTCAGAGCGTGCATAATTTACATCAGAGGGACTCAGGGAAGGCGTGTGCGAGCCCTTTTAGCGAGAACTTCGTGGGCATCGCTACAGTACTCTCTGGACCCCTTTGGCCGTCATAATGCCCACTGAAACACCCTGGTCATCGACACAATGCCATCTGGAAGACTAACGACGAGACAAGAGAATGTTTAAAGCCAACACCCAGACGAACTGGGTAAATAATGCCACTTTTCGCACGTGGATCACTGACTCAGGGCATGCAGAGACGCAAAGCCGCACTAAAGCACCGCAGCGTCAAGACGACAACACGCAAACGGCTGTTCGGCAAATCAACGCTTCAGCCCCGTTGCGATGCGCTCGTGTAAGGGAATTAGAGCGTTAACTTTCACGTAAGCTACGAAAAATGGCGTGCAACAGCGCCTCGTGCAAGCACGTCTTTCTGTATTATAACATTCAACATCACATCACGACTGTGGTAGGCCGTCAACATCATCGCCAAATATCGTCAGTGAACGAAAATAGAACAGCAAGCTGCGCTTATGTCGATTCCCACAGGGCGTGGGATCTGCCTCTGTTGTTTATAATAATAATAATAATAATAATAATAATAATAATAATAATAATAATAATAATAATAATAATTGCTTAGAGGTAGCGTAAAATAAATAGCCTCGAAAGTAATATACACACGTAGTTTAAAAGAATATATGTATTTATGCTTTGAAAACGAAACCGAAATTGAAATAACTTCCACCGACGGGTGTCGCCGCGATCGCTGCTGAGTCTCGCGGCGGGCCGCCGGGTGCACATGTGTGTGTTCTCCGTGACAGTCGTGAAGTTGTGAGTAATTAGATTGTTTTTTGCTACGTTTAGGTTCCACCACCTCGTTGTTTTCGTGTACTTTCGTGCTCATCGACGCGAAGGGAGCATCCGGACTGAAGGCGACGCGATTATGCGTGAGAAAGAAAGGCAGTAGCGGCCTGCGACATCGGCGTTTCTTTGTGACAGTGTGTTTACTATGCCTACGACGGCCGTCATTCGTGGCCAACGAGAAAACATCTTCCATTCGGCCTGACCAGTGATGAAGTGGACTTTTTTTTTCGGCGCAATCCATCGTCAACATCGTCCATCCACTACGTAAACGAAATGGCGTGCCCAGAGTACACATCGTGACAGCGCTCCGCCTTCAAACCGAGGGCCTTTTGCAAGGCGGATGGACGGCTCATATAAAAGGTGCGTACGTGGTCACATTCAGCGTCGCGTTTTTATGGTGCGTCATTGTGGTAGTAATTTTCGCGTAATTTCTTTAAAGGACAGCACAAGGTGTGTTGGATGCGAGTGTAGTATGTGTACTTCAGGTGGAGCCTACGGGTACCGAACGTGAAAAAGAAATGAAAATATATCGGATGTTTCATTGTTCGTGTGTCCTCAACTAATTGTGACAGCACATAGAGTTGTAGAGAATTAAGTACTGCTACGCGTCAGTATACGGCGCAGGCAGGTAAATAATACTTTGGTTTGGCTAATTCATTCTGTTGCTAAAGATGGGCGCATACTTATACCGGTTTCACACGGCCACTTTCGATCACGATTGAGCCTGTTCTGGATCGAAATTTTCGACTGCGATTGGCTACCGTCCGCAGATTCAGCAAGGAAGCCAAACGTGATCAGAAATTCGATCCCAGTCAGGATCGATCGCGGCCAAAAGTGTGCAGTGGGACAACCGTATTAAATGTCGCTTGTGTACTTGCACTCGTTTTTTTTTTTTTCCCCAGGTCACGTGGTAGGTAATGATGCAGGTAGCTTGCAATGCTTGTGCTTTCATCGCTAGAACTAATACAAAAGAACCACAACCATCCCGGCTATGTGGCTATCCTTCGTTTTCAGTTGGACTCGTTTGTTCTAGAAGCTTTCGTGCCGTTGCGGATGAACGCGTGGTTGCGCTATTTGTTTATGAATTTATCTTTGTGTAAATAAGTACACCGAGCCTAATCATGTTTTTTCTTGACCTTGAACTCGTTTTTTGGTTTCACGCACGCATGCTTATTACTGCTACTATTTGTTTTCTTGTTCTACGACTGAACCCTGCCTAAGGTGTCCTGTCAGTGGTCGACAGTATTTCTGAAATGAACTGCACTGAACATCCTACGGCTATTCTACGTTTCACTGCCTTATTCTAATGTCTAGTTATAAAGCGCATGGTTATTGTAACTATTCTTGGCTTGTATATATGTATGTATTAAGCTGGTAAATGCTTAATTATGTTTGCAGTTTTGAGAGTTTCTTTTATTAAGTGGTCAATCTCGAGTGGTATTAATGGTGAGTTGTTTTCTTGTGCCCATGCAGTTAGTCACTATGAAGCAATTGCATGGGAACCGGCTGATTGTCTTGGGCCTACACATTGCTCAAAAGACAGGGAAGGTGTCTGAGCCGACAGGTATACTTTTTTCATCACAATTGGCCTACATATTTTTTCCACTGGAGGATGAAGACCTCTCCCAGTGAGCTCCAATTACCTCTGCCTTGCGCTAGCTGATTCGAAGTGAAGCCTGCAAATTTCCTGACTTCATCATACAGTCTAATTCTCTACCGTCCTTGACTACCCTTCTCTTCCCTTGGCATCCGTTCTGTAACTCGAATGTGCCACCAGTTATCTGCCCCATGCATTACATGGTTGAAGAAGGCACTTGGGCTAGTTGGTGCTCATTGCAGACTTGAAACATCAATAACTAGCGTGAAAAAGACGACATCAAGAAGCACATAAGGCAGAACTCTAGACTTCAACTGAAATTTTTGCTGCACAGAAACATGGGATGCACAGAATGTTGACCGATGGAAACAAAACAGGAGCTATCGGAACAAATTGATGAACAGGTTAATTTCACATACGAACACTCTTGGTAAGAGCCAGGGACGGCTGCTCACACACCTGTTCCCCACTTTCTTTATGCAAAATGGTTCGTATATTTCCCTATGAACCTGCTTCTGGAGCTGCCTGAGCGCATGATTGCTTTGAAACTGCTCGGTGCATGAGCACGTATGGCGATAATTGGCCAGGTAGCCACTAAGGCACTGAAAGCAGCCCTATGTTCCCTCAAGTCAAACAGGTCGGTGTTTAAAAGACTGCTTCGGGGAACCAAGATAGGGCAGCTGTCAGGGGCTGGTGGCCATCTGGCCAATCATTGCTGTAGGTGCTCATGCACTGAGCAGTTTCAAAGCGCTCATCTGCCCATGCGGCTCTAGAGGCAAGTCGACATTAAAATATTCGAAGCACTTTGCATGAAAAAGTGGGTGATAGGTGTGTAAGCAACCCTTCCCTGGCTCTCACCGAAAAGAGTGTTTGTATATCGAAATGAACCTATCCATCAATTTGCTCCGATACCTCCTTTGTCAGACAGGGAAAGGGAAAGATGAATGTTGCTTCCATCCGTCGAGGTCGCATCCCCTGAATCCTATGTTTCTGTGTAGCCAAAATTTCATTTGAAGCCTAGAGCTCTGTCGTGTGTGCTTCTAGCTGTCGTCCGTTGTTTTTTTCACGCTAGTTAATGATGTCTCAAGTCTGCACTACATGGCCTGACCAGCTCCCTTCTTTACTCGTTATGTCAGCTAGGATATCAGCTCCTTCGTCTGCTTTCTGAACCACGCTGCTCTCTTCCTGTTTCTGCTGCCATCAGGACGGGAGTGGGCATGACAAATGAAATTGAGTGTCATTTAGACAAAGGAGCAGTGAGACTTCCTGTGCTTTACCTTTTGTTGTACATAAATGTTGAAATTGCACCAACACATCTTTTTCCACCTTGTGATTTTCCCATAGCTGTGACAAATGAATATATAGGCTTTAAGAAACTAGATATGCAGTTTGCCTAAGAAAAAGAATACTTTTGCACTTAAAGGTAATGTGTATGATGCTCTAACTCCTTTGATGCATGTGCCTTGAGAGGTGTTGATGTTGTTCATTTCTTTCAGTAAGCTTTACTTGATGGGTATGACTTTGTATAAAGAAATAAGTTCTGAAGAAACCATAATACCTGACAGGCAGAATTATCGAGGTTGAGAGCCAAGTTTACTTTCATGACATTTTTTTCAGGCTGTACTAGTTGACCCATGATGTTCAACAGTGCGGACTTGTACAAAGGACGTCGAAAGAGGCGAGAAATGGAGACAAATGCTATCGCCTCTTTCTCCATCCTTTGTCGAGTTCACATTGTCGAACGTCATCGACCAATACCAACTAGCCCGTTTGCGTATCTGTACTAGTTGAGCCATTTCTACTATGGTACTGTAAACCGAATGTGATAAATTCAAGATTGGTGCCTTTTCTATCTTTCTACAAGTGTTTCATATAATAGTTTAAGGCATTATGGTTGATGTCATGTTTTGACACAACCATAACCTCATAAGGTGTCCTCATGCATGCGAAAAGTGCCTCTTGTACAAGTTGCATGCAGGCCTGATATGGAGAACAAACCTGGCAGGAGGTAGAGCACATGTTGTATTGTAAACAAGACGCACGATTGCATTTACTTGGCAGTTATCGCAATGTTTTCTGAGATTTACCTGCAGGAACATTAGTTATCTCAGCTGCTAAGGGCACTGGTAAAGACATATCACTAGACACTGGGAGCAGAAAGAAAATCTGATATTGCAGTACTATTGAAGTCATGCAACATTATGTCTAACCAAACTGGCAGGGATGCTAGCTGTTAAAAAGAAAGGGCTGATTTCAAGAAAATTTTGCATTCCTAAATGTGTAAGTGAAATGCTCTATGCTTATAAGCTACAAAATATTTCCAGGATAATCATGCTAGTTACACTGGCCATTTGCTAATTCAGTAAGGTTCACTGAAGCTTGTTTTAAAATTCAGTGTCTTTATCCAGGGTGGTGATTTTAAGTTTTGTGGAATTTTTAAGTATAACCTGTTGCATATAGCATAATTCTAGTCCTTGAGCAGGAATAGTCAAACAGGCAGACCTATCTTGCACGAGAAATCGAAACACATGTTCAACGAATTAACGAAAATCTATTAATTAGCTTTTCAATTAATTACTTCATGGCACATATAAACAAAAAGAAAGTGGCTTAACCGAGGGGCCAATGTTTATTAATCTTATCCTAAGAAGCCAGCAAACACTACCAAGGACAACTTAGGGTAAATTACTTGTGATTAGTAAATGAAATAAAGAAATTATAGATTACTGAAAATGAAAGTGGATGAAAAAACAACTTGCCACAGGTGGGGAACGAACCCACGTCTTCGCATTACGCGTGCGATGCTTTACCAATTGAACTACAACAGGGGCCTTTTCCCCATCCACTTTCTTCGGTATTTATGTTTCCTAGTAGAACTCTAGGAGTGTTTGCCAGTGCCACCACATATATGAAGCACATATTGTAATTTACAAATCCTAGCCAGTGAGATTACAAGATGCATCCACTTTGGAATTGATTTCCAGAATGACGCCAGTTTGGAGATATGGGCCCTCAAACTTGCCGTAAAAATGCACTGTTGTTCCACTTACTTTTTTAACAAAATGTGCTTTTATGCACTGATGCAAAAAGTAACTGAAACACCCTTGTGTAGTGTTCTTTATCAGGGAATTATTCCTAAACTGCTGTCATCCTGGAAGTTCAAGTGCACACGTCTTCCAAGCTCACTGGCTACAATTCGTAAATTGCAATATGCGCAGTAAAATAATTAGTTACGAGGTGAATAGTGAATTTTTTTTAATTAGTCGAACATGTGTTTCAATTTCTTATGCTAGTGATGTCCACCTCTTAAAATAATCTAGCTCAAGGACAAGAATTATTCCATCTGCCACAGGAAATTTTTTAAAACTCCATAAAACTTAAAAATGATCACCCTGTACAATGCTACTACAGTGCTAAACAGCCAGCAGCCTAATCATCACATTTAAGAATGCCGTAACAACACTGACAAGTGCACTAAAGTTTTCTGCGCTTCACAGATGAAAGATGTTGGCTATTAGAATGTTTGATCTTAGTGTAACTCACAATCAGATAACCAGCAAGATCAAGTGAAAGCAGATGACAAACTTCATACATGAAAGGCTTTAACTGTGCTTTAATTAAAATAGCTAAACTTCTGTTAAGCATGATGCATTCACTGTGTTGTTCCAGTTCAAAGCATCTAAATGATCAGATGCTAAAGAGTTCTTGCTTGGAAGATCTTTAGTGAAAACCTCTGTAATAAACATACCAGAAGGATTATGTGCTTGCTTAGTGGAGATGTCTAAGATGATGTTAAAAGGTGTAGGTAGGGCTTCTAGTAGAGATGCCAAATAGTTCTGAGAGAGGGGTTGTTACCAGCCACTGTGTAGGTCATAGATTAAGAAAAAAATAAAGGTCAGCTTAGTGATGCTTAGTATAGTGATGCTTGCATTGTTTGTGATAGTGAGTATAGTGATGCTTGCATTGTTTGCCTGGAAAATCTGAAGAACAGCATCGTTTGTGTCTCTTGTTAAAGGAGCAGGCTTCTGTGAAAATGCTGATTTCTACTCCTATAAATAATGTATATTCCTGAGGAGGCAGGCAAAACAACAATGCCATCTGTTATAATAACCGATGAATGTAAGGTCATTGTATAGGCACGTAAACCCTGCGAATTTGTTTTTGCCTTGTGGCCACCACCTCCTGTGAACTAATGGTTGGCATTTAAACTATTGGTTTTGGGAACAAGGCATTAATGTCAAAGTACCTCTTGATGGTTACCCTGCAATGCATAGCAAAGCATATGGCTGCACCTTATTTTCAATATAACTTGCTTGTAGGGAAAAGTTGCAGTGAGATGATGTGGCTTCTCATTGTAAACTTATTGCATAAGAAAGGATTGATATATTTGTAAGCAAATTATTGGACTCAACACGAGCATCTTTATTTGTGCACATTCCAAATTGTAGTTTTGGGTCAGATGTCACACACGAAAACAAACTGCCCAGCGTTATTGCTGTAATATGAAGGCGGTTAAGGAAATAATGCCTCCAAACACACTACTTTGCCAGTAGTACTGCAAACATTTCGGCTCTTTATCATTAATGCACTGATGTTTATGCTATAGAATGTCACTTGCCCCATCTTCCTATCTCTTCGCGTTCCAAAGTAATCGATCAATGCATGGCATCCAGTGGTGATGTCCGCTTGAAACAGCGGGCTGTAATTGAATTTCTCACTGCGGAAGGTTCTACGCCCTTCAACATTCATTGCCGTCTGAAAGCAGTTTACGGGGATGCCTGTGTTGAAGTCAGCATTGTGTGGAGGTGGGCAAGGACTGTGAAACATAAAAATCCAGCCGCATCAAACGTCCAGGATCAGCACCGAACTGGACGGCCTGCAACGGCTTCTGATGAGGATCATCAACATCAGGCAGACGAGTTGAATCGGGTCAATCGCAGGATCAAGCAACACCAGATTGCAAAAACACTTGCCATTTCTATTGGTTCAGTGAACCAGATAATTAAGAAACTCCTGGGTTACAGAAGATTTTAGCTTGTTGGCTATGCTTCAACTTTTTCATGTCAGTCTTCAGTTGCCGTGGCACCCAACAAGCGCAAGTCTTCTTGTAACGCAGGTCTTTAATGATGTGGTTCACTGAGCCAATGGAAATAGCGAGTGTTATTGCAATCTGGTGTTGCTTGATCCTGCGATTGCCCTGAGTCAACTTATCTGCCTGATGTTCATGACCTTCATCAAAAGCCATTGTGGGCCGTCCATTTCGGTGCTGATCCTGGAGATTTGATGCCGCAGGATTTTGGTCTTTCACAGTCCTTACCCACCTCTGCACAGTGCTGACGTCAACACAGGCATCCCCGTAAACTGCAGTCAGATGGCGATGAATGTTGATATGCGCACAACCTTCCGCAGTCAGAATTCAATTACAGCCTGCTGTTTCAACTGGACGTCACCACTGGATGCCATGAATTGCTCGATTACTCTGGAACGAGAAGAGATAGGAAGGTGAGGCGACATTCGATAGCATAAACATAAGTGCATCAATGATAAAGAGTTCAAAATGTTTGCAGTAATATTGGCAAAGTAGTGGGCTTGGAGGCAGTAATTTCTGAATTGCCCTCATATAATTGTGTAGCCTCTCTCTCCTACGTTCATGATTTGGCAGAATGAATGCCTTATTCTTTCGAAATAACGATTTCTTGGAAGTAAGCACCATCTGGGCTTGTTTTCTTTATCCTGGTCTTCATGTGATCTTGAAATATTAAAGTGAATGATGCAGGGAAGCGCTGCTTGTCATGTTTCGTGTACTTTTCCTGACATTAAATTGCAACAAATCATTTTGCAGGTAGAAAACAAGCAGATGGCTACAGCGATCAATGAAGAAATGGCTTCATCTATGATGGCTCTCCTTAGGACATTGGAATGGAGCTACACAAAGGCATCACCAGCCTCGCCTGTTCCCTGGAACATTGGTTTGAATAAGACTGTTCTTCAGTGTAGAACGACCACAAGACTTGTCACCACATACAAGGCGTAGTGCAAGCTCTAAATATTGTACAGGTGGCTAGAATAAATGACCCTCCATGCAGTCACTCTTCCTGTATCTGTGGTAAATGGACCATTTCACGCAGGACACTCACACGTGATTATGTGTTTTCTTCAAAGTTGCTATGCCATGCATTTGGAAACACATTACCTATTGTATGCACACTGTACATAACATTTTTGTGTGCTAGCCTGACTGTAGACTTGCGAAACAAACAATGAAGTGCATGTGTACCCGCTTCAACATGCTGTACTTCAACACCCTTATAGCAAGGGCTATTGTATTGCTCATTACACCCGATAGCTGAAGGGGTAATATATTCCCGAACACACCCTTACACCCCATGGGTCGAAGGGTAATATGTTGTTCAAAGCACCCTCAAGGGATAGGGTGTTATTGGAATATAGAATAACCATCATAAGGGTGTAATTGCCTATAAAACCCAGCTTTTTCTAGGGTGCTAGGGGGTTAGTTATAGACACTCAAAAAAACCCTTAGGGGTGTAAATTATTTTACAGTGTAGTTGGTGCACCGGGTCCGAAAAGAAGCGCAAGAGAGGAGCCCCAGTTGCAGCGTGAAACGTTTCTCAGCTTTCGCTCGCAGTGGTACGCCACGCTTTTGGGTTTGCATCCCAGGCTTCGTGGTGGCGGCGCCAGATGGTGCCGTGTGTTCTTTGAAAAGCGCGAAGGAGGTGTCTCGCTCTAGCACACGCCTTTATTGATAACTCGTATCGACAGTAGCAATAGGTTGCGTGGCTACATAGATTCAGTTTTAACGCATTGCCTTCGACAGACATAATGAAATGGCCTGTGCCGCAATTCTTACCTCTTTGGGCATAGAGTTCTTCGCTTCGATATACTTCCATTGATGCCACCCTTGGTCACTGGATAATTGCGAATAGGTGTGTACCGCTCTTCAATAAACGCCCTTGACACCAACTTGGGTAACTAGGTATGTACCACAGGGGATGCGCCGGTTCTTATGACTGCGGTAGACAAGATGCTTTTTATTGCGCGCCAGAGTAGAATGCGAGAACTACGCTGGGAAGATATTCTGAGGACGCTTTCCGCGCGACCCTGGGCCCTGCTAATGCTCCCGTAATGTGCTCCCCTGGTCAGAGAAGAAGCGTCACAAAGGAAAAAAACAAGATTTGCCAGTCCAGCGAAGGCAGAGACGATGGGAAGGGCTCCTGGAAGATTCCCGGAAGAAAGCCTCCACGGACTAGTGCCTGTCCTATACTGGGAAGCAGCGTAGAAGACCAGTCAGGAGTAAAAGATCTCCTCTTCCATTCCCACGGTCAGAGCCTCTCTCCGCCTTTGCGTCCGCTGGAACTTGGCGGGGGCGCCGGTCCGATATTCCGCATGCGACAGTGCTGTTTCTGCTTATTGATTGGCTGTCGTACTGGTGGGTTGTGACCAGTGTGTGATTGGCTACGGCCAGGAGGGAGGACTTCAACAGAGTTGTTATAATTACGGTGCAGAGAGAAAAGCGCTACACTGCAGATCCCTGGAATTACAAAAAAAAGTCATCCGTTGCATCCACTGGCCTCAAGCAACTTACCCTGTTTCTTATTTCTGCAGAGTACGGAGATACTGTACCCGTGTATACCGATGGCTCTGTCACACCATATGCCTCTACTGTAGCCTTCGTCATCCCACATATGATCATCGCTCGGTGGTTTAAACTAGACCATAGATCAACATCAACTGCCGCAGAACTTGTTGCTATCCGGGAGACACTTCGATTTCTCTCCGAGGAGCCTCCTCACGCATGGGAGAGAGAGAGAGAGAGCAAAGAGAGGAAAGGCAGGGAGGTCAACCAGACGAGCGTCCGGTTTGCTACCCTACACCGGGGGAAGGGGAAGGGGGAACAGAAAGAGGAAAGCGGGATAGAGGGAACACTGTGCACGCAGCAAAGTGCGTGGAAATCAGTCAAGTCAAAGCAAGTGCTCCGTCGATACGTTAGGCTGCCGCCAATCTTGGTGGCTCATAGCTGGTGATGCACGTTGAAGTCACCACTGAAGACCAAGGGTCCGGTGGGCGTCAGCAGTACGTTGCAGTGCGTGGCGTGGCGTGCGTGACGATATTCTGCGATTCCAAGCTAGCTTTTCAAACGACTGACTGTGTCCTCAGGCGGGGCCCGTATAATTCAGTGGCTATAGAAATTACAGAGCATCTCGACCACGCAAATAGAAGTGGCCACAATGTTACCTTTCAGTGGATACATTCACACTGTGGCGCGATAAGGAACGAACAGGTGGACGCTGAAGCGGAAACTGCTTTAAATAATGGTTCTGAAGTTCACATTCCGTTCTCACGAACAGACACAAATGCTCTACTTTGTTGCGTATACGCAACCGTACGTTGGAACACTGGACCCAACTAGATCGACGACAAAAGCGAATACACAAATGGGACCAAGAAATGAAATTTCGTATGCCTCACACGCTCTAGAGAAGCCAAACAAGCATGGTGCACCGGATTCACCTTTGTGTCGCATTCACCAACCGTTATACACATCTGATAGGTTGCAGTGATGCTAAGCCAAACTGTGAATACTGTAAGGTACCAGAAACACTTGATCCTATATTTTGGCTCTGTCCCGCGTACGCGCAAGAATGACAGCAACTGGTCTCTTCCATTGCAAAAATCCATAAGCGGCCGCTATCAGACGAGTTTCTTTTAGGTTCTTGGCTTAATGCAAACAGCGCAGCCCTGATAACAAGTGCTGCTATCGCTTTTCTCCTAGCCACTGGGATGCACGCCCGGATTTAGAAGTGTCACAACGCTGTGAACTTGTATATACGCCTCTCTTCCTTACATCATCACCATCATTCATCAGCCCTTTTCCTCCCCGTGCAAGTTATAGCTCAGGCCGACCTCTCTGCCTTTCTGTAAATAAATCTCTCTATATGTATCTATCTATCTACCTAGGCAAGGGTGCCCTTTGTCACCTTTGTTGTGCGTGATGTATCTCCAAGGATTAGAGACCAAATTAGAGAGGAGTGAATCAACCTTTCTTTTTTCAAGCAAGGAGAATGGATTAAACAGTCGTTACCAGGACTGATGTACGCGGATGGCCTTGTACTTATGGCCGACAATAAGGAATATTTCCAGGGATTGATGTAAATGTGCGGTAAAGAGTGAGATATGTTGACAGTTAAGTAACGAAAAAATCGGCAGCCATGATTTTTTATGATAATCAGGGCGGCGAGCATAGGATACAGGAGGCTACGCTGCAGGCAGTGGATAAGTACAAATATCTTGGCGTGTGGATAAACAATGGGTCTGGGTACCTATTGGAATATGAAAAATGTGTAAGGACTAAAGGTAGCAGGAATGCAGGTGGGATGAAAAATAGGACACTCTGGAATTACAATAGGTACGAAGTGGTGAAAAGGATTTGGAAAGCGGTGATGGTCCCTAGTCTGACTTCCGGCAATGGGGTCCTGTGCATGAGATCAGAGGTTCGAGCAAGGTTGGAAATTAAGCAACGAGGGGTAGGTCGGCTTGCTTTGGGAGCACACCTACATACACCAAATTAGGGGTACAGGGTGGCATGGGATGGACATCATTCGAGGGCAGGGAAGCTAGCAGCAAGATAGAATTTGAGAAGTGATTGAGAGAAATAACGCGAAAATGGTTGGCAAGGAACGTTTTCAGTTACTTGTACATGAGAAATGTTGACAGAAAATTGAGGAATGGAACCAGAAAATTATCAAGTAAACATTTGATCAGCAGCATGAAGGCAAACCAAGAGACAATCGTTAAGGAAAAGGTTAAAGAAACAGAGAGGGGCGTGTGGGAAGCACGGATGCAGACAAAATAAGCACTGGGAACATGCAGAACTTCAAGCAGGAAATTTCCAAGGAAGATATCTACGATAATTCTAGGGGAAGCAGTATGTTGTTTCAAGCCAGAGCGGGAGTATTGCGGACTAAGACGCAACGAGTCAAATTGGATTCCGTTCTTACTTGGGAACTGAAGACGGACTTTCTATCTTATCAGACGATGTTTTACAGGTTTCACCACACAGTCACGTTGTGCGCATGCACGGTAGTAGCAACAGACATAACGAAAGCTTATGACAATATAGACCATGCAATCATTATAGCCAACCTCATCGACCTGGGACTTCCACCGCGGGTGATAAGATTCATCTACTCATTCCTTCAGAATCTCACATTTGCGGTTAGAGTAGATGGAAGGCAAGAAAGATGCTTCACATCGAACAGAGGAGTCCCACAAGGTTCGGTTTTGGCTCCTCTTCTCTTCAACGTCGCTCTAATACCTCTAGCCTGGCAACTACATCGGATTCCAGACGTGAGGTTCTTAATCTGTGCGGATGACGTCACTTTGTGGTCCGTGCATGAAGATATATCTAGACAAACTCAACAGCTTCGAGAAGCCCTTGATGTTCTGAACAACTACGCTCGGAAAGCAGGGTTGGACATTTCCGCCCAAAAATCAAGCTATGTTGTGGTGGCCAACAAGAAAGGACGCACAAGAATCACGCAGCACCCCTTTACATTTAGACTCGGCGCAGTGACAATCCCTGAGGCTTCTGAGGTCCGCATACTGGGTCTCGATATTCACCACTCCGGCAGTGGTGCACACTGGCTCCGTAAAACCAGACAGAGTTCGACAAAAACACTTCACCTTATTCGTCGCATTGCAGCAAAAGCAGCTGGAGTTCGTACTGACGTAGCTCGATGATTGGTGCGTGCAGTCTTGCAGTCACGAATTTTATATCAGGTACAATTTCAACGGCTGACTTTGGCACAGCTGGCACAGTTGGAGACGATTAATCGCGATGCTATGCGCACAATCACAGCACTGCCCCGCATCACTCCGAAACCAACCTTACAGGAACATGCCCAGCTCAACACAATTGCAGAGCTAATTTTGCAACGTGAAAAAGCACGTGAAATAAAAAAGCAACTTATTCCGGCTGTCGCTGCGTTGCATGCTCATTTTCAACGCGGCTCTCGGATTGACAATCAGCCCTATTCAATGCCTCCCTGGGAATTCACTAGCATCACAACTAATAAGCCAACGAAGTTACGACGCAGCGATACAACAGGTATTATTGACGAACACAATATCGTCGATGCATCATGCGCTAATACCTGCAGTCTATACGGATGCTGCCATTCTCCCAGACGGCGGAAGGACATCATTCCTGAGTACTACGCATAATTTTATCAGCGGCCACCAGCGCTATTTATCTACGGAAGTCAGCGCTCTAGTAATGGAACTTCAAGCCATCCACGACGCTGTGCAAGATGCGATATCTAAGCTGCCTACCATCAAGCAATGAGATATCGTCACTGATTCTTTAGCGGCTATTCAGGAACTCAAGAAGGTTGATAAGGCGATGGAAATCTGCGAGACAGTACACACTATGAATAGTAAAACAGCTACTTGCGTCAAGGTACACTGGATTCAAGGCCATTCAGCGAACCCTCACAACATTGCTGCTGACCAGCAGGCACACTGCCCTCCTAATCCTGATCTTCCGCCTATTCCCCTCCCACCTCAACCCCTTAACTCGCTCCGAGCCCGTAAAAATTTTCTCCGGCAGGACACACCGGCTCTTATCTCAAGGTGGAACTGGTCGCATTTACCACTGGGTGCTACGTGTCCATCCTGCTCCATTCCTGTGATGGAAGCAGATACATACCACCTAATATGGACATGTACTGGTTTAAAATCGGAACGCTCGCGTCTCCTACTGCAAGCCGGCCTCCGCTACAGTGTGACAACCAGCTATGACCGCTGGATACATGACAACAGATTCCACAAAACACTGCTTCAATTCATACACAACACAGGCCTCACAGCACACATATAATACACATATACGCACCAAGAATTATGCCTTAAGGGCAAATCTTTATCGCAACAAAAAAGTACCAAAAAATAGACACGCTATGCGGTGCGTCTGGAGAGCAAGACGAAACGGCTGAACACCTGAAAAGTTTCTGTAAAGGGCTTAAACCTACAGCCCAACGCAACGGGGCAGACTTTTTCAAAGCATGGCGGTTTGGGGACATGCAGTGGAGAAAAAAATAAACTTAAAGCGGGTAGAAATAACCAAAGGAAGGTTATCTGATTGGCGACTAAAATCAAGCAAGTACAAACTCCACCAAGTACACTCCACTAATTACAAGCACTAAGTACACTAAGTACAAACTATATTACTAGGCACGGCTAGGCGGCGTGTTCCATCGCCCAATTTCAAGGATTCACCATCATCCATCCATCCATCCATCCATCCATCCATCCATCCATCCATCCATCCATCCATCCATCGATCCATCCATCGAAGTTTAGTGGGAAGTAGTGTCCCTGTATATGCTCCCAAAGAGAACAGAGTTGTGAATACTTTCGCCATTATGTTCCAACGCTATGCGGTAAAGTCACTCATCGGGCACGCAGGAGCCGAACTTCGAACAGCGTTGAAACGCGCAACGGGACAATGGCGCAGCCGCGCGATGAGACACGATGGCATCTCTCATGAATGTTCTTGCAGTCAACGCATAGCGAAGCATTCCGCGGGCCTAAGTCACAGCTTCGACGTACGTTGTTGGATGCTCGAGCAATTGGTTTAACTGTCCACTGGGAACAATTTCTTTTTTTGTAACTCGACGCGACCGTGCCACCATGAGCTGCGAAAGCGATGGATAAGCAATGTGCGTCGCGTGAATTGAGTGTTTGTTGACAACGTAGCGCCTGCCATGCGCGTGCCTCTAAAACGTGCTTACTATATTTGGTTAATTGCATTACAGCGCTAAAGGAACTGAATGGAAGCGAACGACGTGTACGAAAATTTGTAGCGTGCTGCTGGCGATGAGACATCGATGAATCCCGAGTCTCCATCGGATGAGCCGACCATTTTCCCGCTACCGCAAGGTGAATACTGCCGCCGGGGACAGAAAGTCGCACAAACAACACACGCGCCATTTAAGTCAACGGTGCATGCGAAAAGAGATTTCTATCTCGCCTTTAAGAGCCTATATAGAGTATCATTCTGACATCGTCTTGGGCACTTTTCGAGAAAACAAAATGCGTTATAAAGGGTAGTTAAATTTTCGGTCCATATGCAACACGAACAATTTGCTGAGCCTGTACAACTTTTTTCATGCATGTCATGTCATGAACACATGTCATAGATGTCGTTGATATCATGCATCTATTCGTGATGAATGCATGCCATTCGTGCCATGTCATGTGTTTGTCATTCATATCATGACCTAAATGACATGTCACGCATGCTATGCCATTATGTTAAGAATGTCATGTCACGCGTGCATGTCAAACACGTCGTGCATATGCGTAATGTCATGTCAGGCATGTCATTAATGCCATGACATGCTATGCGTGCGTGGCATTCACGTCAGGTGACGCGTGTTACCGAAGCGGCGGTGCTGATGGTATCAAAGGTATTTAAAAAAAGAAGAAGAAGACGACGTCGTGTCCGGGAAGTTGGCTTCGCTGCAGCGCGGCCGAACATTGCCGCCGCTTTAGCCACGTGACGGTGCTCGGGGAGCAGCGGCGGGAGCGGCGAAAGAAGACCAGGCGATCTCGAGACGAGCGAGTTCGGCGAGCCGAATGCACCATTAGCAAGCCTTCGGCATTTCTCCCGTGCTAGGCAGAATCGAACCCTTTTCGCACGGTTTCTTCAAGGACAGCAGCCCGGCGCTCCAGCAAGCCCTGTCGCAAATAGAACGGGTATAGGCGCCGTTTCCAGTGAACGTCTTTCAGGCCAACGCTTTTAGCGAGCTGCGCCGTGGATGCGCTGGGTATGTGGGCAGTGGCGTAGCAACAGGGGGGGCCGGGGGGCCGTGGGCCCCGGGTGCAAGGGGCCAGTGAGGGGGGGGGGGGGGGGGGGGTCATATACGTCTGAAGACGCCCCTCTTTCCGCCGGCTACACCCGGGGAGGGGGGTGACAGAAGACCTATGGGCCCCGGGTGCCAGACGACCTAGCTACGCCACTGTATGTGGGGCTCTTCGATGAACGCGATGAATGCGATGCGCCTTCCTATCGCATTACCGCTGTTTACATGTATGCGATGCGCTAGAAATGCGATGCGATGCGACACTGTCGCATTCATGTAAACGAGGCTTTTAGGTGCCAGTGGGAGGGCGGCCTGAGAGGGAACAATTCTCATAGCGATCGCACGCACCTGCGCACCACGCATTTCGTTTTGGAGGACACGCGCGAAAGTACCGGCAGCTCTGGCGATATGTCCCATCTCTTGTGATATGGTATGGCGCAGCATGTCCAAGAAGAAAGAAAAAGCTCGAGACTGGAGCCCGGCTGCCGCATGGTGCGTTTCTCGGAGTTCCCACACACCGGCGCGCCACGCCTTTCGGAGGCCACGCGAGGTTTTCGCAGACGCACCGCCAGACGCGGCGCGGAGTGTTCATACAACAGCGTGAGAGAGCAGACTCGCTGAAGTACGCGTCTCACCCTTAAGGCATTTCGACTTTGGGAATACGTTGTGTCGCCATATTGCATCAGTGCTAAACTCGCATTGCCGTCGACAGTCATCGTGAGATGGGCTCTGTCGCACTTTTTCATTTTTTGTTGTAGTGAGGAAGAAACAATTGAATAATACTATTTTTTTTTATTTTGTCGTCGCTTCAGTGTTGCAAGAAAACGAATTTGAAAGGTCTGGCTTTACACATTGCATTACTATTTTATTCGAGGCCTGGGCTGTGGAATTCAGCCACAAGTATCTTTGCTCCGCCGTCCAGTAATGCCTTCTTGAATCCAACACACTGATCCGTTAATTTTCTTCTTTCTCTCTATTTCTCCTTTCGTTCTTTTGAGCTATAAATTACTGGTACTTCCTGTTGTTGTTCTCATTTTAACACATAATTTCGGCTTTCAAGATTATAAGCTCTACATCAGTTTTGAATATGTATTTCCAATTATAACGCGGCAGCCTCCTCCCTTTCTTGACCAGTTCTCTAAGGTGGTTTTGAGCCACAACTTTGCTATATTCCAAAAGCAAAACGAAGTAGAAGAAGCATCGCGAGCGATCGCCCGTCACTTCCTAATTGAACATCAGCGGTCTCGCTCAATCCCGTCCCCTCGGCCACCGCAGTTCCGGCTTTCTTCGCCGACATGTCCCACTCGCCTCAAAGCGGCAAGCCCTTGGAAGCAGCGCTGTCCGGTAGAGAGGCTGCACCCGGAAATCGCGGAACCAGAACTCCGCCCAAATCGGCCAGCAGCCCCCCGGCGGTGACATCGCACAGAAGCAAAGCGAATAGCCCGAGCCGATCGTCTCCACCTGGCAGCCCGAGCCAGCCGGTCAGCAAGGCAGCGAGGCCTGCGGGACAAACAGCTACGGTCGTAGGGACCGACATAGCGGGCTCAATTGCCGCGCTGATGGGAGCTTTCCGGTGAATTTACGTTATATATTTTTTTTTTTTCTAAGAGACAATTTCTTTTCAGAAAGGGGGCAGACGAGGAGCTCTAACGCTAATAGGGAAGAAGATGAAATAACTTAAGGCTTTCGACGTCCCGAAACTGCAGAGTGCAGAGTGGAGTATGAGGGACGCGGTAGTGGAGCACTCCGGATCGATGTTGACCACCTATGGTTCTTTAACGGTACCCTAAATCTAAGGGCACGATTATTTCTTTATTTCACCCCGCTTCATAGTGCGGCCGCCGCAGCCGGGCACATCGCACCCGCGACCTCTTGTTCAACCGCAAATAGCCGTAGCCATTGCGACTCCGTGGCGGGCGTGCAACACTGCAAGCGGTTGGAGTGAAATCGGATCGAACGGGTCATTGTAGAGATCGACAGAAGAGCCTTATAAATCGTAGACCTATTGGACGTGTGTAAAGCTTCTCGCGCCGCTTCCTTCGCAGCGCTGTCGGGAAGTTCAAATCCGTCAAGACAAGCGCTCCCAGCACAGACGCCTCGACGCCAGCGAAGCGGCAGGAACAACCCAATGCGCCGGCGGTGGCGCACGTCCTGCCGGCAGCGTCGGCCACGTCCCTCTACGCGGCGAGCGACACCACGGCTGGAGTCGAGGCCACCGAAGGGAGGGACTCGACGGCCCCCACCACTGGAGCCACCGTCAGGGATTCCCGAATGCCGGCCTCTTCTGGGCGACCGCACACTTCGGCGTCGCGTAAGCCGGCGTTTCTTTGCTGCCGAATAACTCGAATTCAGATTCCTCACACCACGCTTCGCGTGCTTTTTTACGCTGAGAGAATAGGCAGTTTTGGATTAGGGAACGCAAGCCGCTTGCGTGTCTGCGCATGCGCCGTAACGCGTGGCCCCGAGTTCTTGCGTACGCAAACCGCTAGCGTTCCCTAATCTAAAACGCTGTAATGCTTATCTAGTATTGAAGATTGAAAAAAAATAAAGAAATTATACGTGAACGATGGAAGTTGAACAAGTCAGCGAATTTCCTGACCCCGCTGAATTTTCCGTACAACATTATGACCGACTGCAATGCATCGGACCAACCAGCAAGACGATGGCATGCTTATGACTTTAATGATGTTTTGATGATTAGATCCTGACGTAATGGAGTTTGACGCATTTTAACGAGAAAAAAAAAAGGCAAAGATTCTTTATCGGGTCCATAAACATTTCATTCTTTTTTTTTTTTCTGGAAGATTCCATTTGATTGTGCTTGCCGCGAGTTACGGCTCCGAATTTGAGTCGCGGTCGTCGCTGCGCAGCTAGATCATCCGTGGTACGTAGAGCGCCAGAACGCCACACGGGCTCGCCCGGCCACCGTGGCTCGCCCGAGGACCGCACTGCAGAGCCGAACGTCGCCTCGGCTGGTCAGAAGTCGTCGAAGCAGGAGGCGGCACAGAGCCCTCCGGCGGCGTGGAAGTTCCCGCTGTCACCCGAGCACGTGTGCTGCCTTATCGTCGTGATTCTGGCAGCAATCATCACGGTGGCGTTCGCCGTCATCTACTTAAAGAGCAGCCGGAACTCGACGGCCGCCGCAATGAGGGCAGCGCCCGAGTTCGCCGGTGCTTGCGCTGACGAGGACGCCCCTGTGGGATGCCGTAACGTTACCCTGTGAGTGGGCGCGTGTCGCGTTTTATTTGGTAGCGTGCAAGGCTGGGCTGGTTGGTGTGGATTCATGGTGGATGAGAGCAAACAGGCTGAGAAAACCTAGGCACAACGAGCGCTTACAGAAACTGGTTTGTTCAAACAAAAGGTCAATGAGCAGGAAAACGGGCGAACCATGCGGATGTGGAGGAGGTGTACGAAGATGCAAGGTGGGAAAAAAAGCTGACATGGATCACATGTCGTCAAGGAACGAAATTTCGCGTTCCTAGATCGATGCGGACGGACAACCCACCGTTTCACTAACCGCATGTTATGTCTGCATACCATAGTTTTTATGTGGCTACGACAACATGACAATGAAACTGGTTCTTCTCGTGTCGACACGCTGAATACGGGACGTGCCAGAAATTTACTTTCAAAAGTCCTTAAGTAAAGAAACTACACGATAATTGATCGATTTTCTCCGGACTGCTTTCGCCACGGAAGCCTACATTTGAAAATGACTCTAGGCGATGATTGCATGAGTAATTATGAAAATTCGGCTAACTACATTAGGCTAACGAACGAGTCAGACGATTGTCCCTAATGCTATGGACTTTGAGGCCGGGGTTCAGAGTTCGCATTCGGCTCCAGGCATGCGAAAAAAAAGCTGACGGCCAATTCCGCGCGTGACGCTATGGTGAAAGCAAGCATCGCGAGCCTCGTGTTCGTGGCTGGCGAGCTCTGGCGAGCACTGCTGTTGTTCCTCCAGGACCGGCTCGGCGACAGCCACAAGCGTCATGCGGCCCCCACTTAGCTGCCTCCAGGACGTTCGTTAATAAAACGGAGGCAGCCTCACCCTTCCCCTTTTGCAATAATACCCCTCTCTTTCCACCGCAGCGTCTTCGGCGCATTTTAATGTGGAATAAACGTGGTTTCATTCATTCATTCATTCATTCATTCATTCATTCATTCTCGTGCTCGTCTGACGGTGACGCGCCAACTGTAGTGTCAATCACGGATGTCTTCTAAAGGGGTGATTACGCTCTCAGGCAGTTTCTCAGGTTCAGTCTTTTAGAAGAAGTTGACCGCAGCGTGCGATTATCGCATGTCTTCAGCCGGATATGAACTCCTCGGATGACTGACTTGAAGTTTCGCAATTATGTCCAATCGTCTTAGTATTTTTTCAGCTAAGCTTCCTTTGCCTTGCCTGCCACGAATTCGCCTCTGGCAGTATCTCGCAGTATATGTATATATATATTCCCACTGGCTTATATAAGCACTGCATGCTGCACTCTAGAATGGTGCCAGTGCGCTCGATCACCTCTGTTGGGCGTAGTCAACAAATAATGACATGAAACGTATACATATAATGTCGTTTCAAAAGCCGCTGTAAAGCACGCAGACCTATTTATGAAATAGCGCGTGATATTTAGTCGTTTCTCTGAAATTTCCTATATATGGCCTACACCCGCAATCTCGGGCCATGCGTGCGTGCTCACCCCCCAGAATGGCCATGTGCCACTGCGACTGAAGATGTATAGATACCTTAAATGTGCCTATATATCTGTACTATACCACACGGTTTATAGTACATATGTGTCCGCGTACACCTATCCGCGCCATTATTCCCCCAACGGTGACCAAACGTCGCCACGACGTCTAATACTGTGCATGCAACTAAAATGTTGGTTGCATTTCGGCATAGCTTGTCAGCGTTGTGCTGCATAAGCACTTCATGAAATTAAGCTTGTTCAAATAAAGACATTTGCGTGCATCACACTTAGTTGTGTATAGCAATTATTTAACCGGCTCAAGATAGCTTCGCTTTACATAGATTCGATCATGCGTGTTGGATTTGCATATTTCGATTAAGAATATTAGCCTAATTTTAATAAATATTGATGTAATTGCTACCTCAATTCAATGTACACGGTATGCTTCCGTGACATCATTAAGTAAAGAAATTATCTACTGAATAATTGTGGTATATTACTGTGTATTTAATAACGAACCCAAATGCTAAAACACCCTGCAGCTAAAAGCGCTGTTGCCTTTGCTCGTTTTGCCTGCATAGTTTTCTTTTCGATGACACAAAAGGTTGTCGACGAGATCATTCACGCACGGTGAAGTTTGTGATGATGGTTTTTCTCCCTACTTCCTTTCGTCAGGTACATGCTGGACGCAATGAACCCCGACGCGCGACCGTGTGAAGACTTCTACGAGAGCGTATGCGGATGGTGGGGAGCGAAGAATCCCGATAGGAGGCCTTTCCTGGAGGAGCACGTGACCACCTTCAACCGTCGCGTCGCCGACGCACTCGCGAACAAGGCGACTGCCCACTTCGAAAAGTCTAGCGGCGAACGTGCGGAGAGTCTCGAGACTCAAATGGCGCTGTTCTACACCAGTTGTTTCATGGCGTCCACCGGCCAAAGCGAGACGAGTAATGCCACCGCCGTTCTCGAAGCGATAGGCATCGAGATCCGGAAGTGGGAGAACGTCTCCACGTTCGCCGCTCTGCTCGATCTAGCGGTCAGCACTACCCTGAAGAGCGGTCTCTCGTCCTTCGTTCGCATAGATTTCTCGGCAAACCGGACACTCCACGTGGATGTGGGACAGTCGTTAGCGTCGACGTTTTCTCGGAACTCTCAAAAGACCAGAATGTTTGTAGCAGGTGCTCTCCGCGATCTCGGGGAAGAGTCATTGCCAGCCTGGATCAACCATTCGACGCTCTTAACTATCGACCATGTCGTTGATTACGAGCGATCCAACGGCAACGACAAGGCGTGGTCCGCGCTCAAAGGTCCGGAGGAACTCAAGTATATCGCTCCTGAAATCGACTGGAGGGACGCCTTGCAACGAGGCCTGCCTTCTAGGTTCAGGAGTGACGCTCCGCGCCAGATGGCGGTGCAAATAAGAGCAGCGGAAAACATACGAAACACCGTTGGTCGTCTGAGGCAACTACCGCTACGACAAGCCAGCCTGTACTTTCTACTCGTCTTGCTTGCGCAGGTATAGAAACATTCTCACAGTGTTCAGCTCTGAAACATTACTTGTCATCAATGTAATGAGACGCTCAGAGGGAGCTTCAAGGAAGTAGATGTATTAAGCTGGCGATATTGTACTTCTGTGTTATATATGCGTATTTAACCCCATAAATCCTATCGTATTATATATTATACGGAGAGTTTGGCACCTCAAAGTCTTGATTTAAAACGCAGAAAGCTTAGCTCAAGGCGCATATGGCAGCTTTCTTGACACCATGTAGCGAAATTTTAGTTGTGAATAGTACAGGAAAACCAATAACTAAATAGTTAATAATGACACTAACTAATTTTAATATCGAATATCATCTTTTCGACTGCGAATGTACTGTCTATGTAACAGAATTAAGTGAACAGGTTGTTCTAATTTTCCTTCACGTAGACTGGTTTGGGGTTCTTGAGGTTCAGATTGAGAACATTTTCACTGGCCTTCCCGAATCAGCCACTATTTTTTCATTGACGCCATAGCTTTCTTCCTCTCTTAAACACCCTCACTTTCTGTAGCTTCTGCAAAAGCATCATCATCGGGATCATTGCGCGAAGTGCAAAGCTGGCAACCGCGTACCGATCAGTAAAACCGCACACGCGTCGCATAAAGCAATAATGACGAGAATGCATGTTATATGCTTAATCATTATTTGTAGTCACCCTACTGAGCGTCACCAAAGCAAGCCGAGTGTGATCCTGCAGAAAGAACGCATTCAGCAGAGTCATTTTGGATTATTTCCATTGCCCAATTTTTTTTCTGCTGTGGACACAGGTGATGAAGTACGCACCGTCAATGGAAGAGCAGGCCTCGAGTTCTGTGGCCGATACAAGTTTGTCGAGCTGTTTGCGACTCACAGCGGCCAAATTCGACCGGTTCTACCCGCTCTGGGTGGCGCGAACCTTCCAGAGAAAGGACGAGGTCGCGGGAGCCCTGGCGATGTTCAAGGACGTAACGTCCACGCTTCGCAATGACAGTCGGGTCAACGCGGGTGTCCTGATCGACAGGCGCAGGCTGACCAATGCGCGACTCGTCCTGTACGGTGCGTATACTTTCGGTGCGCTCTTGTATGGTGAACTCTGACCTCTGTTGATGTTGTGTTATTCATACCAGTGCACTGTACACTGAAGAAGGGCAATCCGAACCGGGACGATGTAGCGATTTGAATTTCAGTGCTATCCGGCCCTTTTCGCGCTTCTTCGGTGGTCCTAGAGGCACGCCGCATGCGTTGGTATTTTATTTGTTTACAAATACTGCAGTCATCAACCGATATTTTTAACAATGTTGTTACGGAAGTTACGAGATTCAACTGATTCAGAGGGTTTCAAAAAATACACAGCAGTTGAAAACAAGAAAATACTAATTCAGCTGGCTAACAAGCAACTTTAGCGCTGGCTGCCGCACGACATCCTTGTCACATCATAAAATCAGCATTGCCACTAGTACAACGTCAACGTGGGAGGCCGGTCATACAAACGGTGGGTGATAACAAAGGAAGGAAGCCGAGCGTTATATTTACGTTATATACGCTCTACTGGTGTTCCTAATGTTGAAAACAGATTAAATAATACAATACACACTCGCAGATGACAGCGCTTATGACTAGCCTCGCGTTTATGTATGCGTTGTTGCGTGGAGCTCCTCAATCTCAGCGAACCGTTGCAACAGCGTGCTACTTGGAGCTTCAGCAGGTAGATCAACGGAGAGGACCTATGGAAGTTAAGAGTGGTCAGCTCCAAAGAGTGCTCATGAACGAAAGGCGAAAGCTGCTCCAACACTCTATTGCTTTTAATGCGATTAGCATTTTTTTGTGCTTCAGGCACTGTTCGTTCTTCAGGTGTCTAACCTTTATGATGGCGTTCTTCGGTTGCTGCAAGCGCAATCCACAGGTGCATGTCCAGCTGATTAAAGTGAGAATTCTGGCTGTTCTAGCTGACAATGAAAAAAAGATTTATGACTGAATATAGAGCCTCTATAGAGCTATAGACATCTATAGAGCCTAGTCGATTTGAAGTCAGATATGCTGAACCCTAATTCTACAGTGCCAGCGGGACAAAAAACTGGCTTTGTTGGGAGGCCGCTTTTAGTGAAGCGTTCTTTGTGATGTCCGAAGGCACGTACGTTATTGTCTGTAATGGAACTGTGGCGCATGTGTGTATTAGTGCGATCACCATTTTTAGCCTGCCCCCCCCCCCCCATTCAACACACTGTAAGATGTCTTTTGCAATACGGTTTTTCACTACATTGCTTGAATGCTAATCGCATTAACGTTGAATGTCTTCGTGAGATGCATTCTGTCATAATTTTCATACCTTCCCGGTAACATTATAATGTTGACCCGGAAAGAAAAAAATTGGCAGTGGCTTAGCTCGGCTACGCCAGAATATACGTAGCGAAAGCTAAGGATAATAGCATGGTTAGCCTTGGTTAATCTTGATTGCAAGTCCAGGTTAGTCTGGTTGTCTAGCTATGTTGCGGCGTTTAGCCAGTCGTTCGGCGCGCTGTTCGTCTGTTTCCTGGGCGATTCATTTCCTCTTCATCTCGTTCCGATGTCGATTCCAAGCCTCCTCCTGCTTATCAGAATTGTCGCCGTCCATACTGCCGCCTCAGCTGTGGTTGCGGCGCACGCGAGCTCTCCTTTTCAATCCTCCGACATGTTATCAGGCATGCGACGCAGCTGGCAAAGCGAGCGGAGGCGAACGCAACGACGAGGAACGCGCTGTGACGTCATGTGCCTCCTCAGAGAACGGCCACGGCGAAATCGCAAGTGGCAGTTTCGCCCGCAAGGCGAAGCATCCATTGCGATAGCAAATTGGTAGACAGCTACACGAAGTAAGGACAGTAGTTTTATAAGCCGTATGAACTTGGAAACATACTCTTACTAAATGAATTAACAAGCATGGTTTCAGCGTGCACAAGCAAACATCAACAGATCCCATTCGATGAGCGCGGACACGCTGTCAAAACGCTGCTGAGAGCAAGAGCGGCACCAGCAGCGAGCGAAGTGACCTTCGTGCGATCTGTCGCTTCAACGCAAGTGCGGCGAGAACACGGCTCGCACAAAGGTCTGAGCCGTCTGCAGATCCCTTTCACGATACGGCATGCGACTGGGCGCAGCCTGCAAAGTACGCATTTGTTGGCGGAGTCGAAGCCACCGCCCCTCCCTCTCGCACTGCCTCCCCGTTTTCCTTAATCTATCACGCGCGAGATTGAGCCGCGATCGTGAGTTCTTGCGCCCGGTCGCAAAATGCACAGTTGCTGCCAGTGCGCAACGCCGACCCCCCCCCCCTTCTCTCTCCCTCCCATTCCCCAAGGCATTTCGCGCGACGGAAGACGGCGCGTTTGCTCTCCGCTTTCTTCCTTCGCGCACGACATAGCTGCGATTGTCGGCTTCCGTCACGTGCTTTCACTCTCACATACAGCATACGACGCGCGGCGACGTTGTTATCGCACTACTTTATACGGAACATCACGGCGACGGAGACGGCGATGGCAAAAATGCGCCTTGAGTGTGCATATAATTGCTATCGCAATAAGAGAATGATTGGAGGAAGCACGTTCGGTCGTGCTCTGTATGCTCGGTCTGTGCTTGCAGATTCCCGTGTCGAATGACGTTCCCTCTTCCACGTGTAGTGCGGGTCAGAGATGGATAAGTTTGCGCAATGGGCAAAAACACATACACAGGCGCCTGTGCAGGCGGACCCGGTCGTTGGTGCTCGCCTCTGGAAACACAAGGTTTTCAGCGGTTTGAAGCGTCCGAAATGTCTTCGTTGTATGAGCGATAGGTTGAAGCACTCGGTGGTCATATTTCGCCATATGGCGCGAACGTTCGTCTCGAAGCCGAAGCGTAACAGCGAATATGGTACAACACTCAGCTGTTTTTAAATTAGGCACCCGCACAACAAACTACTCAGCTAAATGTACAAGTCTTAAAAGCGCTCTCTGTGCTATCGCTCAGCTATCTCGCGATGGTACGCATGCATTATCGTTACAATATGGTGCACGGGCTCCACAAAAAATTGCGTGAAGGAACAATGGTGCGTTGTTTTCAAGCTCTGAATATATAAGGATAATCCTGTATCGGTTGTCACTGCTAAGCTGATTGTTTTGCTTGAAGCTTCGAGACTTCACGGGCGTTGGTTACCTTAAGCGACTATATACAAGAAGCGGGGAAAGGCACGACACGATGGTTCCTTCAGTTCAGACGCCAGTGAAGCTCTTACGGATAGCCACGGTGTCATGCCCCCCCATTTGTTTTTGCGTGTCCGCAGACGAGACAGGGAACGCCAGCCTGCCGACGGTGCCTCTGGTGGCGACTCTGGGCCCTCACTTCCTTCCCAACATCGCCGCTGTAGCAGCTGCGAGAGTGGGCGAGGAGGAAACGGTCCCGGAAGATTACTGGCTGCCACAGCTGCGAGGACACGTAGGCTACCGCGCCGACGCCAACTTTCTGGTCAGTTCGGCCTACCTGTCTGGAAGCAGCGTCTTCGCATATTTCTCCATGGACCGCAAGATTCAGACAAGTGAGCACATTCGTCGCTCACACACACACTGTTAGACAGTGTATGTGCACACTTATGTTCGACAGGTTGCCGGGCTTGGAAGCTAAATGAAATGGGTTTTCTTCTATTCTTGTTACAGCTACTCTTCATTTCGTAGTCAGTTTCGAGCAGCACTGCACACATTCAATTAACACGCATGAATGAATATATATTAAAAGGTGTACATTCAGCCGCCGAGATACTTGTTAACGAATGTACTTATACACTCAGGATTTAAGAATCCATTTCTTTACATTAGGACAATGTACCTAGCCTTCGAATCAATAGTTTATTGCTAGTAAACAAGCACTCGTTGATGGTCATAATTGACAGCCAATGTTGCAGATCGACGGAAAATAAGCGCACAGGAAGACAGTCACGAACAGCCGAGAAAGACACAGGACTGTTCGTTCGGCTGTTCGTGAGTGTCCTCCTGTGCGCTTATTTTCCGAGGATCTGCAACGCAGCATCTAGCCCGTCTGCAGGTGTTGTTAAGCCAATGTTGGCGTTACAAGTGCTCATGAAATGCCCGAAATATACAGTACTCATGGTATGAAACGTCAGTTTAGAGCTAACAAATTCGCATACATTCGTTTCAATCATTTGCAGTTCATGCGACATCGGCGTAATTTTGGCTCGTACACTTATATAAGAGTCCGCAGCGCATATAGTTATAATGCTCGTAGCGACATGATATGGTACTCTCGACGAAAGCACATGGAAACTTCACAACGTGGAAACTGTACATACAACAAACAGTCCTCTGCTGTCATCAATTCCATTGCTTTTATTTCTCCATCAGTGTAAGATACTCCCTTGGACTTATTGCAGTGACACAATACGCAACTCTGGGCACACTCATCCTGCGCTCCATTTTCGATTCCGACGCCGGGTACTTTCCAACGTGGGCTCGCGGTTACATCAACCGGTGCTTCGCCGCTTCGGCGTCGACGGTGCTGGGTCGACCGGTGGACCAGACGCAGGCCAAGAAATTCATGCGTACCCGTTGGTCAGCACAGCTCGCCTGGCTGCTTGAGACTAGGCGGCTCGCCGAGGAAGCCAGCCACGAAGAGGAAGCTGCTTCCGCTGCGTCCCATAGAGTCACGAGGGACGCAGTCGACCGGAAGTTTGGTCTCGACAGGCTCTTCTTCCGCCTTCTGTGCTTTGTCCAGTGCGGCGAGCCGGACGGCAGGGAAGTGTGCAACGACATGGCCCGATGCGACTGGCGTTTTGCTGAAGCCTTCCAATGTGACGCGGGTTCCGCAGAGTGGCCCGGCAGCTGCGACTGTTACGGCATGAACCGCTGCAAAACACACTTTCCAGTGAATTGGGACGCCCACCCGAGTGTGGTTTGAATCTCACTCGAAATGTATTTGGCGCCACAGTTTCAAGGCTTTGCAGTTACTCTGCTTAATTGCAAAGAAACATGCGCCCATCAAGTAAAATAAAATACTTAGTCTGACATTTCGCAGCTTATAAGGGTCCCTATATAGTTTACGAAGTCGGTGGAGAAGCTATCGCGGTGGCTCAAATGTATAGACGATGCAGCTGGCGTAGTGAGCTTGAGCAAGTGCAGGGCAGATTGCCTCGTGTCGAATTGATCGCATTGTTTTATGGATTGTTTGTGACGCTACTGTAACAGCAGACGTGCGCCTTTCTCCCGCTGCCTCTTTTTGCGCTTGCTCCCGTAAAACTTGCATACCTTTTGCGAGCATACGTGTCAAAATTACATATGTGCATATTTGCCAACCTGTGAACTTTAACTCATCAATATTCCCCGCACACGACACCGACGTGGGAAGGCGTTTTGTGGGACGCATACGCACTTTAATATTAACGATGATGCACCTCGAGCACCATCCAGCTCGGAGAGACTGACAAGCGGCACATAGCTTCGATATCACACTGACATTTACCGTTGCAAAGCGGCAACAGCCGATTTCACCTGCTTCAGGAAGTTTTCTATGAACGCGCAGCTGCATGTCACATCCGACAATCTCGGAGCCTCACTATAGCCTCCTACACTTTTTCGTACCCGCTCAGTGGTGATGGAAACACAGCGTGCCGTGCGTTCATGGCCTCCGGCATTGCGCGCGCTGGCGGGTTTTACTCCGCCCGCCCCATTCTTCGCGCTCCTCAGCAAATACATTTATGCGTGTCCCTGCTATCGCAAACACCAGAGACCAGCGGAACAGGGGGAAGGCCAGTAAGGTAGTGCCAAACCGCACACTTAGTCTAACTTTTGCTGGGCTTCCCCCAGCTCCGCTGGTCTCTGGTGTTTGCGATTGCAGAACCTAGCATAATTTTTTCCACTGCGAGAAAGAGGACCGCCGAAGCAAGCGCGCGGGTTTTTATCGGAGAGCAATGACGTCACACCACCTGTGTACTACCTGGTAACACACAGGAATTCTATAGCATTAAAGAGAGGGTGGCAGGTCTTGTTGTGAAACTTAATAAGAGGTACAAATTGAAAGTCGTACAGGCCAACGCCCCTACATCCAGTCATGATGACCAGGAAGTCGAAACCTTCTATGAAGACGTGGAATCAGCGATGGGTAAAGTCAAAACAAGATACCCACACTGTGCTGATGGGCGATTTCAATGCCAGAGTAGACAAGAAGCAGGCTGGAGACAAGTCAGTAGGGGAATAGTCAGCCTAGGATAGCAGAGGAGAGTTAGTATAGTTTGCAGAACGGAATAATATGCGGATAATGAATACCTTCTTCTGCAAGCGGGATAGCCGAAAGTGGACGTGGAGGAGCCTGAATGGCGAGACCTGAAATGAAATAGACTTCATACTCTGCGCTAACAATGGCATCATACAAGATGTGGACGTGCTCGGCAAAGTGCGCTGCAGTGACCATATGATGGTAAGAACTCAAATTAGCCTAGACTTGAGGAGCGAACGGAAGAAACTGGTACATAAGAAGCCGATCAATGAGTTAGCGGTAAGACGGAAAATAGAGGAATTCCGGATCAAGCTACAGAACAGGTATTCGGCTTTAACTTAGGAAGAGGACCTTAGTGTTGAAGCAATGAACGACAATCTTACGGGCATCATTAAGGAGTGTGCAATAGAAGTCCGTGGTAACTCCGTTAGACAGGATACCAGTAAGCTATCACAGGAGACAAAAGATCTCATCAAGAAACGCAAAATGTATGAAAGCCTCTAACCCTACAGCTAGAATAGAACTGGCAGAACTTTCTAAGTTAATCAACAAGCGTAAGACAGCTGACATAAGGAAGTATAATATGGATAGAATTGAACATGCTCTCAGGAACGGAGGAAGCCTAAAAGCAGCGAAGAAGAAACTAGGTATAGGCAAGAATCAGATGTATGCGTTAAGAGAAAAAGCCGGCAATATCATTACTAATATGGATGAGATAGTTCAAATGGCTGATGAGGTCTATAGAGATTTGTACAGTACCAGTGGCACCCACGACGATAATGGAAGAGAGAATAGTCCAGAGGAATTTGAAATCCCACAAGTAACGCCGGAAAAAGTAAAGAAAGCCTTGGGAGCTATGCAAAGAGGGAAGGCAGCTGGGGAGGATCAGGTAACAGCAGATTTGTTGAAGGATGGTGGGCAGATTGTACTAGAAAAACTGGCCACCCTGTATACGCAATGCCTCATGACCTCGAGCGTACCGGAATCTTGGAAGAACGCTAACATAATCCTAATCCATAAGAAAGGGGACTCCAAAGACTTGAAAAATTATAGACCGATCGGCTTACTATCCGTTGCCTACAAAGTATTTACTAAGGTAATTGCAAATAGAATCAGGAACACCTTAGACTTCCGTCAACCAAAGCACCAGGCAGGATTCCGTAAAGGCTACACAACAATAGACCATATTCACACTATCAATCAGGTGATAGAAAAATGTGCGGAATGTAACCAACCCTTATATATAGCTTTCATTGATTACGAGAAAGCGTTTGATTCAGTCGAAACCTCAGCAGTCATAGAGGCATTACGGAATCAGACTGTAGACGAGCCGTATGTAAAAATACTCAGATATCTTTAGCGGTTCCACAGCCACAGTAGTCCTCTATAAAGAAAGCAAAAAAATCCCAATAAAGAAAGGCGTCAGGCAGGGAGATACGATCTCTCCAATGCTATTCATAGCGTGTTTAAAGAAGGTGTTCAGAGATCTGGATTCAGAAGAATTAGGGATAAGAGTTAATGGAGAATACATTAGTAACTTGCGATTCGCTGATATTGCTTTGCTTAGTAATTCAGGGGAGCAATTGCAATGCATGCTCACTGACCTAGAGAGGCAAAGCAGAAGGGTGAGTCTAAAAATTAATCCGCAGAAAACTAAAGTAATGTTTAGCAGTCTCGGAAGAGAACAGCAGTTTACGATACGTAGCGAGGCACTGGAAGTGGTAACTTAGGGCAGGTAGTGACCGCGGATCCGGATCATGAAACGGAAATAATAAGACGAATAAGAATGGGCTGGGGTGCGTTTGACAGACATTCTCAGATCATGAACAGAAGGTTGCCATTATCCCTAAAGAGATAAGTGTATAACAGCTGCGTCTTACCAGTACTCACGTGCGGGGCAGAAACCGGGAGGCTTACGAAAAGTGTTCTACTTAAATTGAGGACGACGCAACGAGTTATGGAAAGAAGAATGATGGGTGTAACGTTAAGGGATAAGAAAAGAGCAGATTGGGAGAGGGAACGAACGCGAGTTAGTGACATCGTAGTTGAAATCAAGAAAAATAAATGGGCATGGGCAGGGCATGTAATGAGGAGGGAAGGTAACCGATGGTCATTAAGGGTTACGGACTGGATTCCAAGGGAAGGGAAGCGTAGCAGGGGGCGGCAGAAAGTTAGGTGGGCGGATGACATTAAGAAGTTTGCAGGGACAACATGGCCACAATTAGTACATGACCGGGGTAGTTGGAGAAGTATGAGAGAGGGCTTTGCCCTGCAGTGGGCGTAACCAGGCTTCTGCTGCTGCTGATGATGATGATCTCGCTTTGAAAAGACCTTCCCTTTGAGTTATCATAAATTGTTTCTTTCCTGGTTTCGTTTTTTCCTCTTGAGTAGTTACTCATAACAGATTTATTTTCCATTGCCGCGATCCGT
The DNA here is from genome assembly GCF_023375885.2 of Dermacentor andersoni. Lineage (NCBI taxonomy): Eukaryota > Metazoa > Arthropoda > Arachnida > Ixodida > Ixodidae > Dermacentor > Dermacentor andersoni. Next base: position 109,591,106 of record NC_092816.1, on the reverse strand, counting down.
CAGAGTGTTTCAGCCTATGTGGCTTTCCGCTTGAGGTTCTTTGTTGCCATGTTGCTCACCATACCGGTCGCGTACTTGCTGGTATGCTCCTTAGTTATTTTCCACCACTGTGAATCAATGTTCTTCCTGTACAAATATCTGAACACTCTTCCAGCCCATTTACTTTCTTCCATAACCTCAGTCCTCCTTAATAATCAATTTTACTCCGAGCATCCCTCACTTCAAAACTTTTCCAGCCCATATCACTCTGCACAGCTTCATTTGTAGCCTTCCCGTGAGCGCCCAAAGCGAGGTGTCCCACTGACCATTGGTCGCCATCAAGTCCTGATTGTACGCCTGACTTCAAGCAAACAGCCGCATTTCCAAATGTAAGTCCTGGAACCATCACACCTTTCCACATACCCAGGACCATCTCCTACCTATTGTATCCCCATAGCGCTCAGTGTTTCGTTATGGCCGCATTTCTCTTCCCCTTTGGTATTATTTTTTATGTTTGCATATATCAATTGCCTTCGTTTGACCATATACCAAGATATTTATATTCTTTCATCCGAGGTATTTCCTGGCTCTATATTAACACTGTCTGATCACGATTTTCATTGAATACCATAACCCCTGATTTTTCAACGCTAAATTTCAACCCTAAATTGTAGTCTTCCTCTCCACAGATACGTATGAAAGTATATCACGTTGCTTGTTAGCTAGCAACACAATGCCGTATCACATGTAGCGCCACCTAGACTATCTTGGCAAGGGCCCCGCAGTGTCTTCTTTCCCAGCCGATACGTCACTACAATTAGATAGAAAGAGAACCACTCTCGCCACTCTTGCCGGCCACCGCCGTAGGGATTTGCGGGAGCCTGACATGGATAGTTGTGTCGCGGTCCTTGATACTGAGATAGTTTTGATAAGCTTACGGGTGAGAGGCTCTCCACAAAATATTTTTGCCATCCTAGCCAAAAGTAGGCACTTAATTGCAGTTTTCCGTAGTGCCCTCGGTGACTTAGAAGACCTTGTTGTCTGTGATCATGAGCCGTCTCCAGAAGGTGTCATACCTGATGTTTTGAATGCCGCAGCACTGAAAAACCTGTGCAAGACAGCAAATGACAATTCAGTCGTACCAAAAGGAAAGCGTAAGCTTCAGGCTTTTAGTAGTCAGTGTGCACCTAGGTGTAGTATGCAATGACCTGAGCCGTACTTATATATTATTTACATCACTGAATAGCTTTGTTTGCTAAGCTTGTTTTTATTTATTTATTTATTTATTTATTTATTTATTTATTTATTTATTTATTTATTTATTTATTTATTTGCTAAACGTAAGATGGACTCATTGCTTCAAGGGTCGACGGGCTTGTGTTACCAACACGATGTTCTCGTAATTATCTCCTACATTTGAAACCATCTAAAGCGCCCATCTAATCTCGACGTCTGCACTACAGTCCAGTGATGTGAATGTCGCACGCCCCCAAACTTTGTCCTTCTGCCATTGTCCCAGATCTTTAGACACGCCGGGACGGAGCTTATGTGGCCTTTGATGATTCTACGCGCGCTTGCCTTTTAAAAATTGAGCATGGTCGCCAACGAGGAAAAAGCTACAGAAATTCTGAGAATTGTTTACTAATGCGTAAGCATTGTTCAGCTCGACTGTGACTTCGTTGTTGCTTACTTTTGCTTACTTGCTTTTCCTAGCTTATGCGCGTCTACCGATGGCCTTTCCAGTGGCAAAGCAAAGAACGCTTAGCTGTCAGATTGTCAGGTTTTCTCGCCGCATCCGGCCCCTTCACTCTAACCGTACCAGTTGAGCCGGAACGCCGGACACGAGCGCGTTTAGGCGGTACAGCGTGGTCGAAAGGGAACACCAGCTGCCGCAGTATGGCGTGAGCCGTTGCGTGACGGTAGAGTGCATCGTCGCGATTCCATGTCACTCTCGCTGTCTCTCTTGCAGGCTGTGTCATGCGCGCGTGTTTGGTCCACGCAAGCTCTCGCCTGCGTTCCGACTGCGCCTCGGTAAGGCCCAATGGAAATGCACCAAGTGTCTCAACGTGCTCGCTTGCCCCCTAGGTGTTCATAACTCGAAGCATGTTCGGCAGCGTTCAACTGGACATTGGACCACTTGAAGATTTCAAGTTGGCCCAACCCCATATTTGAATTCCGGCAACCCCAAATTTCAAGTAGGCCAACCCGGAAATTGAAGTTGTCCCACCCCGAAACGTAAGTTGCCCCCCCCCCCCCCCAAATTTCACTTTCGCCATCCCCAGCCCCAAACTTCAAGCTGACCCACCCTAAATTTAAGTTGACCCACATGCAAATTCCAAGTTGGTCCAACCTTAAATTTGAGTTGGCCCACCCCCACATTTCAAGTTGGCCCACCCCCAAATTGAACTTGGTCCACCCCCGCATTGCAAGTAAGCCCACACCCAAACTTCAGTTGGCCCACCTCCAAATTTCAAGTTGGCCCACTCTTAAATTTCAATTGGGTCAACATCAGATTTCAAGTTGGCGCACCCCCAAATTTAAGCAAGTCCGCGACGAAATTTCCAGTTAGCCCAACCGCACATTTCATTTGTGCCAACCCCAAATTTCAAGTAGGCCTACCCCGAAAATGGCTTTGGCACACTCCCAGATGTAATTTGTCCACCCCCAAATTTCATTTGGGCTACCCCCACCGCCAAACTTCAAATTTACCTACCCTTAAATTTAGGTTGGCCAACATGCAAATTCCAAGTTGGCCAAAACCCAAATTTCTAGTTGGCACAACCCCAGATTTAAGTTGGCCTGCCCCTAAATTTAACTTGTCCCACCCCCGGATTTCAAGTAAGCCCACCCCCAAATTTAACATGGCCCACTTTTAAATTTAGGTTCAGCCACACTCACGTTTCGTTTGCCCACCCAATAATTTAACTTGGCCTACCCCCAAATTTAAGATGGCCCGCTCTTACATTTAGGTTCGGCCACACTTACGGTTCATTTGCCAACCCAATAAGTTAATTTGGCCCACGCCAAATTTCAGTTGGGCGACCCCACATTTCAAGTTGGCCCATCCCCAGATTTAAGTTGCCCTAGCCTCAAATTTCAACTTGGCCCACATCTAAATTTCAGTTGGCCCACCCCTGCTTTAAGCTTTCCCGGGCATTTTCTAAATTAAATTAAATTATGGGGTTTTACGTGCCAAAACCACTTTCTGATTATGAGACACGCCGTAGTGGAGGACTCCGGAAATTTCGACCACCTGGGGATCTTTAACGTGCACCTAAATCTAAGTACACGGGTGTTTTCGCATTTCGCCTCCATCGAAATGCGGCCGCCATGGCCGGGATTCGATCCCGCGACCTTGTGCTCAGCAGCCCAACACCATAGCCACTGAGCAACCACGGCGGGTGGGCATTTTCTAAGGAGTGCTATGTATCTCTATGGGCATTCTCGTTTGATTTTATTAATTTTTTGCTTCAAATTGTTCCTTATCGCTTAAAAGCTTCCAATCATCTACATTTACATCATCATACCGATTAAACATCTTAACTTGGCAAATTACGCCTATTAGTGCAGATACAGGCATTATACTTATCGCGTGACAATGCTGAGGAGCACGCCAAAGAATGCTTACGCATTAAAAGCACAGCTTGCCGCCTGGTCCAAGCTGTCAGTTATTATTAGTGCTTCTCTTTAGACGCGACTAATTATACTCCGTTCCATACAAAGCAGTCAACGCTGTGAAGGCTAGAGAGACTTCTTGGAGTGGCTTTGTTAGCACTTAAATATAGTTCGATGTTTTTTGACCGCAATCGTACGCAACTGCTTTTTATGTAGGCTCAGTATTGAATGAAACAACTTTTAATCCTTAGAAACAAACACACTGCGGTATACAGCTGCTAATGCGTTGTTTTAGAACATTTTAATTTTCGTTGTTCTTTTAGGGCATTTCATTTGCAACCCGTCGCGAGGAGCTTCACGTGCATGCTCGCGCGAGCGAACGCTGCTGGCGCACAGCCAAGCATGGACGGAACGCCAGGAATGATTCTTGGCCGAACTTCTTGCGTAGCTTCCACAGCGTGTATGGAACAGAGTATGGTTTCTTAGCTTTCCCGATTCTTGGACAATCCCCCATAGTGGGTTTGGGCCACTCGTAGAGGAAAACCGACCAACCAGATACCATGGGTGTGTACCAATGCTGGCCAGCATCGGAGACAGTCTACGTAGACAGCTTATGAGAAAGCCGAGACATCTTCGAGGCCAAGTGATAGAACGCGTTTCGAGCCGCCTGGAAGACGTATGAAAGACGCTTCTGTGACGTGACGCCACCTCGCGGCAACAAGTAAAAGTTGAGAAAAGCACACATTATTTCTGTATTTTAAGTATTCGCGCCTACGGACCTATGAAAAACAAGGTGTGACTTACATTAAGGGCATAGGAAAGCCTTACTACGTTTTCTTGTGCACAGACTACCTTCCTGTCGAGTTTCCAAGCGTCCTGCTCAGCCGTCATCTTGTTCGGAGAGGAAAGTAGCCTGCATCGTTCTTGACTTCGATGCTGTCTTCGCTAAGCTGTCGACTTTGACGTCTTCGCGAGAACTGAAACAAGACTTAAGATGGCTGCTGTCCGCTTAGTCGTCTACTTTGCCGTTTACAGCGCGTATTAGAACACAGCCATTGTTCTGTGCAGCTATTGTTTTTGTACATGATGACGACGATGTGCCTAATAGATATGGCACGTACGCAACGCGGCGAACGGGCCAAAAAAGAGGAGGACGAAAAACATTTATTAAAGAAAGCAACCTTCAAACGTACTATTAAACATGCAAAAGATGAGTACGATAAAAACCATTTTGATTATCTATCTAAATCCAAAAACAAACGTGCTTTATTTAATTACCTTCGTTTTAGAAACAAACTCCCAATAAGCATTAATGTAGACTCAATCGTCTATACCTCACAGGAAATGCAGGAGTCCTTGGAACTACTGGCTAAAGGACTGGAGAGTCGGTTCGCAACGCGCCTCCAAACTCCTGCTATTTCTCCTGCATTCTCGGGCTACAAAGAGATATCCTATTCGGAAGTAGCAAAGGTTATGTTACAGCTGCCAACTACAGCGCCTGGCCCGGACGGAATAACAAATGCAATGTTGAAGATTTTCTTTCAAGAAGCTTTTTATCGCGAGCAGAACGCGAAGAAAGCGCAGCTCGCGCCCGGACCGCGCATGCAAAGATCCCCGCAGGTGTCAATTCACGTGATGTCAAGCGCGTGATCCACGCAAAGTCACGTGATGTCAAGCAAACACCGCAAGAACCTCGACTCTTTTTTGATGCTAAATTAACCCTTTTTAATGGTTGTCTCTGGTATGTTTCTTGTTGGGCGGTTCCATGCCTATAGACCCTGCATGCCTGGGGTTGAAGTCGTACTCGTACCAATAATAATTAATGATTGCACTTTGACAAGTCAGGTTGTTGTAAACGACGAAGCCAAGTGCGGAATTTCTCTGCAAAAATGAGAGGAGAATGAGGGCACAGCATCGCTTGCTATGCACAACTTAAGAAACAAATAGAAAGACCTAATTTGTTAAAAAAGATTGATAACAGTTTTTTCATCGCCCGATTTATGGCCGATCCACCAGAGTGGGTTGCTCCATTTCACTATAGGGAACAAGAACAAGAAAGGCTGCAACGACAAAGCGAAGGATTTGCTACCGAACTCTGTAGTCCTTCCGACTGACTTATAGTCTTTTTTTTTTGACTTTGCCTAAAATGCGAGTCACACTTAAGTGCACTTTTCGCAAGAAGTTGCCGCAGCGTCGTAATTCCGTAGCGAAGCGCGCCACAACGTTAAGTGGCGTAACGATGACCACAAGCTTGTGCTGCAATCAGGGAACGCTGGTTTTTCGCCGCCACAATATATGGGGGGAGGGGGGGGGGGCTGTAGACGAGGGCGTGGAGGAATTATATAAACTGGGAGGGAACAGCAAGACACGCAGCAACCTTTCGCAAGCTAGCTCTGCGTGAAGCTATTCCTTCACCTTCTATCTCTAAAAAAAATATCGGTCTTCAATCCACGCTGTGAAGGTGGCCGGACAGCGAAGCTGGGGTGTCACCTGATCTGATAGACCAGTGTGACGTAGCTTTAAACGATTGAGCAATGTCCGAAGCATGAAATGATTGACAGCAACACAATTAAATTGTCTGACCTGAGCACGGTACCGTAATATTGACGCTCCTGTTCCCGTCGGCGCTCGTGTTCACGCTGTCCTTCCTGAGTCCTAACTTTGCGTGGCCTTGCCATAGCGCTATCACAACACAAATGAAATCAGTTGTTATGCGGTAAAGTCCCTAGATATTTTTTTTTTAGGTATCGACAAGCATTGCAGCGCCGCCGACGAATCGACGATTGGGCGCCGCTCATTTCCGGCAGCCACATGTTCTTCCTAACGCTATTCTCCCCCGCACTCACTTGAACGCCGCTGCGAGCGAACTTCAGGGCAGACTGTTACGATCGGCCTGCAGGGGTACTGACCTGCAAACCTTTCCCCGCCCACCGCAGCTGTTTCGATCGGCCTGAGGGGGTAGCGATCTTCGAACCCTTCCCGGCCCGCTGCGACAAGTCGCTTTGGAAAGCCAACAATGCGCCTTCTTCGGAGAACTGGCGACGCCAGCAAAGTTAACCTACCGTGCACCTCCTTCGGAGATCTGGAGACCACAGCAAAGTTAGTCAACCATGCACCTCCTTCGGAGAGTCGGCGACGCCAGCAAGGCTAGCCACGTCCGGCAGATCGAGTATTGTTACTTGATTCGCTGTCGCCTTCACGGTCTACTTGGAGCAAGAGGACTCCTGGAAAAGGGTGTTTTGCGGTGCGTTTTCACTGGCCCCAGAAGTCGTCACAGTCAATTGCGGGGTCAGCTCTCAAATCAAGAGGCACCTGCTTGGGTCAAGTGTATCAACTTCCGTCTACGAGGACCCGCTCACCTCAGTGTGTTCACTGAAACCGAAGTGCGGGAGTGAGTGTGTGAACCCTCCCCCTCAAAGGTGGGTCAACTACGATAACGTTGGACGCTCCCATTGGACGAAGGTTGAACAGCAGTTTTCCCTCACCTACGGAGGACAGAGGGTCTTTAAGCAGCAGTTTGTCGGCTGCTAGTTGTGCTGGGTGCTGTGTGCTGGGTGCAGTGTGCTGGGTGCAGTGTGCTGTGTGTTTCGTCTAGCGTTCTCCATTTGGGAGTCATGCTAGACTGTTGAAATGTATCTCCTGTCGTAATGTAAATATTGTAAATAAATCCCGCACTCCTAGTTCTCGATGAGAAAAAGTCCCTCCCTTCAACAACGTCTAAACCTTACAACTGGTTGCCAGCGGTGGGATTGTCCTTCAAACTCTTACAAGACGCGTTACAGTGAGGAGTGTTTCTGCGTGCGTTTATTTTTCAGTCTTTTGCTTGTGCGAAGGACTTCCTGCGGTTGACGCGACCAGTCTCGAAAACGCGGCGTTGCTGCCCCTGGAATCTGGTGAGACGCATCACGGCGTTTTGCGCTTTCGGCCGCTCGCACTTCCTAGTAAGCGCCCAAGTTTTGACTTGGGCGCTTTCACACGCGGCCGCCTTTTAGCGCGTTCTATTGACGCGAAAAGTGGTTTCCACATTTAGTAGATAGCTTCCTAAGCATTAGATGTCGCTACTTAGAAGGCAGCAGAAACGCTAGGGACTCTGCTACGCGGGCTCTTCTTTTAAATGCTTAAGCATTTCTATGCTTACCCAGCGAGAATAACGGTCGCTCCGTCCGTCTATCCATCCCATAAGACGATCGCTATCAAGATAGCGCCCACAGCAGTGAGCGAATTAACCTTCGTGCTGCCTTTCGCTTCAACGCGAGCTACGCGGCGAGAATACAGAGCGCACAAAGCTTTAGAATTTAAATCCTAGCCATCACTGCAGGCTTGCCCAGCACTCTCCTTTCCCTCCCAGCCGCTACTAAACACTGTTGACGCATCACGCAATCATATACTATCTGTTATACTGGCTAATGTTCGCAGTTACATGTCAAAAAAAGATACCGTTGAAGCCCTTCTCGACAATAATACAGACATGGGCATTTTCACTGAGTCTTGATTAACCACGGACATAGACAGCACTGAGCTACTGCATGAAGATTCCCCCTACACTTTTTTCAGACGCGATAGGATGGAACGAAGAGGTGGTGGCGTTCTTGTCTTCACGGAAAACAGCATTCCTTGTTATCAGCTCCCGAAAAATTGTACTCACGAAATTCTTTGTGTGCACATAACCATGCCTACATGCACATGCATACTCATATCTTGTTATCGCCCGCCCGATTGTGACCGTTCCTTTATCGACGAACTTAAAGGGAAGCTGAAAGGTTTTCCAGAAAAAATGAGTTAAGAGCTGTACGTCATGGTTTTCAACCCTGTGAATTCGCATATCGCATCGAAATTGAGCGAAAGAAGCGCAAACAGATTTTATTTCGACGAAAAGTGCAGCAGCTGACTCGGGGCAGCTCGCGCGCCTCGTTTCCGCCTGTGACTGGTCGGGCGCCTCGTGACGTCAACAATGGTGTTCGTACGGACCGACCGCTGCCGCTACACGTGAAGCACCGTGCAAGGTAGTTTGCTGCTGTTTTGCCGAGACGGTAATAGAAAATTTCGAGAGCTTGCGTTTCTCTTAGGACTTCGGCGTTAAGTACACACCCCATGGGAGCGATCTTGCGCGCGACGGCGACGGCTTCGAGCGACAAAACAGGCCGTCGCTTGTACAGATCGCTCGGTGTTGTCACTCGATCGCTCGTTTCTAGAAATCTAGAACTCGTCGCTCGTCGCTCGAAAGTGCTATGAGCGACTAGCCAATAGCGCGAAGCCGGAACTGGATGTACATAACTCAAATACTACTGATTGTCGCACGGAACGAGCAAACTATTGAATTTCACGCGTGCAAGAATAAGAACCTAGTGCAAGACCTCCAGAAATATTTTGTGCTCCTTTTTACAGTAAAATACATCAACTTAAATTAATAAAGCACGCGTCACGCTAGTTTCGGCGCATATATTGCTGCCCTCATACCAGAAAGTCGTCGCTCAAAGCCGTCGATCGCATGGAGTTCGGCTTGTAGGCGACCAGTGAACCCGAAGCCATCTCCATCTCCTCGCTTGTCGCTGTCGCGTGCAAGATCGCTTGTATGGGGTTTATACTTTACACACCGATTGCGAAGAGCCAGCCTCCCCAGGAAGCAAAAAATGCTGGTGCAAGCAGTGCTTTCGACGCGAACGAAGGCGAAGTGTTAGCATCTCCTCATGTTAGAAATGTTCTTTGGTGATTGTTATTGGTAAGCTGCACTCAGCGATCCAGTGAGTTCGTTTCCGGGCAAACAACTGTAGAGTTATGTTCCTCCATGCCTCCTCGTAGAACGTAAGCGGTGATGCGATCTTCAGCATTTGTGCGCTGCCCCAAAGCTGTCGGCAACCTACACAGACGGTTTAAATGTGGCAAAAGTTTATCGCCTCTTGTAACACGTGTAGTGTAGAACCTTCATCAGCGCGCCATCCGCACGCTACTCGTAACCGGCGAATTCCGTCGGCTACGTAAGATGGTCGGTTTCTCTATGTGCGCGAGAGAAGGGGGAGCGCAGCGTGCTGGCGTGAGCCGGCTTTCCAACACATGCAAACTTTACCCCTGCACTGCGTTATGGTAGCTGCATGCAGACTGTTTCACAACACACGTGCGAATAGAAAATTCGCGGTGCTTGGCGACGAAACCTGCTGGGAGATAAACATGCACCTTCCGTTCAGCGTGCTAACACGAAGGAGAACCCAAATCACGCATTATTGATAAACTCTGGTAGTAATCGTCGTCATGAAAATGCGCAGCAGTGTTGTTCTCGAGCGCTTAAAATTCTTTCGCTTTACAGCAGCCTCCCACTTAGCTGAAAGCTTCTTGTCTTGCAGTAAGTAATGGAAGAAAACATCGTCACGGCCGCTGGTTTTCATGCAACCGCAGCCTGCACAGAACGCCGGCATTGTCACCCACCATTTCAATTGATGGTGCGCACGTTAACTACCACTCTACAAAGACACAAACAAAGGAATTCAGGGTCGAGCGAAGCATCCTATGGCGGCACGCACGCAGAAACAAGCACGGTCAGGCACGGCCGCGGAGACTGCGAAGGAACCGAACACCAGTGCTGACGTCATGCTGACGTCAGCACTGGTGTTCCTGGTGGTGTTCAGCACTGGCGTCAGCACCAATGCTGACGTCGTGCTGACGTCGCAGTTTCCGGTCTCCGCTCGCATCGTCAGCGTCAGCAGCAGCGCGCGGCGCTCGACGGGGGGCGGAGCTACAGCGCAATTTTCTCCGACGATTACGTCGCTCCTAAGTAAAAAATCCACCCCAAAATTTTACCTGCATGGTTTATACGCTTCCCGCATGCGTATATGAGCGTCTTATTGAATTCGACAGACTCTTCAGTTTCCTTTAACACTGTTATTTTAGATGCAACCTCTCAGTTCCCACGTGCTAGCTATATTATTTGTGGTGATTTTAACTTTCCGGATATCAACTGGGACAATCTAACAGCATCATCCCGCCAGTCAAAAAATTTCCTTGATTTAGCCTTAAAATTCAACCGTAGACAAACAGTAAACTTTCCTACACGTGGCTCAAACACCCTTGACCTGGTCCTCACTTCTCAACCCGAATAGATTCAGTCGTTAGCATGTTTCAGTGGGCTGAGCGATCACAGTATTGTCCTCTTCAATTTGAATATCCCTGTTCCAACCAAACAGTGTTCAATAACATTATTACGGGACTGCAATAAAGCTGACTTTTCCCAAATTAACAGTGAACTAAATACTTTTTTGAATACCTCAAAGAAACTGCCTTCAGAAGGCCTATTGACGGAAACTGGCTGCTGTATAAGCGAAAGCTACTCAGCTTAATCAATAATTACGTACTGCTTGTTTGCATTCGTGGTGTCATAGGAAAGCCTTGGTTCACAAACCAACTAAAAAAACTAGCACAAAAGAAAAAGCGCCTTTTCAGAGTGGCAAGAAAATGTGGTTCTGCCCTGAAATGGAAGAAATATTTCACCTGCCTGCGCGAGTACAACAGCCTTCTGAAGCTTTCTAAGAAAAAAAAATTATCAACAGGATCTTACCAATATCATCGGCGTAAACCCAAAAAGTTTTGGAAAATACTTGCACCAAGTAGAAATCAGTTGCATAACATTACCAAAACTTATCCTGATGGGTCCCATGTTCCAGTTGAAAAGCGTTCTGACGTCTTAAATTCACACTTCTCTTCCGTCTTCACTTGTGAATCGTCCACCAACATTCCTGTTTTACCAAGGTTTTGCGGCATTGAAATGCCTCCCATTGATGTAACTGCTGAAGGTATCGCGAGCCTAATCAATAATCTTAAAATCTAGCTCCCCCGCACCAGACAACATACCGGTGAAGATACTAAAAGCCACTAACGCCATTTCTAGCCGGATATTACAAATTATTTTTACCCAGTCTATAAGCGAGGGTACTATGCCCAAAGACTGAACTAAGCAAGCAACCCCCATCTTTAAATCTGGTAAGCGCTCCGACCCATCCAATTATCGCCCGATCTCACTTTCACGTATTGCCGGTAAACTTTTAGAACATATCATATATTCCCATATAGCGTCCCACCTCGACAGAAATTCTTTTTTTCTTTAGCAAACATGGCTTTCGTCCGGGCTTATCATGCGAAACACAACTTTTTGAATTCACCAGATCTCCACCTAAACTTAGATTATTCATTTTAGAGTGACATAATTTACTTAGATTTTTCAAAGGCTTTCGATCGTGCCCCTCATCATCAACTAGTGTCCAAACTTTCATGCCTTCACCTCGACCCACTAATCCTATCATGGATCATCTGCTTCCTGACAGATCGCCTCCAGTTCACCTGTGTTGGCGGTCGCTGTTCAGATACTACCAAAGTAATATCGGGTGTGCCACAGGGATCCGTCCTCGGCCCACTCCTTTTTCTAATATACATTAACGACCTCCCAACAGACATATCATTTACAACACGTCTATTCGCCGATGACTGTATTATTTACCGTCGTGTCAATACTCACACTGACCAATCGATTCTGCAAAATGACCTGAATTCTATTGACAAGCGGTGCTCACGCTCGATGATGAAACTAAATGTCTCCAAATGCAAGTTAATGCATGTATCACGTAAACGCTCTATATCCAAATTTCCATACTCTTTAGGCTCTGTGAATTTATCTGAGGTCAACAGTTACCACTACCTTGGCGTTATCATCACCAACAAATTAAATTGGTCGAACCACGTTCTACAATTAACCGCCGATGCCTCAAGATCCCTTAACTGTATTAAAAGATCCCTATCCTTGTCTCCTCCGTCGATTCGTAAACTAGCACATGAAATTTTCATCCGTACCAAATTAGAATATGCGTCTACAATTTGGAATCCACATCAAAAGTACTTGACACTTTAGAAACTACTGAAAATCGTGCCTCCCTTTTTATCTTGTCGAATTATGACAACACTATCAGCGTTACCAACTTGAAGTTATCTATTGGACTACCCCTCTTAGCATCAAGACGTATAATTTCGCAACTCTGCCTATTCCATAACTTCTACTATAACTTTCCTGACCTTCGTTCCTCGCTTTTATTTCCAGCCGTGCGCTCATCACATCATCTATTCAATTCTTTAAGTATCCAATGCCTTCATGGTTCTACAAACGCTTTCAACAAATCCTTCCTTCCCGTTGCAATAGAACAATGGAACTCGCTCCCGGAATCCGTTGTTGTAGAGCGAAACCCTTCGAAATTTCGAGAGTTACTAACCACCCATATTTGCAACTAATTATGTAAAAACCTGTTTTTTTAGTGTCTTTTCAGTTGTTTTTTGTTGCTTTGTACATTACCATTCCTTCGATGTTTGTATTATTGTTTGCCCCACCCCCCACATGGAGCCATTAAGGGAATAATAAATAATGATGATGAATGATGATGATGTAACGCTACGGTCGGTAGAGGACGCGTTCCATTAGACCTCAAAACGTGCATTACATATAAGTTGTTGCGTATTATTTATTGCACCTAATTAATCAATCTGGCATGCCCTTTGCATCGCGTACGCTCTTGCAGGCATCACATTCATCCACGCTGTTCAATGCTCCACATTTACTGAATGCAGGTTTGTCCGCGTCATTGGACAAGAATATATATCAGGCATGACATCTTCATAATTAAAGAAGAAATCGAAGCCTCCGCCTGAGCATAGTATCAGGTGCGGCTGCCTGGGCGATCTTGCGCATGCCGATGACGACGACGCCTACGAGCACGAACGTGCCGCCGAACAAGCTGAACAAGTCCGGGTACACGTTCAAGAACACTGCCTGCGTAGAAGATGTGTTGAACATCACTCACACCGTGCACTGTAAATTTAGCACCGGAAAACAAAACGAAAAGAAAGTTTGTTTATGCCACACAGCACAAATGGTGAAATTGTATCGCATCAAATAACTATTGTCACTCTGTGCATTACTCAGAGCGTTAACTTACGCTCACAGCAAGTATAGGTGGCTAACCAGGCTGGAGGTCTCTGCCCCTCGCTATCTTGTAGATATAGTCAATTTTGTGCGTAAGAGGCAATATTGATTTTCTGTTATCTCGTACATTGACGACGAGACGTTCACATTTCCCTTCTCTAATAAAACAGAAAACATCACTTTCTTTTCGCGTACAATACTTCTTAATTCAGCAGTAGCCAGGAAAAATCTCGTGAAATGAACAGTCCTCGGACACGTGAGCCTCGTGACGTAAGCGCAATGCCACTGAGCTTAATTTCCGGCTGCATTACATCGTGTAAGCCTAGCCTGACGCCGCTTACTCAGAAGCCGTGTTGCCGCAACAAGATCTACTGCCGTCGGACTTCGCACCGCATGACGTACCGGAAGTTCCACTCTGGACGGTGGCAAAGCCGACGGTGAGGCTCTCAATCCCTGGAATAACGAAGCAGTCGAAAATGCCGTTTGCAGGGCTCAAGCATTTCGCGTTATCCTACATTGCTTGCATGTACGGATATACCGACCATGTTCTTGCAGACCGTTCTGCAACACAGACCTCCTCCGTGGCAGCCTACACAGTACCTGTAATCGCGATCACGCAACCGTTCAAGATGGGACACAGAACATTGTCAACAGCAGCCGAGTTGACCGGCGTTCGAGGAGCAGTGACTGCATAGTGCAACAAATCCTCGAGAAATGGACAGTTCTCTGTGACTCAAAACGCCCTGCAACTCCTAAGCATTATATTGCCGCGAGACAGAAGAAGTCTGTCGCATTAGGCCGGCGTTGATGAAGACATAGAGGTTGCTCCTCGCCATCTTGCCTACTGTGACTTCTGTGTTGCTCGCCTTACTTGTAAAACAATATGGATCGCAGAACCGCATATACTAGTCCTCTGGTTTACAACACCGTGTCTCTGCTTTCTGAGACATCTCAATCCAGGCATACCATCGTGCTGCAGTGGATTGATAGCCCTTGTGGAATAGCTAGCTGGTAACGAACAGGCTGACGCGGAGTCAAAAAAGGCACACACTGACGGGAAGATTATAAAACTTAATTTTCCCGGTATTACATCAACGCCTTGCTCCATAACTCCGTCAAAACCTCTATGGCGCGACAATGGGACAACCCCTAACATCGGCAAGAGCGCCTCCATAGACTTGAAGCTGGCTTGCGTTTCCGGGACTTGAAGCTAGCTTGCGTTTCCGGCTTCGACTTGGGTTGCGGAGAGGTCAGGAAACTTTCATCCATAGATTACGGCTCAGTGTGGCGTACACTCGCCGATACCTTCACAAGATCGGACGAGAACGGAATCCTGACTGCAGCGTCTGTCACGCTCCCGAAACAATAGATCATATACCTAACGTGTGCCCTCAATATGCGGCCGAGTGAAGGACTCAAGTTTAGTGTTGACTGCTTGGACCTCCGCCCCTTTGCGGAAGAAAGATTTTAGGCGCTTGAAGAAGAGTTGACCATGCCCAACGCAACGTAAGGTCACTTTCGAACTTTCTATGTGAGGCTGGCTTCGACGGTCGTCTCTAGGACCTGTGTGACGTGAAGACAATGCGAAATGTGTTTGCGCAATATCGTTTTGTGTGGACAATATTACTTCTGCATGTAGTGTGTCTAAAGCGTTCATCCGCACATCTGACAAATATAGTAGCTTATTGTACCATATTGTTACGAGGCGCTGTCAGCGATGAAGATGAGAGAGAAGATGACGCTCGGTGATGTGTTTCAAAAGTCGGCGAAAGGACAATTACGTCGTCGAGGCAGCAGAAGCTGATTGACCACTTACAACCGTGAAGGAGAGCGTCCATCATACGTTCAAATGTAGCTGGGACATTGCATAACTCAAATGGCATTACTTTGAACTGATAGAGGCCGTCAGGTGTAATAAAGATGGTCTTTTTACGGTCCATATCGTCAACAACAATCTGCGAGTACCCCGAACGCAGGCCTATCGAAGAAAAATATTTTACACCGTATAGGCAGTCAAGAGCGTCATCTATCCGTAGCAGGAGGTACACGTCTTTCTTTATTACCTTGTTAAGATTCCGATAGTCTACACAGAAGCACCAGCTGTTATCTTTCTTTCTAACAAGCGCGACAGGAGAAGCCCAAGGCCTTGAAGAAGGTTCCATGATATCTCGGGCAAGCATCCTGTCGACTTCCTTCTGCATGACTTGGCGCTCAGTTGAGCATGCACGATAGGGTCGTCGGTGTATCGCGCTTGCATCGCCAGTGTTTATGCGATGCTTCACAACGGACGTCTGGCCCCGTGGCAGGCCATTGAGATCAAATATGTCCCAGTACGATGCGAGTAGGCAATGGAACGCGTTCACGTGGGGAGCCGGAAGGTCAGACGCGATCATTTTTGTCAGGCTTTCTCTAACACATTTGCATGTCCGAATTGGAACTGGTGGGCGACAGTACATTAGAAGTCAAAGCTGAAGTATCGTAGTCGCAGGCTAGTGCAATGGTTGCAAGGAAGATATCCTCAGGCAGTACTTGAGGACATAGGCTCAAATTCACAATTGGGAGACACACGGTACTTTCCTTTATATGGATGACCGTGTGTGGGAACTTGACGTTGTGCGAACAGACACACGATGTATTCACTATCGGTGATTGGTTGATTGGGAATGACGTCTACGAACGTCACAGCAAGATGGGGCATGCGAATGCGTTCAGCAAAGCATAGCCGACTAGGCTTCGGATCAGAATTCTCAACTTCATATGGTAGGGCGAGTTGAACAATGCCGGCAGAACAGTCAATAAGGGCAGAACGAGGAGACATAAAATTGAATCCCAAGAAGATTTCCTGCGGGCACTGTTACAAAACATAACACAAAGTACGGCATCCAGCAACAGTAACACGGGCGGTACACATCCCAGTAACAATCGGAGTTGCACCATCAGCTACGCGGACTACAGTGATCGTAGCGGGGCTGAGAACTTTGTTTAGACGAGCACGGAGGATGGAGCTCACAAATGATATGTGGGCGCTAGTCTCAATTAGAGCTATTACAGGTATACCATCCATGTCTATGTTGATGAGGTTGGGATGTCCAGGTAGCGTGCACAGAGGAATTTCGGGTCGGGTCGTCATGGCAGGCTCACATCTCGGAGCTGCGCCCGTTAGTTTTCCGAGGAGCGGCAGGGACAGGCGGGAGAAGAAAATCATCTGCCACCTACCTCTCCCTGCATTTCCCCCTTCCCCTTACCCCAGGGAGGAATGGCAGGCTAGAGACACGTACGCTCTACAGGCCGACCTCTCCACCTTTCTCTTCATTAAAATATCCTCCTCCCTAGTAAACCAAGCTAGCTGTGCCTGCTGCGGTGCGTCTAATAGTATGTACCTAATTTTATTCACGCGTACTTCCTTTTTCTTTCCATATATTCTTAGTCTAAAACCAAACCTGAGCGTGGTCCTGTTTTATTCGCACCTAGTGTAGCCAATATAGCGCTTCTTTACCACCACATACCTGCATGACGAATCCAAAGATGACATCCGACGACGTCTTCACTATGGTGACCACCGAGGCGTTCTCGATCTGGAGCGCCTTGGTGAGGAACATCTGGACGGCGAAGGTGAGGTGCGAGATGAGCAGCAGGTACCCGATCTGCGAACCGTCGTAGAAGATCTTGAGTCGACCCACGGCGATCGACACGATTGACACGAGCAGCATCGAGAGGCAGCCATAGTGGAACACAACGACGCTGCGCGACACTCCCTTGGTGGCCCGGATGCAGACGGTGGTGACGCCGTTCAGGACGGTGTGGCTGAGGCCGTACGCGATGCCGATGTACTGATCCTTGGTGAAGGCGATCCCCGCATTTGCCAGAAACGGCGGCTTCACCACCAGGGTGATGCCCAGGATGGACAGGGCCACGGCCGCGCCCTGCGTCCAGTGGCAAGGCTCGGCGAGGAATAGGCTGGCGGTGACGGCGACCATGAGCGGGGTCAGGCTGGTGATAATCGAGGAGTCGGCGATGGTCAGGTAGGACAGGCTGGACAGCCTCAGCCCGGCCGCACCCAGGGAGAGGACGGTGCGCACGATGAGTAGCGGCTGGGCGCTGCTGGGGCCGAAGGGCTGCGCCTCTTCCGTGGCCGTCGGCAGGATGCCGATGAAAACGCCGAACGCCATGAAGGTGAGCACCTCGAGAGAACTGACCGATTCCAGCCGCTTGATGACGACGTTGACGAGGGAGAGGACGGCGCTGGCGCCGGCGGCCATGAGGATGCCCAGGACCAGCGAGTGGCCGGCGACACCCCGCTGACGCTGCGCGGTGCTGCTGTCGCTCGTGCTGGGCTCGGCGGGCTTCGCCATGCTGTACGAGCGCATATACTCAACCACGGTCGAGGGAGCGGCGATCGAGTTGCGCAGCGCCCGCAGGGGCGAGAGGATGCCCGGGGAGACGTCGAGTTCCTTGGAGTCGCTAACGCTGCTCGGAGTGTGCTGTCCATCCGCGGACTTTCTGCTGGAATCCATAGGCGAGCCTCGCTGCATTTTTTCGCGGGTCAGCGACGGCCTCACCTGCTGTTTCGAAGCCTTGGACTCTGCGTTGGTAGAGCTCTGAGTCGAATCGTCGACCAGCGACAGCGTGACGTCGGCTTCCCGCTTTCCGCCGATGTCGCCAGCGCGTTCTGCAATGCTTCGACGGGGTCCTTTGATTTGATCCGGCTCCGAAGTGGCGGCGTCAACGATCAGCGGTACGCGGCACTCTTCTCTGTCTGGAAGCATGGCTTCAGATCCAGCGTCGGACGTGCCCCGTACCCGACAGATCCTTTTCCTTGGTGCGCAGGTGAACAATGGCGATTACGGTGCTTTCACGTGGAACGAGATTTGATGGTTGATGGTGATGGTGACGATCCTACAAAACCATGGCACGTACCCACAGTGGGGGATGAACCAAGAATCGGGCTGTTTTACCGAGTATATTCTTTCCGGCGCCTGCACGGGCCTCTCCCCGCTATAGACGATCGTTCCCCCAAAGGCTTTTCTTTTTCTTTTTTCCGCGATCCATGGCAATTGTGTGTTAGATTTTCATGTTCCATGCGTTCAAAAACGTACACTGAATGTGCATCACCGTTTGAGTGCTTAATAACATATATTATCATGAAGCAGCAAAAAGAATGTCACTGTATTCTGTCCGCCAATTAAACATGCAATCGCTGATCGTGGTACGGCATTCAAAGCGGCTATACACTCCAAGAGAGTTTCGCCATCTCACGCGTAAGATCATGCTGGCTCATTGGAACTGACCGAAGAACTACGTCTACGATTATCCGTCGTCACCAATTGCATTCATGCCAAATCTCTAACGACGTCAAGCACCATTGCTGTGTCAGCTGCGGTTTGGAGTGATCTACAGCCATCGCACTGTAATGGGGAACCAGCGCTGGATAGGCGGCGCGTCGAAAAGAGTGCGTTGCACGCCGCCCTGGCGACGAAACGCGGCATATTCCAGCCACACAACCAGACGACACACACATACGCAGCCGTATTATAGTCCGTATGTTTCCGTTTTCGCGCCGCTTCAAGTGGAGTTTTTGTAAAGAAGCTAGCGCCATCAAGTGAAGAAATGACGAAAGAAGCTTTTTAAGCTTTATACATTTTTCACAGTGCGTCGCGGCGAGCACGTGTGTTTCTTTAACGGTTGCGTCGTGTATCGATGCCATGCTTGCGTGGCTGCCTGCCTCGCAAATCTAGCAGTTATGGCTCCGGTCGTGCTGCGCTATGGTTTCGTAAGTATTAGTTGGCCTGAAGATATTCCATATTTCTCTGGCTAGACATAAAAAATTCTGATGTTACTTCGCCACAGCAGTCAATGGAGAAGAAAGCTTGATCGCATCAGCTGACTCGCGCAAGCAAAGGTTTGAGTGCTCGGCTGCTTGATCCGTAACAATCCTGGCTACATTTAGCACTAATTACATTAATTTGCCGGAGTCCTCGTCCGCATGCGCATTTTTATAAACACATAGGTGGCTTAGTCGCGCGTGCGCCGGCACTATGCGCATACAACTCGTATTACAAGGCAGCTTCCCTCCCACATAATTCTTGGCAATGAATGGATAATATTCACCTTTCGTATCGTTCACTTGGTGCGGTGGCGTTGGAAGGGGCTTGGCGGTGGCATTGCGAAGGAAAAATGGTACATATGCCGGATGGTGCATGCTATTGCTCATTTTGTTTCCGACGAAATACCGACAGCAGATTCTGCTGTTTGGTACTGTCTGCCATGGCTGACCGTCTTCACTATCGAATAAACCAAGGATACACGCGAAATTTGATTTAGAAACCAGCCCGACACCGCTTGACAGGGCGATAAGACGGGAGCTTACTCCGCTCGCCTGACTGCTTGGATTCAACGCCGCCTTCGTTCTTGTTCGTAGGGTTTAGATGGAAAGACGCAGAAGGATACATCCTCCCTCATCCCGACTTAGTTGTGGCACTTGTATACGCAACAGTATCGTCGGCGCCCTTTTGTTTTCCTTCGACTTTAAGGGCACGCAACGCAATTTTCGTCCGCGGGGGAGGCTGCATTGTGCACGTTCTGACCGCCAGGGCGGCGCTGCAGGCGCCGTGAAAACTCCAGCGCTGGTTTCCCATAGTTTCGGTAAATGGCGGGTCGTCCAGTTTGTTCAAAGCACACCGGTAATCTGACGTTGTCCATCGAAGCGGCGCCAAAGGCAGAAGAGGTTCTGGATTGTCTCTCCAGATCTGCACCGAGGGCACGTAGATGATTCTGCGCTGGTACATACGGTACATACGGAGTGGCTAACTCAAGAAAAAATAAAGTAAATAAAAGAATCCGTTAGATATATAGTTCGCCATTCTATTAACAGCTGAGCTTTCCGACATAATATACCCAGGTTTTATGTCGCAGGCTTTTTTTTTTTTTTCGCAGAATGGAGGTGCGCGTACTTAATTGGTCAGCATGCAAGGGTTGTGTATCAGCCCGTTCGCTGGTACTTTTATTCGGCGCACATATAACCTTCGCATTGATATATCCACGAATACATCCACCGAGATGGCAACCAACCCCACAGCGCACCTGGTAGTCAGGCAGCCCCACCCAGCCACTCGCACACACGCGCACGGTGATAGTTTATCTTTATTTCTATGCCTTTGACTCGAACAGGTGAGTCACTGCAGAATATAAGGTCAAGTGTCGTGTGGCATCCTTCGTTCTGAATAGGTGTGCATATACGCGTGCAGTTCAGTTACCGCTCCTGTGCAGAATAACAGGCGAATAGTACGGCTGAGTGAGTTACATGTGCAGGCACTGTAGTGTGTAAACGCTGTAATGTGTTATTAAAACAGGTATCTCAAATGCAAATGTTCAAATCACCTTAAACCGGCTAAATCCAAATCGACAGCATGCTGAAAGCACTGGGCAGTCATGTTCTAAGAGAATTCTAAAAAATCATCACCATATCTAAAAACTTTAAAAACATATCAGATGAGCTAGCAGCACGTTGCAGTGAGTGGTCAATAGAATTAAAAAAAAAATGTGTTCGATAGAACCAGTGAAATACACGAACCGATATACAAATGCCTTTCTTTTGGAGGTACGTTCGCTCATTAAAACACCACATAAGCGCTGTCTAAATAAAGTTCCAATAACGAGACAAAATTGCTGACTGTCATTTCAAGCTTGCTCACAAAGTCAGCCTCGTCGTTACGATAATAACAGGTAACCCAAAAGTGAATGAAAGTTAGCCTCGTTACACTCATTACAGTTTTTTAGACATTAACGAAGGGATTTAACCTTTCAAGTTTGCTTTTCATTTACTCCACGCGATAAGAAATAACTGCTCCCGTGCGACCCGACCCACTCTCAAAAGTTGTCAAACGTGGTATTGCTTCTCCTTGCCTAGAGCAAGCGCTGCGCAAGTCGTGTTCTCGGAAGGTGCCGGGTGTCTTTTCAGATCAGAGCAGATCAAGTTTTTAAGAGCCGGCTTCCCTCAATCGGCCGTACGTGCCGTGGCCGAATCCGTCCACCGTAAGGCGAAGAGAAGCTCTACCAGTGCCCGCCAAGCAGACGTTAAAGGAACTGACGCCATTAGTCCCGAGGATGTGGCACAGAAAAAGGCACAGCTTAGAGATGGCGGCAGCTAGATACAGCGTCCCTGTGGTTGACAAGCCCGTGCAATTCGCGCAAATGCGCTAACGACTATGCATGAACAGTACGGTCCACTCTTAGTGGGAGCACGCGAACGCATGGCCGGCGTAGGCCGGCGGCCCCCGCGGCGCTAACTGGCGGCCATATTTGTAAACGCGGCGCATGCGCATATTGTCGTGAGCGCGGCTCGTGCCCCGCTTCATCTGGTACTTCCCCAGCCCTGCATTCGGCAAGCGCTGGAGAGCGCTTCTTTTGCGCGATGCAATTTCTCTAGCCGTCACTCTGCCTGCTGTTCGGCTGGTAATCAGAAAGCAGGAAAAAAAAAAATACTTTTGTTTGTTGTTGCAGTCTAGCACTAGATTTAACTCGACTCGCTTCTTGCTCGTTGAAGCAACGTCCGTGGAAGCTCCATATTTCGGACATTTCAATATCTATTGGACATGCAGTTTTATGAAAATTATTCCGATACACCAACACGTGCGCGCAATGAGATAAGGTGTGAGGAACTCTGGAATTCTGTCGCTTCCGCTACCTTAATTGTGTCAATGCTCATCGATAATCTTGTCATGTTTTTCACATACTGATCGCAGCAACTGGCCACTTTTGATAACAGACAAGGCAATTGAAGCCCGATGCAGCGAGCATACCAAGCTTACCCTTCCAACCATGTCTGCCTGTTCAACAAGCGGGAGGCAGAGTTGGTATCAGATGTTTCGCACCGCGAAAAGGGAAGAGACAAAAAGAGCCGGAAGGGCCAGCGCGCGCCTAGCCCTGCGGCCAAGTAACAGGCGACGCGGCGAACGCATCGCCCTTATATGTATCTAGGCATAGTCTCCTCTATTTTTCTATCATCTAGGCGTATACATGCTCCGCGTTCTCAAGTCTCGCCAGCAGTAGCGCTGCCGCGAACCGCCGGCCACGCGCTCGCGTGTTCCCTCAAAGAGTGGACCGTACTGTACGTTATTGACAACGCTGTACCAAGAGCGAAGTTAAAACTACGACAGGGTATTTTTAATCATTTGAACGTGTTCATTTACATTCACTGTACGGCCACGCGCAGCAATCCAAGAAACGAAGGACATGCACAATTCATTGGTTAACGAAACAAGTTAGAAGCGACATTTTGATAAACGTTGCGCGATCACGCGGCGGTGTCTTTCAAGCAAGATGGCACGAAGGCCGTCCAGGCTACGAGAACAACAGGCAGGCGCGCACGTTTCGCTCCTTCGTGTGTTCGCACGAAAACGCCTCGTAGAACCCCGGCGTGGCGCTCACTGCTGCGTTGCATGCAAACTTGGCGTTGGGCAGGATCGGTTTTCTGTTCACGGTGAAGAATGTCGGCGAGCATGTAACGAGGCACGCTCGCTTGAAGAACATGCGCCGCTGCTCCGCTCGATACGAACTTCCACCGTCGCGACTCTCACGGCCGGCTTGCGACGTGAACGCCCCGAAGGCGGCTGCCATAGCCAAAGCCACTGCGGCGCCATGCGTGGCGTGTGCCTTCTGTTCGGGAAAGCAGCGCACCGCTTCCTCCTCGAGCGTCCGCAAAGCCAACTGCTGCTGCGCAGAGCCGGACGCGAGCTGCTCGAGCAGTTCATCGGCGAGGGCCAGCGCGATGAGAAATCCCAGCGAGCCGTAGTTGACGTCGTCTCCGGCACCGGCATAGAACAGGGGCGGGACAAGGCCCTCCAGCAGGAGGCAGAGTCTGTCGTCATCGAAGAACGCCAGCGAATTCCAGTACACATTAAAGCAAGCGGCTCCACGACCCAGCTCCTTGCCCTTATAAGGAATAACCCTGCCGACAGAAACACCGCTATACAGGTTCGGCGTGGCCGGGTAATCGCGGTAAGCTTCGTCCAAAACAGACGCTGGCATCGCGACGCTGTCTAGCACGCTCCTCCTGACGATCCTCGTCAGCGCGCTGCGAACGGCGGCGAGGTGAGCACGGTCCAAGTGACGAAGCCTCGAAAGAGCCGACACCGTATTCGCCGAGACGGCCGAGTACAAGTCGTGGGCGGCGCTGAGGGCATCGCGAGACGCCAGCGAGTGCAGCGCGAAAGCCTTCAACGCGGGGCCCAAGTTCGCCGTGTTCAACACGTCCACGCAGAAGGCCAGCCGGTCGTAATAGGGCAGGCGGGACGCGTCTGCGTAGTCCAGCGCGCGTTCGAGGATGTGCATGTACATAAATGCAGTCCTCGTAGCATCGCTTACCGCGAAAAATGACCTCAGTATGGCGGCCAACGTATCCACGTACCAAATGCCGACCGGCGTTGTCCTCGTCACGCTTACGTTGACATAGGCGTTGACGGCACGCAGCCAGTCCTCTAGAGCTCCGACCCCTAGGCGCGGGAAGACTTCTTTCGCTAGTCCTATGGCAGTGACGGCCTCCCACTGACCGTCGCTCAGCCTCTGGCGGGCGATACGCTCCTGCAAGTCGAATGCTACTTCGAGGTCGTGGCCGCGCAACCAGCCAGCCGACATGCTGCTGGCGTTGAACTTCTCGCTCCATGTTATGTCGAAACGAAACGCTGGCGACAGCACGTACCGCACGCCGCGCGACTCTGCGGTCAACGCGAAGAGTGGGTCAAGACCCAGAACCACGCTCATGGCGACCGCGGTTTTGAGCCAGCTGCCAACGCCATTCGTGTTTCGCAAGGTTCCCAACGTAATGTTCGACGCTCGCAGCATCGCGTTTGCAAAGTGGCGAAGGTTGCGCCGGATGCGAAGCTCCTGGTGGCACGACTTGAATAGCGCCGAGAGCATCGAGAAAGTTCTGGAGCCTTGCCGGGACACTGCTGGGTAGCGGAGGAGGGCCATCGCCTTGTGCAGTTTCTGGGCAGCCTGAACTTCTATCGAGAAGCTCCACTCGTCCATGTTGAGGCTCCAGCCTCCGCAGACGTGCTCGTGAAAGTCGTCGCACGGGTCGATGCTGGCGTTTCCCGCCTTGGACAGGTAGGCACGCGCCTGGCGTCGCCCGACGCCTTCTTCGAGGCGCTGCTTCCGCAGGGCGTCAAAGAGCAGAGCGGCTACGGCCGCTAGGGCTAAGAGGGCGAGCGCGTGGGTCTCGGACTTAACGAACGCGATGGTCGATATGTCCCGCGGCAGCGACACCTGCAAGGCATCGGCGTCATCGCGACTCCGTCCCGCCTGCTTCGGCTCCCGTTCGGCCTGTGGACCCGCTTCTGCCGCATCCATGGGCGGCCACCGAGCTGGTGCTGTATCAGAACCGAGGCTGTATTTGGTCTCGTGAAGCGTGCGGGCTCGCGGCCGCTAACAACGTAGTGGGGCGTCAAGCAAGAATGGCGGCAAGGCTGGGTGGCAAGGACAATTCCGACCCGTTTTGCGATGAAAATAAGGGCGCTGCAGGGCCGATAGTTGGACATCTTGAAATATCTAGATGGACAGGTCTGCTACGTATCATGGCGCAGAAAGTACTCCCAGAGGCGCAAATGTACGAAGTAAAAAGGAGATCATAGAAAAGTATTGCAGTGCACGTATGTGAAGGAAACGATCGATCGAGCCTGGTGCAAAACTTATATAGCTGTTTTAAAAGGCACATCAAACCCCGCAATATGATTTTGAGGGGCGCCGTAGTGGAGGGCTCCGCGGATTCGTTTAAACCACCTGGGGTTCTTAAACGCGCACTTATAATGCACGATATACACGGGCGCTTACCGCATTTCTCCCCCATCGAAATGCGGCCGCCGCGGCCGGGATTCGATCCTGCGACCTCGGGCTGAACAGCGCAACGCTATAGCCACTGGGCTACCGTAGCACGTCTTCGAACCTCGTAGAAGGCATGAAAGTACAAGAAAAAAAAAACGTCTTCAGTAATTATTTAACGCTCCTAATTAAGCCAAAACCGCTAACATATCGCTACATATTACACTTGAGATGCCCCCATTGCCTGCGTATAAACTTGACATAACGTAGAGTTACCCCGGAGCATTGGGAAACATAGCCGATAACGGCCATATAAGGCTCACAAACACAAATGACTTTTTTCACAAAAGCTGTATTAATCCACATGCTTTTAACTTCCCATGCTGATTTGTCATAGTTTAAGCCCCGCTTTCGATCTTCCATCCGGGTGACATTTGTAGCTATGTCAGAGCCACGTGATAAATTCTGGCATCTTGTGAAGGCAGGTCTGGTTCACCAACTGAGGCCAGAAAGTATGGAAACCACCGGCGTATTTTATTGTAAAGGCGTCAATGAACCCAAAACACATAACCCATAACGTGCCCCTTATATTCACCAAATATAAACTTCGTGTAACGTAGAGATCCATAGGAACACTGTAAAACATGGCTGAAATGGGCAACGCTTTCCAGCACTCTAAAGAATATTTGTTTACGAAGGCTGTATTTAATCAACATGCATTTAACTTCGCAGATTTTTCATAGCGACCCCCCCCCCCCCCCACCCCAATTTCTGCTAAATTTGATCTCAGTGGCATTTGCTAGTTAAGCCATAGCATCGGGCTAAACTTCGCACCTCTAGTAAAACACACTCATAACACTCCTTGTCTACGTAATTTATAGCAAAGGCCACAATTCACCCATACATATTCAACATTGTTGTACATTACCCATAACTCGCTCTTCATTTCTGCCAAATATAAACAAGGTCCCTCGTTTATTTCGCCGAGCACACCGTAAAAACCAACTACGAACCTCCCGCGACGCATAAAAATAGGGGTAAAACCCAGGTTCACGAATTCTTTGGAACGCTATTTAAGCCAGGAACATACAAATTTCGCCACACATTACACTTAACATGTCCGCCATTTTCCATGGTGATGTCCTAGGTTACAAAAAAGGCTCGAACATTTCTCACAATACGACAGTATTTACAGGAGCAGAGCTTCACCTTGCAGGCTCTCTTATCGTAAGGAAGCCAGCTTTCCCGATGCGTCTTGTCCCGCTATGCGCACTTGCACGGGCAGCATTGGAGAAACGTCGCAGGCACCGAATATTACAAAAGGCCAGGCAGTCGCAAGCTATCGAGCGTACTACCAGCATACATGCAAACGCAAACGATTCCGAAACTATTCTAATGCTTCTGCAGCTTCCTAAAAAAAAGTCCATGCTTCACGTCGCTGTTCCATGTAAATACACGTAACAGGCGTTGTGATCTGTCATGGCATTTCCGCATGTTCAATTAATGCTGTCGGTGCGTGCATATGTGACGATATGAAGTTCGGATTTGGTGGTTGCGATCAGAATGGTGAAATCACATTGATTATCCACTACATCGAATTTCAGGATGGTTTGGTCTAGTGAGAGAGCAGGCGCATTTAAGCATGCCATGCTTTTAGCTCCCGTTGTCGGCGACCTTCAACTGACATTGAGCCAAAAGCCAGAGCCGTTATCCGGGCACTCAAAAGAGAGCATCCGGGCAAGTTACGAGAACAAAGCGAGATCATCTGGGCAAATGCGGTCTCTGACCCTCAACACATTGTAGAGGACCGCATTACATACGATAGGTACTGCCCACACAAGTTAGCAAAAACATTGCTTCCAAGTTCTTCCTAATGTTTGTTCACACTCTCACTCAAGTTGTAACTTCTATTACGCTGAAGTTTTTTTTTTCTCATTTCCAATAACGACGTTCAAAAGGCGGATAGAGGACATCGTACACTTCATTGACATAATTTGCCGATGAGCCCTCTTCTCAACGCCAGCGGTCCGCGAGTTTCGCGGCGCAGGTTTTGCGTCGCCTCAAGAGGTGCTCCTACCCGCCACGGTGACCTAGGGGATATGGTGTTGCGCTGCTAAGCACGAGGTCGCGTGGTCAAATCCCGGCCGCATTTCGATGGAGGTTAAATGCAAAAATGCCCTTGCCCCATACATTGCGGGCGCGTTAAAGATCCCCTGGTGGTCAAAATTAATCCGGAGTTCCCCATTACGGCGTGCCTCATGATCAAATCGTGGTTTCGGCACGTAAAACCGCAGAATTCATTCATTCTTCCAGCTGGGCAGTGCACTGTCTTCCTGGCGTCTTTCGCTGCCTGTCGTGTCGCCTCCAGCCGGTTTTCTTCAAACTGCGCGGCGTCCATATGGACCAGTGCACAGTATGGCGTGATGAGGTGCGGTGCGGTGTGTCGTTGCGAACACGCACTACACCCATTTTGGCTAGTGTCATCTCCAACCAATCTGCTTTGCCAGCTGCCCTTTCATGCCTACATCCACTCTCGATTACGAGACAGCCAGCAATGTGTTCAATTATATGGCCGCGATGTTCCGCATAAAGTTCAAGGGCGACAACACCGTCGCCGCGCGTCGTATGCTGCATGTGCGAGTGAAAGCGCGCGAGGGAATCGCGGCTCGATTTGGTGCGCGCGGGGAGCAAACGCATTCTCCCGTCGCACGAAAAGCCGCAAAGGATGAAGGAGGGGGCCTGTGCTCTCGCAGCAACTAGAATCACTGGAAAAAATTTTCAGAGTACCGCATTCGTTTTCCCCGCGCCGCCGACGCGTTCATTGGCCCAATCGTACCACGTGACTTTGGGGTGCCATATACCTTTCAAGCGCCGGGCGGGCCGGCTGAGTTAAAGCGCAGGCAGCGCAGGTAGAGAAATTTTTTGCAGTGTCTCTAGCAGCAACTGCGCATTTCGCGACCGGGCAGCGGGGCACAAGGGGAACTGACGATCGCGGCTCAGTGGAAGCAAGCGGGGAGGCAGCGCGGGAGGGAGCGGCTTTCAGTCCGGCAACAAGTGCGTACTTTGCACGGCCCGCGCGCCGTATCTTCAAAGGGATCTGCAAACGGCTTATACCTTTGTGTGCGACGTGTTCTCGCCGCTCTTGCGTTGAAGCGATAGGCCGCGCGAAGGTCACTTCGCTCGCTGCTGCTGCCGCGCTTGCGCACACCAGCGTTTTGCAGCTTGTGTCCGCACTCATCGAGGGTGACGCGTTTGTTTGCTTGAGCGCGCTGACACCATCTTGCCGATTCAGTTAGTACGCGAATGTTTCCGAGTTTATACGGCCGATAAGGCTACTATCCTTACTTCGTATAGCTGTATACTAATTTGCTATCGCAATCGATGTTTCGCCTTTCCGGCGAAACTGCGACTTCTTTATTTACGCTGCCAATTCTTTCACTAAAAAGGTGGAGCATTGCAAAATTGAAAAAAATAAGAAAATAAGAGGGAACCATTAAATACCAATTGCCGCCTTTAAAGATCACAAATTAAGATCACCATTAACAATCACAAGTAAACTGCTCCTAATATATAGAGCAAACTAAATTTCTATATTAACATTGAGGGGTTCTCACCCGTGCTCTTGGCACAAAGGAACGACAGCACAGTAGTGCAAACAATCACAAGGGCATTTATTGCACCTTTCATCGACTAATGCCTGCTAGCCGAGTTGCTATCCACAAAACATGCCGATGGGTGCGCGACAAATCGCGGAAGTCCGACTCACCGCGACCGGATAACGAGCGAATATGTTCGCCCCATGCTGGACACCAATGCTTGGTCGTTCGCGCGTACGGTCACGCGAACGGTAGCGCGTTCGAACGGTCGTGTTCGTCCATTCCGGGGTAGGCCTCGTGGGACGGTCTCGCAGAAGCATGGATCGGCGCACGCGCAGAACGTCCGCGCCGCTTGCCCAATCCCGAGCCAAAGAGGAAGAGCCTTCTCCTTCTTGCGCCCATGGATGGATGGATGGATGGAAAAACTTTATTTTCGTCAGAACGCATGTGCGGACGATTCCGTGCTAGATGGCCATCAGCTCATGGCTGACGGCGACCTGGGTGGCCCACTCCACGGCCCTGGTCTGGATGACCGGGTCTGAGCTGGCCAACACGGCCTCCCACTGCTCGAGAGAAGGATCACGCATAATATCCGCCGGTGGCGGCGCTATGCTACAGCTCCATAATATGTGGTCATAGGTGGCCAGTTCCTGGCACCATTTGCATTCCGGCTGAACGTCCGGGTAGATTTTGTTTAACACGTATGGGTTACTGAAAGATCTCGTCTGCAATCTTCGCCAGACGCTTTCCTGCGCCTTCACCAATTGCTTGTCCGGTGGAGGGTAAATTCTCCGCTCAAGTTTGTAATGGTTAGTAATGTCGTGAAAGGACACCAACCCATCTCTCGTGGACCTCCCTGGAACGTCCGGCTCACCTGCTCGGCTGACGAAACCTCGAGCATTCATGTGAGCTGCCTCAAGTAACCCCGCCGTTAGGTGGCGTTAGCAGAGCCACACTCGCGCGATCTCTCGCAATGCGCTTCAACCACACCGACCGCCGCGGGCACCAAGCCACGCGGCGAAGCCAGATTACAGGAGACGGGAGCTATGCGGGAAAACAACATATCAGGAGACGCGTGAGTCGCGCATCCTTACATCGCTACGAAATATAAATCACTATCTAGCAACACTTTTGCAAAACTCGCGCAAACATTGCAAGTGTTTCACGCAAGCTGTAAATTTATTTATCGAATACGTCAGCAGTTTACAGAACTGCGATCTTTGCTTTTTGGTGCAAAGGTACAAAACTGCAAACTACGAGGTTTTTTTTTTAGCTTCCCAATCTTCTGAAATGTCTAGCAAGGTGCTAAACGAAAATTCTGCTACCTGTAGTCACATAAAATTTGTGGTTTAAAGGGGCACTGAAGGCCAATAGTAAGTCGACGTGGACTGTTTAAACACTATTCCAGAAACCTCGCAACGCTTGTTTCGTGCTAAAACTTAGTTCACAAGAAAATTGCATCTGATCGGTCTGTATATCTTTTTTCGAATTTCAAATCTCCCTCGACCTAAACGGGGGTGTGGTGATGTTGCTTACGCCATCAACACCCTTTGCAGCTGCCGGTGAGTAATCCGGCGCCCGCTAGATGGCGGTACTGAGCCAAGACAGAGCAGTGGATTAGCCACTGCAGCTGCTTTTTCGTCAAGTGGCGTGGACTGTTTGGGTATCCTGCAACATCACGGGGAAGTTGAATTCTCTGCTACTTGCAGTTTGTGCGAGTTTCGCAAGCCAGCAAAACCAGCGCAGCACTACGCGATATCGAAACTACTCAAACACGAAAGCGTGCGCAGCCCTGAGTCAAGCGAAACCTTTCGACCGCCTGCATCTTTGCCAAGGGTAATTTTAATGAGTTCTTTTTTCTAAAGATGAAATTGAACTGGACAAGTATCATTTTATTTCATTTTATAAGACCGAACAAGTATGTTTTCTGTAACGAGCGATTCAGTATTAGCGACAGAATTTAACTGAGGAGTGCTTTCATCATCGGGAAAGTACTTTAATGTCCCGGGTAGTCTCTAATCATGACCTGCATTCACCTCAATTTCTAGGTTATTAAGGCTCTGTTCGCAATAGTAGTGACGCCTTACATATTCTTCAGCAATAATCGATCACTATAGCCTGACTTAATATTAGCCTTTAGTGTCCCTTTAAATGTATTTGGATAGCCCCGACATCGGAGTTGGCACCAGGCTGAAGTCTCCTCTTAACGTGGACCCATTCACTTTCCTCACTACTTCCGATTACACTTAGGATTCGAGGAGGCTTGCAGAGCAAAGCATGAGAGAAGGAATGTCATCTCCGACAGAGCTCAGGGCAGCACTAGCCTGTTTCTTCCTGTCTTACATGTGTGTACAAGATTACTATATCTGTTATTGTTGCAATGTTAGGAAGTTCGTAAACTCACTGTTTCAACCTTTCGCGGGCTCAACTGTTTTGTGCATTGATGGACACCAATACCAAAGCACATTGATGCCACTGCAGTGGTGGTGCTTACACCCCTATGCTGGTAAGCTTTTATGCAAGTGGCTGCCAAAAAAAAAAAGGAAGAGGAAAAACCCCTCCCTCTCCTTTAATACCCAGATAAAACAAATAAGGTGCACTAAATTCTTTCCCAATAACAAACAAACAAAGTGCCCTGAACGCTAAGCATACAACATTACACTACCAGCAAGATTTCATTGTACTACCAGGTTTGTACTACACAAGTGATATGCAGCTCCACCATTGACACACAGCCCATCTATAGTGTTTTTCTACTGAGTACAAGGTGTCCCACACACTGCAGACACTGTGTGGAAGAAAAAGCAAGAATGCTTAATGTGTTAAGACAAACGTGTCATATATAAAACCCCAGGTGGTCAGAATCAATCTGCAGCCATTTTACAATGTGGGTATTGCTCTCGGATCACAAATTTTTCCAATGAATTGCTCACCAACCATTGCTCTCTGCCGATATGGCATCACCATCCAGAAGTCAGAAAATGATTCTAATATACAACCTCGCTGTGTTTTGTACAAGGCAACGCCCGTGGACCAAAAGTGAAATGGTCCACTCCAGGCTGCAAGAAAACGTGACGCAAACACATCAACAAAGAATGGGCAAGCCGCCCACCTTTACTCATTATACTTTTCTTCTATTTGCAGCTGCTGCAAACAACAAGGACAGAGAAAAATAGAGCATTGTGTACAGCAGTCAACAACTCTTCTCAACAGCGGCTGCCACCACACAGGGGTTAGCCAGACATTACACCCACAACAAAAAAGCACAGTCTGGAAATGCAGATATCAGCGTTGCACAAAACACTCGAAAACACCATTTGTAATGCTGCAATCTTAAATGAAGCTGTGTGAGAAATTGTGATGTGTTTGGAGGGTCCTTTTCATCTATACGTGTTGTTTCTCTAGGTTTTGGCGTTTGCATCTGTGGCCTCTGCAACAAGCTCCAAGCGGTGCTTCCTAGTTCCAGCAATCTTTGTGAAAGGAAAAGAAGTCAGATTTCCAAAC
This sequence comes from Dermacentor andersoni, assembly GCF_023375885.2. Taxonomy (NCBI): domain Eukaryota; kingdom Metazoa; phylum Arthropoda; class Arachnida; order Ixodida; family Ixodidae; genus Dermacentor; species Dermacentor andersoni. Next base: position 109,558,646 of record NC_092816.1, on the reverse strand, counting down.
GTCTTCAATTGCCGATGAATGTGGGCTATTAACAGTGTACTTCAAGCAGTCACTTTTACGTCACAGTAAATATGCACTTAGCCATTGCTCTTCCAGAAAATATGTGGCAATATGTCAGGTGCTATTGTAGAACGGGGCATTCTGAGAAATGGGTGGTGAAAAGCTCTAGGAACCAAATGGAAACAATGATATACATGCAACAATCCTAGCAAGCACCACACTCGTTTGTATGTATGTATATTGCGGAAAGTAAACACAGCATGGCTGCATTTTGTCATGGGAAAGATTGCATCAGAAGACAGTGAGCGTAGTTTTGGCTTGCTAATGTTGAAGCAGGTGACATAAGAAATGAGCACACAGCTTAGCTGCATATTCAAAAATTAGAGACAAAACTGTGTGTCCTTACTTTGAAATTATATGTCCTAATAATATGAACACACATACTTTCGTAAATTTGATTATGTAACAGCCCTAATGCTGTCCCCCTGCACAGATGGATGGCGAGGCAGGACAGCTTCATAGCTGATTGCAACATTCCGAAGCGGGCACAGAACAGCTTGAACATGAAGACTGTTCGACGGCTCAATAACGCCAGCAATTTGTGCCTTTTGTTGAAAAGACCGAGAAAATTGAAATATCCATCATTCTGACCCCTTAAACTTTCCTCTCAAACAAGAGCAAATATGAAGCCACCCTAGCAACATCTTATAAAAGTAAACTTTCGTGCTACATAATTTATTCTAAAAAGTAAGAGGCAACAAGGAACCTGTTTTTTTGCTAACACAACACACGACAACTGTTCTGCTCACACTGGCACAATAAAGTTACAACAAACTCCTAGGTCCTCACACTTCGTCGTACACTGTCCACCACTCAAAAAACAGCAAAAGTCCCTCAACAGTACTAATCCTATTCAAGTGCCTAAACCTATATCACAATCTTCTTTTCCTGGCAAACAATCAAGGGGGGAACAAAAGGCCGGCACTTAACTGCAGACACTGGGATTGCTTTCAACTTCTACAACTGAAGAGAAAACAAACTCAGAAGCATTATATGCCTAGGAAAATCTAGAGATGTGCAAACACATGCCCTTTCTCAAGCTATTTACACTGTGTCGACGCGATATTATGCGATGAAGGGAGGGGGGGAGGGGCACACAAAATGCTTTAGGTGGGTGGAAAGGAGAGGACAGCAAAGTGGAAAAGGGATAGAGAGCGCAGCACCTCTGGACAGCTGCGAAACTACACCTCCCCTACGTCGGCCCAGGCATGTCATCCATTCTGCAGAATGCGGCATCATGACAAGATGTAATCTTCCTCATACAGGGGATCATCATTCTCCAGGTAGTCATGGGCCCTCGCTTCAGCTTCACCGTCACCTGTCAACGAGGAGCAGATTGCCACATGCTTATCTGTTCGCTTGCCTAATGACACACTTTGCACTCTGTGCCACAGAACCAGGAACATGTAGCAAGAGCAGACATGCTCTTCAGTTTGGCGAGGTAACGCCACTAAAACTTCAATACATTCAGTCCACAAGTAGGCAGGATGAGTGGATACTTACACACACCATTATTTTTGCAGGCTATGACCCCCTCACATTCATTGGCACCAAGTCATGTTCCTACTCATGCACACTCGTACTCACAAACACTCACTCGCTCCCATTCACATTTACTGGCACCCACTTCTGCACATACTTGCACCCAGTCCCACTCACCACTCCTCACTCAAATACATACTCATGTCCAGTCACACTCGCTGACAGTCACTCATGCTCATAACCCATGCCCACTGAAACTCACTGGCAGTCATTCCTGTTCACATTCATGTCAAGTGGGACTCAATCCTGTTCATACTAACGCCCACTTAAAAGTCACTGGCACTTTCCACTGTCGTTAATACATATCCACTCATAGCCTTTGTCCCTCACTAATGATCTATTCCACATCTGTAAAATGAGTGTACAGCGGGTATGAGTCAGCGCACTGGAGAGTGAGCGTTCTGGCCTATGATTCAGCCTGTATGAAGTAGTGGCATGGAGTAAACAATCCAGCAAATAAGAAGACAAACAAATGCACACTCCAACAAAAATTTTATGAAAGAGGGGCGGCTTATAAACCACACAAGGGAAAAGTTAAGGGCAACAATGGAACTGCAAGTGCAGTAACCTGCACACACATCACACGCAAAAACTACGACTGCAAAAAAAAAAAAAATTTAGAGATAGAAAACTGTAATATAAAGACAGGCCACTAGACAGATCACTGTCCCCTCAAGAAGATTTCCTAACATAGTGAAATTCACTATCACATAGCTTCACAAAGAGTAACACACACACACACATATATATATGACAAGTAAATTTGGATTTTACGGAGCAGCACTCGAGATGTTTATATTGTGCCTCACATGACAAACTGCTTTCTGCTTCCCAATTGTCATTTGCACGCAAGTTTCTACATTGTAATGTTATACTGCCTTTCACTTTCATGTTAAGTGGTATGTAAGTGGCCTCTTCTTTAATAAGCTCTACTAGGGAATGCACGTTTGTTCGCCCACTTCTTTGCCGGCCCAAGTACAGTAGAAACTCATTCGTACGTTTTAGAAAAAAATGGTAGAAAAAACGTAAAACGCAGGAAAACGTACGATCCGAAGTAACTAAAAAAATTTGACAGCCTCAAACATCTACGTAATGTGGAGCGTCGTGTGGATTATTCCGGCACGAGACGCCGATGCGTGTCAAGCTGGTGGGGCTTCGGCGGCCCGAGACGCATTCTGTTTTTTCCTATTTTTTACGAAGGCCATGGGAAACAAACGAAATCAAGCTGGTGGGCAATGCTGGATGCCGCGAAAGCGAAACGTGATGCCTACTAAAAGTGTGCAGTATGCTACCAATGCCACTACGCACCACATGCTGTTTAACAGATATGTGAAGGTGCTTATCACAATAGGTTTGGCGGCGATAGCTGTGAATGTGGCGTGCGACAACCCGGGCGGAGATTTTCTGGCACTGGAATAAGAAAGTGTGCATGCTGGCGTTTTCACGTGAGACGGGCGGCTATATACTGTTCTCGATCATGTGTGCCTCACGCCTTTTATTTTTCACATGGGACCTAGCGTCCGGAAAAGATATACAATCGCAGTCTGCAGCAGGGAACGGCGGCATGTTTCGGTTATTGTCTATTAAAAACGTGAGCTCTAGCTTCCTTTTGAGGTGGAGATGGAGATGCTTATCGCAATAGGATTGGCGGTGATAGGTGTGAATATGGCGTGCGACAAGCGTATTTTTGTGTTTACATGGGATCTAGCGCATGAAAAACGTATCATACGATCGCAGTTTGGTGACGTACTGAATGTTTGTGCAAAAAAATTGTGTTTTCCGGGAAGGTATGAGCTGGTAAAAAGTGAGCTTAACTCTACTGGGTCATTTCTTGTGTCCTCAATTGCAAACGCTGGCACCGCAAGAACGTACATAACGGGAACGTATCAATGAGGTTCTACTGTGTTCTGTGCCATTATATCTCACTTCAGTATCGACGTGTCCAATTTTTCCATTACACTTGCGATGGCTGCTGCAAGAGCTGAGCATATCACTGCTATGCTATGCCTTCATACAGTGCACACAAGTTTTTCAATCTCTGCAACTTTCTGCTATCACTTCCATGAGCAGAGAAGACATTTCTCTGACTAGCTGAGTTTCCAATAAGAAAAGTAAGGTTGTAATATTCTTTTATGTTCGCCTTGAAGCGCGTCTCAGGTGTCTACCAAGTTGACATTTCCAAATACCAAGTTTTCCAGGTTTTCCCTGAGTGACACAGAACTTTGTTTTATGTCAAGACGGGCTGACACCATGTCACCCGATGCTGTCCCTCTCTAGTAAGCACGGTAAAAAATTTTAAAAAGAAACGACTTAATCCAGTTTTTACAGTAAGGAGTAGTGTTTATTTTATTTAAAAAGAAAACAGAAGGGAGAGGCTAGTGCAATGCACAGAAAATAAAACTTGTTCGAAAAAAATGGTAAAGCCCATTGCGAATCAAGTCAAGCATTCTCAAATACGAATAAAAAGGAGATGCATACAGAGGCAAATATTTTCGAATATGAGGTATTGCTATCGATTGATAGCAAACTCATTGATATGAAGCTGGAACTTTGTCACAAGCAAAATTCTCTCACAGCAGCTGGATGGTCAACCTCCACTGTCCTGACATAATCTATGCCTGCGCACAATGACTCAGTATTGTGTTTCACTGCTTTAAAGAGTTTATGTTGGTTTTGATGAAGGTCACCTGCATCTCGGCATCGGCCAACACTTTGCTTTTTAAGCTCAAGCTCCTTCAAAGGAGAGGCAGCACAGTTTCTTTCCCGATTATTCCTAAATGCTACGGTCCTTTCCGTTCTCATCCTCGTTACACCACGTGTTCGCTCCACAGACAATATGAGGCATCCTCTTGGTCAGTTTTACAGTCAACACCCGATTTTTCGGGCCCCCTGGGGCCACGAAAACATGAAAAAAAAAATGAATGCATGTCTTTTATTGCCCCCAAGGGCTCAAATCACCAAAGACAAGTCCAAAAAAAGCTCTGAAGGCCTGCCAGTACACTTATTAGGCATATTGGTGCTTGTACTGTGACAGGAGATGGCGGGTGCACACGTGTATAATTAAGGAATACATACTAAGTCCTGTAGCAATTGCACTTTCTCATGCTTGTTATGCTTCACCGCAATACTTTTGCGTATGCTTCACCGCGTAACATTTTGTACTAAGGCGAAGCTACGTTTCAGGAACAGGCATTATGCAATGCACCGTGCTTTCCGAGCTTCAAAGCAAATCGCGAGGACCACAAAGGCGGAGTCGGCGCCATTGCTGACAGTGGCGAATTCTGTTAGTGAAAAACATGGTACCGAACGGCAAGCTTAACAGTGAACGTCGAAGCAACTAGGCCTAGTGTTGCTGTGATGGTAGCCACGGCTGCCAGCGGATCTGCGTGTGAGAGCGCCGGTTCGAGGCTGCGAGGTAATCGAAATGGCAGTGGTCGCTTTAATTAAAGGCACACTAAAGGCAAATAATATGTTAAGCTAAAGTGATAGATTAGTGCTAGAGAATCTCTAAGGAGTCAGTATTATCGTAAACAGAGCCTTAATAATCGAGAAATTTAGGTAAATGCAGTACATGATTAGAGACTTCCCAGGGACATTCAAGTACTTGCCCGATGACGAAAGCACTCATCAGTTAAATTTTGTCACTAGTACTCAACCACTTATTGCAAAAAACATCCTTGCATTGTATTATAAGACAAATAAAATGCTATTTGTCCAGTTTTATTTCAATTTTAGAAAACAGAACTCATTGAAATTACCCTTGACAACAACACGGGTGGTCAAAAGGTTTCGTCTTCGCTCGACTCTGCGCCCCCTACGCTTTGCTTTCATGTTTCAGTAGCTTCATTATCCCGTAGTGCTGCACTGGTTTTGCTGACTCGCGAAACTAGCACAAACTGCAAGTAGCAGAGAATTCAATTTCGATGTGATGTTGTGAGATGCCCTAAGGTCTACGCCACTTGACCAAAAAGCAGCTGTAGCGGTGAATCCACCGCTCTGTCTTGACTCGGTCGGGCGCTGTTTTATTCACCGATGGCAGCAAAGCGTGGTGATGGCATATGCAACGTCACGACTCCCCCGGTTGGGTGGCAAGAGATTTGAATTTCGAAAAAGTTATTCAGACCCTTCATATGCAATTTTCTCGTAAACTAAGTGTTTTCTTGGCACGAAACAAGCATTGCAAGGTTTCTAGAATGGTATTTAAACAGTCCGCGCCGACTAGTATTTGCCTTTAGTGTCCCTTTAATGTCATTTCAGACCTGCTGTCACGACAAAAAGTCTAGAAAATGAGACGGCCAAAGGGTCCTTGCGTCCGAAATTTCTGACATTCTTATATATTGAATCTATGGGGTACGTGTTGGTGCCGCGAAGCTGTCCGAATTATGGGGCGTCTGGAAAGTCAGTCATTGACTGTATCCAGCCGCCGACACGGCGTCAAAGTAGATTTGTTACAATTCTTCTCTGTTACTCATGATGATATGTGGTTTTTAATGGCGCAAGGGCCAGTTATGGCCAAAGAGCGCCATGACAAATGGTAATTTAAAGAATTTATTCTGAATGGCGTGGACAGTGAATTTATTATGGTAGGTGTGACATGGCTGTATAAGGGCCTAAAACTTTCGCTCTAAATGACGTAAATATATAGCTAGTAAAATAATGACACTGATTAATTATGGACATGGACGATGGCAGTTGTGTTTTGATAAAAACATAAGACCAGACAACAGTTACACTCGATCATCAAGAGGGCCCTCGAATGCAAGGGCTGGTAATCACGTGTTAAAATTTCCTGGCCAAATTATTTTCAGAATGTCGGTTTCAGCTAAGAAATCTAAAACTATTTGCAGTTTAAAAAGCGGTTCATCACTAAGAAAAAATGCAGGGTGAAGTGGTATATTTTCCCGATATGCAGAAGGGAAATACTTTTTCCTCTCTGTTTCTATTGCAGGGCACTGGATAAGAACATGGAGGACAGTCAGGCTATCGCCGCACCTACTACAAGTAGGAGGATCGCCGCCAGTCAATAGGTAGGAGTGAGTACTGTAAGTGTGTCCTATTCTTAAACGGCAAAGAAGTACTTCCTTGTACCGTGCTGTTTTGTCACTTATCCAATTCCGCAATGTTGGTTTTATAATGTGTAACTTATTCAATCTTTGTGTATCCCACTCTGCTTGCCAATGTTTCCTCAATTTACGGCGCAAAAAGGGCTTTAGGTCTGCGGCAGGAATAGGGATATTTCTATCTGTGTCGCTAAAACTCACTGACGTAGCGTTTTCATCAGCAGCTACGTTACCTTTTATACCTTTATGGCCAGGTACCCAGCATAGGATAATCGCTTGGTTGCAGATATATGCGGAGCACAACAAGCTATACAGCTCATTCAAAACGGTATTCTTATGCTTTCGTAAGCTAGTCAGGGCTCTCACGACACTTAATGAGTCTGTAAAGACAACAGCCTTAGCGACATTTCTGCGCCTTATGTGTTTAACAGCCGAAAGTATACCGTATGCTTCTGCCGTAAAGATACTGGTGTGTGGGTTTAGTGGCCCTGATGTTGAAAATGAGGGTCCGAGAGCTGCGTAAGCAACACCAGCTGGAGACTTCGAAGCATCTGTGTAATATTCGTCACAGGAATACTTCTCTTTAAGTTCAAGAAAATGAGATTGTATGTGAGCCTCAGGTGCTTGTTTGGATATTTCTAAGAAAGAGATGTCACATCTTACAGTCTGCCACTCCCAAGGCGGTGGAAGCCGTGTAGGAGCCATTAGGACATTGTGTAAAAGAGGGATCCCTGTATTTTCTGAGAGTGCTTCCAACCGGAGGGACAGAGGAGGCCTAGTGACCGGGCGGTTACGAAACAGCCTAGCAGTGGACAAGTCGCATATAGTGGAATGACAAGGATGTTTAACATCTGATCTAGCTTTCAAGGCGTAGGAGAAAGTTAAATATGTCCTTTGGTAGTGTAATGACCATTCGTTTGACTCGACGTAGAGGCTTTGCACAGGGCTAGTCCTAAATGCGCCTGTAGCAAGGCGGATACCTAGGTGGTGGATGGGATCTAGCATTTCCAAAGCGCTTGGTGCAGCAGAATTATAGACTATTGATCCGTAGTCAAGCCGTGTTAATATTAGACTTTTGTAAAGTTTTAGAAGGCACCGTCTGTCGCTTCCCCAAGATGTACGTGATAAGAGTTTCAGAAGATTCATAGTCTTGAGGCACTTTGATTTCAGATACTTCAGGTGGGGTACAAAATTAAGCTTACTGTCTAAGCTGTTACTCAAGCCAGCATTACCGCGACTTTCGTTCCCTTTCAATAAGATTACACCTAGTTTCCCTGAGTATTTCCAGACTATTCAAAATCCCTGAGAATTCCCAGTTTTCCCAGTTGGTAGACACCCTGTGTCTACTGTATGTGGTAACTCATTTTTACCGACACCAACAAAGTTTCCTGCCCAATGCTTGCCACAACCTACATTTTAAGCCTGAGAAAGTCGCAACTGTTCACTGTTGTTGCCAAAGGAGGCTTAAGCAATAAAACCTGGCCTTGTGCTTCTTTCTGATGTCATTCAAAGATAAACAATGACAAAAATACCAAACTAACGTGACACACATACCTTCGTAGCCATCCAGATCTCCATCCCAGTCATGGTCATCATCATAAGCTACAAGAAGGACAAGCAGTATTAGGTGGGATGGCAAGAAATAAGCGCGTACAGGTGAACCTCTTCAAATGACAACGTTGCATTGGACCCGCAAATACCTTTGTTATATCTGGTATTCATTATGCAAAATGAAAAAAAATTCACAATCAGGTCTATGCAAATACATGTAAATGGCGTGCCTACGGTGGGCCCGCAGAAGGTCTCTCGTGGATTTTTATAACCTGTTGATGTCTTGCACTGCTGATATGAGGCAGGGGGCAACCATAAATTACACAGCACTGAAAGCTGGGCGAGTTAGTGGCACGGTCAAAATGTAGCGAGCACAAAGAACAAAGGACACAAGTAATTTCCAAATATACACATAAATTACATACAAATGCTTTACACCACCACGAATACACAAACATGTTATTAGAATAAAGCTTTATCTGTGCAGCCATGACCATGCTTTAGCGAAGCAACATTCAAGACAAAGCCTCGCGCTTCCACATGCAGGCATTCCCAAGGTGGAACAGCATCTGTTAGGCAACTTGCATGGACGGTGGCACCAGGCTTCCCTCTAAGTATTACTGTAGAAAACTCGGAGAATGACGCCAATAAAGCTGGCCTTCTTTTACCAGTGGCTGAAACAAGCACTTGCTATTTCTTCCAAGCCACAGCTAATCCAAATTTGTATGGGATTACATGATAGCGCCTGCTCCTGGTTTGTTTTTGTGCTACCACCGTTGCATGCATTCTTGTTCTCTTGACAGCAGTATGGCAAATCAAAGCAGAAAGTCGAAGTCCTTGTTTGGAAGACAAGGCATATATTGTCAGAAAATTCACAAGTGGCAAAAAAAAAGCAGATGTTGCATCAGGATTCGGCATCCCATCCACGCCACCGGTCCCGAACCGACTGGGTAGGCTTAACCAGCGCCGCTTTGTAAATGTCTGTGACCAAAGTGGCGGCTTCTGGCCAAGTAAACCAAGTTTTCTTTGTAGCTGCTCTAGGGCACTCAAAAAGCCAAGGAATCACCTCGACAACAGATGTGACAGCAGCACCGGCAACAGCCCCGAATGGCAGCAACTTTGTTCGTGGCCACCATGTTTACAACATAACAAATGCGCCGATCAGTCCGAAAAATTAAGCGACATCACACACGGTGGCTGAAATTTCAGTCGCCATTATTTGCATTGATGCTATGGAGTAGGTGGCAGTGCCACAGGAAATTCGGAATAGTTGAGCATGTCCGAAAATCATGCAGCAGCAATCGAAAATTGCTGCTTAACAAGATTGTTTGCATGTCTTGTGAACTGTGTTGTTGTGGAGTTTGATTGTATGGTATATAAGTTTATGTGCTTGTATATTTGAATGTGAAGACCATCTTTTATTTTCTCATTTGGTTCTATATTTATGCTCGTTAACTTCTTTCTTTTTCTTTTTAGTTTTGCAGAAATCAGTTCCTGAGGTTTTGCTAAACAGATTACCAATGGCTTTTATTGCTCTGTATACCACAGAAGAAGAGTTTCCTGTTCATTTTTCAAGGGGATGCAATAAAAGAAGATTGCTTGTTAAAAAGGGCCATGATTACTGTCGGTTACAGCATAAATAACATGATTATTACGATGCCTCGCTCATAATAATCCCGAATATAATGACCTATCGGTTATATTGATAATATTTCTGAGCATTTACGATTTTCTGATCTTACCTACAGTCACCGACCGATTTTTCGGACATGCCCTAGAATTTGGAAGCCTTCGCAGTACTGCCACGTACCCCATAGTCAATGCATAATAACGTCACAAATTTCGAATGCAGAGACCCTTCACCGTCCAATTTTCCGGACTTTTTGCCATGACCACAGGTCCGAAACAGCGTTATCCAAAACACCACCATTTTGATGATCTCGTCACTTCGAACAGGCGCTCTCGAAGGCTGATCCGCTGGCAGCCGTAGTCACCACCACGGCAACTCTAGGCCTACCTGCTTCGATGTTCGCTACCGAGCTTCTTGCTGTTCGGTGCCACGTTTTTATGCGAAGCATACTAGCCACACAACCACGCTCTTCCTTGCTGCGCTGCGCGCGGCCGCGTAGCTACCATATGACGTCATAACAGCTGCAAAAGCGGAGGCTCAACTTGTGCGCTCGCTTGCGGCCGCGTAGCTACATAGCCGGGTCTCAGCTCGTGCGCTCGCCCGCGGTCGCACAGATGGTACTACGGCCTAACTCCCGCTCCTCCCGCTAGGGCACTGACGTCACAACAGCTGCAAGCCGGGCTCAACTCTTGCAAGATGGGCTGGGTGGGAATCGAACCAGGGTCTCCGGAGTGTGAGACGGAGACGCTACCAGTGAGCCACGAGTACGATGCTTCAAAGCGGTACAAAAGCGCCTCTAGTGAATGCGGTGTTGCCTTAGAAACGAGTTGTTTCTAAGGCTCAGGCGTGCGTCACTTGCTCAGGCGCACATTTCGTTGCCGCGCCGAAGGCTGCGTTGCTCGACGCTCACCGCGTCCAATGCGGGGGCGCATAGTCGCTGCACCGTAGCCCATTGTCTTACACCCCTTGGCAGGTCGACGGGAACGCTGTCGCGTTCCACTTTTGAAGGCGAAGCAGAGTAACGCATGAGTTGTTTCTTCGTCTAGCCGAACCAAATATAGCCAAGCAACAGCACTTCACCAGGCTAAACAGTGGTTCAACAACTAAAATAAAGGCTAGTATGCTTCGCATCCTGGGCTTAACCTTAGCTAAGCCACAGCCATTTTTTTCATTGAAAGAATTCACCATTGTCACCAATGGCACTGACTCCGCCTTTGTAATCCTCGCCAATGGCTTCGCGGCTCGGAAAGCACGACGCATTGCATATGCCAGTTTACAAAAGTCAGATTCGCGTCGATACAGCAGGGTTAAGCGGTGAAGCACGCATGAAGTATTGCGGTGAAGCATACAAAGAGTGGGAAGGGGCAATTGTCACGGGACGCATTATGTATTCCTTAATTATACACATGTGCACTCGCCATCTCTTGCCACACTACAAGCACCGATATGCCTAATAAGTGTGCTGGCAGGCCTTCAGTTATTTCGGACGTGCCTGTGGCGATTTGAGCCCTTGGGGGCAGTAAAAGGCATGCATTAATTTTGTTCTGATGTTTTCGTGGCCTCACGGGAGTCCGCGAAAAATCGAATGTTCAGTGCATTTAAACTGCATCCGACTGTAACAAACATTTTCTTTGAAGCACTGCACTGTTACAACAAACACTTCAAACCCGATAAATGCAAAAAGAGAATGCACACAAAGTAATAATTATATCAAAATAAGCCTTCCAAAGCACAAAAGCACTACCAGACTGGGCACACAAAGTGGGCGCTCTGCTCCAGTTCAACCACAATGAAGATGTGACCTCAGAGGTGAGCAAACGAGCGTCTTGCATGAATTTTGAAATCCATGCAACGCCAGCTCAGGCATTGGAATCATTGCTGTCGATATTCACAGGACCTAAACACAGCACCTGCCTGAATGCGGACGAATTTACCGCTATCAGGCAAAGGTGTACGAGGTTGGCAGTTACTTTATGCCATTATGAGAAGATCGGGAGTCACAATGACGTACTACCGTTCAAACTTCATACATTTTAGGCTGAAGAGGCACAAAAAACACAACTCCACGTCTCACAGTTTGTTCTACCTTGTCTGGCTAATGCGCCGCCTTGATAGCAAAATGATGAGACAGAAAAATTATGACATGAAGCAGTAGTTTACGCTTCCAGCTAACTAGGATTTTTTGCTCTCATATCCAGAACCCATTCAAAACCCAGATATGACAAGCTCTCAAAAATAAAAAATACGGTGGGGTTCAGCCTGTGCTTGCAGTCTCAAAATGAAGGATGATTGGAACTACATGCCATTTTGACATAGCTACGAGGCAGGATTTAGTGGTTTAGAGTGATGTTATGTATGAATCAGTTTTTTTTCTTTCTTCTTCTTCTCTTTAACTAAATTTGCAGCTAGGTGCAGAGAGGTGCCGGGAACAAAAATTAAGACTCTGAAATTAAATTCTCAAGCCAAACTGCTGTTGAATTGTAACTACAGACGCCAGTCTCTGTGTCATTAGTTTACGCACATTTTGAAAGTCAAGTCCCCACATAAAGAACCGCTAATTTAACGAACAAGTTACACATAACTATCGCATTTGTAACAAAGAAGTTCGACTGTACTTTATGCGGTCAGTTTATAGCAATGCTTACTATGAAAATCTGACCTGGTTAAAATGACAAAATGACATATTATTGTAAACAGGCTGATGAAATGCTGTAGGCAATGCCCAATAGTAAAATTCTTCTAGAATTTTTGGTGTGGCTGTCTAACATATCAGCATTTTCTACCATGGAAAGCGAAGGGGTTCATTTAAAAGCACCACTTTAGTTAACTGTATGCCACATGCTGCAAATTTAAATATATTATAATGGAGCTCAAGAAGGCCTAATTTTGAACAAGACGCAGACCATCACTCTTATGCTGCTGATGTAAAATTTCACACAGCCGATGCGGACATACCCTGCTGACTGTACTGTTAGACTTAAAGAAAAAAAGAAAAAACTAAAAAACACAGTTGCTTACCCATGCGTTCCAGCCTGTCTGGCCTGTAGAGCTCTACGCAAAAATTATGCCGATCAATCTTTAGCTTGCTCGTTGGATCCAGGTAAAGATGGTTGGGTTCCACAAGTGTGCCTGTAAATGAGCAAGAGGATGGCACAACATTGCTTAGCAGCTCTTAAAATGCAAAAGCATTTACATCTGTGTCTTAAATGCAGCATCAAAATGCTGTCCAGCTAGAAAAATGTATTCCCTTGTTACATTTTGTGGCTTTCTCCTTGAACAGCGAAACTTTGTCCAGCCAAACCTTACTAACATGAAAAAAAATTTAATTATGGGGTTTTACGTGCCAAAACCACTTTCTGATTTTGAGGCACGCCGTAGTGGGTGACTACGGAAATTTCGACCACCTGGGGTTCTTTAACGTGCACCTAAATCTAAGTACACGGGTGTTTTTGCATTTCGCCCCCATCGAAATGCGGCCACTGTGGCCGGGATTCGATCCCGCGACCTCATGCTCAGCAGCCCAACACCATAGCCACTAAGCAACCACGGCGGGTTTACTAACATGAAAGAACTGCAATGATTTAGTGGGCAACTCTTCAAGTTTCTTTCAAAAAGAAAAGGGGGTGGGACAGGGTGAATGCAACTAATACGGTTGATAGATTTTTCAGTAGAAAGACAATGTTCCCATGTGTAATAAACTGAACTTGTCAAGCATGGCTGCGGCAAATTTTGCCATGCATACTGAAGTCAGACTGCATGTGTCAACTAATCAACTAAATAAATTGTCAGCATCATTTCAAAAAAGAAATTAAGGGTTCCATACTTTCCATGTTCCAACAACAAAAGTGAAATATCAACACGAGAGAGAGAGGGTGTAGAAAGGAAAGGAGGCTAACTAGAGGTACTTCTGGTTGGCTACTCTGTACATGGAAAAGGGTGAATGGACATAAAACAAGAGACGGACAGAGCATAAGGGGGAGAAAGAGAGACCAGCACCGAACAAATTAAACTGCCTAGAGTATTAGACATAAGAAACAAGAGGGCTGCCAACCCAAATGAGCTCAACGAAATTGTCACAGCAACACTTATGCTCTAGCACACCACATTTTTTACCATGCAAATCAGCCTGAATACATATTGTTAGGTTCCTTTCTTTATTAGCAGATGCAAATGCCTGACTGCTCAAAAACTATCCCTTGGCCAAGCCCATTTGGCTATGGCATATAACCTTTGAACCAGCTGTTAAGCTTACAGTGTAGTACATAATTAGTCATCTTTCTTGGCAGTAACAAAGCAATTGTATTCTTAGAGAGTGGCAATGCTGCTATTCTGTGTATTATTTATCGATATTTGCTCCATAGTCACTAGAGAGAGAGTCCCTTTTACATTTCCAGCCATTTGTATACTGCAGAAGTGGAAAGCAGGTCAACCTTCTTTTTTTCGAAACAGTTGGTGGAAAAGTGCTTTCTTGTCTTATGTAGGTCCTTGGCACAATTTCAATTGTCGTCTGGTCACCATAGTACGATCGTTTTGTGCTACACTATGCACAATTTATTTATTTTTCTCCTTAAAAAAAGATTGCTAACATTTGCATTGCTGCCATTACGAACTTCGCAAACTGCTTGCTTACATGAGTTACTCCTGTCTCAGGGCGCAAAACAAGCAGGCCTTTACTCGACTTCATTGCAGCATTCAAAAATGATACACAGAAGCGAATGGGAACAGTGCAGCATTGCATCATTTTAGGGTTCCCTCCAACAGAAAGTGAAGTGGTGCAACTGTAGACCTTCACGGAAAACTTCATGCAAGGGCTACTATGCTGTTCGCACTGAACTTGGAGACACCGTGGCGAGTTTTCTTTGAGAGCATTTTGCACAAGTTTTCCCAGTAACGGTAAATTCGTTGAAAATGTGATGGAATTCACTTATAAGTGCATCACTTCATGAAGCGAAAAGGCCACAGATTAGAATTTTTTTTAGCACTCTGTAATGACTGTGACAAAACAACAACTAGCTGGGACAAATTTATAGCATGTTGACCACCACGGTCTGTGAACACAGTGAAAAAAACTGAAGCTGCAATAAACAGCCGACCATCAAAGTGAGTTAATGGCTGGCAGTAAGTCAAGGATGCCTACCAGCCAGCTATGCAATGATCAGTATGCGTGCATTTTGAGTGCTCTGTACATGTTGCTTGTTTCCCAAGGACAGTGTTGCACATATCTAGTCCTGCATAACAAACGCCTTGAACATCACCGATGACAATGCACTGTCGAATGCCAAAAGCAACTAGCAGCCGTAGACGAACAAGAATCGTGATGGTTCTGACTAGTCACACATACGGTTTTTCCCTCCAATGAAAAATGAGCAAATTGACCAAATAAAGTTTGTTCTCAGTTAACTGCATTGCATTTTTTCTCAATTTCATTCTATTTTAAAGCAAATGACAACTGACCAGAACGTGTCATAAGATATTGGGTGAAATTAAAAAAAGGAAAATGCTTAACATTGGTAGGCTTGAACGAAACATTTATGGTTTAAATAGGAAATATACATTCAAATCGGCACAGAAAGCCGTGAGAAGCTGCATGCTGCAAGACCGAACTATGGAACTTTGTATGAGCAATGGAGCCCCACCACATAGCCACACATTGGTGTACACGTGCAGATCTAGGTTTTTTCCAAGGGGAAGTCCGACTTTGAAATGGCAATTGATGATGATAATGGCAGGTTATATTCAGTAATCATTAAACACATCTTGTCCCTCAAGAGCAAAATAATGCAAGAATTGGGAAAAAGGAATTCCTGAGTTTGTCATGCACCATACACTGGCATTGCACACGTCAGGACATCCCCTCCTGGATCCGCATCCGCAAATGTTGGTGTATGCAAGTTAAGTGTTAGTATGGGTGAGCACAGTGTTTGTTTAAAAATCCATTCATAGTATTTTATAGGCATTGATGCTTTTCTCTATGCGTATCGTCATATAACAAGAACCATGAGAAATTCCAGCACTACTGCAATTTCCCACCAGTTTCTACCCACAGGTAGGTGTAAAAGTCTGCGCAAAAGCATCGTTTCATGTTCTAGACATTGACAGGGCCTGCCTCATGGCTTAACCTGGAATTTACCAGAGCAGTTTAACAGGAAATCACAGAAGCATGCACATGTTGTTGGAGAAATAATCCAACAATTCAGGAATAATCATACAATTCAAGATTGCTTTAAAGGGCCCCTCACCAGGCCCCATAGCAAATTTTGGTTATATGCTGAAAGTTGTTACGTGTCCTCTTGGGAGCGTTAGGCCGAAAAATTTTTCAAATCGGCTCATTAATAGCTGAGACAGAAATATTTCAGTGCCGCGAACCCATGATTTCAGGAGGCGAGCTCCGCTGCATAGCGAGACACTCTCTCCACTCACCCCGTCTAGCCTTTGCAAGCGAAATTCCTTCCCTGCATTCTTCCATACCGGACCTCGAGGATCATGTGACGCATACGTCATGGGCCCTGCCTTCAATTTTTTTTTCTCCTTGCTTTTCTTTTTATCTTTTTTTTTTTTTCGGCGCTGCGCACGAGCTGTTGTGATTTTCTAGTTTCGCTCAGCGCACAATTTTGCGCGCTGTGCACAAGGACACATGACTAGCGGTATAATTCAGTGCTACACGAATACTGAGGCAGGACAAGCGGACTGCAGAGCATGATCACGTGCTGGAACACGGTAGAAAATGGCATAGTTTCGGTACCTGTGCAAGTCACTGCACGACTGTGGAAACAAGCAGACGAAGCGGAAGTACATCTCTCTTGCTTTGGTGTGAAGTAAAACAAAAAAACACGCAGAAATTCTGTTTGTGTGTTTTATTCTTTCTTTAAACTTCAATTCATCAATTCAAGCAACAGATCACATTCATAACAGATGGTGCCTTGAACAATTCTCGAAGTCAGGTGTCACCACGAGCAACGTCACTCTGTGGACCCGAGTACCTAGGCGCAGGGATGTGAGCATGTCTCCATCCGGCTTGGAGCGCAGCGGCCGCGAGGAGAAGGGAAAACGGTGTTCGGATTTAAATTTCAGACCTTTCCGCGGCGCATAGCGATGTAATTCTTTGCAAACACAATCGTTGGCACGCATTGTATGCTCTGCGCTTGTCAGCTCAAAATGGCCAGACCTGGTGAGGGGCCCTTTAATGAATCAACACTTGTCCTTGGCTTTGCTCCCTTGTTAGCATTCAATCACTATCACGCTTTTTCCAGCATGCGTCTACATAAACATGGTCGTGCCTACAGATTCAAAAATTCTTAGTGAATGTGTCCCCCAATGTTTTCTGCATTACTGCTTCAGGATTGAGCATTCTGGACGGTAAGCTCTTCATACAGTAAATACGATAGGTACCGTAAAAATTGGTTGTCTGTCCCTTTAGAGCCAGGGTTTGACCTCTGTTCTGGATTGAGCTATATTCTGATTCACGTGGTAATAAGCTCCATTAAGCCACATTTTGAGCCATATTAACAGGTTTTCCATGCATCTGCAAAGCAATTCCTAAAGCTAAAGAATGTCTTTCAACAAACATACCCTATGCTACTTTTTGTTAGTGAAGAATATGATAACTTATATTGTCGACTTTTGTTAATTCGACCCGGATCGGACCGATGAAACTAGTCAAATTAAGAGCTAGGTTGAATTAAATAAGAAAGAAGAAAAATTGCTGTGGTTGAACAGCGTTAAAAAAAGTTTGGCAAGTGATATCACGGTTTTGCTTGCTTTAGGAAAGGACATAGACACTGCTCAGCGCCATCAGCATCTACAATTGCACCACAAGACAACACACAGATGCTGCTGCACCGAGCAAATCGACCTTCACACTGCGTCTCGCTTCAACATGAACTAAGCGTCGAAAGCACAGCGCATACGACGCTACCAGTACTCAGTGCACTTTGTACACACTGCAGATCGCTTTCAAGATATGGGCACCCACACAGCGTATGCAGCAGCTGCCGGCAGTGGCAGGCTAAGTCCCAGTTTGACCTTGGCTGAGTTTGAAGGTCAGATTTACAGAACCAGGCATTTTCTGGGTTTGTACCTGAAGTAGCAGAGTCGCTCTAAAAAAACTCGAAACATACTGCTGGTTTATGTGGCAGTATTTGCCCCCACTCAAACACAACTCCAAATTTAATGCGCACCAATTTATTATGGTTCAAAGTAGAAAACTGAAGTAAGAATTAACATTAGAGCTCCAAAACAATGTAGAAATTGAATGCGCACCCAACCTCTAGCAAGAAAAAGATGGCACCTCAGTTTCTGGCAATAAGAAAAAGGTGACACCTGCGAACCTTAACTTCAGAAAATTGAAATTTATTTACTTGATGTCCACTGTCGTCCCTCAATTTTTCGCAGTCTATGAACAACCAGAACATGGTCTTCCATACAGCCCACAGCATGTCTGATAATCTTCCCTTACCAAACGACTCCGCAATAATCGCAAACAGGATGGTGGCCCACACCTAGATTAACCACTTCACTTGTTTGTCCTATGATGAACACAATTCTCCGAAACGCCAAGAACACATGATGTGGTTTGTTGATGCTGGTTTAACATGTAAAATAATTATCATTTTAATGTGCTTTTGTAATCTGACTGAAAGTGGCGTGTCGTCGTCGTGATGCTATGCAAGCACTCGTTCTGTCGCCATCCATGGTCGCCATCTTGTGACGGCAATGAATGCTGGCTAGGCTGGCTCTGACGGGAGACTGTTGCGAATGCAGTTTTGGTTCTAGTTCCATATCGGATTGAACTGCCCAAGCAATTTTCCAGTAAACATTCCTGCAGAAATTGGGTGAATACTGTAATATTTTATTGAAAGCTAGCGTATAAAGGGCCCCACACCAGGTCTGACCATTTTGAGCTGAGAAGTGCAGTGCATACAAAGTGCACAAACGATCATGTCTGCTAAATACAGTAGAACCTCGTTTGTAAGTTCTGGGGAAAAAATGCAAAAAACGTACTAACTGCGAAAACGTACAATCCGAAATAACTAAAAAAAGTTTGACAGACTCAACTATTGATCTACGTAATGTGAAGTGTTGCACGGATCGTTCCGGCACGAGACGCCGACGACGTGTGTCGAGCTGGTAGTGCTCCGGCGACCAGAGATGCGATTTGTTGTTTTCCTATCGCATGATATATTAAGAGGGCGACAGGAAACCAAAACGAAATCGAGCTGGTGGGCAGCACCGTACGCCGCTGAAGCGAAATGTGATGCCCACGTCATGCCATCTGCAGCAGGGAACGGCAGCGCACTTGGATTATCGCCTACTAAAAGCGGGCAGTACGCTACCAAGACCACTACACACCACACGCTGCAAAACACATAGGTGAAGCTGCTTATCACAATAGGTTTAGTGGCGATAGCTGTGAATGTGGCATGCGACGACCTGGGAAGAAATTTTCTGGTACTGGAATAAGAAACTCAGCGCGCCGCCATTTTCATGTGAAATGGGCGGCTACATACTACCATATTTACTCGCACAATGATCGCACTTTTTTGTCAGAAAAAATTGACGCAAATTCAGAGGTGCGATCATTACGCGAGTTAAATTTCCCGCGAAAAGACAAAAAAATTTTTTTTGGCCTGCATTTGCTGCGGGATGCGGGTGCGGGACACCAAAACAAAAATGGCAGGCCAAAAAATGGCAAGCCGAACGCGCTGAACGCGATTTTTTTTTTTCTTCTCGGGAGTACATTACGTGCATTGAAACAGTTTCTTCCGTATCAGTAATGAATAATAACGTTAATATCGGCAAATTTGCAGCAATAACGTAGCCATGTCCACTTTGAGTGGACAGAAACAGATGGGCGCGCTTAGCTGCAAGTGACATAGAAACGCGTGGGTGGTGTGCTGCAAAAACTGCGGCATCTGTCTTCACTACTATCTTAATACGGCACGTTTCCGCTAAGGGTGGACGAATATCTTAGCTGTGTTACAAGCATCGGTGTATGAATAGGGTACACTTTTAACGTATCAGTGTAAACATGGCTACTATCATTGCCGTGCGCGATTTGTTGCATGCCCACAAGTGGAGATGAAAAGAATTGAAAGGCGCCTTTTTCGTTTTTGCTGACCACAACCATTATAAAGCCTACCCATAATAAAGGCAAGTTTGGTTGTACCTCTTTTTGTTATGGAAGTGCGGAAAGTGATGAAAGTAATGAAATGAGGCATCGACTTAAGAATGTTTGGTGCGTGCAGACCGCTTGGTTTGTCTTGAGTCGTTCGCGTAGCATTCAACAGATGGTAAGTGCGACCATTATTAGCTAGACTTGGCACACGACATATCGCTGCGGCAAGTTCGGGGTGCGATCATTACACAGGAAATTAAAAAAATCTAATTTTGACGACAAAATTCAGGGTTCTGATCATCAAGCAAGTGCGATCATTATGCGAGTAAATATGGTGTTATCGATCGCAGGCACGCCTTGTGCCTTTTCTTGTTCGCATGGGATCTAGCAGTCGGAAAACGTATACGATTGCAGTCTGCAGCAGGGAACGGTGGTACGTTTTGGTTATCACCTATTAACCCTTTGAGGGTCGATTTTTTTCGCCATATGCAACTGCCCAGGGTCGATTTTTTTTATTGCAGATTCCAATTTTTCTGCGGGACCTATTTCAAAAACATTTCCCATAATCTTTCTAAGGTGACTGTAAAGTGAGAAAAAATATTTTTCGTTGGTATATATTTACTGTTTATTCATGAATAACAACAATAAAAAAAGCAAATAAACTTATAAGAATTAAAAATGTGATGCACTGTAATACACATAAGGCTTAGAAAATGAGCACACGAGAATACTTCACACGTGTCAAATGTTCCTGCTCTTACACTGATATTTACGTCCATAGCGTAATCGAACTGTGTAGGTGAGCACACTCAAGAAAACTGTGGTTGTGTGCCCGTCAAAAAAGCAAAACGTGTGCCAAACTTCCGCTAATCATCTTATCGTCAACCTGAGGCAATTAGTTATCGCTAGTCTCCAAAAAAAGAAAAGGAAAGGAAACACATGCACAGCGGCATCCTTCCTATGCACGCCCCTGTGAGCACTAAACAAGCGAGAAGCAGGCGGTAGCCTTTTGAGCGATTAGTAACAAGATAGCCATCAGTTTTGTGAGCCCAAGAAGCCAAAACCGCCCGCGTAACAAAACCCAAACCGCCGCCTGCCTGTGCACGCAGTAGTTATAGACGCGCCGGAGCAAACTAGCTCTAAAACAAACTGTGCAACGAAAACCGAGAAAGGGAGGTGCGAGAAAAAAATTCCCTGTATTCCCACATAGTGGCACCACATGCCAGAAAAGAAAAAGTTAGGCAGTTGGTGCACGTATTAAAGGTATAGACAGCGCCTTAAATATACGGCATCAACCATTTTAAACTTGTTTGCAGCACCGTATATTTATGTCACTGACCCTCAAAGGGTTAAAAGCATGCACTACGCTTCCGACGGCATCATGCGCTCTGAAACAGATAGCCGAAGATGCTTATCGTAATAGGATTGGCGGTGATAGGTATGAATGCAGCATGCAACGACCTCGGAGAAGATTTGCTGGTACCGAAATGAGAAACTGAGTGCATGCCGGCGTTTTCACGTGAGACGGGCGGGCGAGTATCGCAGTGAAGCTGCTGCGGCAGGCGGCTATATACTGTTCTCAATTGCACGTACCCCGCACATTTTCTTGTTTACATGGGATCTAGCGGCCGGAAAATGTATCGTACGATAGCAGTGTGGCGACGTACTGAACGTCGGTGCCGAAAAATCATGTTTTCCGGGAACATTTGAACCGGTAAAAAAATGAGCTTAACTCTAGTGGGTCATTTGTGGCATTCTCGTTGCGAACGTTGGAGCCAAGAACACATCAATGAGGTTCTACTGTATACAACGCTACGCACCACAGAAAGAGCTGAAATTTCAAACCAAAGGCTGTTTGCTGTTCTCCTCACGGGCAATGCGCTCCCAGCTGGAGAGGTGACGTACATGCGCAAGTAAGCCTAAGTACATGTATATGCTGTGACGTCACTCATAGTGACACGTGGCTTCAAGAAATATTCAAGGCAACATCTGTCATTTGTGTAATATGTTGCTTGAAAAGAGAAATTAGAGCATAGAGAAATAATAGACACAGAAACCAAATGTCTGCATGTTTTTGTTTTAGTTCGCACCACAGCAAGAGAGATGTACTTCTGTTTCATCCACTTGTTACCATGTCGTGCAGTCGGGGGTGGAGACTCCAAAACTAAGTCATTTTCTACCATGTTCCTGCGAGGGATCATGCTCTGTGAGCCATTTGTGTCTGCCACAGTATTCGTATAGCAAAGACTTATACTGCTAGCCAGGTGTTGTGCACAGCGCAATAAATTGTGGGCCGCGCAAAGCAAGAGATACACAACCGCTCGCACAAGGGACCGTACTGTCAGCGGAGGTGCACTGCGCAGCAAGAATAGTAAGGAAAAAGAAAGAAAGAAGGCGGCGCACGTGCTGTACGCGTCACGCGATCCTCCGGCTCCTTCACGAGAGAATGCAGGGTTGTAATTTCACTTGCAGAGGCTAGCCATCAAGTCGAAAGAGCGTTACGTTGGCGGTGACACTCAGCTCCTGAAATTATGGGTTCACAGCACTGAAGTATTTACATCTCGGCTATTAATGAACCAATTTGAAAAATTCTTGTGGTAGAATGCTGCCTAGAGGGCACATAACAACTTCCAGGGTATAACTGAAATTTTCTATGCGGCCTTGTGAGGGGCCCTTTAAAGGTAGCATTGAAATTTTACTGGGACAGGCCGAAAATATGTATTTTCGACAGAAGATGATGTGTGTTGGGTGCATTCACTATACCCCAAGCACTGCCAAGGCTGATGCAGTGGCTAATGAAGTCACTACTGCGGTTTTCACTGGTGTTATACGTGCTTGCATGATGACCAGATCAGCCAAGTTCTAATTATCCGGCGAAGGCTGATTTCAGGATCAAAATAATAAAAGTTTCGTCCTATAGAAATGTATGGGCACCGGCAGGGACCTTCGGTCGAGATTGACTTGAACAAAAAGCCAAATTAACCAAAATCGAATCGAAAGTTTACTGTACTAAGACACTCGAAAGCATTTACAGTAAAAAGCAAAATTTTTTGCCTGCCTTGGCTTGCGATTATATTAACGCCCATAGAGATTACCAAGAGTTTCCTTAGAGAAACATAAAAGGGTATTTGATATTTCAAAGTTGAGCAATGATTCATATAAAACTCCATAATTAATTGCGTACAGAATGAATCTGTCACTGTGCATGCACCGGGCCTCAAAAGATGGAAGAGCCACGGGTAGCAGGAGAGTGCACTCACCACCTATGACGATGGTCAGCTCATTTGACCGCTCGCCTACAGTATTCATGGCACCAGTTACAGCTGCGTTGGTCACAAGCTCACAGCCACTGACGTCAAGCAGCCTCAGATCACGACACAGTTCAACGAGAATCAGCACACCTGTCAACGACAGAATTGGAGCATGGTGTTAGGCAGCTGCACAAATACACTGCACTTTTCATGCAGTTCTACAGAAGAAATGGTCTTTGCCATGTCATGCACTTCGCTGCATAACAGGTCACAGGAAGCATAACAATGTGTATACAGTCCACGCCATTGCAACGGTTCTGCATAAAACATACTTTTGGATATAACGGACTGCTCTGTTCCCTTAGTTTGGTCTGCCTATATTATCAATGCAACCAATTCCGCTTTTAATGGATACAGCTATAATGGACCATTGGCTACAACAGGTAAATTTTTTCCTGGTGGTGTAAATACAACGTGTTTTACTGTAGTGACGCGTGTATGTGGCAGAGCACTGCATGCGGAAGTGCACTGTGGTTTGCCCTGCGTTGAAGCAGGGCAAACCCACAGCAGGTGGGGGATGTCGGCTTCAGCATTGCGTGACTTGCAGACTGGTCACCCAGGGCGGGGATATAACTGGTGAAAGTGCAGCCACTTCCGAGTCAGGGGAGGAGTGAGGGCAACCGCGACCCAGATCCTCTGAAGTGCAACCTCCTCTGCACGGGTAAGACTGCAGGGGAGGGTTACCGCTCACGGAGGTATGAGAGCAGGTGTGTGGCGCTGGAGGTGCTCCTTTCTTCTTAAAAGGAGGGTGGCATCATCTAGGTGAACGAGCTGAGGCAGTGGCAAAGTAGAGGTCGCTAGACGGGGCGCAGAATCCGCACGGCTTTGGAAGCTCAAAAGTAGAGTGGGATCCACTCGATGGATAATTTCTGTGGGATGCGTGCCGCCACAAGATAGATCCGCTGACATATTTCAGGGCTGCGACTGACGCATCGGAGGAGCCACATCACCTGGAGGACATCAATGCGGATGACGATGTGGGCCGTGGGGACCATGGGAAAGGCAGCCACATGTTTGACAATGGTCGTTGCTTGTCGCACAAGGTAAAATGAAGATATTGGTTTATGCTAGCAGCCACTGTTATGCGTGAAGAACAAATGTAGCCTATGTTTGCGTCATTGGCGGCAGCGATGCACATGGGTCAGATGGCTGGCACATCAGTGCGAGCTGGACGGCTGCCTGCCATTGTGCCAGGCCTTAATCTTGCTATTATGCAGGTGTATATATGCTCTAGTACGGAGAAACTACTGTTTGTCAGTTACCAGCGCCTCAGAATTTAGAGACAGGAGGACGCTGTGCAGAGTGGTTCTACGATTAACGCGTAAACTTATTTATTTATACGTAATTATTTTAATTTCGGTGTTCTTTCGTTCTTGCAATTGTTTATGGTTAGACAGCTGTATATGCTAGGTTTCGCCATTTCACAACATACAATGACCCTAATTTTGACTTTGGATATAACGGACCTGTTCCTCTGGATTATCACAGTCCGTTGTAAGAAATGTTGACTGTACAGCCAAAGAACGATACAGTTAAATCTCGATATAACGAACTTCAGTGTAATGAAATTCTCGATATAACCTATTTCACTTTTTATAAATTCTTGTCTATAGAACACCATATACTTTGAACATCAATATAATGAAGTGTGTTTATACACGATTTCAATATAACGAAATTTCACTGCCACCCCGAAGGAATACCAAGGCAATTAATGGAAACTTCCACAGACGCAGATGGTCAAATAGTTGAATTATTTTGAGTCTGCTTGCAAATGTACCTCTTGAATCACACGCCGTGCGACCAGGAGTGACCACTGAAGTGCAGCAACATCATGTTCTGTATCAAGTCCAAGTGCAATAAGATCCTAACATGCATTGCACGCTGTATGCTTCAGGCACGAGTGAAAACATGCAAGGGTAAACTGAGAGTGATGGTGGCTCGATGGAAGCAGTCTTCACGCACAAGCAAGGGAAAAAAGCGGAGGGGGGATGGGGGGGGGGGAGCGGGTTGGCAGAATGGCATGCATCTCCTTTTCTATCGCGGCCGTGGCTGCGCATGGTTGTCAGCTTTGCTGAGCGCACATGCAGCTCGCGTGCCCTGTTTAGAGGTTATCCGCTGTGTGAGCAAAGACTTGGCAAGCTGAGATGTCGTGGCATTGTGCGCTGTCGGTTGTGCAATCTAGAGTTTCAGAGATGTGTTGAAGAGAGAGACAGCTGAAGCATTTGCTCCCCCCTGTTGGCCCTTTTGATGATAGCATTGTCGCACTGCAGGTGACACTATCAGCTACGTGGCTGGAGTGGATGCAAAAGCGGGGCTGTCTTCGCTTCGTACCGGCAATGTGAAGATATCGTTGGCATGGCATGAAACCATATCTTTTGTCGCCGGCTCTCAAATTCAACAAAATGGTGCTTTACTTTTTCTCCTCATTCAAATTTGCTTTTTCCGAGTGCCTGATAATTAGGAAAATTTTGCAGCTCCCTCTGCATAAAAAAACTCCATCAGCGACTGTACTCATTTGCTTAAAAGATTGAATTTAAATATTACGAAATTTCAATATAACAAAGCAAATTGCCAATTTTATCGACTTAGTTATATCGAGGTCAAGCTGTATAACAAAAATGGATGCAATAAATTATCTCATGGAGTCGAGTAATTCTAAAGTTCAGTTGGCCATCAGTGCATTTTGGCCAGCAGCTTAACATGGCTATGCCACAGCTGGAGAAGCAAATGTGTTGATCCCATGTGAATGCACACTGCACAGAGGTGATTTGTAGGAAGCACATGCGTGTTATTTGGCATTTTTCATATGCCACGTATCGGCATGTTAAGCCACTGATGAGCCATCAAAGTCAACAGGAATCCCATTACTAACCTGACAGAGGCACAATACTTGTGTTACTTTCGCATGGACCCGTTTTCAATAAATTATTTTGCATCGATACAAGCATGTACTCTTATAACGAGTACCATATATAACGAAGGTGTTTGCATGTCGGACGCGATTCCATTTATAACAAGGCTCGAGTGTACTTTGAAGGAAAACACTAACCTCCATCAGACACTTGCGGGCATCCACGAAGTTCGATGCTGTGCAGCAAACCCTGGCACGACAGGCTGCCCAGGCCAGAATCCGTGATCTGTCGAGACAGCCAGGGATAAATTAACAAAGGCAGAGCACTTGCGTACTGGACACACAAATGCACGACAGCTCTCAAAGCACTGGGCCTACAGCTACACGTACCAAGATAATATAGTATTTGCAGGATGGTAATGTGCACCAAACTTTCAGCCAATCAGAGACGATAACACGTTGAATTCAACATCATGGCAAAGTTTGACAGAGTCCAGAACTGTCTCGCGACGTTCACTCTTAAGTCTTCTTCCTCCCTCCTCGAGATTAGCAACCCTGCAGCAACGTGTGGATTGGACTAGAGAAACTTTTGAGTGGCAATGACAATAGCTTGGCACTATTGCAGTTCTGGTTTATTATTTCACTAAACAAGCATCTTTCTTTAGTAGATTCCTCCCTCCAAACAAATAGCACATTATAATCGAGTATAAATACGGTACCCCCAAAACTGTTGGCACTGTTCAAAATAATGCTGTTTAAAATGTGTTGCATACATCTTAAACCATACTTCAGGAGATCATAGATACAAAACAGAATTGGACAATTTTAACACATGACAGGAAAAGTTCGCTTAATTAGATTAGATTCATGTGTCTGCTGGCAGCACCAGAACATGGCCCCGTAATGAGCTCCATTCTTTCTTTATTTTTTTTTCTTTTAGAGCGCAGCTCTAATGCATTCATTCCTGCATTTTGCGTCAGCAGCATCCTCGGCATAACCGAGCGAACGAGCACAGCGAAGGATGAAATCGTTAACATGGAGCACAGCGAGGGATTAAAGACTGCAATAGTGAAGAGAGAGCGCAAGGAGGAAAGCAGAGGATAAGAGTGCTATGATGCATGCGGCAGACGTCTCGAAGAGCTAGCTGGCATTGGCATGGGAGGAACATGCTTGCAATTGTGGTTCTGCAGTTAGAGCATGAAGCTGCTGCGCTCCACGTCAGAGCTTTGATCTCACTATTGGGCACTTGAAATGTTTTTTTATAAACTGAGGTGACACTGGAACCTACCTACCGTGAAGTGTCTGCGAGCCAAAGAATGCTTAGCATTAAAACAAAGGGCCCAGTTACTATTAAAATACTGGTCAAATTCACCGAGTAGGTTGTAATATTGTGAAGATTTGGGTAATCTAAATTAGCAAAAAATTTTTGCAAAAAAATTTCGCAATGAAAGAAGATGGGGACAACACAATGCTCATAACTACTCACTGCCCTCATAAAACTAAACAAGCTTTTAAACATTTCATTACAGTCTAATGCCGTGATGCCAAAAAAACAAAAGGAACCTAGAACTAAACCTCAAGCACTGCATGAACACGGTTACCTATAGCTAAAGCCAGTCACACAGATAAAAAAGAGAAACAGGAAAGCTTGTAAGACCAGACATCAAACTCTGCTTACCTGTCCCAAGTAGTTCAGCTTTAGCTGGCGCAGACCAGGGCACCGCGACAGGTGGCTTAGCGCAATGTCAGTGATGCCGTGGTGGCAACCGGTGATGTCCAGAAACCTGCATTAAGCACAGCTCATGTCATCAAAACACTAGTTTCACAATGATGCACTTTCTACTTAGTCATCCTGACAACTTCATGAGGTGCCACGTTTAAATACTGCACAAGAAGGCACACAGACAGAAGAAACCTAAGCTGGCACAAGTTCTCTTCACGCCTGTCACTGAAACGGACTACAATTTGGCAGTGTTACATTCAATATCCTGAATAACATGCATAAGATATGCGCATATAAAATGATGTCCAAAATGCACTCGCACTGCTGATAAAATGCTCTTCGTCTCGGCCACTGCATGTAATGACCTCAGTGATTGTACCCATCATTGTTGGGTACAAGTTGGATATTTCCGAGGTGCCAGGTAGGTTTAACCGTAGAGTTTCATACAATGATTACCAGAGGGAACTTTGGCACTAGTGTCTACGGGAGCTACAATGGGGGTGGTTCAGCCAGTATTGGAATTATGGGAAGTACATGGATTTGACTACACTTTGTCCTTCTGGATTTAGACAGCTCTGTGACTTAGTAAACTTGTCATTTCTAACAGGGTACTGCATAATAAATAATTAAATAAACATTATTAAAATTGTCCGACAGCAGGATTCGAACACAAGACCTCTAGCAAAGAAACCGGACATTAAAACCATTACGCCATGGAAGCATGCATTGACAAGCGAAATGAAATACCCTTATGAATTATCGCGGGCGAGCCAGTGCCTTGAGATGCTTGGCACATTTCAATCTGGCCACCTCGACAAGCTGAACCATTGCAGTTTGTAACGATTGTGAATGTTCGCAGCGTTTTCTACACTTTGAAAAGTATAGGTTACTCTGAAATTTACGACAATGAACGCATATAAACCTTAATAAACAAAGCCACAAGAACGTCTGAACTCAAAAGCATAAAGGCCAGACAAATCCATGTACTTCCCTTAATTCCCATGGTGGCTGAAAGACTGCAGAACCACAGTTCCCTCTAGTAATTATTGCAGGGAACTCTATGAGATTAACTACACAGCCTGCGTATTGAAATTACTGATCAGTGCCTAAAATAAATGTGTAGCGACGAAATAAATACGATACGTAACAAATTCCTCACTTGCTTTTCTAGTTTTCTTCTTTCTATGTAATTTGAAATTCTGCCTTATCTGAATATTTCCCATGGTCTGATGGACTGTGACATAACAAGATCCTACTGCGACTTCATAAAAAGCCAGTCAGGATATTGCACCCCTCTGTGCTTCTTCTCCTATACATGCATTATTCCCAATTGCACAGTATTTTAATGCACTGATTAATTTGTGCTTTTTAATTATTTAAAACAGAGCAAGCAGTACAGAGGAAGAGACACACCACCGCCGTTTCACACCATGTGCAATGCCAAAGTTAAAAAACACACAGACTGCATTAGCAAATCTCAAAACAAACGTCATGACAGTGTTTGTAGGGATGTTGAACTCTCCCACGACCCCTGACATTCGGCTTCCTGGCACGTCTTCCACATCTCCCAATCTTCGGTTTTGGCACATGACACGCATGACATGACACATGACACAGTTATAACGCGAGTTCCATCTCACAGGCACGGACAACTTGGGTGCGAGAGAAACTAGTTTCCTTCTCTACAGCTACAGGATGGCAGCAAGCACAGACGGACTACACGCTCCTTGGCGTGGTTAAAAGGACTGTCCCAGGAAAAGGCCTGCTGTTCGGCTTAGGTGCATGGCAACATCATGGGCGAAAATTGTCACTCAGGCGCACTTCAGTTCGCAGGACGGGACCCACAAACGACTCCGGCTGCGGTTCCCCACATGGGCAAACATTCGCGTGGTAACCTTGATCAAACTTACTTGATCCTTCATCGTGTCTGCATCAAGAAATGATTCCTTGTATTTTAGCTGGCTGGCTTGATGATATAAAAGGGATAGTAAATGCACTCTATGTATGCTCCCACTACAGTGTGCTGTGTGCTTTCATACAAGGGCATTTGCCCACACAGACAAATTTCAGGAGGCACCAGCGTCCTCACAAGTTAAAATGTTGTTCCACTTGACTCCACAGACACTACAGACTCGGTGCTACTGCCTGTCCTTGCACAAATAAACAAACATTTTGCCCCTGCATTCTTTTTTTTTTTTTCCTTTCGCTGGGCTACTATACTACAAAGCTCGTAAGAGAGCCCACATTTCAGCAAGCGGCCGACTGACCTCAGTTTGGTGCAACCTGCGCATATGGCTCCGATGACCACATCATTGACAGCCTTGTTGTGACTCAAATTTAGTTCCTCCTGCATTTTCAAGCAAAAGAAAAGAGAGAGTGAGACGTAACAGTTCCACTGTGTCTTTTTAGTGAGTGTAATACGGATAGTATATCCTGACAATTTCTAAGAGCTTACACTGGCTTTGCTTATGCATGAAGGCAATAAGTATTTCTGAATTAATCAATGGTAGCAAAAATAAAGTAAATGTAAGAGCGTCTGTAGTCACCAATTCAAGTGAACTTAAATATAAAGGTGCTAGGACAAAGCTGGTGTGTGGGCCTCCCCAGTGTGACCAGCACAAGCGCCAAACAAAAGCTTTATATATACATAAATAGAGTGAGAAACAGAAGATGAATACAACCGCAAGCAAAAAAAGAAAAGTCATAATTAGAATGCGAAAAATAATATGCAACGGTTACAACGAATTGTTGCATGCAAATTATTAAAAAGTTCGAGTGGTGCGTTTTATACTACGATGCAGTAAAAATTTTCTAGAAGACGAAAAAAACATTTTTGATGTAAGTAACTCTGGTGAAAAATATATGCATGTAAAAATAAAGAGAGACATGGGTAGGTTACAAACAACAGTGAGTAAGGAAACATTTTTCTTTTTTTTAGTAAAAAATAAACATCACAGTAAAAATAACAATTTCACTAGCTGCTTACCAAGAGGGGCAAGTGGCCAATGGCACCAATACTGTCACCAGTCACTACAGGAGGAAAAAAGATTACAAATAATACCAAATCAGCCACTAGTAAACTGTGAGCACCAAAAGGTTCAAGGGAGTACACAAAACCATACATCTAACAATTCAACGAAGAATAATTGAAAAACCTGCTTACAATTGAGGAATGATCCCGACAGGTGGAGCAACCTTAGCGCCCTCAGGTTCTGGTTGTAGGAGAAAAAATAAAAAGAAGCAGCAGCTAAAAATGTGTATGCTATCTTTCTGTAGGTGCTTTTGGCAGAAAGGCATCCTAGCCCCCCAAACACAATTAGGCAAGATGTAAGCAGCGCAGAAAGCGCGATTTATAACTAGCACCTAGGAAAATTAAACAGTTATTACGGTGCAGAGAGACATTGAAAGATGCATCATAAATGAGAATACGTAAAATGTGTTTATATCAGAGTTGTAAACGTTACAGAAAAAAGTAACCAATTACAATCATCGTACCCTGAATATAAACGCACACACAATTTTCTCGGGTTTAAGAGAGAGTAATCAAGGAGAGGAAAGATAGACACATCAACCAGATGAGCATTCGGTTTGCTACCCTACACTGCGGTAAGAAAAAGGGCAATAGAAAGAGGGAAAGAGTGAACACTGTATGAAGCCAAGCACTGTATGCAGCCAAGCACCGTGACACCAAACTCCCATAGCTGGTGATGTGTGTGAAAGAAATCTGGAATGACCCAAGGGCCAGTGGTCGTTGTGCAAATAGGAAGCTGCGGATGAGCTATGAGACTTATTCGAGTTTAAAGGCATGTTTACTCAGCTTTAAAGGGGCCCTGAACCACTGTTCGGGCTTGGTGAAAACACGCAGTCCGCGGATAACATATGCAGCTGTGAACATCTCAGCCAAATTTTGCAATTGTCCGCAGCACGTGGAGCTTAGAAGTGAAGCCATCTTTTTCTCAAACACTCTCTTTTCAACAGAAGCCTGTTGTTCACTCTTTTCAGGCAGCTTTATTTTGTAATATAGCAGATTCCTGTATGCATCCACTATTGGCCAATAGCCAATGTCAATCAAGAAGGTTGTTTGGATCAGTGCGCTTCTTCCTACTGTTACTGTGTACTGTCGTTGACAGATTTTCCAGACCTCTTGAGGACCGAAAAATCATACGAAAATTCGAACAGTCTGAAAAGCTCACTCACTCCAAAAAATAAAATTTGTTAGGCTTACAGTGGCTTACTAAAATCTCTAATAATGCCCTGCCTCATACTACGCTTGGCAGCAATCAGATTTGGTTGTACTTGTGCAAGAGTGATGTCATCTCTGTATATAGTCAACAAGAGTGTCATCCTTCTGGCGATCTCCGTTGGCAGAGATCGCCATGGACATCGAAGAAACAAGCCATGTTATTTCGCACCACTTGGCTCTCACAAAGGCACAGGAGGTGGCGCCAATCACATAAATGTGAAGGTGCACAAACATACACAAAGATGCGACAACTGTTCCGAGACACACCTGCTCAGTGGACACACCACGTGCAAAATAGGAACCGAAACTTAAAAAAAAAGAAGGATCCCGCATTAAGTGATTATGACGATAGTGCTGAACGAAAAAAGAAAGGAAAAAGAAAAAGTGCCGTCCCCTGGAGCGTTTTGTCAACTAAGCAAAAGTGGTCAGAACCTCCAAAACGGGAGGATGGTGCTCATTTTCTATTGATAGCGTGCGCCTCCCAATCTTGGAGGCTATAGATGGTTTCGCTTGCCCAAGGAACTCCCGGTCACTGGATTTATCAGTCTACTGCGCTGGAACACGAAGTGCATCTTTAAGTTGTTTCACTATGCGGAAAGTCTATTTTAAAGTTTTTAGATAAAGGAACTACACATTACGCCTCAAAGACTAATACTTAAAATTTTTTTGTTTAACTTACGGCGACCTAGAGTTGTAAAACTGTTGTTATATACAGAGGAAAAGTGTTGAAAATCTGCGGGCTTAGATTTTAATGCACTCCTGATACTTGATATAGCCGCCAATGCCTTTCTTTTGTTCACTATACAGTCGAATCTCGTTAATTCAAACACACTTAATTAAAACTTTCACTTTATTTGAACTAACTCTGTTGTCCCGTCAAAGCGATGTGTATTCGAATGGGTGAGAACCCCCGATAATTCAAACGCGCAAGCATTTGCAACAGTTAATTCAAACATACTGAGCTCCGACAATGCTCTCAGCAACGTGCCAAATCATGCGGCGGCGCAAAGCATAGGAGAGACTTCTCAATGTCGCGCGCCAAGAAAAAAATAAAAGCCATGGCGGAAATTTGCGCACAGGCATGTGCAAGCATGCATCACCGATTACTTCTGTTCATGACAGGTTAGTGACTTCTGCTAGTGTCGCAGCACTGCCATGTACCCATAGAGTCAATGTATAAGGACATCTGAAATTTAGGACGTAAAAAACCTTCACCATCCGACTTTTCTGACTTTTGCCATGTCCGCAGGTCCGAAGCGGCATTAATCGAAGCCACGAAATGGCATTAATAGAAGCCAACACCACCGCCAGTTTGATTATTGTGTCGCCTCGAGCACGCTCTCGCACGCAGATCGCTGGCAGCCATAGCCACAACTCGGCAACTCTAGGCCTAGCTACTTTGATGTTTGCTACCACGCAGAAAGCAACTCCCGTTGCCCCCTCCAACAACGGGCATTTTTCTCAACGATGCTCAAGTCCCTCCAGGCTTGAACGTCTGATGATGTCTCTGCGGCGAGCACAACTTTTCATTTGAAAGCGGTACTATAGTGGCATCGCCTGTACGCCGATACGCCACAGGTAAAAATGTAAAAATGGCGACGTCGCTTGTGTATTTCAGTTTGCTGATGAAGCGGCCAGTAGCGGCTAAGGTACTGACTTTTCTAAATGGCACTAGCTATGCACCATATTTATCGTATTCGATTATAAACTGATGTGCTTTTTTAAAATCATCGAATTGAGGCCGACCCTAGAGTTTCGTATATGATTATTTGAAAAAAAAAAAATATATTGGCCTAGATTTGAATAAATATGTTTTCTTTTTTTTTTTCTGGATTCGGACATTTGGGGATCGGCTCAGAATCGGGGCCGGCCTAGATTCGAGTAAATATGGTATATATATATGCATATATATTTTTTAACGCTGTAATTTATGCCGATAGTACACATTATACAAAGAACAAAGAAATATTGTCATTCTAATCTTGTCCTTGTGGCCAAATATTTTTTCAAATAATGTGTTTTTTCCTTGAATTCTTTCTTATTCAGTTTCCCCAAGGCAAAGTTCTATTGTGCCTGCCCATTCTGCTGCTCAGTCAGTGACAAGGAAGATCTGCATGAAAAAATATGGCAAATGAGGGTGTCTGACTGCACCTGGCAAAGCAGGAGCAGGTCGTGGTCCGATATCTGGAGGCAGTCACTCAGTGTCAGCTCCGAAAGGAAGCAGCACTTGGTGGCTATCTTGGAGAGGCCCGTTGCAGTCAAACCCGAACAGCCACGAAGCACGAGACGACGCAACCGAACCCCTGCCATGTGGAAACACTGCAGGCGGCAGAGACAGGAATGCATGCATTTTCCCTCAGAATGGTCTAGCGCCAAGTCACACGAAATCTCACACCAGTGATCATATACTAAGATGCGACAACTTGATAACACTGCCCCTGGATGCAGCAAGCACATAATACCTATGGGTACTCAAAACAAAAATGCTAGCGTACCAATCTTTGTGAGAACTTCACTGCTGCATTTGCTGCAGTGATCCCTGCACTGCCTTGCGGCATTAAATTTCATCAATCGAGCAGGAATGCAGGGATGCATAGCGAACTTGCACATGAACCTTTCTATACTGGGCTGCACACCTCAGTGAGTGAAACTCTTCTTTTGTCATGGCTTCAATGTTCCGAAAGCGTTCTGTGAGCACCCCTGAATATGAATACAGTCGAACCCACTTACAACAATATTCAAGTGCTACGAAAATTCCATTGTATAACTAATAACTGTTATAACAGAGTTGCACGAAAAAATCAAAACGCGCTCTGATCGCGTGTAACAAGCCACGGCTGTCGGCGTTAAAGAAGGGCACTGCTATAACAACAGCAAAGAGGAGCCATGGGTGGCAAGCGATACGGGAGCACTTGGTGGCCCCAAAAGGGGCCTTTTAAAACTGTGAGAAGGCTGCTGCTGCAGCCTGTAAGCTTGAGAAATCCAGAAGAAATGCAGAGGCAAGATCGCCACAAGTATCCTGCCACATACTTCTCACTGGCTTGCATGAGAAAACCCGAGATTCATCAGCCTTGCACGCTTGCTGACATCCTTTTCCAAGGCATCCAAGTGCTCCACATAGTGCAGCGAAAGGTTCCTCGTGAAAATGAAGCCCCGGAGGGACCGAATCATCTGCCGGGCCCCCTGTGAGGACATTGTTGAGGCAGCCTGCCCTACCCTGTCATCGCTGCCGTCTTAGCCGTCGCTGTCTGATAGAAACACATTCACGACGATCACCTCATCGGTTAGAAGCACTTAGCTACCAAATGTATAGCCGTCGCTTTCTTTTCACCGGCAACGTCGTGCATTGCCACTGATCAGTGGGCAGATCAGCCATCTTCTTTGTCGGCGGCGAGACAAACCAACAACAAACCAACTGTGTTGGTTTGTCTCGATTGGTCAAACGAGGCTGAGAAACCGTGTAGCCAGGAACGATTTCGACGCAACCAACATAGACGAACGCGGGCTATTAAGCTGTTTGCAGAACTGCACTGAATGAGGAGCTAGCGAGCAACATGCGAGCAATCTGCGAGCAGCGCAGTTGGCACAGTCCATTCTTGTTTTGGAGGGTTGGGCAGCG
The DNA here is from genome assembly GCF_023375885.2 of Dermacentor andersoni. Classification (NCBI taxonomy): domain Eukaryota; kingdom Metazoa; phylum Arthropoda; class Arachnida; order Ixodida; family Ixodidae; genus Dermacentor; species Dermacentor andersoni. The sequence continues at coordinate 109,522,939 of NC_092816.1, read as the reverse complement.
TAGAACTCTAGGCGCAGCCCATTCGTGTTCGGAGGGGTGGAAGGGCGACGGGAGAGAGGCACGTGGAAATGGCTGGAAAATGAGCGCGTGGCGACTGTTGGAGCAGCAGCCCATCGTGCAGCAGCTCGAACTTTTCGGTTTATTTTTTTGCTTTTCAAGGATTTCGCATTTCACTATCTTTCGGCTCGGACACCCCGCAGCCAGACATCATCGTTATAACCGATAATGCGGCATCGGGGCATTGTAATAAGCGGGTTATTTCACTATGAAAAACATACAAAAGTTGATGGTGCAGCAGCTTATAACCGATATATCATTAAAGACAGTATCGTTAAAGTGGGTTCAACTGTATACAGTAAAACTTTGATAATTCAATCTCGGTTTAGTAGAAAATTTAGTTAATTCGTACAATTTGTGTAGTCCCATAATTTGAAATGTAAATTTTTCTCATTTGAAAAGACTGCGCACATCCACCCGGATAATTCGTAGTTTCCGGGAGTGGCATCCGAGACTGGCACGCTACAACGCACTTCAGGCTTCGCATATCTCGCAAGCGGTGTTAAAAATGTGGCGGCTATGACGTGTTTCTGGCTCCTGCATTTGCTTCTAATGTTGGCTGCTCTTGCAGTTACATACCATATTTACATGATTCTAACGCATACCGAACTTTTGTGGGTTTAATGCAAGCAATTGAAGTGCACCTGAATGTAACATGCACCTGATTTACTAAAAGAAAACAAAGCATGCCCCTCATGTTTGAGATGAGAAAAAGCATGACACACAGAATTTGCCTTCACAGAAGAGAAACATGCTTTTAAAATGATATCGACTAGCCCGTACCCAAACCTTGCTTCAGTTTTAAAATGGGCTTTCATAACGTAAGCGCCACATCGGCATTGCCATTTGCACCATATTGGCCTCAGATCCAATGCACATAGGGGTGGTACCGTATTTACTCGCATAATGATCGCACTTTTTGTAAAAAAAAAAATTGACGCAAATTCAGGGGTGCGATCATTACACGGGTTAAATTTCCCGCAAAAAGAAAAAAAAAAATTTTTTGCAGTTCACGTTTGTTGTGGGATGACAACAGGTCAACAAATAGGTGGCTGCTGCTGCATGTTGTGCGGTACACCAAAACAAAAATGGCGGCCGGCGGAGCAAGCCGAATGCGCCAAACGCGATTTTTTTTTCTTCTCGTGAGTACATTATGTGCATTGAAACAGTTTCTTCCGTATCAGTAATGAATAATATCGTTAATATCGGCAAGTTTACGGCAATAACATAGCCATGTCCACTTTGAGGGGACACAAACAGATGGGCACGCTAGGTTGCCAGTGACATAGGAACACATGGCGGGCATGCTGCGGAAACTGCTGCATTTGTCTTCACTACTATCCTAATACGGCAGGTTTCCGCTAAGGGTGGGCGAATATCTTAGCTGCGTTACAAGCGTCAGTGTATGAATGGGGTACACTTCTAACGTATCAGTGTAGACGTGGCTACTATCGTTGCCACTCGCGATTTGTTGCGTGCCCACGAGTGCAGACGAGAAGAACCGAAAGCCGCCTTTTTTGTTGTTGTTGACCACAACCATTATAAAGCCTACACATAACAAAGGCAAGTTTGGTTGTAGCCTTTTTTTTTTTTTTTTTGTCATGGAAGTGCGGAAAGTGATGAAAGGAATGAAATGGGGCATCTGCTTAAGAATCTGTTTGGTGCGTGCAGGCCGCTTGGTAAGTCTTGAAGAGCCGTTCGCGTAGCATTTGACAGCATCTGACAGATGGTAAGCACAATCATTATCAGCTAGACTTGGCACATGACATATCACTGTGGCAAGTTTGGGGTGCGATCACTACGTGGGAAAGAAAAATTATCTAATTTTGATGACAAAATTCAGGGGTGCCATCATTACGCGAGTATGATCATTATGCAAGTAAATACGGTATGTGGTGGCAGGTTATATGTGCAAAAGTATAGCAAATACAGTAAATGCATGGCTTTCGAGATCGGACCAAGAAAGCCGTCACTGGGACTGCAATTTGAGCAAGCGCTTGAGTCTACGATGTGGGCGCTGGTAAGCTGTACAACTGACGGTGCTGCAGTGATGTATGTGTTTCCATCTGCTACAAAGAAGCGAGTAAGAGCATCATCAGCGTCGTCATAATAACAATGGCACTGTTGCTTTTCCGTTTATGGCTTTTTCGGTGTAAATAGTACTAGCTATGTCGCATGTTTTCTAGTGCTGCTACATTTTCTCCACTGCTAGCGTGTTGTGTGCATACGATTCCTGCAGCATGAAAAATCTCAGCCACTTGCGCATTTCCGCTAGTGTACAAAGACAGCAACTAACCACGCTGACAAGGCTTCGTCAACCACTTGAACGTAGAAGCGGACCTGCAGACGTCGTACGCTAGCATGCAAGACAAAGTCCCCGATAGTGTGCCAGTAGGCGATGGCAGGGATGATAATGAGTCCCTGAACATCGTCCACAGCTTTGTCGAATGTAGCGGTAGCGACTGTGAGATGCTGCACACGAGTAGGGGGCTACGGATCATGACCTTCGGTGGAGCAAACTACCGTATCAAGAAATCCCACATCAATGATCCCGACTAGTCATGCTAGAAGAAAAGTAAACATGGCAAGCTTGTGTTGTGCAGTTCTACCAGTTTATTCCTTCTGATTTTTTTTCTCAATTAGAAAACAAGATCACGTTTATAATTTTGAGCAATCCAGCAGACTTCAAATTAACGAGGTTTTACAATAATAACTGTTTCTTACCTGACCAGATAGCTTGTGCAATTCAGTCAAGTCCAAATGTTCTAAATACTTGCACAGATGAAGAAGCCACCAAAGCCTGAAAAAAAAAAAAGATACTTAAATTATACTGAACATGCTTACATAAAATATACACAGAAACACTACACACACACACACTCACGCATGCGCACACGCACGCACACACACACACACACACACACACACACACAAAGAAACAAATCCAGGCTCACTTGAATAAAATTAGTATGGATTCATGGACAAGCAACAGAAATTTATGTCACTATTTTCAAAACTCTTTGTATAACAATACAAACAAAAGGAAAAAGGTACAGCACAACAAGCCCACTGCATACGTGAAGCAGCACTTCGTGCAGGAGCACCAGTGCAAGGCATAATGAAGGACTTACCCTTTCTCCCCAACGTCGCTACACCTTTTCAGCAAAACAGTCTGAAAAAGGTCACAAACGACAAGGCACTGCATTAGCTCAATAAGCCTTGCAGAAAGACGGGACAAGATTACAGTACCAATTTAACGACTACAATGTATCCAAACTCTGAAGCAGCTTACAGAGACTACGTATAATAATTTGAATGTTACACAGTGCAAGCACCTTGTGAGATGGTACTACTCATAATCCAGCAAAATGAACCATGATAATACATATTACGGTTGCAACACAAACCACAGCTCTCTTTCAAACGATATACAGTTAAACCTTGAAAAATGAACTTCAATATAATGAAATTCTCGATATAACAAACCATTTACCTTTTCATAACCTCTTGTCCATAGAGTACTATGTAATTAGAACCTCCAATATAACGAAATTTCGCTTCCACAGCAAAGAAATGCCAAGACAATAAAGGTAAACTTATGCAGACGTAGATGGTCAAGTGACTGATTTACAAGCAGCTCCTTGCAAACGCACCTCTCAAATTGCGCACAGCGCGACAAGAGCGACCTCCAAAATGAAGCCGCATCACGTTCCTTAAGAAGTCCAAGTGTAATAAGTTCCTATCGCGTATTGCAGCCCGCGCACTGTGTGCTTTAGGTGCGAGTGAAAGTGTGCGAGGGTGAGACAAGAAAGATGGCTTCGAGTACGGCCTTCCCGCGTGAGCAAAGGGATATAGGGGGAGGGGAGCGAGCTCGCGGTAACGCCATCAAGCATGTGCAAGGGGCGGGGGTAAGTTGGCACATGCGTCCCTATTTCTGGTGCACCTCTCGGCCATGGCTGCGCATGGCTGTAAGCACAGCCGAGCACATACGCAACTGTGCACCCTGCTTCAGAGGTAATCTGGCGCGAGTGCAATGAATGGGCGTGCTGAGATGGCGTGGCATCATGTAAGCCGTCTTGCCGCGTGTTTAGCATTGGAAGTTGCGCAATCTCGAGTTTTGGTGACCTGTTGGAGCGAGAGGCACACAGTGTTCACTCCCCGCTGCCGGCGCTTTTCCAGATAGCATCATCACAGTGTGGATGACGCTTTTAGCCATGGGGGCGAAGTGCACGTGAAAGCGTGGCTGGCTTCGTTTAATTCGCACCGCAAGCATGAAGATACAGTCGATGTGGCATGAAACCGTATCATTCGTCACCGCCTCCCAAATTCATCAACATGAATTGTTTTCCGATTCAAATTAGCTTTTTAGACTGCGCGATAATTCGGAAAATTCTGCAACCCTTTCTGTGTAAGAAAAATCGATCGGTGGCTGTACTTATTTGCATAAAAGGTCGAATTTTTATTCGACAAAATTTCGATATAACGAAGCAAATTTTCAATTTTACCTACTTCGTTATATTGAGGTTTAACCGTACTTGTACAAAGCAATGTGCATTTATGCAAGACCACCCATAAGTGCACCAGGGCTCGCATATGTAGCATATTGTGCAGCAGATGTCCAGACAGCTCAGTGCAAGTGTGCCCTTTCCACTTTGCTCTTGCTTCACTACAAGCACATGCACTGTCCCTCACATGCTACACATTCTCCCTGCGATATCAAGAGACCTCACCAACCTTGAGCTTTGGGCACTTTTGGGCGAGCTGCTGGACAGACACATTGGTCAGCTGCACACCAGACGCATCCAGGTACTCCAGGTTGGGGCACAGCATGCCTGCACAGTCCGCATCACAAATTAGCCTAGCAACAGCTAAGTACACATACAGCAGGCAGCTTACTCTGTCTCCCCAATAGTGCTCATGAAAGAACTTGCACTGTATTCGTAATTGTGCTACAGATTTGATGCGAGTTGTTGGTTTTCAACATACTAGGCTTGGCTGCCAGCACTCTATCGATGTGAAAGAGTAATCTTGGAACACCATGTCAGGAGTTTCAAAAGTGGCTCGCCGAATGTTGTACAAAGCCTGCATGGCTCTCCCAAGCTTTCATTCATGTCATCATGCAGTGGAATCTTGATAAACGGAAATCACTTAAATGGAACTGCCTCTTAAACGGAACACCATCCTCATGGATGGCTGGTTTTGTATTCATGCTGTTGTATTGAGCTTTGTCTCTCAGTAAATAGAACTGCTGATAAACAGAACCAATTTCCCAGGTCCCTTGAGGTTCTGTTGAAAGAGAGTCCACTATATATCTATACTGTCTTAAGCTTAGCCACTTGCTCCTGCCTTTCAAAGGCCCCACAATGTGGGTCGCTTGCAGCTGTGTACCGTATGTGCGGTCTGACACCAGGTAAGAGTTTGAGACCGCTGTGTTTTGTGACAGCCCGCAAGTGGGCTTTCATGAGCTACTCATATGCAGAGAAACAGTAAATCTCAATTTTGTTGGAGCTAAAAAAGTGGTGTACTGCTGAAAGGGCCTAGACTAGCCCAGGTCGCAACACTTGCATAGCAGTGTTCATAATGTTACACACTTTCCCTATATGTGAAGCTCCAGACAGGCCTCGAAGGAAAGCCACACATGGCACCTTTGAAGCCATACACGATCTCATTAACTCCGTGCACTGCAGAAAAAACTCGGGGTGTCATGATTCAAGAAGGAATGCGAAACAGGAAGGACTCGTCTATTGTCTGCCACTAGTTTGTTTTGTGTGAAGTGCTGGCTGAAGTGCTAAAGAAGAGAGCTGGGCGAGTTGGTGATGTTGCTGTGACACGATGGAAAAAAGAGGGGGGACAGGACAGAGCATTCGTACTCCAACTTATCAAAGTTGAAGTACCAGCACTTCGTCCTGTCTCTCTTTTTTTCTATTAACAATTTTTTTGTGCTATAAACTACGTCACAGCAAAGGCTGGCTGATTAGCATGATAACTGAAACTTTAGTGGTACACAAAAGGGGAGTAGCTTGTTTGAGAAGTGCAGTTAGCGTATTTACTCGATTATAACACGCCCTCAACTGTAACGTGGGCCCGTGTTCCATGACCAAAAAAATTCTTAAAAATGAAAACCTCGATTGTAACGCGCACCCGTTTTTCATGACCCCCCCAAAAAAGAGTACAATACCGCGCACCTCGTGCTTTCATATACAAATACTATTTTCTCTCATTTCGGAAAGTCAGATTTATTCCCAATACAATAAAGTTGCGATGAATAAAAAGACAAATGGAAGTGGCATACCTTGCTGCCAAGATTTTCACTGCGCTGGTACGAGTCACATGGGGCAATAGATGTTACTCGTCGTGACTATCAGACAACTCCTTATCTCTATCAACAGACCAAAGCATTTCATACTCAGTGCCGTCCACGGCATTCGAAATCCCAAATTTTTAAAGGCCTTGTTAACCATGGCAGATAGGATCGTGCAGCATGCATCTTTCACCCATCCAGCAAAGTCCTGCAGCGAGGCGCGCTTCATTTTATGGGCAGGCGTGAATTCGTGGCAGCCTCTGACAAGCCATTCGGTGTAGAGCGCCCGAATTCTATCTTTCACTGACGTGCTCAAACAATCATCGAGCGGCTGGAGCTGCAATGTCATGACGCCGGGTATCACGACAAGGTCAATGTCGCGTGCAGCCAGCTTCTCCTTGATGCACTGGTCAAGGTGGCACCTGAACATGTCGAGCACAAGCATCCCACTCAGACCCAAACTGCCGCTGGGTCTCTTCCGCCAAATGTTATCAATCCAGTCAGCGACCAAGTACGTGGTCATACAACCTTTTTCATTTGCGTGCACAATCACACCACTCGGAAACACGATTCCTTTCAGAAGCGTCTTCCGTCTGAAGATAAGATACGGGTGCAGCTTGTGCCCATCTGCAGTGCAACAAAGCATTGCGGTGACTAGTTTTTTTGTTGCCGAAAGACAAAACGCGTACTTGCTTCGCCCCCTTCTTTTCAATGGTTGTGGTGGCAGGCATGTCAAAGTAGAGTGGCGTCTGATCGGCATTTCCAATCTGTCCGAAGTGGTAGCCGTTTCTATGGTGCAACCTCAAAACGTACCGCTGAAAACTGTGCAATCTCTCTTCATATTCTTCAGGCAATTTTTGGCATATCCCTGTCCGCCTTCGAAGAGAAAAGCCTTTTCTTTTCATAAAGTTTGATAGCCAGCACCTGCTCACTTTGAAGTCACTCCGCATTAGCCCTTTCAGTAGGGCTAACTGCATCGCCTGTACTTTGAGCAGATCGGTTGTCACAGGCCACTGTGCCACTCGCTGCTGTTGTATGTATTCCGCGAGCAGCTCTTCTATTTCGGCGAAGCGGCCCTGCTTCGGTCCACTGAAACCCTTCCTTGTTGCTTTGCTGGCAAAAATATTCTCCTTCTGTTTGCACCAGTCCCGCACGCAAGTTTCAGGAACTCCGAACGCCCGTGACGAGTCCCGATTTCTGTCCGTCTCCACGCACATGATAACTTTCCTTTTAAATGCGGCATCATGGTGGACTCGGCGTGTCTTCACATTCAGTGCTTCCACACTGATTGAATAAATGCAGAAAACAGGAAGACAGGCGGTAGACTAGGTTACACCAGCGCCTGGTTATACATACAACAAGGAGGTATGCACATGGAGGAAGCTACGGCAGCTAGGCTAGAAGCGCGTACGAGGCGGCCATTTTTCTAATGCCAATGGCAATATGGTAACGCGGATTTGGGGTTGTACTCGATTCTAACGCGCATGCAATTTTTGTACCCGTTTTATCGGAAAGGAGGTGTGCGTTAGATTCGAGTAAATACGGTACTTCTTATTCCTGATTTGCCGACATGCCCCATAGCTTACACTGCACTGTGCAGAATTCATGAGACGGAGCACAGTGTACGCCACGCCCACGAGTTGACCCCAGCCGCAAGTGGCAAGGAATGTGGCAGGGGCGCCAAGGTATACAAAACCTGGGGAGAAGGCATGCGCACCACATTACTGCAGATACTACTGGCAGGACACACTCACTGATGGCCTCGGCTGCCTTGTAGTCGAGGGCGTGTGAAGCAGAGGGCAAGTCCAGGCTGCGCAAGGACTCACCGCAGCGAACCAGGAGGGCTCGGAGAATGCTCACAGTCAGCGCTGCACAAACAAGGACAGTCATGAATTAGCCTAGCCATTCGCACAGTGGCCACACGTGGCAGCCTGCGACAAACAGGCAAGCAAGTCGATGGCACTTTTTTGCAATGTTTGTGATTTCCTTTCATACTGGTATTTTCAAACTAAATCGGGAACATTATATTTCATCACGTGGCTGTGCTGCAAGCAATGCTTATGGGAACCTCAAAATTATAGACCAGTCATGAAAATCGTGAAAATACCCCACAAAAATCAACGCATTTATTCTGTGAGCTGTAAACTTGAATATTATAGTGGACAGCCTAGACATTATACATTAGATAACTTATGCCATCTATGCCGTTACCACAGATTGACAGAACTGGTGGTTGCAATTATGCATTTTAAGCTTCCACAATAGCGTTCGTCATGTGTTCATATGCGTACATTACATGAATGCACAGTCCATGTGTTGTGACATGTTGCCACAACACACGAACCTGTACCACAGCATCAGAAATGTTAGGAATGTCAAAAAGCACAATATGATTGCCTTGACAAAGAAAGAAAGGCTGCATGGTGTATACTTTGGGGCAAGCTTTTATACCTTAATTAGCACATTTTGTGCTGAACGCAAATAGAAAATAGTGCAGTGCTTTATCCACTCCAAAATATAACCTAGCAGATAAATAACTGCAATGAGCTCAAGTGCACCATATGAACATTGCAATATACCACCACAGACTACTAGACTGTATTTTTTTTTTCTTACTGTATAGCATCTAAGTCAGACATGCAAACTTAGTGACACTTTGTGCAGTCGCACTTTGCTTTGCTGAGTATCACTTTGCCAGCATGGTCCTAGTACTAACACATAGTGCCAGTGTTTAAACGAAGTGTCATTTCGGATTGATGACAATGATGGTCTACGAAGTCATAGAGATTGATGCGGTTTCCATCATTTTGAGTTTTATACATGAGTCCTGTTTTATTAAAAATACTTATTTGTAAGAAAAATTTGAATAAAGAAAACAATTACTATGATCTCCTTAACAATGCTGATCGTTTTAGCCAATACAAGCAAGGAACATATCCAAAATCCAGACAGCCACGATGGCAGACTCTCGTGTTGGACAATACGATGGGCGCCAAAAATGAACATTTCAAGCATGTTTTGGCTTCACCGATGCCACCAGAATGCTCATAAGATTTAAAACCACAGCTAAGTCGTCTTTGCATTAATGGCAACTTTGGATTGAGTCAGCTTTTTGCGCACAAGATGAGGACAAAGAAGAGGCTGAGACACACGAGTGCAGACTTAAAGGAGTGTTTTATTTTGAAGAAAGTGACCACATATATAGCAGAATCTGTGACACATCACATGGGCGCCGCCTGCAGAAAATTCACATCTCTACGCAAGAAGGATAGCTCTTTGCTGGAAAGGGCAATGGACGGTTTTGACACACAGGTGTCACCACACCTGTCAATCAATTCCGCTTTGATGATTTCTCAGGTTAACTGTTCACGATGTTTGCTGACAATTGAGCATGCGCTATACACCGATTTACGCGTGACCGTATTTGTGGTGTCTGCCTGACTATGCATGCAATTTCTACAGTGGGCATCCAAAAAAACCCCTTTCATTTCTATCACATTGTAGCAATGCTCCCATAGCCTGTCATTAAGGCATCGTCTGCTCTGGCCAACATAGTTGGAGCCACAGTTCAAAGACAGATTATAAACTATTCCTTCAGCACAGTCAATGCACTTTGTCTCTTTTTGCAAGCAGGCTCTTTGGGGGCAGACGCTCTGGTCAATCTGCACAATGATTGCGGTTTATTAGGAGCGGGAAAAACCATCTTTACATTGGCCCGCTGACTAATCCTTTTCAGTCGATGCGATATGCCGTGGATGTACGAAATAACCGCGACTTTCTTGTAAAGTGTGGAAGACTGAGCGGCATTAGTCATTGGTGGTGGCACGCGCTTCAACAGGGCTTCAGCAACGTTAACGAGGACAAGTATGGGGTACACCACGTTCCTGAGGTGAAGTGCCTGCTCAGAGAAGCTGTCGGCCAGAGCTCTGGGCCAGACTTGCTTAAAGAATTGGACAGGCATAGCTTCGCAATGCCCCTTTTTACCACCTTTGAATGGGCTGACGCATACGCAAGCGGCGCCTCATTAGCACGAGGCTCAGAGCTACCAGTACGGAGCTATCCTTCTTGCGGAGAGATAGGAATTTGCTGCGGGCAGCGCACGCGTGATGTGTCACGGATTCTGCTATATATGTGGTCCCTTTCTTCAAAATAAAACACTGTTGTAAGTGTGTGCTCGTGTGTCTCGGCCTCTTCTTTGTCCTCGTCTTATGCACGAAAAGCTGCCTTCATATCCTACCAACATGCCCAAGCATTCACCTTATTGGATTGAGTGTTTTTTCCATTTATTCTTAAAGTAGTGCTATCGAGGGTACACACTTAACGCAGTGAAGCGGGTTCGATGAGCACACTCACTGGCAAGTGCACTCTGCAGCCAGTGTTACTAAGCTTTTTCATCCTAAGTGACACTAAATCTGTTTGTCTCACTGGGGCATAAACCACTTAGACAACAGCTATCTGCTACATTTGTGTTCTGAGCTGCCTGTATTTGAACCTGTACACACAACACAGAGCATGGGGAAGTGCGGTTCCCAGAATTAGTAGTCGAGGTCCTCACTGATGGCACCGAAACCATGCTGCACAACTGACGGTGAGTACCTTGTCTGGAAAAACTGGCATAACCGTGCCTATTAAGTGCTATAAAAGTTACAATTTTGGCTTGTACGATGCGTAACAGGTGCATCCTATGCCACATACGCTAATTGGTACAATTGCTAAAGAGACATGTCCCAAAAGTGTCATTCAGATGTTTACACAATAACCTCCCTGTTAACCGCCCAGCCACAAAACGATGCAGCCCACTCACGCTTTCCTTCGCAGATCGAGAAGACACCCGAGAAAGACAGCTTGTCCTGGGACCTCCAGAGACGGAGTGCCAGCCGCCGCCAGCGCTGGCAAACTGGGAGTACATCGGCAGACGTGTGAATGGAAAAAATCACTGCATGTTGCATAACGATCACTGGACCTTCAAAAGGTTATCCTTTCCTCTCGCAAAACTCAAACATGCAAAGCTCACACCTGCAAGCTGTTAACTCTATAACTAGTGTTCAATGTGTTAATTTTTCTTCGAAGGTTTATTGTCTCCTGACAATTCAGTCTTTTCCGGTGAATGTACTTTTACAGATGGCCATCCACCAGCTTTCCTGGCGAATAATTTTTCACATCCAGGTTATCAGTTTGCTTTAAGTGGCTATGTGGTTCACTGATTTCCCTGACATTATAACGTTAACGTGACTCTCCTCTTCAACACTGTAGTCGAATCCAACACTGAGAACGACAAAAGTTTTCTAGAAATGGCCCCGCATGGGCACAATGCCATTTAGCGAAGGGACCGTGCAGGAATGAAGAGTGAGTGCATTTTGTATTACAATACAAACAGAATGAAACACTGTTGTTAACATCACTAGCTTAGAGAGCACCAACAAATAGTACAGAAAAAGAAATGATCCAGTGGATCATTTTACAGGAAGTGAACAGATGCAAATAAGAACAATAGTAAAGAGTGCCAAGACGGCTGGCACTCTTTGCACCACAGCTGAGCACTGGGTGATCGCTGGGGGGGGGGTCAAAGGCAGTGATAATGCGTTGCAAAGTCCATTGCTTTCATATGCCACCATGCATCAGCTCAGTGTCCCCAGTGCCAACAGGTGGCACAAGAAAACCCGGGCCACCATTTGGGCCAATTATGGCATTTTAATCACTGAGCACTGCAAACATTAACCCATTCGCTGGCCAAAGGAAGCGAATCGCCTGGCAGCTGCATTTTGTACTTCTCGAAGCCACTGATGGATGGCAGCACTCGTCGGTTTATCTGAGCATGATCGCATATGTTACCGATAGGTGGCAATAGTTACCTGTGTTGCTTGAACGCACTTCTATACATGATTTTGGTTGATTTTGAACGTCTTGAGCGGAAGAAAAAAATGTCGCCGTCTGGTGGCTGGTGCACTCTTTCCGAGCATGAGATACTGGATATTATCTTCGATAGTGACAGCGATGACAAGCCTTGTGACGACAGAAATTTCTCTAAGCCCTCTTTTGAAAAAGAAAATGGATCTTGCAGTAGGTGTCACCCAGATTCACCAGAGGATGACGGCCCACACTGGAGTGCTTCAAGCTTTCTCACACACTAAAGCGCCTGTGACTTCAAAAACTGCCCAAAGTAAAATTTGAATTATACTGAAACAAACTTAAACAAATGTATGTTCATGGTGTAAAGAAAAATGAGCGTACAGCCTACCACTGCTTTCGGTAAAAAGCACACAATATGGAAGGCCCCTCCATGCATGAGGCGGATGGCAGCGAATGGGTTAAAGAACATCAGATGGTCAAAGTTAATCCACAGGCTTCCATCAGATCTCTTGGCAAGGCTTTAGCATTCATAAATTTTTATCATTCATCAATGAATGCTAAATAAATCAATTAATTAATTTCAGTTACACAATCATTTGACAGTGTTGAAAAGCCAAAGCTAGACGGGTGCTGCTTCGGTTTGCTACACAGCTATGATAATAAGGCAAGCTTTAAACATACGACAGTTACCTACATGTCGGAGTAGTGAAAAAAATAATGATAATAAATGGCATAAAGAGTAATATGATATATTTTATGAAGACAGACCAACTGCGAATGTCTTAACTTAAGCTGGCTTACTATTAACGAAAAAGAAAACGAAAAACCAAAAGCTTCTGCAAGTGAAAAAAATATAAAGCAGCAGGTTTCTATTTGAGTGAGACAAAACAAAGAGGGGGAGAGGATGCCCGCACCTCTCTCAATACGGATGCGTGACTTGATGTCAAGCCAGGCGAGCACCATGAGCAGGGCGTCATCTGGCAGGTCGTCCACGTGGTCCACCGACCGGCGAGGGGAGGGAGGAGGGGTCGCTGGGGTCACGTCGGCCTCCATGTCTGACTCTTCATCACCGTCCAGTTCCCTCTGCATCAGTTGCAACACAGACGCTTTCCCTGGCAACAGCAGCCGTGCAACCGCACTGTGCCATCTACTATTACTCGTCCTTCATTCATTTGCATTGTCATCATCCATTTATAACTCTTATTTGACCAACTGCAAGAACAACTATCTTTGATTCGTTCATGCATACCATGCGTGTCACTTGTTTGCATGCACTACTGTACTTGCATAAACATCTAAGAACAGATTTTGGAAGTTTAAAAAAAAAAAAATAGCTTATTACTGTTATGAACAAACTCACATTTCATAAAGCAACCTCAGTCGGGCAACACGTCAGAAAAAGAGAAATGACACCCACAAATGCTTGCAGAATGGATGGCTGCCTAAATTCTATTCACCGTCTCTATTCCTTCTCACTGCTCGCATAAGTAGTGCTACCTGCCTTTGCTGCACCATTTTGCAACCAAAGTGTGCCAGGAGCCAGCCTTGGAGAGTTGTACTGCATAAAGACTGCAGCTATATTTTTTTTCCAGAGCTGAGCTGCCTGGTGGACAAGTTAGGTGCCCAAGAGAGAGAGAGAGAGAGTGCGTGCGCAGACTGTGCTGTCCTCTATTTGTAGCATGATTCCTAATGCACGAGCAAAGCAATTTCTTGGACTCCCAATTTTCTGGATTCAAATGGTTCTTGAAAGCATTAACAAGTCTCAATTCCTTTTCCTGCCCATACACTTAAGCTCAGGACAAGCACTGCAAAGTTTTTGAGGAGACGAGCTTGATTATTTGCTGCTTTATTCCATTCAAAATTTTTTTTAATGCTGTTCTATTACATCACCACGCTGATAGAGAGGAGTAATGCTGGAAACATTGGTCCCGCACATTGTTCACGTGGGCAATTCTTTCGGCAATTGCAGGTCATTCCATGAAAGTCCTAAATGAAGTTCATGTGAAAGCTTGCTGACAGCATACCAAACCATACTATGGAAACAATTTTGTAAACTCTAATCGTTCCAACCCTTAAATAGCCATGCAATCAAATACTTGCCTTTTCGATTGGTTCCATGGTTATCTGTAGCACAGAATTCATAAACTTAGCAAAGGATTAAGCACCAACCTCATAAGACACAAGAGAACGAAGTCAGCCTGATGAAAATGTTAAAATTAAATGAATGAACAAGCAAATAATTACCAGACTGAATATTTTTTGTTAACAAACAAAAGCACTCAAGTGCCAACTCACAGCAAGGGCCCTTCGCTCAGCAGCCACCTGGGCCTCTTTTCGAATTTTGGATACCCTTGTCTTGTTGGCTGGAAGCAGCCGCAGCTGCCTACATGCACAGACACACAGAAACACGAGTCAATGTCAAGAGATAAGTGATCACAAATAATCCTTAAATAAACCCCTCAGTGGTCACTGTGCTTCAATAACACTATTTCGGCAATTAGAGAGCTTAAATTTTGTAACTATGCGCACTCAGTGTCAACAAGAGTGCACTGGAGTGTGGCGGTGCATCTCAAGCAGCCCCTTGTCATAGGAATTGCCGTGGGGCACTGTTGAAATGTAGCCCAGAAAGAGTGGCGAGCCAAGGCCTCTTTTTCTATATGCGGGCAAACATGTCACTCGTAGCGTTGCTCTTTCAATTCTTAGCAGAATTGAGATACTTTCTTAGCAATTGCCATGGTATCTTCTTGGTAGAAATTAAAAAAGAAAAAAAAATACAACAGATTAACTAAAATGTTTACTACTTGATATTTGCCGTCCTTGTTCCAACCTACTGTATGCAATAAATTTTAGTGTATCAATCGTTACGAGCCAGAACATTTGATCCGGGAGCATAAAAATCACATCACTGGCACAACCACTTGCCTGCCATCAAGCTCCAACTGGTCGGGAGGAGCATTTCTAGCTTTTTCGGCCTCTTCGACCTTGGAAAATGTCACAAACCCATACCTGAAAACCAAAAGGTGAGAATGTGTCAGATCAAAGTTGTGCAACTTAATTGCAGGCTGATGCCTTGGTGACAGCGAAAACACCCAACTTAAGTACATCTTTGCTTTTACAGAAATGTTCTTTACTGCCTGCGCTGTACTTAATTTCGCATAATGCAGCTGTATCTTACTGAATAACTCTTATTTTGTTTATCCATATTTTGTAACTGTTCGGTCTGCCATTGCGGTCTATGGCCAGGATTCTATGTTTCAATGTACTTTTTAACAGTATTGAATAATACGATAACTAATAAAATTGCTTGGTATATTCCATATATTGCTGTCTTCACACGGAACCTAAAAGATATTCATTTGTGCATGCAGCATGCAAGAAAAAAAAAAAAGTATTTACAATGCTGGTTATGTCTTATTAGCGGTGAACTTCAAGATTAAATTTTTTTTTGGCTAGTATCATTATAATAATATTATGATATTATGGGTACAGCTTGTTAGCAACACGATGCACTATAAGCTTTAGACATTTCACGATGATCAACTGAGTAGTTTTCTAGTAAAGGTACATCAAAGGCATAAAAAAATTGAAAAATAGCATTCTGAGAAGAAGAAAAACTTTATTCGGCGAAATATTCAGAGGAAAACACAATTGTATGTGGCGAACACCACAGATGCAATGCACAACAGT
This sequence comes from Dermacentor andersoni, assembly GCF_023375885.2. Lineage (NCBI taxonomy): Eukaryota > Metazoa > Arthropoda > Arachnida > Ixodida > Ixodidae > Dermacentor > Dermacentor andersoni. The sequence continues at coordinate 109,507,044 of NC_092816.1, read as the reverse complement.
AATGCCCCTAATGACAAAATTTGCAGTGACAACTAACAAACTTGTGATAGGCTGCCTACAGTTTGCCTAGCAAGCAAAATTACTCGATAAAACACAATATGTAGCAACCAAAGCAAATAACATGGCCCATAAATGCTGCGTGCATCTGCCATTTTCAATTCACAGGGTGTGCGATCTTTGGTGCCATGTTTAAGTGGCTTAGAGTGCTCGTTTGCAGTCGCCATTGCATTGACTTGCTCCTTGGGCTTTGTAAAATGTTTTGGTGCCAAAACCTAAATACTAATTTTTGGTCGGTTTGCCCGACCATCCTGCCTTAAGTGATTTTCATTTACCGAGATTCTACTGCACACACTGAGTGTCTATGCATTAAATAACATAAATATAACCACCACCCACGCTTTAGAGAATAACGGGACTTGCCACTACTGCCGGGAAGATTGCAATGGCCCAGGATGGCTGAAAACTACTGGTTTTAATTCATTGATGGTATGAAACAGCTCATGAAAAGTTATACCAGAAAGCAATGTGGCAGGCACAACAATGAAAAATTACCTTGGGGCTAGGTCAGATATTTTTGTCGAACAGGCACTATCAGTGCATATTCAAAGGCAAACAATTCTGAAATTATTCCGACGCGTTGTTCCATTTCCAGGTTCCCCTGTATTTGTAACAGTAGCTTAACTCAGACTGCAGAACGTATGCTTGGGAGTGCCTCCTGCTTAGAAATTAACTACAGAGTGATCACATGATGTACTTCCACGTAATTACGAATAGCGGGCCTTCTGGTCAGTTACTTACTGTTTGCATTTCCATTAATATTGTCGGTACATCTACTTACTTCAGTTATAAAATAATCATGCTTTAACCTTTCCTAAATGAATGCCACAATGTGAAGAACTAGCTGGTCTTAAATTTGGGACAGGGTGCATTCTTGCATCATGTAACTGTCTCGTAAGAGCACATTAACATTACCGCTGTCTCACTTCAAGAACAGAGCTTTAACACACAGTTTCTAACTACGCTGAACACTGTAATAAACTTTTGTGGCCATGTCCATTCCATGTACACAAAATTAATGTTTCATTCATGCTATACCAATTGCTTTACAAAGTGCACTGAGATGCAAGACAGCTTGCTTTGGAAGTCGAAGGACACTGAGTGAGAGAAAACAAGCCTTACGGGCATATTTCCGTGTAACACACCTATTTCAGTTTTTTGTAATGACACCATAAATTTCTCCCTGGGACAGTAAATGATGAGAAAAATTTCAAGTCATAAGTGGCTAAATTACTTTTTGAGCCCAAAGTCAACTCTCTCGAATTTGTTTGCTAAAGTTGTCCCCTCAGTAAAAAGCCAGTTAAACCAAATCTATAACATGCTATACAACATGTAAAAAAATAAGCTACAGAATGATTTTTACTAAAGTAGCTATGCATTTTGGATTGGTGGGCGTCCATATGAGAAGTAAACAAAGTGCGATGGGGACAAGGACAAACACATGTTCTCGTCCACAACAGGCATGTTCACTACTCACACTGCACAAATGCAATAAAAGAGGCATGTTTGAAAATTTAGTTTGGCGAGTGAATGTAGGAAATAAGTTTAAATGACAGATGGCCGAACAAGAGAGAATTGTGTGTGAAGAGACATGCCGTAAAAAAAAATTCAAATTTAGTCACTGTATGCAAGACACTACAGAAGTGAATAACAAACTCCACAATTGGTGGATTGAAATGAAACAAGACATTATATCTTCAGCCATTGCTTATGCTTAAAACAACACCCACACTACATTCTTGTAAAGTATAAATTCTGCAAAATACACAGAGTAGTCGCCCACCCCAGCAGAAACGCTGCAGACGTCGTCATTTGCTGACGGCTCCAAAGCCTACACGTGCACAATATGGGCAGCTCGCAATTGCTGCCACACAGCATTCTTTACCTGCCTGCATTCTTAGCTGGACGTGTCTAGATGCATGCCTCACATAAGCACAAATATGGTATGCGGTTGTTATGTAAGCGATACTACTACAGCCACACAACCATACAAAGCCAGCAGGCAAAGCATAAGGGTAACTAGCTGTGGTTGAAATTGAAATGTAAAAAATAATGAAGAAAAGGCAACATGAAAGTAGGCAAAAAGATTACTTGTCGCTGGTGGCGACCGATCCAACAACCTTGGCATTACGTGTTCGATGCCCTACCAATTGTGCTACAGCGATGGCCATCAATCTGTCTACTAACCCAGGTATTTATGTGTACTAGATCTAGCCCTGGGAGTGTTAGCCAGCACCACGCGGTGCCATGGCAGGCAGATGTGGAACACCCCGTTTTGCTCAATGGTGTCACGTAACACATCAACTGATAAGAGCAGGCACGTGCCTAACAACACTTGTATGCAACCTAACGTCATCAAGGTTGCCAGATTCAAGACCCTCACTATGAATGATTAAGGATGGAAACACAAAGACCCGATTTTTGTTAATCATGACTGTATAAAGCCAGCAGGCAATGAAGCCAAGGTAAGCATAGGGGCAATTACCTGTGACTGAAATTGAAATGTAGAAAATAATGAAGAAAAAGGGGAAATTAAAGTGGACGAAAAGATAATGTGTTGCCCACAACCCCTAATGTGAAGATTGTGGATTCAGTCCCCACTGGCAACAATTCAATTTCAACCACAGCTAATCACCCCTATGCTCTCCTTGGCTTTATCGCCTGCTGGCTTTATATGCTCGTGATCAACAAAAATCAAGTGCCTCTATTTCCCTTCGCCACACTACTACAGCTACAGCGATTCAGAACAAAGATTATAAGACGAGGCTAACTGCATTTTACTTTTGAAAGACTGTGATGCATCTCTGATTGCATCAATGAGTACAACTAAGTAAACCTTGCTTGGATACCATTGACAAATGCTTACAAAGCTTACTGACTGATTATTTGTCACAAGTGATAATTTCTCCAAGTTGGCTCTACATCTATTTTTTTCTCCTATGTACACTGAGACATCACACACACCTCTATTTTGAATAAATTACATTCAAAAGGAGTGTACGTGATCCCTGAGGATATTATGATAGCCAATGTGAGCCAAAAGGTACGAAAACCAGAAGGCCCAATGGGACACCTCAAGTGTGCAGGCCTTTTCAATGCTATTATATTACTAGGATTCAAGAACAATGTTTAAGAGGGTAATTTAGCACAGTGTATACACATTAGAAGCAAAATTATGAAAAACGCGTGCACACCAAGTGCTGCACATGAGGAATGGTAAACAATGTCAAAACTACATTTTAAACAACACAGTACTAATTGCATGAAATGGTTACTTTATTTCTTCAGCACATAATATTTTATGACTTCCCAATTCCTTTAATTCTGCCCAAACTTACTTTGTGATTTAAAATATGGGTGGACGAATATTTGAAGATTCAAATGTGAGTCAAACATTACATACTAACTATTCATAATTCAATGTTTTTGAATAGCCTAAACTAAACAAATATTTTGCAGCAACTGACTGGCAAAGTCTGGTTACTGTTCTCCATGTGCTAAACATATATAGTAAATTACGAAAAGTGTAACAACAACAAAAGTTTTCAAAGCACTGCAGTAACACAAAGGACCATGCAAGCTTTGTTTTCAATTTCACAGCAGAAGCCTGCACGACAATCAGCGATTTCTGCTTGTAGTCTGTCATTTATGGTGTATTCCAATGGAGCAGTCAGAGCAACTTTTTCTGCTTTTTTCGGAGCAAATGTGTTCCAATGACAGAGTGAGGGCACGAATCGCGGATTCCAATTGGAGATCAAGAGCAGATTTTGAGTGGTGATCACTTCGTGGAGCATTCGAAGCTGCTACACAAAAATAAGCAGGGCGGACCAGAACACTGCATGATGTATTTCTTTCCCGCATGCATTTTCAGTTGTTTCTTGCTCCCCGCACTTGGTGGCGCTGTGGTAGTCGTCTATTTCGTGGTTATGGCAGACACCATGGATGACTTGTGGTGGTGCGCTGCATTGATTTTGATGCTCAATAGTGACAGATCCAACTCATATTTCTAAAGTTCTGATAGAAGTAGTGGAGAAGTTCCCCTTCCTTTCTCACGCTATGTGTTCTTGCAGTGTGGATTGAGGACTTGGAGCTCTATGCCAGAAAGAAGTGCTCGCTCGCAAAGTTGGTCTGCTGCTCCGTCTTTGCCATTGGAATTCACCATTAGTGTTTTCAGTAGTCTATTCATGTAGCAGTTTTATCTTATACGCTACAACCAGTATTGTTTTCCTAGCAACAGGCCTTTCTATGTGTGTCTGCAGCACACAAATCCTCCAGCAGCTTTTTTTTTTTTCCCCACAACCTTTTTTTTTATGCAACCATTTAGTTGGCATTTTTGAAACACTTGTCATACAGCAACCACTGATTCTTGGAAACCTTGTTTGCAACTAGACTGTAAAGATGTTGAGGCTATTCGTGCAGTTTTTAATAACGATTAATCATTGTGTGTTTAAAATTGATCATTTGGTCCAGCTATCTTTTTGCATTTGTCAGTACAAATGTGGGACCTTACAACGAAATAAATAATACTGTGGCAAATATGTATATCTGCATTTGACTAATCAATATTTGCTATGATATTTGGTACTAACTATTTCTATTTTAAAAAATGTGATATTCTTCCACATATAATTAAAGATAAATTTAGAGCATTACCCTTTGGGCCAACGTTTGATGTGGTCCTGTACAATGGTGCAGTCCACAACTTTCCCAAACTTGCTTAAGAAATCACGCAGTTGACGCTTTGTAACCTGAGGGAAGAAAGATTGGGAAACAAAATACTTCGTAATTCATTCGCTGCAATGTCATACGACGCCGCTAAATGCAATACAGGGTTGTGTACAAGGAAAACGAACCAATGATCTTTACGAGAGGCAGCATTTACACGAGCACTAGCGAGCTATCAGTCTCGCTGATGTGCCACTTTCTGTCAAACTAAACAGAAGTCTCGCGCACGCGTACAAACAAGTGTTTGGCGCCGTCGCGTCACCATTGTGAACTGCGGCCGCAGACAACTTCAGCGGCCAACAAACTCGGGGGAAAAAAAAACAGGAAGGGAACCCGAGAAAGGGGACAGGTGAAAAGAGCAGTGGAAAGAACTTTTATCGACGGCTGCTGCTATCGTGTTCGCGCAATTTGCGCAACGGCGGGTACCCGCAACTTACGAGACGAGTGGCGGAAGGGGATCGCCAGTTTCGCGTTAAGCATTTTCTGACGGCAACGACGACTACACTGCACTTGAAGGAAAAGAAAACAACGAAACAGGGACACGAGCCGAAAAACAGAAGCACGCTCGTTTCGAGACACACTACGCGATAGAACCCGAAACGCCGGCAGGTTCTGCGTTAAGCGTGACGGCGTTTTGGGCAACTGAAACGAGTACTACAATGGAACCCAAACAAAATAAACTTTAAAAGTCACTGGGAAAAAAAGATAATAAGGATAACAGCACGCGCGTTTCGAAATATGCTTAGGCCGGGGTACAAGAAGCAAAAAGAGGCGTTGGCAAACGTCCGAGCGAGCGTCAACATAAACAAAAGTGTACTACACCCTGGAAAGGACCACGAAGCGCTTGGACCCAACCCAGGCCCCACCACTCACCCGGTAACTGATGTTGCCAACGAAAAGTTTCTTTTGGTAGAAGGCCTCGTTCTCCTTGACGCTGTCCGCGTCCTCGGGACTCGTTTCGTCGGACTTGTCGTCTTCCATCGCGGTCTCCATCTTCCGCCGAGCCGAGTCGAGCCACTCGTTGTCGAAGCTATTGAGCCCGGACTCGGACCGCCTAGGGTCGAAGAAGCGACACTTTCTAGGGGAAGGGGTCTTGCACAGCCGCTCGCGCAGCTGCTGTTCGGAGAAGATCCAGCTCTCGCGGATCGGCGTGGACACGGGCGTCGCGGGCAGGCTCGATCGGTAGACGGCGCCGGCGGGCAAGCAGTCCGGCAGGCACACCGCGTTGAGCCCCATGAACGCTTCCGAATGCAGTTTCTGCAGGCACCGTATTCGGTACGCGTACGAGAACATGGTGAACGACGGGTCGCGCGCACTGCCAAGCCGAACTGTGAGAGGATGAGCGCTGCGCGCGGCGGCGATAAACCCAGCGAGGCTGCTCCTCTGCGCTAGCGGATCATCATCACACCGTCTCCCAGTGGATAACTGCTGCCGCCGCGGCTGCTTTCACTACGCTGGTGGCGGTGGCGGCTTCGCACCTTTCGTCACTGCGCACTGCATGGCCGTCGACGCTCACGAGGTGTTGTCGCGATCGCTGGACTGGGCGCCGTGCATGCTTTAGTTACGCTCCGAAATACTGCGCTACCTCTACTGTGATGCAAGACCTACAGAGGTGCGGAAACTGTGCCGTACGGGGACAACAAACAAGTCGCCATATTCCTTGATCTCTGGATTTGGATATTGTCGGCTTGAAACGTGGCCATGCGGCTTGATGTTGCGCAGCCGTTATCCGCGCAGCTGGCGGCAACCAACCGCAACGTTTGCATATTTCCGCCGCTTACACCGCGTACTGCGGACTGTGCGCGTGCTTTGCTAGTTACGTAGGGTCTGGTGAACTCGTTGTCAGCGTGTATTTTCTGCGCCGTACGCACTTTGTTTTAAACATACTTGCATGGTGCGATCGGCCAACGGTCATCGCGTTTCTTCGCTTATTCATAGTATTCGTTATAACAAATTAGTCGCTTTCAGCTCAGTGGTTTGATGCTGCCTACACGTCGAGCTATATGAAGGCAACACTTGAATGTTCAAAGTTTACGAAGCGTGAAATGGTGCGAGTATTCTGGTGCCAACTGAACCGGCCCTATGTGATCATGTGGTGAAGTACCTACTCCACGGTCAGACTAGGGGTGTGTGAATATTCGAAAATATTAAACAGTTATTTGAGTAGGGGCCTATTCAATCTAGTGTCGAAATTGAAAAGTTGGTATTCATAAGAATATATGTTTTCTGATACGTTGACAGGTCAATGTGTGCAATCCAGCATAGAATTGGAGCAAAAGTATGCCACATTTCATCTCCGCAGGCATAAAATGACAATGTGTGTAGCGGAGCGGGCCATGTCACTCAAGAAGCCAGTCTTTACCATCTGGACAATGATCGTTCACACTTTCCAGAGTCCAGAATATGCGAACTGATTATTTGTTTGATTCTAAAGCTACATTTGTTTGAACAAACAATGCTACATAACATGCAATGACAAATTTGCTGATGTTGTGAATACTAGGATAAGAGACATCGTTTTATAGTAATTGAGAAAACAGCTGTTTATTACTTGGAATTGATTCACATACCAAATTTGGTCTCAAAAATTACTATTTGCACACCCCTACATGTTTTGATTTGAGGAAGGATGCATTTGCAGCCACATTCCATTTTTCTTTCTCAGTCTTGTGTGCTTCAAAAACTTTTGTGGTTAATGGTACACTCAGCAATACGTATGGTCAACTCCGCACGAAATTAACAAGTAATGTCATCACTTCAGTTTATTCACTCACAGTAAATGCGACAAGGTTAGACGCACCAGCACAAACCCTCCAACTAACCAGCAAAATTTTCTGCAAAAAAAATTGCTACGATGTAACAATAAGAACATGAATTGCGCTGCCGTCATTGTTACGTGAGCTTGACAACACCAATTCAACTAAAGCTCACATAGCTGGCGACATATCTAGCCCAACTCAAAACAATGACCTTTTGAAGAAATTCTGGAAATGGGCTTCTTCATGCCACAACTGCAACCACTTCAATCACAGAGCTTGCATGTGAAGTGCTTCTAAAGCTGAAGGTTACAGGTTGAAGTGAGGAAGCAAGAGTGTAAATGAGCACCAAGTTCAGATATACTACTACTAAAGTTCCTATGAGACTGAGCAGACGTGATGCTGAAGGCAACAGAATGCCCACAAGTGCAAGTGCCTCAAAAGTCGGCATTATAAATGTGTGACAGGCAAGCACATTCGTGAATGCACTCACTCATGCTGATTCCATAAATGTGGATGTGAATGATCATTAAGTACATATCTGAATATATTGATGTGCAAGAGTGAACGAGCATCGCCAATCTTTACTGATGTATGGAAGTGTGCCAGCAGCATATGCCCTTGTTTCCTAGTAAAGCATGGGATTAGACACCTTCGTTGTATGAAACTCATCAATGAAGAAGCCCCTTTCCAGAATTTCATATAAGGTCTGTCATTCCTTAGCAGAAGAATTTGTGATTTAAAAGTGCTCAAGGATTCACCAAAGTTTTGGTTTGTGATTTCACGCTACTCTTGGCATCAGTTTCACATCCCAGAAAGGTTTTCAAGAACGCTACAACTGTATTAGGTCCCAGCATCAAAATAAACAACAACCTTTCACAGAGACTTCGATGGCAAGAGTGATAGCTCACAGAGTGGAATAAGTCAGGAGAGTAATTATGTTGCAGCCTTTGCATGAAAAACTGTGGACGTCAAAAGCATGTCTCCTTCAAATAGCACATCCAGCAAAAAAAAGTTGACAGGTATCCAGAATTCAAAACATACCACCAAGAGTTGTACATGCTATCAGCAATGCCATGAGGCCATCCTGCCAGGAGGGATTTCAAAGCTGCAGCACTAATGGCCACATCTTTTGACATACTTAAACAAAATATGTAAAGACACGCTATCATGCTGTGTGACCATCGCTGACAATACTAGTCAGAAGGGAGACGCAGACCAAGAGCTCTTTTGTGTTTCATGAAGTTAGCGCTACTCAAGACCATTCTTAGTGCAAACCAACTAGCCCAATTTTCTGTTCTGTAGAGAAGACTGTTGGCAGGTGTGGTGCTGCCGCATTATGCTCGGAACAAAGCTTCACAAGATTTCAGCACTACTGCATGACAATAGTACAGCAACAAGAGTGCAGGTGCACTTGAATATAAATCAAGCTAGAATTCTCCAACGAAATGAGACCATAGGCACTTGACAGCAGCTCACAATGCTGTTACTATGGGCGTACAAATGCTTTCACAGCATGTCTTCCCCCAGTCTTATCAAAAGTTGCACAGCTACCACTACATATAAAAAACAGCAAAATCAACTACAATGGACAAAGTGTTGATGCCACTACAATGCACACTTTGCTAATGCACTGCTAAGTAGGTGAAGAGGTCGCCACACATCACTTCAGAAACTTAATTTGCTACAGTAGTCACTACCACGGTGCTCGGTAACACCACCATTGTTCACTCTGGTGCAAAGCAGCCAGCTTGCTGTTGAAGTGACAGGTTTCTGTCCGTCAGTTTCAAGTACACTTGCAGTCACTTTACCAACATCAGCTGTTGTACAGCCTTAATGCTCACTTCAGCAGTTTAATTGTAAGCAATATTAGGTGCTTCATCTACTGCCAGGCAATGGCACAGACTACCACACTGGTAAAGCTCTAAAAAAAGTTATCCAGTAGCAACACATGATGCAAGTATGCACAAGGTGAGTACTTCATTTTACCAAGCACTTCTAGAAAAACTTCAAATGAGCAGACCGCAAGCTAAAGAAATTTGCCAAATGTGTCAAGTTTGCCTGTGATGCTATAACCATGAGGGATGTACGAGAACGTCCTGTTACCTACATTTTCAAATGACAAAGAATACTGTAACTTTTTTTTAAATAAGCTTTCACAGCATGACAGTACTAACTCTGTATGACCTGGCTAGTAACTATCACCCATTTGCTTACATGGAGATGCTATAATACTGAAACTGTTACATAAATGTACATAACAAAAGTAATTAAGCATCTGTGTGTCATTATGTGTCATCAAGTGCCATGATAAGTAGAGGTGGGAAAGCTACAAAGCTGTGCCAGCTTTTGGACTTATAACAGCAATAATCTCAAAAGCACAAACACTGGCAAAGAAGCATGCTCACTACATGTTACACTTTCACTGACATGCAAAGAAAAAAAAAAGGAGCTGAACAAGCTCCAGTCTTCTGCACTCTAGAATTTACAATGCAAGAATGTGAAGAATATGAAGTTTTGTAGCTTATGTTCACTCAAATTTTCAATTCGAACAGTTTTTTTTTTTTCGATCTGCAAGAAATTGACAATTTCTACAAAAACAATACTTTGCTTGGCACAACTTTGTATTACAAGGCAGAATGTCCACATTCAGAAGTATAACACTCGTATCAAGACATCATTCAGGCCGTTCGAAACACCAAACCTGTTTTCCCTGTATTTGCTCAAATGGTCCGACCCGTCTAATAGTGAAGCATTGTCAACCTCCAAATATGCCTTCACTTTTAAGAGTGCAGAGTTGCCAAAACATCTCACATAACAATATCTATACATAGGACTTGTCTTGGCTAATTGCACATTTCTTATGACTGTCTACCTCATTGTTTGTGATGTCGAAACAAGCAGTGGCATAGAATATATGTCCTGATGCAGTGTCAACCAGAGAGTGGACACAACCTGTTTCATATTACACTAGTGGCTTAAAGGATGCCATCGTTTACCTCCAGTCGTGTTTTCTTTCTCTCTCTCTTAGATTTGTAAGGATTACGGAGTCTTGATTGAAGTCAGTTGGAAGGTAGCACCTGTCTGCCCGTTTTAGTCCCTGTCCCATTTAACACTGTTCTCTGAACAAAAAGAGGTAAAAACATCCAATAGCAATATATTATGCTACAGCAATTTGCTGTCCTACATGCAAGAAATGGCATTCTTCTGCAGCACCAAAATAATATGCACATATAGGTTACAAATAAAAGTGTGAGGCTAAATTATATTAAACAGCGAACATGGAACCTAAAAGTTCACATAGGAAATGGCACAATTAAGAAAGACAAAGAATTAAGCAATGGCACATGGTTATAACACTTCCTTTTTGAGGATTCAGCAATCTGCTACTGATTTCATAATTATTCTGCAATCGCACGCTAGGTGCTGTGTAATGTACCTAGGACTGTCAATGCAATGTGCTAGAAGCAAGACAGTAATGTCATTCTTTTTCGATCAGTGTCATAACACATTTTACAAAGAAAACTGGAGAGTATTGTACAACACGCATGCAAACTGCTGTTTAATATCACGCCCTTGAGCACACAGGAACTTCCACCAAGCACCTTTGAAGGCTGTGAGGTTATGGAAGGGTTAGGTGGCCTTCACACTGATGAGTAGCAGAAGTCAAGCACAACCAAGTTGGTAACAAAGAAACAGTCACCAATGGTTGCGTTGGTCGAACAATATATATAGAGTGTTTCAGCGAACACTTTCAAAAATCTTTGAGAGTTGCCTGTAGCAGATGTCACAATTCTAGTTCATGAGCTGATCTACTCGAAGCGGTGGACAATACTTGCACAAAAAATTGATATGCAAAAACGACTAATAAATAAACATGAATTAAATAATTATATTATGGCCCAAATTGCAATTTACAAATTCCAGCTGCGGCGTTCGCGAGGCGGTTCCACTTGGAATGAACTTTCAAGATGACACCAGTTTCGAGATATAAATTCCCAAACTTTGCGGAGTAATGCATTGGCGTTCCAGTTAATTTGTTAACAAAACCCCCTATCATGCACTGAAGCATGATACGGGGTATCATGACCATGATCATGAAGCATAATCTGCCTTGCAAAGTCCACTACTAGAATTTGTAAATTGCAATATGGGTCATAAGATAATTAGCTAGAACGTTAATTAGGGAATTCTTGTTAACTAGTATATTTTTCATTTCATTTTCTTGTGCAAGTAGCCGCCGCTTTGAGTAGACCGGCTCATAAACTAGAATTGTGATATCTGCCACAGGCAATCTTTAAAAATTTTTGAAAGTGTTCGCTGAAACACCCTGTGTGTGTGTATATATATATATATATATATATATATATATATATATATATATATATATATATATCCTGTTTTTGTGAAACCAAGGCCTAATTTACTACAACATAGGGCCTGGGGGTTGCAATGCACCCCACCCCCCACCAACGCATTTGAACACGTGGGGTCCCCCCCTGACCAATTCTCCAGCTCTGCAACTGGAGTCTCAAAGCTGCTGAACCAATCAGTGTACAGGAGAAAGATGTTAGAATATGCTGAAATTTATTTTGTGTTGGCAGTGCAAGCAGACATGCACACATTGTGCATGAACTGCACTAATTTCAAGACATTTTGGCATAGTGACAGGAAGGACATGCTCGCCAGTGTGAACATTGATCACTTTGAGCAACTCCTTAGCTGAAAGTCGCGACTGGTCGTGTGACCTCTGTCAATCCCCAATGTGAATGCCGCCAAAAGAAGTAAAGGCCTTACTGATGAAAAGTGGTGTTTGCACACTGCAGGCACAAAACCTACAGATGCGCATAAACAAGTGAAGGTGTTCTCAGAACACTGCACAAGTCAATCAAAAAGAGAGAAAGGAGGAGGTAAACCAAGCTTCAACTCGAATCAGACGGTTGAACTTTGCCAAAGTAGCATTTGGCATAAAAAAGTTCAATGTAAAGCTAAGTAATGCATACATGAATGAATAAGGAAAGTTTACTAGCATTCTTCAGTACCTTTGTCATTTAGCTCACATGAATTTAATGCAATTGCTTTAAATGTTTAACTGTGTGCGTTTTCCATTGTCCTTTGTGTGCACCCTGTGTAGAAATCACTTGACTCTACCTTCCTTGTAAGACTGCTGTAGGATTTGTACAAAAATGATGGCAAGCTCTTTCAAAACACAAGAACTACAAAATAGTTTAGTTATCCTCACAGTTTGATAATGCACCACATGAGTCAGATGCAGGGGCAGAAGTCACATGTGCAACCTATCGACTGCTTTCGTTTACTTCGGTAATGATTGAGGACACTTACAAGAAAAGAAAAAAAAATATTTTCATGATCTCGGTATTCTGTAAAATTTTAAGGTTGAAGACACAGCAGTGACGACAATGCTAGACTCGTATCGCCCGAGTGCAACACTGCCAGTCACCACAGGCATCTAGTGCAGCCAGTGCAGACAAAATCGAATTGACCCACGCAAAGGAAGACTCATGCGCAAAAACATGCTGCAAGAGAGCTCCTGTCCAGAGAGAACCTCGTCCAGGACAACGCACTGAACAACGGCACCACACTTCGCCGATGTCTCGGCGATTGTTCGATGCCATTCCTCGTCGCTGCCGGGCCCGAGCATTCCTTCTGGCGCAGTATGTCGGCCAGTTCGTTCTGATACAGGCTGGCGAAATACTGCTGCTGCTTCTGCTTCAGCTTTTCCGTGTCTGTGATGGAAGGCATGCCATCATTCAGCTGCTGCTGCAACCGGCGGTGGCGGCTGTTGAAGATCCACTTGCGGATGTGTTTCACAAAGGGCATCACCATGAAGAAGGCGTTCGCGTTCATGCCCAGAGTGGCTCGCGGCGCCTGGTCGCGCTTGTGAGACGGAAGATCAGCGATGGCGAACCACTCGATGCTTTTGATTTCCTTTCGTGTGCGCGGGCTGAACTGCGTATCCATTGGCACGCCGGCGATGATGTAGAGGCGCGTGACCTGGTCGTGGATCTGGCGCTCGATGAACTCGTTTTTGGAGAGAAGCGGCGTTATGTCGTAGCCCGTCTCCTCTAGCACTTCGCGCGCGGCGCAGACGTGCGGTTCTTCGCCCTCGTTCACCTGCAACGACGGGAAAAAGAAATATATTGTTTCCGACATTTCTTGGGTAGTACAAAGGATGGTTCCGTTTTCGAAAAGTTCCAGACAAGTCTGTCAAAGGAGTAACTCGAAACTAAGGAAGAAAGACACTCGCGAACCTTTTGAAAATAACATAATCGGTAATCGCGTGACGTACCTTGCCTTTAGGAAATCCCCAGGTCGCTCTGGCCCAGTAGGACTGCACTAGCAGGACGTGCTCGAGCGTTTCGTCGAGTACTATCGCCCCAAAAGTCGGCACAGCCATTTTGTACTCCTTCCAACTGTCGATGATAGCGTCTAAGTTCGGCAAATGTTCTTGGAGTGAAGGCACATGTTGGAATATCATCTGCGTGAACTCTCTCATGTTGCACTGGGGATACGCGGGGTTCTCGGGGCAGTAGAAATCCAGATAAAACCAGTAGGCGAGTTCGACTTGAAAGCACAGGCGTATCGGGTCTTTGCGCTCTTCCTCGGGTATGTTGATGATGAACCGAGAACACAAGTCGTCCAGTATATCCAACGGAGCTTGTCGGGGCAGCATGGCGAGCACAGATGGTAGCACAGAATAAATGATTAACAAAGCTGACTGAAAGGTTGCATCACGAAAATACTAGCCCGTGAAACTGAGGTCGTTGATGATGTAAACCATAGCATAACACACATAGAACACATCGCAGGGCAACGAACGCGCAATGGTTTCACTGATTTCACCGGCTTCATCTGTCTCACTGCGCAGTTTGTACGCCGGAAACCCTCCTAAGAGCTAAATAAAGACAAAATCTCAAAACACCTTTTAAATGTCTCAATTAAATCTTATGTTGCACTTTCATTGCGATTGGTAACGTGACTACAGAATAAATTTGAACATTCTGAAGAACTACTTTTTTCTAGTGTTGTGCCACGTGACGTATTTTGTGCGCATGCCCATTTCGTTTGTTTTGATCACGTGGGGATCGGCACAACCCAGCGCTAGCTCAATCATCCCGACCACGTGGACGAGCGTTGTGTTGAAGTTTGTCGTCTTGCTGAAATATTATACGAGAAAATTTCGCCGATATGACAGGTAGATCACATCCGAGTAAAGCTATGTCGATCTTCAATTAGCGGTGGACTTACGATCTGGTCGAAGTAACTTTTTCTTCCTGTCGGTTGCAACGTCCAGCTTGAACATTCCCGGTGACACGCACGGCTCGTCCTTCAGCGACATGAAGCGAAAACGAGGTAAGCCAGTCTCAAAATATGCTGCAGACGCTTTTATAGACGCAGCGGTAGAGAGAACTTGATGTGCCATATCGATGTTAATCTGCAGAACAACAACCCGAGCCGAAGCTCACAGTAGAACGGATCCTGGCCCAGTTCAAATCGGAGTCTGGTGAAAATGCTGGGGCACCGTTCGATCTCCCTGTCGACGTCACGGTGGAAAAGCTTCAACTACTCTGCAACGCCTTTTTGGAACGTGTGAGTTCATCAAGAAAAGTTTAGCTAATGGCGTCATCGCAAGGCGCCCTGTACGCGTGACAACCGCGGCGACCTAAGTTGCCGATTGCGGCAGTACATCGGCCACGAGTCTGATTTTGATGACCATCTGCTTTAAACAAATGAGTCCTGATTTACTGCAGCGCATAAGGCAGAGTCGCTCATCCCGTTGTCACGACAGTTATAGTTGGCTGTTCCGATGAGAGCGTCTAGTTTTGTTTATTGGCGTGAAAAGTGAACCTGTGCCTGAAATTTCTTTCACAAAGGAGGAGAAGGTGCCATACCTATTTTTCGTGGATGGTGTTGAGATCCGGGAGTCATTGGCCAAGACCCTGGTTGCAAAGACCGAGCCGCTGGAACCGGAGAAGATCGTGGAAATCGTGTATGCACCGCAGGCGTTATTCAAGGTGCAGGCAGTTACCCGCTGCACTGCCTCTATTCCTGGACATGAAGAAGCAGTGCTCGTGACAGCGTTCAGTCCCGATGGAAGGTGAGGCCCATGTCAAGTTTGGATCGCCTGTGTTACTTAGTTGCAAGACTGTGACTCGCTTGTACTTTACAGACATTTAATTAAATGCTTGCGGTCTTTTCATTAATGGAATGTATCTGCAGGCTGGGACAATGAATGTAGTAGGAGCTGTTGGCATAGTTGTGAATTAATGCTGAAAGCAGTCGGTTGAAATTAGACAAACATTGAGCAACCAAGAAGGATTATTAGAATTCATCCATTGTTTCGGAGTCATTCCGACTTCTTCATCAGGGGTGGCTTCTAAAAAGCACAGCAGCTTTCAATTGTGGCCATGGCAGAAGTTTTCTAGGGAACCACCGCCAAGAGCAGACTAAAAATCTCCCTGAACTACTAAGGTAGCTCATAAATGATCTCCGTCACTTAAACAGCCAGTGCAGTAACATGGACGAACGCTGCAACACATTGGGCCACAATATTGACATTGAGTGCCACTGCCCTCGACACTGAGAGGAACCTGTGGGAATGGCTGTGCCTTGAATGGGGGCAACTAACCTGTGGTTTCTGCATAAGCATGTACACGCTTTGTTATGTGACATCATAACTGGAACTCATATGATATGAATGATTACTGGAGGCTTAGTGCTATCTTATGCTCAAATCGGCATGCTGGTGTTGATTGCTGTTTTTGTTTCTAGAAGTAACGGGAATCAGATGTGGATCTCATCGAGAGAAATTTAAACTTCTCTGTGTTTTAATATTACCTAGCTACTTTAGTCTTAAATCGTTTAATGTAGCAGAAGCAAGAAAACCCAAAAATGGAAGGTGTTGCTGCTAGTGTTGGAAAGCATCTCAAGTTTCTTCTTGAAGCAGACATTTAGACTAGCAAATACTGTTACCAGCTATGTTACTTAATGTGCTGAAATGGTATTGCTATATGCCACCATTTGTTAAATACAGTCTGTGTTGGATTATCAGTTTTATGACTGGGGACATAAAAAAGATATACCATATTTGCACAATTCTACCAGACCACCAATCATAATGCGCACATCAAGTAATGAAACCTGAGTGGTCGCGGACCTGATTGAAATGATCTTATGGAACATACAAAGGCACACAGACATTCACATAGCTGAACCTAGAGGCTAGTCACTATCGGAGTCCGACAAAACCTCTTTTTCGCTGTATACCGACCACAAAAGTCTTCTTCAGTTTAATTTAATGCATTAGAGATGCCACACTTCTTGAAGCATTTCACGCACCATGAACTCACCTTGTGATCTCTCCGAGTGCCACTTTCTTCAGACGAACCATTCGATGGTGGTGTGGCTAGCTAGCTTGCATTGAGAATTTTTTTTAGTAGGCATCAGTTCTCTTTTTTATATTGAGTAGAGTTAGTTATGATTGTAACACCCATGCAAATTTCAATGCACCTTTTATTGAGAAAAAAGAAACTCAACCTTTTATTGAAGAAAAGGTGCACATTAGAATCGTGCAAACATGTTAGTATTGTGGCATTTTTACAAATGGTTGAATTCACTGGGATTACACAGTGTTGTTTTGTCTCATACTTGCGCACATTATTTGTCAATAGACACTTGGCAAGTGGCTCTGGTGACACAACCGTACGATTCTGGGACCTCAATACACAGACTCCACATCATACCTGCAAAGGTACGTGCAGGCTTCCATCCGCTACAACATGCATGCTTTCTCGAATCATGGCTTTGTGTGGACTCATTCTTCCTCTTAGCGCACAAGAACTGGGTTCTCTGTGTCACGTGGGCCCCGGACGGAAAGAAGCTGGCATCTGGATGCAAAAATGGCCAGGTTTGTGGCATGTTTCACACATAACGGGTGGTCCCATACAAAAAGGAACACCTAGCATTTGGTACTCAAGCAGCAATTACTGAAGCATGACCTCACTATCTTTTATTTATATTTTTCATGTTTCGAGAAAACTTACTGCTAGGCGCATGGAGTATAAAAATAAAGTAAAATAATGACTTTGAACTCTGCATTGTGCAAACACTGCATCAATGTCTCTCCAAAGTTATTGTCTGTCACCCATTGGTTGCAGTTTGTAGGTAGGACTGGCTTCAGTCCAGCCTTTCTTAATATCTTTAGTCTGATTGCCCGCATTCCAGGGCACATCCAAAGCAGATGTCGAGCATGTGACATTGCCACAGCAGCTGAGCACTTGGGGAACATTCTGTGGTTGTCTATTGTCAATCCCCAAGCACAGGTAACTGGTAGTGTAAGGGCTACTCCAGCTTGAAGCCTCTGAAGAGGTACTTTCTGTGCCTGGGTAATGTTATGGGGAAGGAAGCAAACACATGGGGGAATCAAGGCACATGTGTCCTGTAAAAGGTTAGATTTCAGTGCTTGGTGGAAAGCGCGGGGATTCGACGAAAGGGATACAGGTGTCTCAGATGAGGCAGGCATTCGAGCCAGTTGGTCTGCCATGTGGCTGACATTTTCCAACCATGCCCACATGCCCGCTGCACCTCAATACTGAGATTCGAACACTTGCGGAGTCTGTGGATTCCTTGACAGAATTGTAGCGTTTTTGTACCATGCTTGAAATCCTTTCACTTGTTGGTCCTTCAAATGGTTAAAAGCTTGTGCTGTATTTCTTTGCGCAGATATTTCTTTGGGATCCAGAGTCTGGAAAGCAACTGGGACGACCCCTGGCTGGTCACAAAAAGTGGATAACTTGCCTCTGCTGGGAGCCTTTACACCTGTGAGGCCTACCGCTGGCTTTCTCTCTGTTCTTGTTCCTAAGTGGCAGGCAAAATGCAGACCCACCTGTGTTTTTAGATTTAGGTGCACATTTAAGAGCCCCAGGTGGTCAAAATCAAATCAAGTTTATTTTTCCATAAAGAAATGGAGGGAGGCCTGAAAAAAAAGAAAGTGAAAATTAGTTCACTTGACAAAAGTTCAGGCCTGGGTCATCATCATCAATCCGGGGCGCTCCACAATGGTACCTCTCATGGTCCCTGGCGTTGCTTCGGGGCGGTAAACTCTGCGTATCAATAAATAAGTCAGTCACTAAAACTGCCACGGAAAGAGTGCAGCACACAGGGAGTAGAGGGCAGTGGTTGTGCTCTGTGTTTGCCAGCTCAGAATGTTTGTTCTTGAGATCACAACTACCAAAAGATATCAAGATTCTGAACTGAGTACATGCATGAGCCAATGCTGCTTTTTTAAAAAATGACACACACATGCAAGAAGAGACATCCTCGCAGTTGTCATTGCTAAATCATGCATGTTGCATTGGTGTCATTTATTTTTAGATGCAAGTTCATGCAGTGCCGTTTTAAAAGCAATGGGAGATGGAAGTGTGAAATTTTGACATGCAAAGCTTCAATTGTGGTTATGCTTAAGGAGAGAAGTGCATTTCATCATAGGCTGCGTAACATCACCTTAAATGTGCAGTGCAGCATGTTCTTATCTGCTAGTCGCTGTACCCTGAATGTCTCATTTACACAGTCTGAGGTTTTAACTGTCAAAGGAGTTACAGAAATTGGTATGTGTGCATAAATATTGCTACGGCACAATATGCGCGATCACGAAAGGCCAGCAGTGTGAAGACGACGACGACGATTAGAAGCTAGCGCGGGCTGTTGCCTCTTGGCCAAGCGCAGCGTATTTTCCTTGTAAATATATTTGTACATAGCTTTTCGTCTGCGTCTTCCTACGTAACATATCTGGTGGAGGTGGACGTTCCCTGTACCTCGTCACGGAGCTTCGCAGTGGACGGTACGTCGAGCCTCCCTTCATGGCTCCCGGCGACGACAACCCGACTCCGCCGGCTCCGACACCTGCTGCCACTTCGACGACCTACATCACTCTCCCCGCTCCCCGTGATCCTGGCGTATTCTCGGGCCAAGATGGGGAAGACGTCGATGACTGGATCAGCCTGTATGAACACGTCAGCCGCAATAACCGGTGGGACCCTACTATTATGCTCGCCAACGTAGTCTTTTACCTCGGTGGCACACCTCGAGTGTGGTATCGCACGCACGAAGATGAGCTCACCAGTTGGGATTCACTTAAGACACAGCTTCGAGACTTGTTCGGCAACCCCTACGGTCAACAACTGGCCGCGCAGAAGGCGCTTTCCGGCCGTGTGCAGACGTCAACAGAGCCCTATGTCACGTACATTCAGGACGTCTTGGCTCTGTGCCGCAAAGTTGACACCCACATGACTGAGTCAGACAAGGTTTCCCACATCCTCAAAGGCATTGCCGATGACGCCTTCAACTTGCTCGTTTGCAACAACGTAGCGACGGTGGATGCTGTTATAAGAGAGTGCCGCCGCCTGGAACTCGCCAAAAGCCGACGTATTGACCAGCAGTTTGCCCGTCTGCCCAACACCCCAGCGACATCTTCCTGTGCCGACGCTCCTCGTCCCAACAACACTGCCGATGTTACCAGGATCGTCCGGCGTGAGATCGAGGCCGCCTATCCGGCTGCCTTCGACTCCAGTCCCACCAACACATCTGCAGTCACGGTCTCACTGATCCAGGCAGTTGTCCGCCAGGAGTTTGAAAACATGGGTCTTCACACCATCTGCTCGGCCCATCGCCCTAATACCCGCCCGGCTTCTTCGATTTCGCCCCGTCCCGCATCTTCTTACCCACCCCGTTTCCGCAACCCATCTGAATGGCGCACTGCTGACGACAAGCCTATTTGTTTCCACTGCCATCGAATCGGGCACATTTCTCGGCACTGTCGTAGTCGCTGGAGTTCCCCGAGCCGGCCTACTTATACTGCCTACTCTCGCCCCTCAGGTGGCCCTTCTCGTCCCTATGCCGCACGCTCCGATAATGCCGCCACTGATTCTCCTGCAACGAACCGCCCCTATTCTCGTTCGCCTTCGCCCCAACGACGACAATCTCGCTCTCCCCAGCCCCGTCGCTCCTATTCGCCGACTCCCTTCGGACGCCGCTCCCAGCCGGAAAACTAGACGATGCAGCGCCTCGAGGTGACGCTGCATTGCTCCCTACGCCGCCAAATCCTCTACTGACTTTGCCCACTCATCTGAACCTTCTTGACGTGCAAGTCGACGGTGTTTCTGTGTCTGCTCTCATAGACACTGGGGCGCATTTGTCCGTAATGAGCGCTGACCTTCGTAACCGGCTCAAGAAAATTATCACGCCCGCCACGACGCCTGTTATCCGTGTCGCCGATGGCGGAACAGCCCCCGTAATTGGTATGTGTACCGCCCGCGTCTCCTTCGCCGATCGCTCAACAATCGTGCTATTCACAGTCATCGCCCACTGTCCCCACGACATCATCCTCGGCTTAGACTTCCTTTCCGCACATTCTGCTCTCATCGATTGTTCCGCCAGTACTCTCCGCCTTGACCTGCCTGTTCTGGATCCTGCTGAACCACACCCCAGTCGCCTCAGTTCCGCCGACTTCGTTCGCTTGCCACCTTCGGCACTGACCTACGTTGACCTAGTGTCATCCCCACCAGTCCCCGACGGTCACTACATCGCGGCTCCTATGCAAGACGTCCTCCTTACACATGGGATCACAGTACCCCATACAGTTGTATCTATTACGGCGAATTGCGTCTGCCTGCCAGTGGTCAACTTTGGCTTGACGACACAAGTGCTGCCACGTGGGATGTCTTTTGCCCAGCTTTGTTCATTCGAGGATCACTCAGTAGCATCCATTGCAGTAGACGACACTTCATCCGATACTCCTCTACCATCGCAGTCGGCAAATTGTACCATCGCTGACTTACGGAAAATGATTGCCCCCGACTTGCCCTCCGAGCACGCTCGTGAACTCTACCGCGTTCTGTTTTCCTACCACGATATTTTTGACTTTAACGATCGTCCTTTAGCCCGAACTACAGCTGTCAAACATCGCATTAATACCGGCGATGCCCCTCCTATTCATCGCCGCCCGTATCGAGTGTCACCAGCTGAGCGTCAAGTTATTCACGCAGAAGTTCGCAAAATGCTTGCCAAGAACATTATTGAACCATCATATAGTCCATGGGCGTCACCTGTAGTACTGGTCAAAAAGAAGGATGGCTCATGGCGCTTTTGCGTGGATTATCGGCACCTTAACAGGGTTACCAAAAAGGACGTGTATCCCCTACCTCGGATTGATGACGCCCTTGACTGCCTCCACGGTGCTCGCTATTTCTCTTCTATTGACCTTCGCTCCGGCTACTGGCAGATTGCCGTGGACGATCTCGACCGCGAGAAGACTGCTTTTGTCACACCCGACGGTCTTTATCAATTCAAAGTGATGCCGTTTGGTCTATGTAACGCCCCTGCCACTTTTGAACGCATGATGGACTCCCTTCTTCACGGTTTCAAATGGTCCACGTGCCTGTGCTACTTGGACGACGTTATCGTATTCTCCCCAACGTTCGCTACGCACCTCGAGCGCCTCTCAGCAGTCCTGGACGTTTTTCGGCGAGCCGGTCTGCAACTCAACGCATCGAAGTGCCAATTCGGCCGTCGCCAGATTACCGTCCTTGGACATCTCGTTGACGCGAACGGAGTGCAACCGGACCCAGGCAAGATCCATGCTGTTACGCACTTCCCTGTTCCGAAGTGTGTCAAGGATGTGCGCAGCTTCATCGGCCTTTGTTCGTACTTCCGCCGTTTCGTGAGAAATTTCGCCGCCATAGCACGACCACTAACCGACCTTTTGAAAAAAGACGCTCCTTTCCAGTGGGGCGATAACGAGGCCTCTGCATTCTCTCATCTAATCGACATTCTCACAACGCCTCCCGTTTTGGCCCATTTCGATCCTTCTGCGCCTACCGAAGTCCGTACTGATGCCAGCGGTCACGGAATTGGAGCAGTACTGGCACAACGCCAGCGTGGCCACGACCGTGTTATCGCTTACGCCAGCAGGCTCCTCTCACCCGCGGAGCGCAACTATTCTATCACTGAGCGTGAGTGTCTGGCCCTAGTTTGGGCGGTTGCGAAATTCCGCCCATACTTATATGGCCGATCCTTTTCCGTTGTCACAGACCATCACGGCTTTGCTGGTTATGCTCACTGAAAGATCCTACAGGAAGACTTGGTCGCTGGGCCTTACGCCTCCAAGAATATTCGTATACTGTCACCTATAAATCTGGCCGACTGCACAAGGACGCTGACTGCCTGTCTCGCTACCCGGTCGACGAGCCTGACGACGCCGTCAGTAGTAGCGCCAACGGCATTTTCTCTGTCTCTGCCTTCGGTAACATCGCCGATGAGCAGTACCGAGACCTATCGCTGCGAGCACTTATCGAGCGTCTGCGCTCTACACCTACCGACGCATCCGTTCGCCGATATGTCCTCCAGGGTGGCATTCTGTATCGAAGGAACTTCCTCCCTGACGGCTCTGACCTTCTTCTTGTCGTGCCAAAACAGCTACGACAGACTGTGCTCTTTGAGATGCATGACGCACCCACTTCAGGACATCTTGGGGTAACCCGCACGTACGACCGCGTCCGCCGCCGCTTCTATTGGCCTGGTCTCGCTCGCTCCGTTCGACGCTATGTTGCTGCCTGTGATCCCTGCCAGCGTACATATTTGTACATAGCTTTTCGTCTGCGTCTTCCTACGTAACAATATTATTTTGTTACACAATTAGAAATACAAGCAAATGCAAGGAAAAGTGTTTTCCTTGGCTCTTTCGTGTTTCAGTTGCTCAGTGATAAAACATGCTTCAATTTAGTCAGGATCATGCACCCGCATGTGTGTGGCTAAAGCCTTCATCTCAAGACTACCTTGGTGCCAGGGCTTCTAGATTGCTGTACCCTTCAAACTCTTATCTTGGAGCGCTATGAAGAGGTGACCCCTTTTGCTGCCTGTCATGCCCTCTGGGCATACTTGGATGCACATGTTGCCACACAGCAAACAGTGAAGTGAGGTAAACGTTACAAGGTTCTTTGGTTATGGGTGCCGCTATTTAAGGAAGGCGCGAGTGCGGCCTCAGAATGCGAAGAATGTAAGTATGGCCTCGAAATGTGGTACGGAAAAAAAGAAAAAGACTATCGTACCACAAAGCACACAGGAAACAGGAACAAGAGTAAATCTAGCTTACTGGCACACAGTAATAACGCAGAACAAGAAAGTCATTATGAGCTCACTCAAGGTCCTGATAAAATATAATGCAAAGTGTGGTGGGAAATGGGTTAGAAAGATTGGTCCCTAGTGGCACAGAAGATGATGACTAGCGATGGGTGGAGTTCTATGTGGTTCGGCGGTCAAAGCAGATGAAACATGGCGATTCATCTGCTTCTAGTGTATCTCATAGTGTTTCTTGGTCGCCCCCAGGCGAACACCGTGTAGTCATGTCAGGCGTACCACTTCCAGTGGAGGTAACGAAGAGCAGGTTGCAGTTTTCACGGAGGTATTCAATTGCCTTGGCTTGGTTGGTGTCACATAGTTTGGGCCCAGAGCCTGACAGCTTCCTCCAGCACCCGATGCAGCGACAGTGTTTCCCACATCACCCCGCTTGGTTCATCTCGTCTCACTCCTCCTGTTCCATGTCTTCTTTCTTTTCTTCCATTGTGAGAGACTGTGTCAGTCGATCAGTGCCAGTAGTGTTTTTGTTATTTTGCGTGTCTGCTCAGCTTGTGTCACACAGGTCATGTTGTAGTCTTCTTCATTAAGCCGTTCCTTCATGCATTAAGTGGGTGTCTGTTGTCTTTCTCTTATTTTCTCCACCAATTGGCATCTCACCCAAAATTCCCACACTTCACCCATTACAAAAAAATATGGAACAGCCTCTGAGATCAGAACCCATGTAACATGCGACTCCTCAGTTGTCTGTCGTGAAATGATACATGCTAGTACAAAGTTTGCTCCGTTGAGCGTGTGAGGCAACAGAAATGAGTCCCATGTAGCAAGCAACTGGCAGAGTAATCTATAAATGTTGCTTGGTGCCATCCTTGTTTGTAAGGGAATGACTGAAAAAAAAAATACAATGTTAGTCTTTTTATAAAACTGTCTTTCTGCTGTTAGCTTTATTATCTGGAACCCTCGCTTTTATGAAAATCTAATAGCATGCAATTCTAAATAGTAGGAGTTCGGACTGACAATGTTGTGGTGCAGGTCCTCAATACGTGCTGTATTACAAGGCTGTGACCTTGTTGGGCTAGATTTTCATTTTTGCCTTGACCAGAAAGCCCGAAATGAGATTCTCCACCATGCAGGAATGCAGAATGCCGTGCCCTGGCCAGCAGTAGCAAAGATGGCACTGTGCGCATCTGGGACACAACGCTAGCACAGACGAGGTTAACACTGTCTGGCCATGTCCAGTCGGTGACCTGCGTTCGCTGGGGCGGCACAGGGCTGATCTACACTGCTTCCCAGGACTGCACAATCAAAGTCTGGAGGGCTGACACTGTGAGTGCTTCAGATCTGGGGCACATTCATACTGGCCATTCATAGAGGTCGCGTAACCAAGTTGGTTGCAAATGGCTGCTTTGGTCGAAAAGTGACCTTTCTGGCTCAGTCGCTCATTGTGAAATTTTTCAGTTCTGCGACTGGAGTCGCGAAGCTGCTGAGCCAATCAGTGATATGGGAGCAGAATGTTCGAACACGCCGATGGTTATTTGATATGGCGATGGCAGTGTGTTGATGGGTAGGTCACACTTTGCCACTCTGAACATTGGTCATAGTGAGTAGCTCCTTTATTGCCAGTCATGGTTGGTCGCATTACCACTGTCGATTGCTGGTTTGAACATGCCCTTAGTGATATCAAGCATGTCATTTACGAAACTATGCCTTGATTTTTTAACGTTAGCAGAGTCCTTCTATACTTTCCTTTCGGTCGCAAAACTTCCCCGAAAGTTTCTTATAGGGACAGAAGGTAGCATCAGAGGTACTGGCGTAAGTAGAAGGGAAACAATCTGCCACGCTAGATGGCCGGGTTGCACGATCATGCAAATCTTTCACGAGGAAGGGCACCTCTTCCGCATTTATTTCAGCATACTTACAGAGTGAACATGCAGCAGAAACTTTCTGCAAACTAATTTAATGTGCAATGTGTTTGTGCTTAAATTATACACAGCAGTGTTGTATGATTGACGTAGCAACCTCCCCCTAGTAGCCTTCCTAGCACAAACTGTTTCGGTCGGCTGTCTCTGTTTGCACTTTGCCTAGTTAGTTGGTTAGATAAGTTAGTTATATTTGGCTAGTCATTTTTTAGTTTAGTTAGGTTAGTTTAGTTATCACCAAGTTTGGTTAGTTAATTAGTTTTGTTCACTAGGTTAGTTATTACTTAGTCAGGTTTGGTATTAGTGAGTGTAGTTAATTAGCTAGTTTAGTTAGTTATTATTTACATTATTTGTTAATTAGTTAGTTTAGCCTTCTAATTATACACTTAGTAACATTATTTAGGTACCCTTGTAACTTGACCGACACGCAGGCACACAACAAATGTTAGGAATTGTCACTGTCATAAAGCATGCTGTCACTTCATGAAGAGTACAGTGCAAAAACTAAAACATGAGCGACTAAAAGCAGCAATGCAGGCTTCTTACGCGTAATTAAATTAAAGTGCGACATGAAATTGCTCCGTAACTGGCTTTTAACGATGGAGTAGTCCCACGTATACGTACCTTTCAAATTATGAATTGGGCCGCTGTTACAAATGCAGGTGAACCTGGAAATGAAACGTGTCGTTGTAGTTTTTTAGAAATTGTCTGCATTAAAATTTTTCAACACTGTACAGAAACAGGGCGGCAATTCCCAGCTTGTGCCAACAACATTCACACTCCGACAATGGCAGTCGACCCTTGCACAAAAGCTGGCCTGCCTGTGGCGTCTGTCGGACGTCTTATTCAGTGCCCTTTACATGTGCCAGCGCCAGTGGCGCAGCAACAGGGGGGGCCGGGGGGCCGTGGGCCCCGGGTGCGAGGGGCCAGAGAGGGGAGGGGGGGGTGTCATATACGTCTGAAGACACCCCGCTTTCCGCCGGCTACACCCGGGGAGGGGGGTGACAGAAGACCTAGGGCCCCGGGTGCCAGACGACCTAGCTACGCCACTGGCCAGCGCCACAGTGCATCCCCTGCGGGCGCTATATGAAGCACTCCCACAGCATTACGCAGGAGTTTCATGACCAGATGACTAGTATCAAAGACCCTGGTGTTAATCTGCCAGGAGTAGTTAACTGATGCCCTACAAGTAAGCCTTTAAGGTGCAGTAGGTGACTAGGATTGTCATCTGTGAGGACGGTGTCCACCAGCCTCACCTGTGCTTGAAAGTACCCAGCTAGTTAGTGTTCCATGGTACTGTAAAAGCTAGTTAATTTGAATTACACAAAATTCTAACTAATGAAAGTCGGAGAAAAAATTCACCAACGATTATGATACTCCCTAATGCGAATGAGCGCACGCACTTAGTCACATTGGTGAGAACAACAAGTTCGATGCACTGGTGCAGCCAACGTAACCAGACGCGGCGAACAAGTTCCGACGTCGAGATGGCTCTTGCTCCATCCGCGCATTCATCGCACCGACTGCGCCAACCAACAACGCATTGCGCAAACAAAAAAGGGTGCCTACGCCGTTTCAGCAACAGTCGCAGACAGCCATTCAGAGCAGTGCGCGGGTTGGGGATCATTCTGCGCATGCTCCAAAGAGACCAGATGATGGCGTGCACTTCGAAAGGGACAGCATAATGCCAGCGGCGTAGCGTGACTGGTCACAAGTCCGACCTTCTCGACCCTCACACATGGGCCAAAAAAGTAGGACTAAAAATGCGCCTTTACGCCGCCGCTCGCCGCAAGAGCAGGCGCCATAATATACATTTACGAAACGCACCGCAACCGGCTGCACACTGCCGAGTTCTACAATACGTATAGGTGGCATCCAAACAAATATCCCAGCGATGCTTTTCTTTGAGTAACAGCCATGAATCTCAAAGGCTATATGCTTTTTGGTACTGCGAGCGCTCATAAACATCACGGGTGCCGTGTAATGTGAAAAAAGAAAAAAAAACGCGCCGCACCGCATATGCGTTTTTATCTTGGAGGTCTTGACAGAGGGAGAGAAATGACCTGAAACACCGGCGTTGCCATGCCTGGCCAGGTGCAAACACGTCTCTCTCCAGTCATGGCTAAACAAAGGGCCGCAGATGGAAAGAGCGAAACTGCGCGACCCGCAAGGCGACACCAGAGTCGCCAATGTGCTCCCATGCACTAGCGCTCTCTCCATCCACGATGGCACGGAGTTCAAATTATTGGTGGTGGTGTGGGTTTCAGTGTGAATTAGTGGGGTGCGTTACATATCGCTTTCAATGCATTGTTGGATGGGCCGCGGCGACTACTTCGAATGAACCAAAAATTCAAATTAACAAGTTGTGAATTAACAAGCTTTCACTGTAATTCCATTGGTAGCGGTTGCTTGCTGGGTTGCAGAGGACAGAGAGGGGGAAAGCAGAAAGGTTGGCCGGAGGAGCGGTTGTCTGGCCTGAAGTAAAGGGCAGAAGATAGACAGTTGCAGACAAGATGTCATATTGCTGTGACAGCCGCAATCGTAGCACCAGTGCCCTCATTTGGGATGTCCCTCTAAAAATTTTGGTGCATTGCCAGTGAGAATGCCATGTTTTGCAGCCGGGCAGCATGTAAGCATCTGCGCACTCATTTTGGTGTGTTTTTGCAAGGATGGTGAGCGTATTGTTGACCGACAAAGGATTTGGGTAGCGTTTGCACAAGCAATATTGCATGAGAAATAAAAGAAGTGTACTGATGCCATCTTTTTCTTGATAAGCATATTTTGCATTTGAGGCTCATGGCACTCTTGTGGATTTTAGTATATAACACGCTGCCTTTTATTCCCCTTTTGTGCACTGTAGGGTATCCTGTGCAGGACGTTACATTGCCATGGACATTGGGTCAATGTGCTGGCTTTGAACACAGACTACGTAATGCGCACAGGGGCATTCGATCCACGCAAGCAGCAAGGCATCTCCACTTGTTCAAGAGGTGACACCTTCTTTACTTCTTGCTCTAAATATGTGTAGGGCGTGAAATGGGTTAAATATATACACTGCGAGGCATGTGCATGAACCAAAAAAAGTATGTGGTGGTGTTGGTTGAAATGCCAGGCTTGGTTGCAAATGGTTGCAGCACTGCTGTGGCAAAGACCTAGTACTGTTTTATCTTAATTTATACCTTTGTTACACGCACATCTTTAACAACCACTGATGCCTGTAGCCATTGATACAAAACCAACCACAGAAAGAACAACTGTTGTCGTAGCTCACGCAGTGGAGCCGGTGGAGCTGACAGATTTGAGTGGTGATTTCTTTAATTGTGCAAGTGACAGGGCTGCTAGGTCATATGAAATCTTGCAGGAACGCTTGAAACATTGTGCTGCCAGTTGCTGTGTCGGTGGGGTTCTTTATTTCCGGAATAATCCTTTCTTTTTTTGCGACACAGAGGAGCTTCAGCGCCGTGCTGAGCAGCGCTATAAGGAGGCTCGAGGCAGTGAGCCAGAGAGGCTGGCCTCGGGCTCGGACGATTTCACGCTGGCCCTCTGGCTGCCAGAGACAAGCAAGAAGCCTGCAGCACACATGACAGGCCACCAGAGGGTGGTCAATGATGTTCGCTTCTCCCCCGACATGAGGCTTCTGGCCAGTGCCTCTTTCGACAAGTCCTTAAAACTTTGGGATGGCCGAACGGGCAAGTGAGTTGCTCTTATTCTAAGGAGGGAACCAGTTTGTTGCAGCTTCGTTAGCCAGATGCTAGCGCACACTACCATCGCTGCCTCACTGCGAGCCACTTTTACGCACTCGCCTTTGTGCCACACACACCCGCACAGCACGCCTTTGTTGCATTGCCCCCCCCCCCCCCCCCCCTCCAAAAAAGGTGCAAGCCATTTTGCCACATTTGCCCTTGTTGCATCGCCGGCCTTGTACACCCCTTTCCTGTCTCCCTTCCACCTTCTCACCGACTTTGAGGGGTGGAAAGGAGACCGGAAGGGTGACGCAAGCATGCCGTGCAAGGTACATGTCACATAAATGGGTGTGGTGAAGCAGCTTGCTTTCTTTTAGGCTTGTGCAAGCAGTAGATTTTGAGTGCAAAGTGAATTCGAAGCAAATAACGATTTTGGACGAATATTTTCTAATGGATTATCGAATAGTTGCCGTTCAAAAATCTTGACCGCAAGGTAGCATGCAAGATAATTATTGGATACATGCGATTATTAACCCCACAAAGCCCAACATATAATTTTTGATGTGCTGAATTTGATGCCTGAAAAATCTGATTCAGTGCTTTAAAGCCAAAGTACAGCTCATGCTAGCCTTTTTGATATTCTGGAGGAAGTGTTCAGTTGTGAATAATTCATTAGACGAATTACTAATTAAGTACACTAATTAATTTTTACTCAGTTATAATTTCACCGTTTTCTTCATGCCAATATTACTACTCTCCATTACCATAAATATGTGTGAGCAAGTTTTTATAATTTTCTTTGATATGGAATGGTGTTCAAGCTTTGTGGAATTAAGTGTTGACTATTTTGTGAGAATCAGACTACAATTAATTCAAGTATCACTTATTTATTGAAACACCCAGTTTTTTTTTTCGAGGGAAGTTTGAGAAATACTTCCAAACTGAATTTCTCACGCTGTCGTTCAAGTCCATCTTGCTGACCAACCAAGCTTCCGTTATTTTGACAGTGGTGATGTCATTCACTCGTCTTATTGCTTTCTTTCAGAATGTTATAGTTAAAAATTTTGAATGGTCTTTATGAGTTTTCTCGCAAATTATGAAGGTTATGAGAAATATTTAAAGGTATTTATTTTTATTCGAAACTTGTTTTTCTTAGTGTCCGGACGTGACGGTCATGAGAAAAGAGTGTGGGCAACTAGGGCCCTAAGATTGGCCAAGATGGCGCCAGCGTATCTGAAGCTCGTTGCTCGGTTTCTTTTGTCCATTGTTTAACAGAGTTCATAAAGTGACTACAATTAATATATTTGCAAGCTCCCACCATAATATTTATACAGTTTTGCCGAGCATTTGAGTCTATGTTTAGATTATAAATCGTGCCTTGCTGATTACAGTCATTGTCCGGATTTTTCGGACTCCCTATGGGGGAGTCCGGGAAATCGGACGGCGACGGGTTTTTGCATTCGAAATTTCAGACCTTGACTCTATGGGGTACCATGGCGGTGCCGCGAAGGCATCCGAATTATTGGGCATGTCCGAAAAATCGGGCATGCGGAAAATGGGTCGTTAACTGTGTTAGACAGTAAACAAACTTACGACCGTAAGTTTGCCAACACTTCGAAAAGCATGAATATTGCAGCTGCTCTCGAGGCAGATATCGAATAGCATAATATTCGAAACTAATATTTGAAGATCTGAATATTCGCACAACACAACTTTTTTTCTTCTTTTCCTGGATATTGTATTCCTTTTTTACTTTCGGTACAGACCAAGTAGCCAGATTTAATTATTATAGCCAGTAATGCAGCCATGAGAACATTGTTGTAAGCGGTTTATTTTGCCATAGAACACACAAAATTTCATAGTGCCACAACTGCTCATTGTTAAATGTGAGTATTGTTAAAACCAGTAATGCTAAAAACAAAGGTTATGGCTAAGCAAACTATGACAGAGTGAAACACAAACAACATATATGTTTGTCTCACTTCGTCCTCGTGTGTTTAGTGCCGTAACCTTTGTTTTTAAGTCATGAACCAAATAGATCAGTAACAAGCAATGCTATAAGTGGCTTCAATTGTACTACTTTCAGGGTGTCTACCGACCGGGAAAACCGGGAATTCTCAGGGATGTTGAGTAGTCTGGAAAAACTCAGGGAAAACTCAGGGAACTTGCACTTCTAAAAGGGAAAATTAGCTGTAAATTGATTGAAAGCGGTAATGCTGGCTCGAGTAGCA
The DNA here is from genome assembly GCF_023375885.2 of Dermacentor andersoni. Lineage (NCBI taxonomy): Eukaryota > Metazoa > Arthropoda > Arachnida > Ixodida > Ixodidae > Dermacentor > Dermacentor andersoni. The sequence continues at coordinate 109,475,524 of NC_092816.1, read as the reverse complement.
GTCTTATATTGTTATAGCGCAAGCTTGACACGGACAACAGAAGGCACATCTGACACACACAGCGCTACTTTCAACAACAGATTTATTTCTCGTTCTCGTCGCTATATATACACCCTCGACCCGTCATACGGCACGTGTAACATTTTTGGAAAAATAAACAAAGAAATATAAACTGGGAACCACACGTAGGCAGTTTCTTGGCTCACATATTCACAGACTATGTACACGTTCAACGCGAACAAAGACAATTCAGCTCTTTTGAAGATAATGAAGTGGAAGGTTTACTGACGCATGCATCGCCGAATGTTGATATGTGCCTGGCTTCTATTATCAAGCGCGTCATTTCACACCTGCTTCTACTCATGATGACTGTTTCTTTAAATCTTGGTTTGCACTTGCATCTTTGGCAATGGATGTCAAGAAAGCCGTCAGCGGCCATGTTGTTAACTTTGTTACTGTGTTCTCGTAGCCTGTCATTTATGCATCTGCCTGTTTGACCGATGTAGGATTGTCCGTGTGTATGAGCCAAGAAACTGCCTACGTGTAGTTCCCAATTTATATATATATTTTTTATTTTTCCAAAAATGTTACACGTGCTGTATGACAGGTCGAGGGTGTATATATAGCGACGAGAACGAGAAATAAATCTGTTGTTGAAAGTAGCGCTGTGTGTGTCAGATGTGCCTTCTGTTGTCCGTGTCAAGCTTGCGCTATAACAAAATAAGATATGCTGTACCAACAAGCCCCTATTGCTATTCTCATCGAGTAACAGACAGCAATCGTAACGAATCATCTTTGACGGCCTTTCGTCGGCTGGAGGAGTTGCCAGTGTACAGTCAACGACAGACTTTCCGGATGCCCGATAATTCGGACGGTTTCGCGGCACCACCACGTACCCCGTAGAGTCATTGTATCAGAACATCTGAAATTTCGCATGCAAGAACCCTTCGCCGTCTGATTTTCCGGACTTCTTGCTGTGACTGCAGGTTGCTTCATCGTAAAGGTCGTGCACCGAACCACTCACAATAGAATCGGGACAGAATTATTCCTTTGTTATACTGGTCAAGTTGTTGTAACCGCACTCGTTGTAGAGGTGTTCAACTGTACTTACTAAATTCAGGTCACCAATACATCATCAGCCCCCCCCCCCCTTGTTGGCCACAAAAGCTTTACTACTAAAAGTACTCCTACATTGTTTTTTTCTCCAAGGTTCCTGGCTGCACTGCGTGGTCACGTCAGCTGTGTCTACCAGCTTGCCTGGTCAGCCGACAGTCGGCTTTTGGTCAGCGGCAGCTCAGATTCCACGCTCAAGCTTTGGGACGTGTCAACTGGAAAGCTCACAGGAGACCTCCCAGGACATGCTGATGAGGTACGAGACCCAGTCGTCTCAACAGCCAGATCGTTAACTTCACATTTTCATTAGTACAGATTAACTTGAGTTCTGTGATAAAGTTAAAGGAATATACTGGTATGACATTTCTGACTTGCTCTCAATGAAGGTCCAAGCCCTCTAAGCCATGAAAAAATATTGGACAGCATTAGAGCATGCTAGATAATTTACTATAATACTATTTGTTTCTATGAACGAATTTCAGTTTTGGTTCCAAGAAGATGGATGTGTCATGACGTCATAATACATTGGCTTGCTCAATTCCAGCGACTGGCATGTGCAAGTGCAGCCAGAAAAAACATGCGCAGCACTCTTGAGCAGTGTCATGACACCTTGCCTTATTGCTGCGTGATTTCGACAAATTTTGCTGTGTCTTGTGACGTCATGATAACTAGGATGACGCCAGGTGAGGCGTTTGGAGACCAACTTTAGTATGAAATTAAAATGTATGATCAGTGATACCAACCTTTCAAGCACAAGAAGCCTGTGGTCACCTGAGCTTATCATAACAAATCTTTGTTAACGTGAGCTCTAGGATGAAACTCTAGGAGCTTTTGTTTCATTTGCCGTAGATTTGATGCACTTTTGGCAACACAGACAGATGTTCAGAATTTGTGTAAAAACAAGGCTACTGCCCTTGTTTCACATTAGTATTTCTTGTCAAATTTTGTTCCTCCTTTCACGTTTGATTAATTTTTCTGCTACATTGCACCCTACACAGTTTTGCTTGGAGCCGACTGGCTAGCACTGCGGGTGCATTGAAGCCGCTTCCTAAGGCTAGCAAACATTATTTTATGACAATTCAAACTGTTGTTTTCAGATGGCAGTATGCAGCACATTATTAATGCAAGTGCCTCGGTTGGCTGTTGTTACCTGTATAGCAAATAATATGAATGTGAGAATCTGGAAGGTCAGGGCAATCAAGTACGTAGTGGCTTTTCGAAGTTTTTGAAACATTTGTTTTGCTGGTTTCAAGCAAGATGACCAATTCAGATTTCGGCAGTGGTGTACGCCAGAAGTGTTTGTCCTGCTCAGTTCCCCATGGCTTAAGTCTCTCACGTCGATTCTTGAACTACAGACACAAAAGTATTTTTTCTGCTGCAGTGAGTGGCTATTGATCCAGCAGACATGGTGCAGAACCTCGTTTGCTCAGTAACGTTCAATTTAGAAGGGCACTGAGGGTACGGCAAGATCATTGGCCCCCTTAGCAAACACAACAGATGGTCATGTGTTGTCACAAATTATTGAAGCCCACAGAATGTGTCCACTCAATATAAGCTACAGACTGCATATAAGCCCAACTTGTAAATTTATTAAGGGGTCTTCAGCAAGTCAAGCTCGCCTTCTGTTTGACATGAAGCATACGCTGCAAAGAAAGAGAGGATATGTGTCATATATTTTTAAGTGACAGACGCAACACAACTTTGACCCCTTGACCCGTTTGGTAGATAGGGAATAAATAAAAGTGGCTGAAAAAGGGCTTATGCCAAAAAGCCTGCTCTCCCTTGCTTTAAACACCACTGAATTCCACCTCCAACACCCCCAGTGCTGCCCGAATGTAATCGATGCTCGCTTACGTCGCAGGGCACCTTCAGTGTTGTGTGGAGAGCCGCCTGCACAGCCTGTAACATCAAATTAAACATGTTTTACCGATTGTTTGTCATTCATACTTCGTTCATTGTTTCCATGTGTGTAGGAGGTGGCATATATTGAACTGTGCATATACTATTTCTACTTTGAAATTTTGTATCATATGTTCCTTTGAATGGTACAGACCAGCTTACAATGTCCACAGCAGCATCATGGTCACTTTCTCTGTTTCTGGTTCACAGGTGTACGCTGTCGACTGGAGCCCAGATGGATCGCAGGTTGTTAGTGGAGGCAAGGACAAGGTGCTGCGGCTGTGAGTCTCAACTTCTACGATTTGTTATCCGACGTCAGGGGCACATGATTTAAAACTAGGGCAGAGTGAATCTTCGAATACTACACATTAAATCTACAATGACAACACATGTACATACAGTGGCGTAGCAACAGGGGGGGCCGGGGGGCCGTGGGCCCCGGGTGCAAGGGGCCAAGGGGGGGGGGGGGGGGGGGAGTGACAGAAGACCTAGGGGCCCAGGGTGCCAGATGACCTAGCTACGCCACTGTGTACATACCCGGGGGGGAGGGGGGGGGGCATTCTTTTTTTTCTAAATGTGTGAAGCAAATCGTGAATAAGCACTAACGAAAAAAAACATATACAATCGAACCCACTTATAACAACATTCAAGTGTCACGAAAACTCCGTTGTTATAACCAATATGTACTTGTTATAACCAGGTTGCATGAAAAAAAGAATCAAAATGGGGCATGGCGTAGCTGTTTCGAAAAATACTACGATTTGAGCATGTTTTGAACAAGCCGCTGCTGTCGGTGCTCAAGAATGGCACTGCCATACAGTCGAACCTTGATATATCGAAGAGCGTGGTGATCGCGAAATAGTTCGGTATAGCCAGAATCCAATATATAGAATCACATAAAAAATGCATCAAAAACTTTTGCAAATCAATCGGTAAACCAAGGGCGCGATCGGGGATCATTGTTCGGAGCGCACGTTCGATTCTGATGCGTGCAATTGGCCTAGGCCGCGCCGACTTTGTCCGCCGTGCGAAGTCGGGGCGGCCTAGGCCGAACGCGTGGTCTGAACAGCAATCCGCAATCGCGCCCCAGTTGTGGCGCCAGTAATAGGCACTTGAAGCTTCACACAAAGTACATGTATTTATTTATTTGGCTGAAAGTAGTGCAGCCTGTTTCTTATTGGCAGCTGCATGCTTAAACATGGCATCCTCAACGTAGTCTAAACCATCCACAAGCAATAGGCTGGTGCCGTCTGTTGCACCATAGTAGCGGTGTAGAAGGGCCAAAGCAGCTACAGCACCAGTTGAATCGGGATAGGGGCAACATCAGCGCTTTTGGATGAACTTCGGTAACGTCTTCGTTTCGCCGCTGCTTCTGCTGCGATCTCCAAGTCCGTCAGTCGAAGCAGTTTGAAACACTGTCAGTAACAAAGTATTAAGTGGCATCTGCCAAGGCACCTATGAGTGAGCCCAGTGAGTGCGCGCTGTCGCACGTCTTTGTGGATGCAGACCGCCAATCCCCGCAAGGCACAGCAGGCGCAGAGCGCGGCACCGAGGAGGAGTCGGTGTGACAAATGCAGTGCATTGTTGACATTGTTGAACTAGCCAAGCCACTGCTGCATGCATACGCCGCTACCTTCAAATGGCGCCCTGGGTGCCATTTGTGTAGGGTGCAGCTATAGTGCGTAGCAGTCGAGAATGTCCATCGCACCTAGTATTTTGAAGGTGTTGCGGGAAAGCTCGCGACCTGTCAACAGAGTGCACATGGTCTGGGGTGGCGGAGTTCGATATATCCATTTTACGTCGACCCCGTTCAAAATAAAAAATAAAAAATGCATGCATTTTTTCAGGTGATATAAAAAGTGTTCGATATATGCAATAATTTAATATATCCGTGTTCTATATATCGAGGTTTGACTGTAACAACTGCAAAGAAGGGTAACGGGCAGCAAGTGACATACGAACTCTGCTGAGGCATCGCTTTGGTGGCCCCAAAAGGTGCTTTTTCAAAAATGTGAGATGGTTGCCGTGGCAGCATTTCAGCTTGAGAAATCCAGAAGAAATGCTGGGATGAGATCACCACAAGCATCTTGCCACATATTTCCCACTGGCCTGCACAAGAAAAGTGCATGTCTGTCAGCCTTGCTTGCTTTATGAGAAGCTCGCCAACATCCTTCTCCAATGCATCCAGATGCTCCACGTAGTGAAGCCATAGGTCCCTTGTGAAAACAAGCCCGTGCAGGACTGAATCATCTACAGGGTCCTCCCGCAGGAACAATGTTGGGGCAGCTGCCCTACTGCGTCAGCACTGCCGTCGTGGCCGTCACTGTCGCTATCCAATGGAATTACAGTCGAACCCGGCTACATCGAATTCGCAAAAAAAAACGCCTATCAGTTCGATACAGAGCATAATTCGATATAAGCCTGCTAAATTATTGGATGCCATAAAAGCACATACCATTTATAAAATCAGTTTATTGATGGAATTAGCTTAGTTTCGAATGAAATAGTCCTGCATTTTCTTCTGCTTGGGCAATTTCGCTGCCTGTGACACGCGCACTTCTCCACATTGTCTAAGGAGTTGGAGCAGCTGAGGCCCAACCTTCCGCATTCGCACAAAAGCACCGGACTATTGCGAGCGCACTAAACACTTCGGAGGACATGGGCAAAGGACCGTCGTTGCTTCCCTCATTGTGCCCAATTTCACTTGTGCTCGGTACGATGTCGGCAATGTAGTCTTCGTTTTTGGGCTCTCTCGTGGTCGGGACACCATAATTTGCACTCACGAACTCGTCCACCATTGATTCGTCAGCAGCTTCCGGAAATTCTGACAGCTCGCTCCAAACTTCGTCAACACCGGCAACGGCTTCGTTGCATTCATCAGTCATCACCGAGCATGCGAAAGCCGGCACGGCTGAAGTAATTTTGGATGAACCACTCATACACGGCCGTGCATATGCGTCGGGCGCCGGGTCGCGAGTTTGGCCGCTTTAGCCCTAATCTGCCCCTTTAAGATCGTGCTGAGAGTGCTCCTCGGAATCTTGCATGCTGCGGGGACATCCGACTTGTCACCACGTTCGACCCGATTTATGATTTCGAGCTTCACGACGAAAGGCGGATTCTGCCACTTCTTCACAGCGACAGTGTGGGAGAAGGCCCACAAGACGGACACACATTGAACCAGAAAAGCAGCGAGACAACTCGCACTTTCGCCATCTTGCACGGCGAGGGCACAAGAGCCTCTGATTGGCTGTCTGAGCAAGCGCTGCAGGTGGGCCAGGATCATTTTTTGCCGGGGGGGTGTCGACGGCTCTCTCAACACAGTGTAGTCACGGTAGGGAAAGCGGTTGGATGGAGCCGCGCCGCCGGGTTTCCCCACACCACGAGGGAAAGCCAACTTCTGGGGGCATTTTTCTGCAGCTTGACGTTCGATATATCGGGAGTCGCTGCTATTTTTGTTCGATGTAAGCGGAATTTTCGCTATATATACTCATTGTAACTATACGTTGTCCAGAAATTGTTCTATATATAGAATAATTCGATGTAAACAGGTTCGATATAGTCGGGTTCGACTGTACATTCGCGATGATCGCCTCATCGGTTAGAAGCACTTAGTTTCCAAATCTATAGCAGTGCACTTTCTTTTCATCGGCCACATCATGCACCTTCCATTTCGGCAGCGAGTGAAATGAGGTTGAGAAACCATCTGGCCAAGAATGACTTCGACGCAACGAACAAAGACAAGCATGAATGACTTAATTCGTTAGCAGAATTGCACAGAATGAGGCCCCAGCGAGCAATCTGGGAGCAGCGGTGGCAACGTTGTCAGCGCAATTGGCACGGTCCATTCGCGTTTCGGAGGGTGGCGCAGAGCTGTGGGTGCAGCCCATTCGTGTTTGGAGGAGTGGAAGGGGGACGGCAGAGATGCGCACGAGGCTGGCGTGCATCTCTCATGGAGAGAAGCGCGTGGCGGCTGTTGGAGTGGCGGCACATCGTGCAACGGCTCGCATCTCACCTTTTCTTTTTTCTTTACAAGGATTTCGCATTTCTTACCTTTCAGCATGTACATCCAGCAGCCAGACTTCATCAGTATAACCGATAATGCGGCATAGTGACATTGTAGTAAGCGGGTTATTGCTCCATAGAAAACATACAAAAGTTGATGGTGAAGCAGCTTTTCATTGTTATAACTGATATAGTACTGTTAAAATCGGTATCATTATAAATGGGTTCAACTGTATATACAACGTATATTTTGCAAAAACTTTTTCAGTAATAGGGGTAAAATCCCAGGCAGGAACCTGGGCGTGGGCTTCACCCCAAACCACCGAAGGCTTCGTTTGGAATTTATATATACAGCCCTCATCATAGGTGAACCATTTGCTTTACATTACGTGTGACACCACTGCAGTCCGATATCATGCATGGGCCTGTCTGAGTCACGTGCCAAATATCTTCCTCGTGCAGTGTTCCTACTCTCAACCAACAAATGACGCTTGCTGCCTGTCATTCAGTGTTGGCCAAATATATTTAGGCAGAAACTTTGTACGCAACACTGTAACTCAGCAATAAAACTTGTTTGTGGTATGTTGCCTGTAGGCAACACTTGTCAATAAAGGGTGAACCATTCATATTTAAAAAATAACTATTCGGTATTTTCAAATATTCAGAACTAACCAAATATCTTGCAACAGTCAAATGTTAAAGCCTGGTCACTGCTCTCCTTCTGCCAAACAAAGTATTGCAGGTTATCAGGAGTGAACAACCACAAAAGTTTTCTGTGCTTTGTTTCAATTTCGCGGCAGAAGCCTACATGACAGCCTGCGATTTTTTTCCTTGTGGTCTGTCAGTTAGTGGTTCTGCCAGTCTAGCCATGTAGCAATTTTATTTATCAGAACCTGTGATGTTTTCCTTTCAACAAGCTCTTTTACATGTGTCTACGGTACACAAATTCTTCAGCAGCTCTTTTTTCGGCTACTATTTATTTTGTGTCTCCAGCAGCCATTCTTTCCTAGAAAGCTTGTTTCCAACTAGGCTGTTCATGCATTTTCTTTTTTTAACATTTATTGGTCTCGTGTCTAATACTGATCCTTTGTCCCCCCAATAGCCGTGCTACTTGCACTAGTCAGTACAAGCGTGGTGCTTAACAATACTGAAATAAATGCGCCTGCTGTAAATATACATGCTTCTGTGTCAGAATATTGAATATATGATGCTTAATATTCATATTCAAAAAGTTGCTGTTCGCCCGCTTCTGTTTAAAATTAACTACAGTAAAAGCTTGTTAATTCACTACTCGTTAATTCGAAATAGTCACTGCGGTCCTTCCAACAATGTATTGAAAGCAATATGTAACACATTCCGCTTATTCACACTGAAATCCGCACCACCACCGATAATTCGAACTCCGCATCATCGTGGATGGGGAGCACGCTGGCGTCGCCGCGCAGCTTTGCTTTTACGATCAGCGGCAAGGACGATAACACCGTCGCCGCGCGCCGTGTTCTTTGTGTACAAGCAAACGAGGGTGAGCCGGCGAATGCGGCTCAATCTCGCGTGTGCGAGAGGGGAAGGTGGGGCAGAGCGCGCCCTCTCTTGTCGCACGCGAGGCGAGGGAGGGACGGGAGGACGATCTTCGGCGGCTGCTGCTTACGGCGCGGCCATGCGGGCGCCGCATCTTGAAAGCGATCTGCAATGTTTGCAGAGTGCGTGTAGTGCTGGTAGCTTCATATGCGATGTGCTTTTTACGTTTTGTTCGCATTGAAGCGAGAGCTGTACGAACGCCAAGTCGCTCGCTGCTAGTGCTGCGTGTCCTTACTCCAGCGTTTTTCAGCGAGTTTCCGCGGTCATCGAGCGAGATGCGTTCATGCTTACCTGTGCGCGCGTGACACAGTGCTTGTTAATTTATTTAGTAAGCGAATGCTTACAAGTTTATACGGCCGATAAAACTATTATCTTTACTTCGTATAGCTATCTACTGATTTTCTATCGCAGTCGTTGCTTCGCTTTTCACGCGAGTCTGCGACATTTTTTTTTTCTCTGCCCCAGTCAGTGCGACGAACGCGCAGATGGAGCAAGAGCCATCTCGACATCGGGCGCGTCGGACCGTGCTGGCCGCGTCCGGTTACGTTGGCTGCGCCAGTGCTTCGAAGTATAGACGTTCACGCCAACGTGACGCAGCGTGTGCGCGCGTTAACCGAGCGATTTTTTTCTCTGACTTTCATTAGTTCGAATTTTGTATAATTCGAATTTTCATAGCATCCCCGCGGAATTCGAATTAATGAGCTTTTACTGTATGCAAAGAAAGCCTGCACATTTGTGTCTGAGTAAAGCTTTCTTTCTAGGTAGAACTTGGCAGATTTACCCTTCATTATGCAAATACACTGTGCAGTTTAGTTGTCACCCAAATTTACAGCAGGTAGTGCAACCCACAATGAGCACCAAAGTGCAGCGTGACATAGTATAGAGGTTCATACATCAGGGGACACGAGCAGCTTGAAAGTGAACTGACAAGGCTAGTCAAGACATGCTTTCGGAAAACAATAGGTGTTGAAGACACCGATGCCGTCTTCCATTCCTCAATCTCGCAGCAGTATTTCACAATGCATGTTGACGTCATCCCCCTCTGGGAAGTGAAGGCCGATCCCAATGCACTTACATGCTGTATGACAGACGCCAAAATTTCTTCCCTTTGGGATTGTTTTGGGTTGGCTTTATTCGCAACCTACTTTGTTTGCTTCAAGTCAACAGAGATTTTTGGTATGTAAATTAACTGTTTTTAATTAAAAGGTATTTCTTTTAGTTTTATATATTGCATGCAAACGCCACCGTGACTAAATGTTGACGGCACTGCGAGCGCACATAGGTCTTGCGTTTGGCGACGCAAACCTACAACGTTTTTCTGCTTGGGTACCCAAGTGCTAGGGCAGCCCTCGTGCCCGCTTGCACAGCATAATCTAAAGCTCTCTAGTATTCACCAATACTGCAGCACTTGATTATCACCTTCTTTGCCCCCATATGTTGTTATTTAGTTGTCTCTGTACGATCAGCTGACCGAGAACTTGTGACTGGCACATGATTTTATGAACACAATGCACTGATTCGTCCAAGGGTAAAATACAGTTTTTATTCAATAAATTTGGCGCCACTGAAATTTGATAAAACACATAAAAATTGTACTGTACATTGTGTTCAGGAAAACATAAAGGTATTTACCCGACCTCATTTCCAAAATGCTTCTTCAATGTGGGCATTTGTAAATAATTTGGCAACCAGAAATGTGCCTCATTGCTTGGGCATTATGGCCTGTTGTCAGTATGCTTCATTTTTTTTTTTTTTTTTTTCAGGTGGCGTAAGTAAGACTGCTTGGCGCAAGATGGCATCCAGTGAAAAAACTTCCCGGAGGTTCGCACGATCTATAAAACATAAAAATATACACATATATATATATAAACGCAATAAAAAAATGTGACGTGTGAACAAGAGGAAGGAGCTGTGACCTTGTCGCCTATCACATTCATAGTGTGTATACAAGTGTATTTTTGGCCACCAGTGGCTGAAAAATGTGCACTCGTGCTAGGACAGCTTCACTCCTCCAGTGCCTCGACCACCGACGACGTGAAGGAGAACTGCATCTCGTCACTTTCGGCAGCTTCGCTGCTCTCATCCTGGCTACTGCAAAGTGGCAGACAAGAAAAAGTTTGTTAAAGTACTACCAACACGTACTTTTGAAGTTGTAGAAACTATACCACATGCTTCTCACACACAAAGGGGTGACACCCAACAAGTACAGTAGAACCTCGTTGATACGGTGCCGTTACGTATGTTTTCCTGGCACCAACGTTGGCAATCGTTGGCAAAAAATTACACAATAAAGTTACGCTCATTTTTTTACCGGTTCACACGTTCCCGTAAAACACGATTTTTCAGCAGCAACGTTCAGTAGGTCGCCACACTGCAATTGTATGATACGTTTTCTGGCCACTAGATCCCATGTGAACAAAAATATGTGCGGAGCACACGATCAAGAACAGTATACAGCTGCCTACCGCAGCAGCTTCACCGCAATACTCACCCACCCATCTCACGTAAATATGCCAGCGCGCACTCAGTTTCTTATTTCGGTGCCAGAAAATCTTTTCTAGGGTTGTCGCACGCGGCATTCACAGCTATCACCGCCAATCCTATTGCGATAGGATCTTCGTCTGTTTCACAGTGCGTGGTGCTGTTGGAAGCATGGTGCGCGCTTTTAATAGGCGATAACTGAAACACGATGCCATTCCCTGCTGCAGACTGTGATTGTATACATTTTCCGGCCGCTATATCCCATGTGAGCAAGAAAAGGCAAGAGGCGCGCGAGAACGAGAACAGCACGTAGCCGCACGTCTCATGTGAAAACGATGGTGTGCAGTTTCTTATTTCAGTACCAGCAAATCTCCGGCCGGGTCGTCACACGCCGTATTCACAGCTATCACCGCCGAGCCTATTGCAATATGCATCTTCCCCTATCTGTTTTACAGTGCATAGTTCGTAGTGCCACTCGTAGCATACTGCACGCGCTTAGTAGGCGATAATCCAAGCACGCCGCCATTCCCTGCTGCAGGCAGTGCGATGTGGGCATCACGTTTCGATTTGGCGGCACCCGGCATCGCTCACCAGCTCGATTTCATTTGGCTTTCCTGTCGCCCTCTTAAAACACCACATATTAGGAAAACAACAAAAACGCGTCTCAGGCTGCCAGATCACCACCAGCTCGATGCGATGCTCCACATTACGTAGATGTTTGAGCCCGTGAATTTTTTTTATTTACTTTGGATCGTTCACTTTCCCGGTTAGTATGAGTTTTCTTGCGGTCTTTTCCAAAACATATGAACAAGGTTCTACTGTATTAAGGTTGGGAAACGCAAGACGTTTTAGTTTGATAAGTAATAAAGCTTTTCTTAAAGTGCCACCTGGTGTTGACATTATCACGGCATTGTGACATATAGCAACAAGCTAGGTATGATGCCATTGCTCACGAAAAGAACCACGAGTGCTGCAGACGTCTTCTAGCTGTGCTTGTACTTAGCATCGAGCGACGATGTAAAAGCCAATGTATTATGATGTCATGATGCATCCACATCATGTGTACCAAAACAAACTGGTTCGTAGAAACAAGTACAGTCAACTCTCATTACTACAAACCATGATAATCCGACAAAAAATGTCCATTTTATCCTAAGTCCATAATATTCGAAATTTCTCACTTCCGAAACTTTAGTCGCAATCTCTAACAACTTTACTTCGAAGAGTGAGTGACGAACGTCCAAAGTAAAAGATAAGAAAAGTTTCAGTTTCGCCCGAAAGGCGAAGCATCGATTTCAATAGCAAATTAAGCAAGATAAGTGCGGCAGCAGCAGTGAGCGAATTGACCTTCGTGCTGTCTCTCGTTTCAATATGAACTAAACGTCGAAAGCACAGTGCATACGAAGCTACTGGCACTGAGTGCACTTTGTCCACATCGCAGATCATTTTCAAGATACGGCACCCGCAACGTAAGCAGCAGCCGCCGAAGTAGAACCCCCTCTCTCTCATCTCCCCCCTCATTCCCCGTGCCTCGAGCACGAAAGAAGACTGCATGTTTCTGCACCGCCTTCCTCCTTGGCATGCGCGATATTGAGCCACAATCCTCGCCGAGCCTTGCAAGTCAGTTGTCATCCCGTGTCGACACGGCAAAAGTATGTTTTATATGCCTGATTTTGAAAAAAATTGCTCCTAATTTCTTCTGCTGTAGCCGATAGTCCGTTGTAGCGCTGTCTGTTAAAAGCAAACTTCGTGGCATTAGTAAAATAGGTAAAACAAACTGCGGCTGAAATATGGTTCATCATATCCAAAAGTCTGTTGGACGCGGGTCCGTTGTAATGACCGTAGAGTGTACTGTAGCAAGTTATTTAGGATACTAGTGACATTCTCCAGTATTTCTTCTGGAACTTGGGGCACTCTGAACTTCATTTAACGCAAAATAAATGTCAAAAACGTTATCTTGGTACTCTTCAACCCTTTCAGGGTCAATGCCGTAAATATACATGGCGCCGCAAACAACTCCCAAATAGCCGGTGCCGTATATTAAGCCGCTGCCTCTTATGTTTGAAAAACGCGCAAATCATTAACACTATCTGTTCGCCAGCAAGTGCTGCCACCCTGTGCAGGGTACAATGCATTTTTCTTTTTCTTCGCAGTTTCTTGGTTTTCATTCTACAGCGTTTCAGTGAGTGCTCGCGCATCCGAGCGTATGAGGGCATGCAGCAGTCAGTTTTGGTTTCGTCTCACAAACTGTTTCCGTTCATTGCACTCCTAAAAGCTAATGTCTATCAGGTTCCTAATCTCTCCAAGGGTCACTGCTAGATCCTCGCTTGTCTGTTGCTTAAAGTGGTGCGACTACATTTGTTCACAGGCGGGCACTGGTATATTGAAGCAATGCCGCCATGTCGCCTACGGAAAATTTTGTTTTGTCTCTTGATGGTCACTCTAATGAAATTACGTTTTTTTTTTTTTTTTTTTCTCCAATATAGGTCATTCTGAAGATTTGAGATCTGCAATAAATAAATTCGACCAGAGGGGGTCGCATTTGATGAAAAAATACTTGGCCCTTGACGGGTTAGAGGGACACTAGAGAGAAATACTGTACGCCCTCATTAATTTGATTTTTGGAACTGACAAAATTGTTTGAATTAATAAATGTCTCAATAAAACAAACAAATGCTTGCAACAACATGCCTTAATTCAGTGAAGCAATTTGCAACCCTCATTTATACGAGGGTTGATCCAGAAATAAAAGTTCCCATGAATTTTAACAATAGACAAGATTGTTTATTCTCAGAAATTTACATCATTGGAAAGATGAAATTTTGCTCTATTTTTCTACGTAATCGCCATCTTTTTCTATGCATTTTTGTTGGTGGTGCTCCAATTTCTGTTCCCAATGTCGTAGAACTCCGCCGCCAACCTGTTGAGAAAGCTTTTCGTCTTTTCTTTGACTTCATCGTCACTCCGGAAGCGTTGGCCACTCAAATGTTCCTTTAACTTGGGGAACAAGTGATAATCGCTAGGTGTGAGGTCTGGACTGTACGATGGGTGGTGCATGACAGTCCACCCAAAGTTTGTCAAAAGTTCCTGGGTTTGATGGGAGGCATGAGGTTGGGTGTTGTCGTGGAGCAGCGTTACACTGGCTGCCAGTCGTTCTCGCCAGCAGTTCTGGATAGCTCGCCTGAGTTTTCTTAGTGTTGTACAATAACTGTCGGAGTTGATTGTTGTCCCACATTCCATGAAATCGATGAGCACTATCCCCTTACGATCCCAAAAAACGCTGGCCATGACTTTGCCAGCAGAAGGAGTTTGTTTGAACTTCTTTGCAACTGGTGACTCTGGGTGACACCACTGTTTGTTTTTTTGTTTTGTTTCGCGAGTGAAATGAAACACCCACATTTCGTCTCCCGTAACAATGGAGTCCAACAATCCTTCCTTATCTTGACACTTTTGAAGAAACTGGCAGCACAGTCAAGGTGTTTCTCCTTGTGGTCTGATGTCAATAGCCACGGTGCCGATCGAGTACACCTGCGATACCCCAATTTTTCAGTCAAAGCTCTTTCCACTGTACCGTAAGAACTCCCAGGAATCTGAGCAACAAGTTCACGGATGGTGATCCTCCTGTTTTGAAACACTTCGCATTGGACCATTTCGATAACCGCCTCCAAAACTGATGGTCTTCCACTCCGTTCTTCATCATGGACTTCCTTCCAACTGGCACTAAACTCCCTGCACCATTTTCAGATGTGCTGAACGGACGTACACTTGTTGCTGTCAACTGACAATGAATATCCACGGGTGGAGTTCCTTTGGCGTGCAAAAAGCGAATTGCGGAACGAATCTCGCACTTGGCGGGATCAACAATGGGAACCTCCATATTGGACGGCTGCTGAGCCAAGAATGAGCGATGCAGCGAAGCGCGTCCGCAGGGAATCGAGAGGGGGAACAGCCGCACGCAACAGTGTTGCCGGATTTCGCCTCGAACCTTCCTATGTGGCTGGAGCGCTTGGAGAACCTTATTTCTGGATCAACCCTCGTATGTCAGCAAAAAGGCAATGCGGGAGCTGTGCCTCGTGAGCCTTTCTTGCCGCCTTGCAAGTTGCGACTGATAAGCACTCACAGTGGTGAAGGCTTCACGACTCTGAACCACAGAAAGCGGAGCTAGTTGGTAACGATTCATAATTCATAACTTTCCTTGTAGTGTGTGAAATGCATGTCTTCATACGAGTAGACATGCCTGAGATGTCCACTGTGTACACATCTCAGTTACTTTGCGGCCAGAGAGCTGGTCAGCAACTGGCTGTCCATTGTGATATAGCCTGTGGGATTGATGCCAGCTTGCACAGGCCGCAGCAATTGCTCTCCATCCTCGACAGTTTTCAGCACATTCGTGACATCATGGGCGCTTTGCACTGAATCGAAACGCAGCCCCTGTAGAGATGAATCCATGGTTGCTGTCAATGCAATCATGGATAGTTACCACAAAGTTCTGAAGGCGCGTGACTAACGCACTGATAAAGTCACCCTGTTGTTTCTGTATGGTTCCCTAGTGTCATTGATGACTACGGTAATGTGGACTCCATCATTTTAGACATTAGCATCGCTTCTTCGCTGTTGTGTCATGCATTTGCAACGCTCGGTGAGCTCCAAAGGTCATTCTAATTAACCGGCGCGCAGCCAAATACCTCCGAATTATGAGGGTTAGATGCTGTTAACTAAAGCATATGCTTGCTGGAACGAGAGGCTTGAGTCCGAATGATATGATTTTCTGAATTAACAGCATTTTACTGTAAATTATTCACTCCTTTCCTCTCACAAGCATACAAATGAAACTATAGACAGCAACTGCAGTAGAATGTCTACATTTTCAGCCAAAGGTGCACTACTGCTTTGAAGAACAGTTTATGCTTATTGCCTTTGGGTATCTTAGAGGCATGCAGATTACTAGCACTAAATACAGTAGAACCTCTGTCATACGTTTTGGGAAAAAAAGCTCTAAAACCAACATGCGAACAGGGTGAAAGTGCGACTCAAAGTCATAGATAAATTTGCCCGACTTCACTGTAGTGGATATCACTGGACTTCAGTGTACTGTAGCACGAGACGCCGACGCATGCCAAGCTGGTGGGGCCCGATACGTGCTTTGTTCACTTTGTTGTTTCCTTATTGTGTAGTCTTCAAAGACAGCGACGGGAAACTGAAATGAAATCGAACTGGTGGGCGACACTGGAATACGATGCCGCCTGAGCGAAACATGACACTCAATTCGCACTGCCATTCCCTGCTGCAGATGGCATTTGTGTTGTCGCCCTTTAAAGGCATGCAGTGCAGTACGGTACTACGCCACACGCTCTGTGAAACAGATAGGGGAAGATGCTTATTGCAGTAGGGTTGGCGGCAATAGCTGTGAATGCGACGACCCATGAGCAAATTTTCTTCTACCGAAACTGAGTGTTCACATGACTTGGGCGAGCGCGTACTGCAAAGTTGTTGTGGTGGATCCTACTTCTCTTGGTTGTGTGCGCCTCAATCTTTTCTTATTCACGTGGGATCTAGTGGCTTGAAAATGATTATACGACTGCAATTCACTGATTGGTTGTGCCAAATGATTGTGTTTTCTGGGAATGTATTAACAGATTAAAAAGAAGCGTAACTGCATTGAGTCATTTTTGGTGTTCTTGACCACTAGTTGACACCAGAAAATCATATTGCTACGGAACAGTATTTGCGATGACAAAGAGGCGAGCAGGGTGAAGACGACGATTAGAGGCTAGCGCGGGCTGTTGCCTCTTCGCCAAGTGCGGCGTATTGCCTTGTAAATATACTTGTATATAGCTTTTCGACGACGTCTTCCTACGTAACAATATGAAACAGGATCGTATCAACAAGGTTCTACTGTACTTTACAAAAAGGTTAGCAAAACATAGTGAAAGTATGCCAGGCGGCATTACATGAGGCCAAAAGACAGCTTGCATGAGTGACATCATTCATCCATCTACAAGGAATAGGCAGGAACTGAAAAGAAACAGAGGCTTTTTTGTAGTGTCAGAGAAAATACAGAGATGAACTTTTTTTTATATATACATAAGCATGAGTTTGAAGTATTAAAAATTTTCAGATTACAGGGTTAATGCAAGAGCTTAGCCCCTAATGTTCACCTTACATAGTAAATGTGTTTGTGCAAAATTAAAAGAAATCGTATCGGGGTCCCTTTATCACTGCTGGGTTTATTTTGGCATAATGCTTGGTTTCCACTGGAAACCCAAAGCATATCCACCACATTAGCTTCAACACAACATACACAAAAACAACATAGCATGCCTTTATTTTTTAAACCAAAGGATGCAGAGTGATGGGATGAAAGCACATAAAAGCCCACTGTACAATGAATGCAGTTGAACCTCACTTTATTGAAGACGCATTCGACTTGAAAATGCCTTCATTACATCTAATATTAATTGTAAGCATATAAAGTGAAGCCCTGTTATTCAGTGTGCTGGACAGCAAAAAACCTTCAAATTAAGCAGATTTTCAAATTACCCCCCCGCCAAAAAAAAAGCTTAAAGGAAAGTGCAAAACTGTGTGACACAAGCACGTCCTGTTTATTTTCAGTGTAGCAGGACTATACTTCAAGTAATCATTGATGCGGGATTGCTTTGTATGGCAGCTCGCTGTACCAAGTGTCATGATTTCTAGCCCACTAATTATAAACAGCACCTCACAACCACGACCGCTGCACTCAACAAAGCTGTAGATGACGAATAGAGACTCTGAATAGGTGACGTCCAAATTCAAGTCCTATAGTGTGGCGCCCTCTGGATTTAGAATGCAGATGATAAAGGGCATGCTTCTCAGGTTGAATGCAACGGATACGACTGCGGGAGCCAGAAACATGTTCTAGACGTGGGGTTTGGACAACACCTATAGTTGCTAAAGCAGGTACCTGAGTGGGCTCATTACCATCTCTGCCATCGCCTACTGGCACACTGTCGGCGCTATTGGTGACTTCGTCTTTCGCATTAGCTTACAATATATGCACGTCTGCATCTATATTCAAATAGTTGGCAAAGCCTAGTCCATCGCTGCTTTCATACACTAGCGGGAATACGTATGTGGCAGAGATTTTTATGCATTCAAGAATCAAACACACACAACACACCAGCAACGGAAAAAACGTGACAACACATGCATGCAGTGCTGCTGGTATGGTATTTACATGGAAAAAACCAGAAACAAAAAAGCAAAAGTGGCACGTTTATTGATGATGATGCTCTGGCTTATTCATTTGTAGCGGGCAGAAACACAAAATTATTGCACGCAGCCACACAACGTAAGCACTTCGCACAGCCGTACGGCGTGTATCAGTGCCCACATCGCAGAATCTAGTGCTTACTCAACCAGTGGTGTCCAATACTTGCTAATATAACGCTGATTGCTTCTGGCACTTGCAGTACATAAATGTATGGCCTTCAAGATGCGACACCAAGAAAGCTGTCACTGTTGCGATTCGGATGTGTGTGAAATCTCTCGTTAAAAGCAATTGCAGGAGCTGGAAACACCTCACGAACACCATTTTACTGACAGTGCTTCCACGATATGCAAAGCTGAAAGTGCGTCGCAGCACTGCACAAAATCTACAAATTAACCAAATCTTCAAATAAATTGAGATTGAATTATCTAGGTCTTACTGTATTTGTTACGTGGCAATATCAGCCAGAAACAGTTTAGATTTACTTCACCATATCTGATAATATTTTTATATATTTTTTTTTCATTGTCGACGAAACTACACTAACTGTCTATAAGAAAATCGGAATACTTTATAAATTAGGCAATATTTTTCTATTGCACACACTTCGTACTCTCTTTCCAGATGCCTGATAAAGTCGAACCCACTTATAACAATATTAAAGTGCCACAAGAGTTCTATTGTTATAAGCTATAATTGTTATAACCAGGTTGCATGAAAAAATCAAAATAAGGGGATGGCAGGACTGATGTGAGAAAACTATAATGGTCGGGAGGCCAGTGCCCCTCCCCACCACCTTCCTCCATCCTGCTGCTGATTTTGCTGACTTGTTTAACTGCTTCCTGGGCACTCCGATTACGTGTAACAAGCTGCGGCTGTTGGCGTTAAAGAATGGCACTGCTATAACAACTACAAAGAGGGGTCACGGGTGACAAGTGATATGCGAGCACCGCCGAGGCATTGCTTTGGTGGCCCCAAAAGGGGCCTTTTAAAAATCGTGAGAAGGCTGCCGCGGCAGCCTGTCAGCTTGAGAAATCCACAAGATACGTTGAGGTGAGATTGCCGCAAGCTTCTCACCACATACTTCTCACTGGCCTGCACGAGAAAACCCTATGCCTGTCAGCCTTGCATGCTTTATGCGAAGCTTGCCAACATCCTTCTCCAAGGCATCCAGGTGCTCCACAAAGTGCAGTGGAAGGTTCCCCACAAAAACGAAGCCCTGGAGGGACTGAATCATCTGCCGGACCTTCTGTGAGGACAACGTTGAGGCATCCTGCCCTACCACATCATCGCTGCCGTCGGCGTCGGCGCTATCTGATGCAAGCACATTTGCAACGATCGCCTCATCGGTTAGAAGCACTCAGGCTTTCTTTTCACCGGCAACGTTGTGCACTGCTGATGATCAGCAGGCACATCAGACATCGTCCGTTTCGGCGATGAGTCAAACCAACTGTTGGTCAAACAAGGCTGAGGAACTGCGTGGCCAAGAACAATTTCGACACAACCAACAAAGATGAACATGAGTGCTTAAGCTGTTTGCAGAACTGCGCTGAATGAGGAGCCAGCAAGCAACAAGCAATCTGCGAGCAGCGCAGCTGGCGCGGTCCATTCGTGTTTGGAAGGTGAGGCGGTTTAGAGCTATGGGCACAACCCATTCGTGTTTGGAGGGGTGGAAGGGCGACGGGAGAGAGGCTCGCGAAAATAGCTGGAAAATGAGCGTGCGGCGGCTGTTGAAGCAGCGGCCCATTATGCAGCAGCTCAAATTTCTTGTTTTCTTTTTTTCTTTTCAAGGATTTTGCATTTCACTACCTTTCAGCTCGGACACCCAGCAGCCAGACTTCATCGTTATAACAGATAATGCGGAATCAGGGCATTGTAGTCAGCGGGTTATTTCACCATGGAAAATATAGAAAAGTTGACGGTGCAGCTACTTCTCATTGTTATAACCAATATATTGTTAAAACTGGCATAGTTATAAGTGGGTTCGACTGTAGTTCGGAATCCTTTGAAAAACCCTCACGTGCCCTAGAGCCAACGTATAAAAATATCCGAAATCTCGGACGCTCAAACCCTTCGCTTTCTGATTTTTCTGACTTTTTGCCCCTAGCTGCAGGCTCAAAGCGGCATCCATCGCCGCCATTTTGATTATCTCGCAGCCTGATTATCGCAGCCCTTAGCCGTAGCCAGCCACAGGACCACAGCCACCGTATCGTATTGAAACCTCGAACGCTCTCAGACGCCAATCCACAGATAGCCGTAGCTATGGTCATAGCCTTTTGTGTTTATCCACGTTTTTTTGGTTAGCTTTGTGATAGGTCGTGTGATCAGGTTGCGCTGCTGTGCGCCCTCTTCGATGTTCGCTTTGAAGCTTCCCTCTGTTTGGTGCTGTGCTTTTCATCGAGCAGATTCGCCAGTGACAGTGATGGCGCCAATAATGCCTTTATCATCTTCACCCATGGCTTCAAAGCACGTAAATCCCTACCATAGACTGACAATGGAAATGAAAGCCACCATCATCGAGCAAGTTGAAAGTGGATGGTCACAAGCCGACGTGGGCAAGGAATTTGGAATTTCAAAGCAAATGATTTTGGATTTAATGAAAAACAAGTTGAAGATCTTTTTATAACTTTTGAAGGATTCACTGATACCACCAAAGATCTGAAACTCTATGCGGAGTTAACTTGTGATGAAATGGTCCGTGAAGTGACAGATTCGGACGACTCCGACACCGAGAATGAAGAGCCTAAGCCTGCAGAGCCGACAAGGTCCGAGTTGACATGAGCACTTGTGATGCTGCCATCATTGTACAATGATGATATGACCCTGGCTGCAATTGAATCAAACAGAATTGCGTGCAAGCGGAACATCATACAAAAGAGGATCAACAATTTTGTTGCGTTGTTAAGGCAGTAACAGCAACGTTGACCCAGCTCAAGATAATGCCGGCGACAGTGATCGCACCCGCTGTCAGATTTTTATTTTTATAAACGGCTCTTTTCAGAGCCAGCTGAATGATGCATTGGCAGGTGTTCTGCAAGTCCGATACTCCATCCGAGAAATACCTATAAAATGGTGTGTTTTCTGCATGCATTCCATTTTTCAGACGTTTTCGCGGTGTCTTGGGAGTCCGAAAAATCGGACGTTGGCTACCAGCTTCATAAATTCGCATATTAGGTACGCAATTATGATTTCCGGGCTTGCATAGCCCACCACCGTATTGCCCACCATTGTTGCACAAAATACTGCGCTTCGAGCTATGCCCTACTTAAAAAGGATAGACTCTGTTTGATTTGCGTACTCCATGCTTAAAGGGACCCTGAAACTATTTTGACGATTTTGTACAAATGTATTGAGTCGTTAGAGCAGGTCCCTCTGATTATTAATTGACACACCCAAGTGCTCCGCATAAAGCGTGTAATTTATTAAATGTTTTTAAAAATGTGCTTCGCTGCCGATTGCAGCACACTGCTCGGCGGAATCTTCAGCCGCTTCTACCCATATGACGTAAATCACCCAATTGACGTCAGTAGGGCGAGCTATCTGATTGGCTGCCCAGGGCGCGTCATCGATAATTTTTCCACCTTTATGGAGAACAAATGATGTTCGTAATAGTGGAATGTTAGTTAATTTGTTTCTATAAAAAGAAGGTAACAAAGGGAATGCACAAGAACAATTTCTCACTACACTTAAGCACTTCCGGCACACAGCAAGTGTCATCTGCTTGTGTTACAATGTGCTCCATTTTCACGAGAGCTCTGCGGTCACAGTCAGTCTCAGTCTTTTAGCGAGCACCATGATTCGACTTTGTTGCGTTGTGGGCTGCAAACGAAGTGACTGGCAATATGTCAAGCTGCGACATTGTGTCCCTCTGCAAGGCAGCAGACGAGCAGACTGGCTGCAGCGCATCGGACTGCTGCTATCCGATCGGCGCCAGGATTTGCGCGTTTGCGGCCGTCACTTTACACCGGAGGATTACTACCGCAATAGCGTTTCGAGAGTCCGGTATTCGGGTAAACGCAAGCGCAAAGGGACGGGGCCTGGCCATTTGACCGTGCAGTTTAACGGGATGAGCAGAAGCGCAAATGTGAATAGTGTGCACGGTGCAGCCACCAGGTGGCACAAAGCTCAACCATACACAGTAGCAGTAACGAAATGTATTCTCCTTAGCTGCTGGTGTAAATTCTTCACAGGAATGTAATCATCAACACATTGTTTTTGTAAATGTTTAAAATGTTTTACACTTGGTTAGAGCAATATTAGCACTTTGTTTGGCTGGTTAAGCTCTGCACCAACAAGTGGCTGGACCGTGCAGACCGATTAGGCCGCTCATGTACATCTACGCTATAGTTCCTTCATCAGCTTGAGTTTATGCCTCCAGCCATCTGTCGAAGCACCCAGCTCGCCTGTGGTTACCGGAATACCAGACATGCTCGGCGCTGCGACAGAATGCTCGCAACGCACGCTGCTTTGATAGCTCTCGCTTGGGGTCGACTGCCAAGCAGCTGGCGGAGAGTTTGGAGAGGCTTCACACGCGTGCTCCTAGGGAACCGGAAGTTGACGACACGACGTGCCATCATGACGCACAGCCAGTGAAAGTGGAGCGCCAATCACTCGGCGAACAAGTTGAGGAGAAAATGCATGACTATGGAGGAGGGTAGCTTGTAATCGTCCGTAGCTCTCTTAATATGAGATGCTTCACACAAATTGTGGTGCGAATGATAACTTTAGCTGTACCCTATGTGTCTACAAAATTTGTCCAAGCCGTTTCAGGGGCCCTTTACCATACCCTACCCGTAAAAGACTGCATTCGTTACCATGTTCTTGTTTTGCTTTACAAAATTATGCTCAACATCATTTTATGCCCTTCTGTAAAAATTGCTTATCTGAATATTGCCACTACAATCAAACGCCCTGAAAATGCTAGTTGTGCCAAATGCTCACACTAATTACGCTTCATTTTTCCTTTTCATATGCGGTATCACAGCTTTGGAATAAATTACCGAGAGATTTAACATCACAACAGTCATTTATCAGTTACAAAACAAACCTTCGCTCTTTCATGCTTGCATCACTCAAGCAATGAAAATGTGATAGATTTGTACTGTCGCAAACATTTTTTTTTCTTTGGATTCACACGCTCTCATGTTTTTATATAAGCATACAACATAGGGACCCCCTTTACAACTCCTACGAGAGTTACAGGGTCCCGCCTTTATATAACACATAATGTGTAATCCTTCATGTAATAAAGAATTTGTATTTATGTTTGTTATATTGAAGTTCAACCGCATAGTCAAGCAGTATGTGTTAGGTGATTTGGTGCAAGTCGTACATTAGCTTAGAGCAGCAGACAAATATAAAGAACAACACAGTGTGCTTTGTTTTCCTTGTAATGGCCTACGTTACGCCAAAGCTAACGTGAAGAACCTGCACCAACTCGCTCAAGAATGTGCATATGCAGGCAGTGCACTGGTATTTGTGCGGCGACAACTGGCGCAGCCCCGTGGCTCGCTATGCTCCCACGTGCAGTGGTCATTACTCCCCTGCACACTGTAGAGAGACCGCGTGGGCAAGTTGGAGGAGGTGCATGACACACGAGTGCCTGCATAGCTGCAGCTCACCTCGAAGGCAACTGTGCCTGATCACTGTGGCTGTTGGCGGTGGCGTGCACCGAGATGATCTCCAGTTGACCGCTGTGGAACGATGCCAGGTACATGGAACCCACCGAGGACAGGCCCAGGAACCGAGGGTTGCTGACCAGCACAATGCGATGCAACCCGCTGGAACAGAAGTGGGACATCACAAGTCAGCCAGGACATTGGACTGCCAATAGTCAAAGAGAACTGAACGGGCAAGTGCATATTCACGCAAGTACAGAAGTAGAGAAAATTAATTGGTTTAAGCAGATAAAGCATTCTTCCAAGACTACTTTAATTTTATGGTACGAGGATTATTATACCAGAAAATAATTTTTTTTTTTAGAATTTCACGTCAAAACCAGTGCCCCGGTATGTCAGAGTGACATCACGGACTTGAAAGTAAATATTTTCTCATATCTGGGTCACTGTAGCACAGCAGAAGTTCTCGAAGCTTGCGAAGTTCAGCCTTTGGTTCCTTTAGAATAACACATACTTCATTCTTACTGATACACAATTAACTAAGCCTGAGCAGGCAGCATCAAAATTAATGACTTTGTGGCAACACACATCTTTCTGTATATAGTACTATATACAGAAAACACCCACAGAGTTGTACTAGGTAAATATCCACATGGACTATGACAGAGAGTGTAACGGAATGCTAAGGATTATTTCAACCTCTCATAGTTCCTTAAATGTACACCTACATCTGAGTACAATGCGACAAAGCAAGGAAGTAACCAAAAATTGAGCTATTCAATAGACATCATAGCATCCTTTAGCAGATGTTAGTGACAGTTACATGGACAGTTATAAATCCATTCTTCCATTGTCCTGACCTGCATCACTAGATGGCTTTATTTGCCAACAGCATCAAATAATTCTCCTTGTGTTTAAATTACATTGTTTAGTACCATGCAATACATTATGCATACCACTAAAGCTCTGATGTACAAAAACACACTGCTTCAAGAAATGAGATGCTTGGAATAGAAACTGATCAAAAAGTACCTTTCTTTGGCACCCCTGGCTTTGATCTCCAGGATTTCTATTGAGTTGAGATGCTGGATGAACAGGTGCGGTGACTTGTATGCTGCAAAACATAAGAAAGTTAGCATACAGAGAGTCAAGGCTTGCACAGGTGAGAAGCCTGCTTAGGCATGTGGCTAAATGCCCTAACTTGAAACAATGATAATTAACTCTGCTGCACTGAAAGCTATGTTTCTAGCATCAAAACTTGAGTATCAACAGAATGCTTATGGAGTAGCACCAACAAAGAAGTGCTTTCGTCAACAATTGCAAACTGTTTACAGATAAACTTAATAGAAAAGGCTCAAACAAAACTGAATTCATGCCTGCAATGAGATAATATACAATGAGGTATGAAAGGCACACATTGTGTTCACCATATGATATGTGCAATGCAAAGTATTGCCTTATTGTCTCATTCAGTTTCAGTTTATTATTCATTCATAACAATTGGTTACAAGAAATGGTATACAGACAAGGGCCCCAAGGTCAGAGGCTGCACCGGGACCCTTGGATTAGAAGTTATATAAAAAAAATAAAGCGTAATACAGAGCAGAGAAACAAAATATGAAATAAGCAAAATATAACCAAGAAACTGAGTGATGACACACATAAAAGACAAATGGCAGAGGAAAGACGCCCAATCAATGGTTTTTACACAGCTTCTAATTACCAAAATAACATCATACGAAATTAATCAGACAGCAAATAATTCTTGAGTTCGTATTTGAAAGAATACAAGGTAGATCACAACTTATTGGAATATGGGAGACTGTTCCAAACTTTAAGCGTGCAAAAAGAGGAAGCCATCTTTCCATAATTAGTATGACATAAAGGCAACAGGAAATTCAATGTATATTGGCCAGTGTAACTTACCAAAGGCGAGAGGAAGCCTGGACCACTTCAGGTCATCACGTGTGCGCCTGCCATCAGCATTTACAAACACTCCCAGTTCTGCAAAAACAATGTTGAAAAAGAAATGTGGCAATGGGCAAAAACAAGCGCATGAAGTGCATAGGTACTCCTGATTTGGGGCCGTTACATTAACGAAACAACTTGAAAAGTCGTTTTTAAGACAACGCTGAAGCTTGCCAATTTTGGCAACTTTAATAGGCCACCACCTAAGAGGTACAATGTTCTATGCTGCAGCATCTGCAAAGTAGCTGAGAGTTAATATCTTCCAACTGGCAACTTGTGGGTCTCAAGTTTGAATGCTTACGAGGCACGGCAGATTTTTTTTTTTTTTTTTCTCAAACTTCTCGCAAAGCACAATGGGATTCCTGCAATGGTCAGCACCACACAGCATCGAAGCAAGTAGGGGGAGTGAACACATAACAGCTATCACTGTAAAACCGACTCACCATGGAAGCAAAGCAGGTACTCTGGGTTGTAATCGGGCGGAGCCACCTGCAGCACTGACACTGGAAAGCTGCGCAGCTGCGTTGCACTGTACGTCAAGAAAGACAGCGAGTGATCCGTGGGGTCCAGGAAGTCTGCGTGTGATACAGGTCTCGTGAAGTGTGAAGGGGCACAGTAAGAACACTCACCACAGACGCATCAAAACGACATCATGCTGTGCACAAGTACTGCAGCGTAACAAATACATTTGCCGACCGATAATTTGTACTCAACGGGGACCGCCATGACGCCAGAATCATCGAGAGTCCGAAATACCAGATTTTCCAAAAAACAAATGACTTTATTCCATAAGTGGCCAAAAAAAGAGCATCGCAAGCAAAATGCGAAGGTTGTGGGATCGTTAGCCACCTGCGGCAAGTTGTTCTTTCATCCATTTTCATTCCCATTAATTTATTGTTCCTTTATTTAGCACAAGTAATTTCCCCTATGTCGCCCTTGGTGTCAGTGTTTGTTGGCTTCTTATGATGTGAATAATAAATATCGGGCCCCTTGGTTAACCCCCTTTCTTCTCAAAAAATGTCTGTCCCATTCTCGGATCGTCACTTTCAGAGACAATCTTAAATTTCGCAGGACTATAGCGCAAGACACACCAGTGTTTAGGAGCGAGGGCATTCTTGGCGCAGCGCCAAGCACGCCATCTTGTTACTGAGTGGAAATGCTGTCACCCACTGTCGTGTCCTATGCTACCCTACGAAATGTCGCAAAAGTGTGGTTATCTTTCAAAAGTGATCATTCACGAACACGAGTAAAACTCTTGCTTGGGCTAGTTGGTTCATGCTTGAAGTAGTAAAGGCAAGGCGCAGAAGACCAGGACTCAGGAAGAAGAACACAAACGACACTGGTCCTATCGTTTGTGTTGTTCTTCCTGAGTCCTGGTCTTCTGCGCCTTGCCTTTACTACTTCATTCATGAACACGGATGTGTTGCTGCAAGCACACATGCTTGCTCCTGGCCTAGACATTCCACGATCATGAATTTTTTAGCAACGCCTTTTATGCTATTTATTTTCAAGCTTTTTGTGCTTTGTCAGTGGTCAGAGCAAGGCTCTGATCAGTTGGCTATGAACAGCGGGTGATAGGAGTGGCATAGAACCAAGTGGAAGGCGTCGCTACAAAATTGCAGCCTGTGTCATCACACACTGTCATGCTGTCACTACAGACAGGTAAAGCACAATGAATGCATGCACAAAATTCTCATCGGCGACTGCTAGGTCGACCAGGCTTCGCTAGCTATAGTTTCACAGAGTGCTGGCGACGTCCCAAAATGAAAATACTGCTATTTCTGCTCGACTTGATGGCTCTATTAGCACACGGTTTTGTGAATTATTGCACAACGTGCTGTAAGGTGTCTGAAATTGCTGTCGTCCTTGCACATTATGCCTATGGGGCTAGTGGCAGTGCTGCAGGGCTGTCCGAATAACGAAGCACGTTCTAATTAACGCTGCTCCAATAATCAGTCGTTAACTGCTTTCTATAATGACATGCAACATGCAGTTAGAAGTCATGAAATACTGTCGGTATTTTAAATTCACATTCTCTATGGCTTTAGAAAAATAACTCATCTGGCAAGCCAATACGATGTAGTTCTGCCTTCCAATGAAGCTACAGATGTATCAGTTCATTCTAATTTCATTACAACTATTGCCACACTTTAAAGCTTCAAAAGAACCCTTTAGGCTGGATCTAGGTCTGACCTCTGGACTAGTCCTGCACCAACTCATTTCTCCAACAGTTGCGACTCGCTCGCATGGCATCCAGCCTTCGATGTGCGAAGTTAAACAATCCAGTGCAGTGAATGACAAGACTAGGATGGAGTTGAATATAAACAATCAGTGTGCTGGTTTCGGCTGTCAATCCCGCCGTGACAGAGCCCCTTAGACTGCTCTGACTGATGTTTTATTTCAGTATAGTATTTACTTCACAGCTCCTTGGCCAAGGACTTGCAGTCAAGAACTACAGACTTGAGAAACACTCACCCTCAAATGAAAAGTCTTTGGCATCAATCTCGTAGAATGTGTCACAACCAACCAGGATGGTATACGGTGTGAATAATATGCAGCTGCAAGGCTCGCTGGTCTTTTTCTCCTGCAAGGCAAAAATGCACGCAACAGGCCACCTGCACATTCAAGTTTTCTTGATACAGTTGAAACCATTTATAATGATATCGATTTTAACAACGTGGTTAAAGCTCGATACAATGAAGTTGGTAAAATTGGCACTTTGCTTCGTTATATCGAAATTTCGTTGTATATAAATTCAACCCTTTATGTGAATAAGCACGCTCACTGATAGATTTTTTTTAACACAGAAAGAGTTGCAAAATTTTTAAAATTATTGGGCAAATTTGAATGAGGAAAGGATCAATTTTGTTGAATTGAATGACGTGAATGCCATAGCAAGGTAAGACAATACCGGATTATATCGCACAAGTCGAAGCAACGGAAGTCTCTGAATGACCACTGCAGATGATAAATAAAGATGAGTTTTGAAATATGGTGTGTCGCTACATATTGCTAAAATTCTAATCGCATTACCATCGACAGTCATCATGAGACGAATTTTATCGTACTTTTCTTGCCCAAAATTTGCAAGCATTAAACTTTGCCACAAATTTTCTGATATTCGATTCGATATTCAGCTATGTTTCTTTACTCGACTTGATATTTGATTGAAAATCTACTATAAGGTATTCACACACCCTAAGACATATAAGATGTCTTAACTGTGTGTAATATATTCCTAGCTGCTAAAAGAAAAAAAAAAAGAAAACTTATCTCTTGCATTGCGCCTAATCCCTTACCTTCATAGTAGCTTTTTTTTCATGCAAGCACTTTTCTCACACACCTTTCGGCAGGTGTAGTTAGCGTGCGAGGCATTCCAGACGTGCACATAGATGGCCCGGCCAGTCGCCATGCAAAGAGTGGTGCCGTCCTGTGATGTGGCAAACAAATGGCACTCCTTCACGTCCTCCACCAAGCGCCACTCCGGTGGATCGGCTGCAACGTCTCGGCCTGGGAGTGTCTCCACCCACGGCTGCATCGATGCCCAGTTAGTCAGCATCAGCTTGCGCTCTTGACCTGCAAGGTGATGGCCCAGTCGTGAATTTCGAGACAATTAAAAAATTAGTTTCGGGGTTTTACGTGCCGGAACTACAGTCCTATTATGAGGCGCACCGTAGTAGGGGACTTCGGACCAAAACTTACCTCCTGGAGTTCTTCAACATGCATTTAAATCTAAATATACAAGAGTTTTACCATTTCGTCACCATCGAATTGTAGTCGACATGGTCAGAATCAAACCGGCAACCATAAGCCAACTAAGCTACCGCAATGGGCAAGGCAACAATTGAAACGCTCGGCACACAAAGATGAAGCCACTCTTGTTTGATGGAGCAACCTTCATGGATAGCAGAAGTAGCACTTTTTGCCAGTAACAGAGCTGTTGTAAACAAGAAAATAATGTGCACATCGAGTAAAATTGTCCACTCATCTAATTTTCCATTACTGTGGATGAAAATGTAATGCAGTAGAACCCACATGATATGCTCAGAGTTGCATTTTCCTGGCTGTGTTTTAGTTTTGTGTGGTACATGATACCACAAATTATAATATGCGATATGTTAGGTTCACTGCACATGTATGCCCTTCACTGCTGACTCCCATGGCACATTACTGTGATTGCGTAATAACACGGCAGCGTCCAGGCAGCCCGTTTCGTTTCAACTTCGCCCTTGTTTCTTGTTCTCCATCGTGACAGAAAGGAATAAATGGTATTACCAGCTCAGTCTCATATCACACTGACAAGTCGCATCCTTTTTTTGCCATTTTGAAGAATGGCATGGATTGCAAGAAAAGCAAGAAGAGGGGCTAGTCTATGTTTGGGCCATCATCCGTCTACGATTCTTTCCAAAGTCTTTTGATAAATGCAGAATCCCAAAGGTGCAATGGACCCTTCAAAAGACAAGATGTTGCAGCCCACAGACAGCGATAAAGCGTTGTCTGACAGTGACTATAACGGACATTAAATGTAAATAAATTTCCATTATGTAAAGGCGAAATTCACTGGTTTCATCATTTTTTTATTGCCAAAATTGGAGGCATTTTTTTTTTTTGTCTGTATGGCCATTAAATTTCTAACTTGTTCAAGAGCCCTAATGTCATTTCTACATTAGTTTTCTACCTTGAAGCTATTTAAACTTAGTGTGATTAGACTGGGAGGCCTGTAAACTACCACGATTGCTGCTCACTGGAAATGACACTGTTAAGAACCAGCATAGTGCCTGAGCACGAACTCCAAGATGAAGAGACATCTGAAGTGCAGTGAAGATTTTGGAGGCCATGTTCTTGGACCTGTGTCATATATGCTAACCACCAGGTGCCCACCATTACTGTTTTGGCGGCATTTTAAAGGTGGATAATAAAAAAAAAAATTACACAATTACCAGACCTGCATATTCGAAGATTGCTTCGACAGTATATTAGACAATTCATTTACAGCAAATTTAGCCAAAGAGCTTTTTTTTTTTGCAGTTGGCTTTTAATGGCCTGAAGATTTTCCAAGCTTGCTTACCACATATTGCAAGCACCACGCCCAGCTGCGTGCACACGGCAACTTGAAAGACAGCAGGGACAGCTGCAACTTGACGCCGCACAGTCCTGGCTACCAGGTCGACGACATAAAGGCCTTCCATGGCGCCCAGAAGAATGTACTGCAAGAACAGCACCGCATGTTGAAGCATTAAATACCATTTCTTGCAGCACTGGTCCCAAGCACTGCTGCACGAAATACTATTCAGCCTAGGCAAATGTGTGGATATGTTCTGCCAAGGCGACTTCGTACACAGACATAATTTATGGAAGAAAAAAAAACATGTAGAAAGATGGCAACAAATGAGGTTTGTAAAAGAATAAGGCTGAGGAACTTGCTAAGGATTCATCATTTGAATCATGAGTAGAAGACACGGACACAAGAGGAATGAAAAGGACTGCACAAATGTCAGCGTTTGCATTGTCACTTGCATTGTCGTTCCTCCTCCATCTTTGCCTTCAATGCCTGATTTTTCAAACAGAGGGGAAAAAAAAGGCCGCCCAACAAATATATGCTGTTCAATGCACATATCTTTTAATGCTGTGCTTCAACTCTCGAATTGCAGAAAAATTGAGTGCAGTAAGGGTTTAGAACTCCACGAGTGTGACATCAAAAGTATAGGCAATTAATAAAGGGAAAATGAGACACCCACTCAAGTGCTAAGTGTTACAAAGGAGGAACCCGCATCAGTTTCCTTTGTGCCACTTAGCTACGTTTGGGTGGATGTCTCATTTCCCCTTTATTAATTACTTCTCTCCACCTTGCAGGTTTCTGCAGAACTATTACGTCAAAGTATAGGCAACAGTTACGACAGTTATAGCATAGCCACAAGTGCAAGCAAAGTGGCACAGAACCGCATGCATGACAAACGTACATCCGCTTCTCTTCTGCTCACCTCGTAGGACAGCTCATGGACACAGTTGACATCTAGGACTTGGTCACCTCCAAGCCTCAAGACTGTGTCACCAGCATTACATTTCTGGAATAGGAAAGATAAAGCAAATACGTTGTGGTGTCTCCAAACCATATCTCAAAAAGATGCAGACTATGATTGCACGTTGGGTTTGTTGGTACACGATACTAAAGGCCTTAGGCATAGCACACCCAACACACACACATGTACGCATGCACATACACACACACACACAAAAAAAGACATCACGGAGTGACAAACAAAAGCACTATGTGTGTATCTGTGACTGGTCAGTTGTCCTGCCTCAGATGCACTACGCCCGAGGCCAAAAGATACCATTTAAGCCATCTCCAGCAGTGGCCAACATGCATATATAGTATGTTCCAGCCTTCCTGTGCCTTTTATTTGCCATTCTGGGTGGCATTTTATCATAGCTAACATCTTGAAACTGAAAAAGCACACAATGACGAGAAATGAAGAGAGTGGACAGGACGAAGCGCTTACTCGCAACTGAAAAATTTTGTTGAAACGAAACAAATATATGCGCACAAAAACAGAGTAGGACGGCTGAGCATGCGTTACAAGGCTCTCAGGTTAAATCATTTGAAAGGCAACATTAAAAGTAAAAAAGTTATAACTATCAAGAAACTTGAATTCCCTATCATGTAGAAAGACCAAGGGGTAGCTGACACAGTTATCTCCTTTTTTCTTTATGTGGAAGGCCTCTGCCATTTCACAGGTTAAGTGGTTAGTGCTTTTGAAGATAATCTGAGTATATTTGAATACAGGGTAACAGCCGCAGTCCCTACAGTGGGCAGCTGGTCATTCCTGATGAATTGTATGCCATCAGGTGCTCTCTTAGCCTTACGTTGATGCAACGCCCAGACTGGCCTATCTAAACTTTACCGCACTTAAAACGGGATCATATGTGCTATGCCCATCGCACAATCTATAAATTTCTGGTATGTTCAATATTGCACTGCGATGGCTTCCTGCCAACAGGCAAACAAATTGTTTGAAGTTTATTTTGCACTGAAACAAGAACCTCTACCTTATACCAAGTGCCTATATGTTTTAATTTGTGTGATGTTCTATGTACGTACCAAACGACAGCAATTTTATTATTTTTATGACAATCTTCCCGGGTGATCTGACTGTTTTCTTTCGTTTTTATTTCTTTCAAAGTGTTAGCACACACTGATTTAATGACAGACTGAGGATAGCCTGCTTGTTCAAGCTTGTCGATCTGGTTGAGAAAGCTCGTTTCCATCATGTGTTGACATGATTGTTTCAACGCGGAGCCTATGCTGGTCTTTATTATTCCTCTTTCTACAATTTTTTAATGGTCTGACCTGTAGTTAAGGATAGGTTTAATAGACCTGGGTCGGTAGTACCAGCAGACATGAAGCGGTTGAAAGATTAGTCTTAGATCAAGAAACTGTAATTGGTTATCCTGGGGCAATTCAAAAGAAAAATTTTATTTAATACAGTTTTCCTTGAAAACCTTTGAAATGTTTACAAGATCCCGGGTTGGATTAGTGGAATTAATACCAGAAAATCGCCTACATATCTGAACACCTTAGTCGCTAGTCCTGAAAGACGAGGCTGTAGCCCTTCATCGAGCTTGCTCAAGAAAATTTAACTTAATATTGGAGCAAATGGCAATCCTATGCGAATCCCTGAACGCTGAATGTAAAGTTCTCCCTTTCCCCAAGACACAAATATAGAATTTAGGTAAAATCTCAGCGACTCGAGAAAGCTTGCAACCAAGGTTCCCCTTTTTAGACTAAAACAATTCAAGCTTCCTGATAGTTAGAAGTTATTTAATTTTTTACTTTTAACGTTGCCTTTCAAATGATTGAACCTGAGAGCCTTGTAACGCATGCTAGGCCATCCTACTCCGTTTTGCAGTTTCAAGATGCAAGTAAACCAACTAGCCCAGTTATCCATTCTGTTACAGTATAGCATAGCTCCTACTCTGCCTGACACCAGCTTCCCTGTGATACCAAGCAATTACAACATAAATGCAAGACCATTAAGTTGAGGTGACAGTAGACAGAATTAGTGAGACAATAGAGAGTTTTGGTATAGTGGTAAGTGGCTGCACACACAAAAAAAAATAGCGGCGACAGACTGCGCATGCGGAAAACGCTACGGCAGCTTTGCACGTTGTGTGCCTTCGCTACTTTTGGAATTTAGCAAGGGATGCTAACATTCGCAAAGACTGCTTAGTGTGGAAAACATGCAGCACCTTTGAGGCGACAGCCGTCCTCTTAGGATCTATCAAGCCCTCATCCTGCTTCGTTCGGTCTATTCATTCCCAACAGATGCTTGTATTTGCTTTAGATTTGTGTCATAATGCTTCAACAGCAACTTATTAGTGACAACTGGCCACTGCTTCCGAGACCCATTCTAAATTTTTCGGCACTTCAGGCTGTATTAGCTAGACACAACTTCTAAGATTTGGTGACACGCATCGCAAGACATGCAGGCTGCCAAATGTCAGGGGCTATAGATTGTTCTCGCGTGTGAGAGAGAGTGCCAAAAACCTAAATTTTATGATCATCATCCCTATGCAGGAAAGCTAATTGTTATGCAAATAATACAAATATACAGAATTGGATTTGGCTGACATTTGGTACGCATTAGGTTACATTGTATTTCATGGACATCTATATCTAGGTGGTGTCGCAAATGTTTGCGTTTGAATTGTCATTCTGGTTGCCACAATTCTAAAAAGGCTAGTTTGCGCTGCACTCTGCAGCGTACGATAGCGTTAACATTACATCGCTCACTAATGCAAGCATTTTGCGCTATACTAAAACTCTCTAATATCAAGGGACTTTTGTGTTCACCTTTAACGAAACACCAAGGAGAAATACTAAATCAGTTTGGACTGAGGAAGTACATGCAGAATTCACAGAATTAAAAATTTTCTAGAAGAGAAAATGAAGATCAAACTTCAATTTTTTTTAATGTCGTGCCAAAACCCCAGTGTCAGTATGTCAGCTTGATGTCACAGATTTAATGCTTTGTCATTTTCGAGCCACTGTCATACAGCAAAAAGTTTTCAAAACTTTCTAAGTACAGTCTGGGTTTTCTTAGAACACAATATATTCTTTCTTTACCGACAAAAACGCTAACTAGGCTTCAGCAGGCACCATTAAAATCCATGGCGTCATGGTGAGCTGGTACAGCAACTTCGAAGTGGCTTCATCACCCACCTTTTACCTTTGCTTCTTTTCTGGCTCAATCGAGCTTTCTCTTGCAGTAAGAGCGGGTTTCTTGGCATTGTAGGAGGGTAATCTGCTAGCATAGGCTATAGCTTATTTTTCTCCTTAGTGACTCCTTGGGGGTGTCCACTGTATTTTCCTGGCTGCTGGTTTCTTCAACCGATAAACTGATGGTACGTGCCAGAAGTGAGAAGGAAGTCCGACGAGAAGATATGCAGAGGATTTAGCCAGGAACGCAGTACAGTGGGGTACGAGGAAAGACGTAGTGTGAAGATCCAAGTAATTCTAACTGCCTGCTTACTAACATGAAGCTACATCTATGCCCGTGAGTGTTTCTCGATTGTTGTCATGCAGCCCGCAGCGGCTGGGAATCCAACCTAGTGCTTCACTCCCGTAAGCGTAATGCGAGAATGTGACAGCCACTGAACAAACTACTGTGGAACGTTCGGTTTCTTCAATATCTCTACTTATTCTATCCTCCCAATGCTTGCATAGATAACAGTTTGCCATCTCATACTTACCGAAGGGTCAATGTTGTGTCCAGCAGACATTTCGAGGGCAGACACCCACATCTGTTTTTCGGCAAACGTAGGCACCATGATGTACAGGCACCTGCAAAGAAAATGCACTGATCAATATTTAAAAGTGTATATTAAATGCAAGTGGGGGAGGAGTGAGAGAAAGGGGTAGAACAATATCTCTATTGGTCTTGTAAAAGTTACAGTGCACTCACAATGACAACTGTAGACTATGCAGCCACTGTTATACTTGAAATGCTAGTGGCTAGCATTAGCCCTGATGATAATGATGATGATAATTTTGTGGCATCCCCTATGAAACGGGGCGGTGACGAATAGTCACCCAGTCTGCTTAAGTTACTCAGGTATGCTATGCATGCTTTTCATTCTAGCATTTTTGTACACACCTGCTTAATCTTCTTTCTTTTTGAGATCTTTCTCCCAAACCCTTTGAGTGCGTGACATTTTGCCCTCTCGCATGTGACATCAGTGCGGGTGTGCCGCATATGCCCTCACTACATGAAGGCAACTTGATGATGTCGGTCGACCTTCTATGCTCGAATTTTTGGCATGCCAGTCGGCAGATTTGTGAAACAGCATAGACGGAATATTTCGGGGCCCTATTCCCCATGAAAATGAGTGGAGTCACCGTCATCACCACACTTATTGTGGCTCGCTTGCAGTATCGTCTGCTATAGTCATATGCATATATGCATAGTGTGCATATGCGTGTACGACGTTGGCTTCTCGTCCTTGCTGTTCTGTTGTCGTAGCCCACTCACAATGATTTGGCGGCCATTTTTCAATGATGAACTGCAGCATTTGGCCTTCAGCTACACTGTGTCTGCACTGTAATACTGCGTTTGTCTGTCCGGCACGTGCTGCATGTTCGGTCGCCCATTTTGTTGGCTGCAGACACTAATTTTGTTGCTGCCTGACGCGTTGAGCCTATCACAAAAGAAGTTTGATGCCATTCTCAAGAAACTAGGCGGTCGCTGCAATGCATTAATGCATACATTGCTTTAGCGGTATTGCAGCAAAAGGCGTTCTGGAACTTCTGATAGACGGGCAGACGAAATTAGTGGGCAAAACAAAGTTACGTACCCTTGTGCTGCAGTGTTGGTCTTCGCAAGATAGCTTTAATTAAACTTGATTACCTCCACCGCGACACAACTCGCCCCTGCATGTTAGTCAGTTCAGTATACCTCTTTCTTTCTTTGCTCTTGCAATGGGTATAACGAGCAAATTTTCGGAGGCAAGGTTCATTAGTGCTAGCGCGTAACAAGAACAGGCGATAATCTGTGCTTAGATCACGATTTTCAATATATTTTGTTCTCTAAGAGTGCCATACGTATTTAAACCTCAAACAAGAAAATTGAGAAGTTAGGTTTGCTGGCACTTGACTGAACAGGCAGCTGGAACACAAAACACACAAGCAAAAGACAAACAAAGGTGCAGTAACATGTTCGCAAGTTTTCCTGCATTTTCTTTCTTTCTTTAAAGCACTTTTATTCTTATGCTGATAAAGCGACGTTTTCCAAGTGGTTTACAACAGTCTGAAAGTGCTTTGAACAGAAATAGTAGTGTTATGTTAACTTGAACAATCATAAAATTTTTGCATTAGAGAGTGTTCACGAGATTTATTTGCAAGAAGATAGAGTAAAGCATGCTTGACGATTGTGAAACATGATAGAGAGTGATGCAACTAATGTTTGAGATAAATTGCTTGTCAGTGAAATAAGAGATTGTTCTAGTCAGAAAAAGTTTTATATGTGCAACATTAAGTGACTATAATTATGAGTGAAATGTAAAATTTGTATTCAACCACAGTGCCGCTTAGTCAACGAGAACTTTTACGAATGATCCCTGCAATCATGCTTCATTTACAAAGCCACGTAGACTCATTAACTCGCTCGGCACAATGTTTCGTGACCGAGTCATGAGCCCATGTCTCTGCCCGAGAGAGCTGTGGTTATAAATTTTTCTAAGTTAAAGATTAAATTCTGTGATTTTACGTGCCTAGACAACCATACGATTTTAGGCATGCCGTTGTGGGGTACACCGAAATCATTTTGACCACCTGGGCACTGAAATATAAGTATACACTAACCGTTTTTGCATTCCACCCCTATTGAGATGCGGCTGCCGTGACAGCGGTCGAATCGGCAACCTCGCACTTAACAATGCCATTGCCACTGGGCTAATACATTGGGTGGCTATATGGAATCTACCCTGAATACATAGTTTGTTGTCGTCCTAATGCTGGCATTTATATAACTACCGTATTCACTCAAAAATAGGTTGAGTACGAATATAGGTCAACCCCTAATATTGTGTTCCCCGAGAAATTAAAAAAAAAAATTATTTTTCGAATATAGGTCGACCCATTAGAATCAGCGCGTTTGTGCCTGCTGGATGACCGGCGCACAAATGAGCACACTTCTACATTTTTGGTGCTCGCTGCTGGCAAAAAAAAAGGCATGGGCATCGATAAAAGAGCAGCAGCATACTTCCACTTGTGCCGCTTATAGTTCGCGTTGAAGTGAGAGGCAGCTGCTGCCGCCCTTTCTCACTGCAGCGTTTTGACAGCGAGTCTCCGCGGTCATCAAGTGAGATGTTTGCTTGTGTGCATGTGACACCATGCACGTTAATTTAGTTAGTACTGTACTGTACGGGTACGCATCACAATCGAGCAAATACAGTATTTGTGTTTTGCGCGACTGCGGCTTCAACGTACAGTGGAACCCCGTTCATACGTTTTTCACCGGACCGGGGAAAAAAAACGTAACAGCCGGGAAAACGCAACAGTGAGGAAAGCTCCGAAAATGAATTAAAAAAGTGCAGCTTCAACTATAGACAAGTTATTTCCACAGAGTGCGCTTAGGACTTAAAAAAGTCTAGAATGGTGGCTTGCCGTTTCTTTCGCTCGCTAGAAATCGCCACACGTTTCTCAATACCCTGGAAGGCCGCATTGCTGTCAGCGTCGCTGTGAGGTGCGACGTACCTGCGGAGGAGGTCCAGAGCCGCGACGGCTTCTCCAAAGCTAGGATTTGGCAACTCCCCGGCATCATGCGGCTCGTGCTCCTTGTCGTCACCGCGCCACGGCAATGGCAACGGACGAACGAACGAATATCCGCGGGAAATTTTGCCCTCTTTGGCGTAATCATGCTAACGTGCTAACGATTGTTTAGTATTACTGCGGAGCGCGCGCGTCCGAGCAGCCCGGTTGCGCGCAGCGCGGCGTGGGAGAAACGTAAACAAGAGAGGAGAGCAGGCCCGATAGGCGGAGCAACGCCACGAGCAACGCCAACTTCCAGTTTCACTTTAGCTTCACAAAGAGTGACGTCAGGGCCTCTCCTGAGTTTCCTTCCTCCCTGAGTCGACCCGTCCAACAACCATGCGGTGACCGTAATCACAGTGATGATAGTAAGATCATTTTTCACGAATGGCCACTTAGTGGCGGCCTCATGCGGCCTCTCGAACTGGCGTGCGGCTCCTTACAGCCAGTTCCATAGCCAAGCCCGGCCAAGCCCAGCCAAAACTCGTCAAAAGCCAAAATGGCGGTTGGAGCGCGTTGTCTACTTTAGCCCAGGCGGGTTCGGGGTGCTAAGTTGCGACGTATCATGCGGGAACGTTTTCACAGCTACAACGTAACAGCGGGGTTCCTTATACATTGGATCCTATGGAAGCTATGCCGGGACCGGATGAAAACGACGTAGCAGCCGGGAAAACGCAGCAGTGAGGAACGTAACAGCGGGGTTCTACTGTATATAGTACTGACATGCATGGCAGGATATTTTGGCTTGCGGGCTTGGCCCTCGCTGCTCCGGCGGCGGCTCTGTTCCACATTGAAACTCCATTAGCTCGCTTCTTTTGCTAGCTTTGATCACAAATATAGGTCGATGGCTAATTATGGGTAACATGTCTGGAAGAAAAAGGTCAACCTATATTTGAATAAACATGGTAACACTAGAAAAAATAGATACAGACAGAAATTGGGAGAGTGCCGTGCTACGTTAGCACGCAGTCAGAGCCCAAGCAAAAGAACGAAAATGAACCTATTCTAGCCAGAGCGCAGCAGACGAAAGAGGCTAGTTCCCTGGCTGACATCACTAGAGCGTCGTTCACAGCGCCGCCATCGCTCGTGCATGAGGCTAATGCTAGTGTAGCACAAACAAGGCGGCATGACGAGAAGAGCATGTGAACATGCAAATCTGCCACTGTGTGTTCATATGTTCACTTAGCCAACACACACAAGCATGTTTGCATTATGCTCAGCAAGCAAAGAGAAAGAATAACTTTCAAAGCTGCAAAACTTAACAACAGCTGATAACGGATGAACTCTGTAGCGTATTTACTCGCATAGTGATCGCACTTTTTTGTCAAAAGAAATGACGCAAATTCGGGGGTGCGATCATTACATGGGTTAAATTTACCGTAAAAAAAAAAAACACACAATTTTTTTTTTTTTTCATTCCGCATTTGCTGCGGGATGACAACAGGTCAACAAACAGGTGACTGCCGCTGTAACAGTGCGGGACACCAAAACAAAAATGGCGGCCGGTGGAGCAAACCGAACGTGTCGAACATTACTTTCTTTTTCTTCTCGTGAGTACATTACATGCATTGAAACAGTTCCTTCCATGTCAGTAATGAATAATATTGTTAATATCGGCAAGTTTGCAGCAATAACGTAGCCTTGTCCACTTTGAAGGGACAGAAACAGAGATTGGTGCGCTTAGCTGCCAGTGATGTAGAAACACATGCTGCGAAAACTGCGGCATTTGTCTTCACTGCTATCCTAATACTGCACGTTTCCCCTAAGTGTGGGCAAATATCTTAGCTTTGTTATAAGCGTCGGCGTATGAATAGGGTACACTTCTAACGTATCAGTGTAAACGTGGCTACTATCGTTGCCGCTCGTGATTTTTTGCGTGCCCATGAGTGCAGACGAGAGGAATCGAAAGGCGCCCTTTTTCTTGTTGTTGACCACAACTATTATAAAGCTTACAAATAATAAAGCTAAGGCAAGTTTCATTGTAGCTTTTTTTTTTCCACGGAAGTGCAGAAAGTGATGAAAGGAATGAAATGGGGCATCTGCTTAAGAATGTTTGGTGCGTACAGACCGCTTTGTATGTCTTGAAGAGTCATTTGCATAGCATTCGACAGCATTCGACAGATGGTATGTGCAATCATCATTAGCTAGACTTCGCACACAACATATCGCTGCGGCAAGTTCGGGGTGCGATCATTATACGGGAAAGAAAAAATCGAATTTTGACGACAAAATTCAGGAATGCGATCATTATGCTAGTGCAATCATTACGCAAGTGAATGCAGTATTATCCTTGTGAGAGGTTCCCCACACAACCTTGCATTATTTCTTGCATAAATTACTAAACGTCCCAGCAGGGATCAAACGTGAACATCCCAGCTCCATTGTTGCTAGCGTCTTGCCTTGCCTGCTAACAAGATCCTGCACAGTCTCGGAGGTCATCACAGATTGTTGAGAAGACCCGGTAAATGTTTGTGTTGCATTTCGCTTATGACGCTGCATCTTTGTGTTCCGCACCTATGTGCCACCACAGCTGGCTGCACAGAGGCACGTACGAGTGCTGGAAAGCTACACTGGCTGTTGCACCCACAAAGCTTCCTACAAAAATTATTAGATAGCGGAACACAGGCACTAATGTCTACGAGAGCTGCAGGTATGCTGGTTCAGCAAGCGCGGGAATGATGGTGTGCATGTCAATTCGCCCAAACTTAGGCCCGGCTTCAAGCGGCTTTGTGACTTTGCAAATTTATCACTTCCCCCAAAGCATTATGTTACAAATGTGGCAGTTTGCAGCAACTGTACATATAAGCAGAGTGTTTTAGCACCTTCTGCGATTAAAAAAAAACAGGATTGCTTCACAATTTAGGACAATTAAGGTGGATAACTCATACTACGCAAAGCCACAAGGGAGTCTGAAGCCACCAGAACAAATATCAGACAAATTCACGTTCTGTCATTCCCACAGTAACTGAACGATCGCAGTGCCAACATTCCCTCCAGTAACTTTAGCAGGAAACTCTACGGTGGCACCTAATTGGCAGCTAACTCGGTAGAGACTTGCCACGCTATAATTTTATAATTCGGTTAAGGATTATGCCGACTACTAACTTGGGCGGCCAGCACGTGGTGTGTGGCTTGAGCTCCACCTTGAAGGTGTACGGGATGTCGGATTTTGCAGTGCCCGTCAGCTCGGTGGCCGGCACGGCACTGCTCACCAACACCTCGCCATCCGATGGGGACATTCGTATCCGCTCCTGGCACGCAGACTCGAGGCTCTCTCCGTAGCAATCCTCTGCCTCTAC
The DNA here is from genome assembly GCF_023375885.2 of Dermacentor andersoni. Taxonomy (NCBI): domain Eukaryota; kingdom Metazoa; phylum Arthropoda; class Arachnida; order Ixodida; family Ixodidae; genus Dermacentor; species Dermacentor andersoni. The sequence goes on along the minus strand of NC_092816.1, from coordinate 109,433,509 downwards.
AGTTTGGTTCGTGTTGTCACCCGCCGGTCCGATGGGTTCCGACACTTGGTCCAAGAGGTACAGGACACAGCGATAGAGCACCAGGAAGCACTTGTGCCAGTTCTGCTTTCCCCCACTGCACCTGTGCTCGGGTTGAAGCACAGTAAAAGGAGAGAGTGAGTGTTTACGCTTGCAATCTGGAGCAATGTGAAGGCAGTTTGACTGACTCGTTCACTTCATTGACCTCCTGAATGAATGCTTGGGCTATGACAGGCATAGTGAGGGGACTGCACATTAACCACCCGACACTCCTTTTTGTCTGCATCTAAGTACAAGCATGTTTTTGCGTTCTGCCTCGATTGGAATGCTGCCTCTGAGCTTGGGATTCGTACACAAAGACATCCTTCTGTTGTTCTCTTTAAGCAATAATCTTAGTTTGCACTATTATGTCTCCTCTTCATGTAAACAAAGTACTCCAGAAAAATGTTCTGTCAATTCACTAGAAGCTTTAGAAATAGCGAATGCAAATGGCTTGTGTATGCCAAAAGAAGCTTAGCATCCTACTTCTATATTTAAGAAGTTATAATAACATAATTTTTAAAAAATTAATAATATCAGTGGCATTGCACACGTACTGAATTTAAACACTTTCATACACGAGACTGATAGCGTTCACTAACTTTAGGTTTGTTGCGTGAAAGCAAAAGTGAGTTCTGTAAAAGTGATTGTATATTACCAAAGTGACTGAGCAAGATAAGAAACACAACCCCTAGACATTATATAGCATTAACAGATGAAATCATACAGAAATCTGTTTAAGCTGCCTGTTTCCATGTGACCACTACAGACAAACCCAAACAAAGGAGTTAAAAGTGTATTAACCTTGTAACTTTCATCCAAGGGAAAAAATAAATTAGGGGTGCATAGATAGTGATTTCTGAAACAAAATCAGATAGCACAACAAGCCAATCAAATGAATATTGTATACTTTTTGAATAGCTTTTGAATATAGCCATTTTCACAATTAATATAAAATGATGCTCACAACCCAGTATTCTTAAGGTTAGCAAGTTTCTGTCATGACATAGTACATTATAAAGTGTTGTTTATTAAAAGCACAAATGGAGCATTAGGAGCAAACAAGTAGATTTTTTTTTTTTCACATGGACAGGGCTCTTCAGGAAGTGCGAGTGATCACTCTACAGCCTTCCAATTATGGCTACCTAAGTGATGTAACCTGCTCCACTACACCAGTTGTTATGTTTTATGTCTATACTATGCCCACGTGGACAAATATTTACCTTACTTTTGCTCCAATTTTATGTTTGCTTGGACGCAGTTGACGTTTCGAAATAGTATAAAAGTATGTCAAAATTATTTGTACTTACGAATAGCGACTATATTTGTTTCAAAGACCGAATCAAATAGGACACTGCTCGATTCATTATTTCAAAAGTTTCGAATATTCGCACACCCCTACATATTATGAATGATGCACAAAAGGAGCAAAGACACAAGAACAAAAAGGATGTCCTTGTGCTCTTGTTCCTTTTGTACATTGATTATAATAAATCTGTTCCAACTTGCCCGACTTGCTGTCATCCTACACCTGAATTTACTACATTCGCACAGCTAGACTTGACCTGAAAAGATTGTGAACACCTATCCTGACTGACGGTTTCCAAGGGCTCTAGAGATAATTCCCAAAAGCCTCTTACTGTATATCGTCAGTGAGTAGGAAGGAAGTAGGAAGGACAGAGGAAGGACAGTAGGAAGTAGGAAGGACAAGCGCACAAGCTTTCTAGCTGCTGACCACTGTACTGAGCACACTTTAGCTCAAAACAATATCACACAGTACCTGTTCACATTAGCGCAAGCAATTTTTTTGCTTTGCCTAACACTACTCAGCCACGGAAGCAAGAGTTTGTCCAGAATGACCGTATTATGATCTACACCTCACAGCTGCTCGGGAAGTAACAAGCTGCTTCTCGAAAAGGGCAAACATGGGCATGCCTGCAGATACCTACATGCAGTCGCGATCGATGTTTGTGAAAAGATCGAGGTTCATTCTATGCTTGACGTTTTGTATTGGTGGCTCAAAGCGAATCAGCACTTCAGTATAACAGGGAATACGCTTTTAGCATCTGAACTACAATTTTTTTTCTTCTTTACAAGAAAAAGAGTATGTTATGTGCAGGCCCGGTGATCTAACCACACTGTTTGTGGCTTTCCTCAGGCTCTGATACACAGAAGAATGAAACACTTAAGGCAGACCCACACTTCAAAAAGCCAGTAGGATTGTGTGGAACTTATATAAGATCAGAGTGGGAGCAACATGGACAGTTCAAGCTAACAAGTCACATAAAACGAATATTTTACGAAAGCACTTGTATTTTCTTCTCTTCCAATTTAGGAAGTGTGGCTATATGGTGGACAATGAAGCAGTTTATCCTTAGCACACAACAACTAGCATCAAAATCTTGCAATCAGCCTTAGTAAAGCATAACAGTGTTGTTAACAAGATCACCATCTTATTTGTTGCCTGACAGGACTCACTTAGAACAGTTACTCGATTAAACAGGCCCCAACCATACACGATTTATCACTCACTTCCTTCTTCATGCACATTTTGTACAGTATTTATTATTTCATTATATTCCTGACTGAATGTAATAAATCTTCAGCAAGACGTTGCGGCCAAGCCAATTGTAAAAACACACATGCTTAGCACTGGTTACTAAGCTAAATGTGTGTGCATGTATGGCACATGTGTGTGTGCGTGCACATGCGTGCATGCGTGTGTAAGCAAACACACACTTAGTAAGGCTAAACTGTGTGTACATGTATATACGCTGGAATGTAAACACACACTTTCCCTCAGTATCAAGCTAAACTCACATTTACTGTATAGGTGGCTCTGAATAACATCTTTTAGTTGATCTGCATCAAAAGACCTTGTCTGCAGCGAGCCAGCAGCACCACCAACTTCTTCCTAATTCCTTAAAGTTTGAAGGGTGGTTCATACATTGTGCACTAAGCAACTCTGCCTCACGCAGAGCAAAACAATGTAAATGTAGCTACAAACAAGGAGCACATAATATCTTGCAAAGCAGAGTGCAGAAGTGTTGCAGAAAAAGGAGACCGAGACAGGAAAGACGTTCAGGAAGAGTGTCTTTACTGTCTTGGTCTCCTTTCTCCGGAACATTTCTGTGCTCCCCTTTGCAAGACACAATGTCAAACAAATTAGCCCAAGAGCTAACTATTTTAAAGGAGCACATAGCATACGGCCAAAACATTACGATAACAATATAGTGAAATATCGATAATTTTAACTCTCTTAATTCGAAGTGATGGATAATTAGAACTGCTCTGTTAATCCCGACAAAGCCCTATATACTTGAACAGAGAAAAACTCCCATGAATTCGAACTACAAGAACCGCACAACGGTTATTTCAAACAAAATTTTTCAATCCCATGGACCACATTTTGGACAAACCTGCGACAAAGGTTAATGCTTGGTACGTCACAAGCTACTCTAATGTCACGTGCCATAAAATTGACGACGTAATATTCGCAGGAAGCTGAGACCAAACCAGAGCAGGCAGAGCAGCGCACGCCCTCGTTTCCCATCCGGCTTAAAAGGAGCAGGAAGGAGACCTTAGCGCGAGCCTGATCATGTTATAGTGCATACTCTGTTGCCACCATTCTTCTTGGCTCCGCCTCGCGCGTTTTCCCTTGCACCCACAGCAAAAGGAGATCACGAGGCACGATCTTGCAACACGTAAACTTTGTATGGAACCCAGGCTTCTTCCGGCACAAGTTATCGCATACTGATGGAGGAAGGATAAGACTTTCAATGCAAGCCCAGTGACAGCTTTGGTTTTGTGCGCCATATTGCATAACTTATCGACCGCTATATTTAAAAGGGTCCTCTTTAGTTCGAACTCTGTTTTATTCGAATAAATTTCCAGTCCCCTTGCAGTTCGAATTAACAAGAATCTACTATACAAGCAACAGGTTATATCAGTCTCACTTTTGCTGACAAAAGCAAATGCACTCCTTTATTACCAAAGAAATAACTAAAATTGACATCACTTATGATCAACAAAAAGCACAGGTATTCAACCACTCCCACAATGCAATACTTGAAGATTGACCTACATTTTACAAAACAACTGTGAATTCCCATCATGGTATGGTTGTGTTCTGCAGTTGTTTGAACAATTGGCTATCTTACCAAGTCAATGTGTAATAAGGTACTACAAGATAACCTATTGAAAGGAACTTGACTTAGAACTCGTATAACATATATTTGGTTACCAATCTTTGCATAACTCTGAAACCAAGAGTTTAACCAAAGGGTGATATGAAACTAAAATACGAAGAAAAAGAAAGTTGACTAATTAATGTAAACCACAATAACGAAAATATTTGCATCTTAGTTGGCATCGTGCATCTCATATATATGACTACAACTGGATGGCCACAGCGAACACATGCTTCTCGACAAGCACTAACTTGCAGCACTCACTGCCCGCAAACATAAAATGGTGCTCCGTTACACCGCAAATACTACATGACACTACGATGCGATCAAGAATGCCAAACGGGCGCTGCATAGTGAAAGTATGTCCATATTACAATAACCAGTCTCGTGAGAGCCTGTTCACAGAAGCACAGATTCAAATCACGTATTAGGCAGTCTGACAGTCTGAACCAATCAACATGATGCAAAGGTAAGGACAGAGAAGACATGAGAGCAGAAACTGAGGCTGTCAATCATGACAAATTGCACAGCATACATGCTGCGTGGGGAAAGTCCATAACCAAAGCCACAGAAGCCAGGCACAAGCAAAATAAGCAGAGGGCACGTAAACAAGGTGAAGGGTAAGCAGCATGCGCGGCGTCGCACAGATCAGAGCAAGGCAGGAAATGCGGCAAAGCAGGGCGTGGAGAAGGTGATGATGGTGGTGGCTGATGATGATCGCTAGCTGTGCAGGGGGAACGGTCGTCACCTGAGCACCTTGACCCAGCCGCGGGGCAGCGAGCTGTCAAACGTCACCTCACACACGTTCGGAGCGAACTTGACGTGTGGTCCGGGTGTCGACGGTGGCGTGGTGCTCAAGGAACGTTCGGTTGCCATGGTGTCCGAGAACTTGCGCACGTACTCGGCAGGGACTCCGCACGTGCTGGGAACGGATGTGGAACACTTGGGGTGGCACACTGCACCACACTCTGCAGTGGAATAAGAAGAAAAGGCAAGGAAAATAAGAGGGTCCAGTAAGCTAGCATAATGCCTCTATGAAAACTACTTCTTTGCAAACACTTTCAGTGCTTTGCCTGAGCATGTTTGGCTAGAAGCAAGGAAACAGCGTGACAAAATACAGACTGCGTCGTCAGGTCTTGGCGACTAAAGTTACGGTTTCATACCGAATTAACAAAGATCTAGTCATAGTGGTCGCACAACATTCAGGGAGCCAAAAAAATCGCCAAAAAAAGCGAGCATACAGGATGACCATTGTTCATAGCCTGCCATCCTTGCGAAACACTGTATGGCAGCCCCTCGTTCCGAAAGCCATTCGTAGGTGCACATCGGTCTCTTTTAGCAGCTTCAGCAACCTGTCACATGACCAGCTTTAGATTTACATGGCGGGGTCAAAAATGTTATGTGAATGGTGCGTTGGCTGCTGGTCCTCAGACGCATGTACAACGACAGCAAGTGGATGCAGACAAGAAAGGAGGGCGGTGGTCACGCAAGTTTGCCGTAGGCCTCCCGATTTGAGAATTTACGATGGACAGCCAGTGATCACAAACTCAAATGCGTAAAGGCACCCGCACTTCACCGTTAGCGCCGACTGCAGTCAACGCTTTCTACGCCAATGAACATGCGGAGCAGTGCCACACATGTGATGTGTGGACTCTAATTTCGTCTCCCGCACAGATTGGCCTTAAAGGGCTGACGATAACCAACAGAAGCCGCCTGCCACAAAGTTGAAAGAACACCTCCATTTTCTGTAAGAAAACTGGGATGCAAACCTTTCTAAGCAATTAACAGAAGATTGACATTAACCATAGTATGGCCCACTATTTAACTGAAAGCCTCATTGAATGGAAGAAAGAAGGTTATCCAAGGGGCCCGATTTTTGTTAATCATATCATAAGAAGCCAACAAACAATGACACCAAGGACAACACAGGGGAAATTACTTGTACTTACCACTTGAAATACAGAAATTACAAATTAACGGAATTGAAAGTGCATGAAAAAATAACTCGAGTGGGTCTTGCAGCGGCACGATGAGCACATGGTTGAAACTTGTCTGCACTGTCTTTCAGATTGCCGCTTGCACCAAATCCAGATGTCTCCAGGAATGTGCTATGTCTGCGCATGATCCCTTTGGCCCATCCTTCGAAACGTTACTCAGGACCGTCATATCGGAGGATGTGATACAACCATCGCATCATCGTTGGACTGAAGCACCGGACCTGCGTGGCTTGACCTTTGGCGAGCCCTCCTGCGCATGGAGTACTACCACAGCGTCACCTGGTCGTTTACACTGCGCTATAAAGCCGAGGACGGACGCTATCCTCTTCAGTGGGTCTTGCAGCGGCACGATGAGCACATGGTTGAAACTTGTCTGCACTGTCTTTCAGATTGCCGCTTGCACCAAATCCAGATGTCTCCAGGAATGTGCTACGTCTGCGCATGATCCCTTTGGCCCATCCTTCGAAACGTTACTCAGGACCGTCATATCGGAGGATGTGATACAACCATCGCATCATCGTTGGACTGAAGCACCGGACCTGCGTGGCTTGACCTTTGGCGAGCCCTTCTGCGCATGGAGTACTACCACAGCGTCACCTGGTCGTTTACACTGCGCTATAAAGCCGAGGACGGACGCTATCCTCTTCAGTGGGTCTTGCAGCGGCACGATGAGCACATGGTTGAAACTTGTCTGCACTGTCTTTCAGGTATGCCCGAAGTACAATTTTCCTTGTTATAGAAGCGATGATCGATGTGTAGTGCTGCTGCCTGGCCCACTGATGAGAGCGTTTTCTATTTTTTCTGTCCGTAGAATGTTGTTGATGTTATTTGGTGACGTCGAGACCAATCCTGGTCCCGATAAGTTACAGGAAGCGCTATTGCAATTGCTCGCAGGGCAGGAAAAAATTCGTTCCAAAATATCTTCTTGGACAGCCAAGTTTGCTTCCATTGAAGAAAGGCTAAATAGGCTTGAGACGTCAGTACTGCCAGTCACGGAAGTGATTCCGCGAGTTCAGGAACTTGAAAAAACTGTCGCTCATCTTAAAAATGTGGTATTGAAACTGGAAAGTCGGTCTGACGATCTTGAAAACAGGTCCCGCAGAAATAACCTTGTTGTCTATGGATTACCCGAACCCCATTCTGAGCCCTCCGGGCAACTACTTGACGCGTTCACAAACTTGATATCTGATAAACTTGGTGTTCAGTGTACAGACATTGAACGTTGGCACAGGCTTGGGGTGCGTAGAGGTGATAAGCCACGTCCTGCTATTTTCAAATTTTTAGACTACAGGTCAAAGATTGCAATATTAAAGAATGCCCGAAAGCTAAAAGGTACAGATATATATATAAATGAGGACTTCTCTGAACGGGTTCGAAAGATACGCAAAGCTCTTTGGAGACTTTCTGTAAATCAAAGGAAAAATGCATCTACCGTTCGTCTGCACTATGATTCCTTGCTGATAGACAATGTACGCTATGTACTGAATGAATCAGGTGATTCAATGATTAAAACCAAAAAGCAAACCTCTGCAGTACATGAAACTTGACTGCATTCCGATGCTAATTTCTCACTGGTAAACGTTAATGCCCGCAGTCTTCTTAACAAAATTCAAGACTTTCACCACCTCGTGGCATTTTATCATCCTTCTGTGATTTGCGTGACTGAAACGTGGCTTGGTGAACACATCTTAGATTCTGAAATTTTACCACCAGGTTACAGCGTCCTCAGGAAAGATAGAAGTGACCGGCGCGGTGGCAGTGTGGCACTCTTCGTAAACCAAGACATTGAGTTTACAGCATTGCCTGACGTTCCTAACTGCGAATCAGTATGGTGCAAAATAAGGCTTTGTGGATTCACTTTGGCTGTAGGAGCTGTTTATCGACCCCCTGACACGGATCTCAGTGTCTTTTCCGATCTTACCGATTATATAACCAAACATAAACTTAACTGTTGTAAAATGTTACTTGCTGGTGATTTCAACACCCCTGGCATAGATTGGCCAACGCTATCTGCTGGTGGCCGTTACAAAGCCATTTGTGATTACTTGATTAACATGTCTATTTCTTTCGATCTAACGCAAATTGTGAATTCCGCAACCCGAGAAAGCTCAATTTTAGATCTTGTCTTCATAAATGAGCAACTTAGACAAAATGGTTACGATAGTACTATCGTTGAAGGCCTCTCGGACCACAAGGGGGTCATTGTTTATTTGAATTTAGCAACTATGCCTAAGCGCCCCTCACATCAGACAGTATTGAACTTTGAACGTGCTGACGACAACTCCATAACTGAGTTGCTCGCATGCTCTTTTGATGAGTTTTCGAGTTGCGTAAACCATTCCTCTGTTAACGTGTTAGTGAACCGTTTTTACTCAATTGTCAATCAATGTATAACTGATTACATTCCAACCAAGTGTATAAAGCGCAATCCCAAGCACCCTTGGTACACACGTGAAATTATACACCTAATTCGTCGCATCAGGAGTCTGCGCAAACAACCCTATGCAAACAATCCAATGAAAGCTTCATTATTGACCACACTTAAAAACAACTTAAAATCTGCTATGTCAAATGCGAAAAGTTTCTATTTTAATAGCACCTTGTCATACTTCATTAAAAACAAGCCATCAAAGTTCTGGCGAACCATCAGTCCACCAAGTCAGAGCTCTCCTTCATTCATAATTGCTAATCAACCATGCTCAGATAATCTTAACATTACTGAAGCTTTTAATAATTACTTTAAATCAGTGTTCACCTGTGATGATGGACGCACCCCCACGTTCTGCACTACTCTTTCGTCATCACCTTTTCCTAGTATGGCAATCACTTCAGCTGGTGTACATAATCTTATACTCAAGATCGATACTATGAAAAGTACTGGGCCAGATAATATACCAGATATGTTTTTACGGCGATATTCTGAATGGAGCTCTCGGTACTTATCCCTAATTTTTTCGAAATCTGTAGAATCATCCACTGTTCCAATACTCTGGAAATGTGCTAAGGTTGTTCCAATTCACAAAGACGGTAATAAGCAGGAAATATCTAACTACAGACCTATTTCTTTAATATCAACATCTTGTAAATTATTGGAACACATTATTCATAAATATATCATTGAGTACTTATCTGAACATAATGTTCTTTCGCATGCTCAACATGGCTTCCGTTCCGGATTCTCCACGGTAACACAACTTCTAGAATTCTCCCATGATATTGCATCCACACTTAACCTTAGAGGACAACTTGATGCCATTTTTATTGATTACAGTAAAGCTTTTGACACAGTGTGCCATAAAAAGCTTCTCATTAAACTCAAGGCAATAATTCATGATTATAAATTACTAGGTTGGATACAGGACTACCTAAGTAAAAGAACCCAGTTTGTTGCATTTAACAATGTTCACTCATCTCGTGTCAATGTAACATCCGGTGTACCACAGGGGTCTGTCTTGGGTCCTTTGCTGTTTGTAGTCTATGTAAATGATGTTGTTGAAGTAACCGCGGGCACTTCTGTCAAAATAAGACTATATGCTGATGACTGCGTCCTTTATTCTACTATAAGTAGTAATCATAATCAGTTAGAGCTGAATGAAGTCTTCACCCGTTTTTGCGAATGGAGCAGAACATGGCAAATGTCACTTAATTTTAAGAAAACCGTATCAATGACTTTTTCGAATAAAAAACAACCATTACAATTCACATATTTTAATGAAGCGCACAAGCTTGCAAGCGTCCACACGTTTAAATACCTTGGTGTTACTTTCTCCCCTGATCTAAAATGGCATGCTCACATTAATTGTATAACCAACAAGGCGTTGAGAAAACTGGGTTTTCTTAAAAGAAACTTACGAGATGCAACTAAAGAATGTAAATTAACAGCATACAGATCACTAATAAGGCCTCTACTTGAATACGCGTCGGTAGTGTGGTCGCCACATCTTTCCAAAGACATAGACATGCTTGAGTCTATTCAGAAAAAGGCCATACGGTTTATATATAATCGTTATGACCGCCATTTCTCACCGACATCACACGCGAGCAAGCTACTACTAAAGCCACTGGCCCATAGACGTACTTGTGACCGTGTTATTCTGCTACATAAAATTGCTCATGGGAAAACTTATGTCAATGCACCTATTGTTTTCACTAACCCTTCTTCTCGGCCTACCAGAAGAAGTCATCATCTTAACATTGTTCCTTTAAATGCAATGATTGATTGTTTTAGGTTTTCCTTTTTTCCACATACAATTGTGATTTGGAATGGCCTTGAGGGGTCCTTGCGCGAGTTACCAAGTGATGTATTTGCCAACCTATTACCTAATCATGTTCATTAATCAACTAGCTATTCCTGATATTGTTCTTTCTATTGTTTGTTTTCTTTTTGCCACTCAAATGTATTCTTCAATTGATTGACATACGTATGCACTCACTCCTGCAATATCTTGCTATGCAAGATGGCAGTATATGTAAATAAATAAAAATAAAAAATAAACTTGCCGCAGGTGGGGAACGATCCCACAACCTTTAAACAGTAGTTTCATTATAAAAGTAGTAAAGTCAAATCCCCGACTCAGCAGCCATTGAACATAATATGTTTTGTATCCGCATAAACCGTACTAGCTTATTGCGTACGTATTGGTTAACACGTAGCGTTTCCACTTTTCGGCGCGCAAACATGGCGGTACATAGTCTGCATCGGGCAGCCTGGCAGAATAACAAGCCTCAGAGCTCAGAACAGCCTCCAAGCGGCCTGTGCGTTTGTGCATGAAGCTACATCAACATCAACATCATTTCAGCGCCGTGCCAGAAAGCGTTGTGGCGTCGTGCAAGCAAGGACTTACGTTATTGCCGAAGCTCGGATAAAAAAAGAGACGCCGGGTGCTCAGCATAGAAGAAAAATTAGACATTGTTTGTACTATCGAACATGACATTTTTCGCCATCGTTGCCTCCGTTGTTGCCGAAGTGTCGCCTAGCAACAGTGATGAGGACGACACGGGAAGCGACAGCACGGGTGATTCAGGCCCGATAATGGCAGAAGCTGTGCGTTACATCAGCCTCATGAATGCAATCGTCGTGACGAGAACAGCACCCTGCAATGAAAAAGGTGCCCCATGACTTCTGCAACGCTACCGCACCCGTGCACGGAGAATATGCAATGGCAACGACGAATCTGCCATGCGAGTGTTTGCCGAGAAGAGGGGGCTGGCTGAAAAGCTGGCTCGCAGCTTCAGTAAGTTTGAGGTCGCTGTCGTCGCTACTAGGCCACCGCGGCATCAAACAAAAATAACACTTTTATTGCGCAAGGTGAATAAATACTGCATATCTTTTTACCCTTTCATCCCACTCTCTCCGAGTCCCGCTTCTTGACAGGTAAGTGGGCGATCTCATGCTATTTCGGTTAAGCAGTACTGCCATTTAGTACGTACTTTTTCCAAGCTCCGGCCAACTACGGTTTAACTAGGTTCCACTGTATGCACGTCTCACTGTACATTACTGAGTAACCGCTCGTGCTCGCGTCGATTCAAGAACGCACAATGCCAACCACGCTGCGTGCACCACCTGATCAGACAGGCGTCTTTTACTGCAGAGTTGGTGACAACGTCGAAGGTGTGTTGTGCGAAGCAGCGAGTAGGTAAAAGTGATAAACCGGTGAAAAATAAATTGCATGCAAAAACTAAAACAATGTACGCGTGACAGTATCAGTTGGGTTCCACTGTGCCGCTCGTCATGCTGGCAGTGGCTGAACCAAGTGCACCCAAGCCCTCCACACATACCTTGGCACCGAGAGGCGTAGCGGCCAAAGTGGATGGCATCGAGGCAGGCGGCGCACTTGGTGGGGCGCATGCACAGCACCACGTGGAACCGGTGAGGGATGTTGTGCTGCATGCGCAGAGACGGAGGGGGAAGCACGCTGCTGCTCTCCCCACTCCCATCACCGACATCCTCTTGGGACACCTGGGCCTTGGCCACCTCTGCGAGGAGGAAGGGAGAGAGGGAGACAGTCTGGCAGGCTGCCTAGTTACAGCCAAACATGGGCTAATGATACTACAGTTCAACGTAACCATACTGAATGCAGATATAATTATTAGATATAATTAAGTACAGTAGAACCTCGTTTATATGTGCTGAAAAAAAGAAAACACAAGAAAATATGTGTTAACCGGGAAAACGTGCGATCTGAAGTAACTAAAAAATCTGACAGACTCCACATTAGCTGACATCTAGATAGTGCAAAGCGTTGTGTGAATTGTTGCAGCATGAGACGCGTTTTTTTTTTTTTACCTATTTTGTAGTGTTTTAAGACAGCGACGAGAACCCGAAATGAAATCGAGCTGGTTGGCGACATCGGAATACGATGCTGCTGGAGCGAATCATGACGCTCGCATTGCGCTGCCTACAAGAGGGAATGATGGTGTGTTTGGGTTGTTGCCTACTAAAAGTGTGCAGTATGCTTACAATGGCACTACGGCGCTGTAAAACAGATAGCTGAAGATGCTTATCGCAATAGGGTCAGCGGCAATGGCTGTGAATACGTCGTGCAAACGACGTGAGAGGAGATGTGCTGGAACAAAACAGGAAACTGAGTGCGTGCTGATGTTTTCATATGAGATAGGTGAGCAAGTATTGCAGGGAAGCTGATGCAGCGGGCGGCTACTGTTTTCGATCGGGTGCAACTCGTGCTTTCTCTTGTTTACATGCGATCTAGTGCCCAGAAAACTTATACGGTCGCAGTTTGGCGATGTAGCAGACTCCCTGCGTTAACGCAGGCAAAAAATAAGCGTAACCCAATTTGGTAATTTTTTGTGTTCTCTATAACAAGCATTGGCACCAGGAAATTGTATGTAATGGAATAGTATCCACACGGTTCTAGTGTAAATCCAGAACGTCTATGGGCAATATCAGCATGCAAAGAATTAACACTTGCAACAAATATAGGATATGATTGAAATATTGGATATGTCGACTTGAACCTCATTCTAACGAAACGAGATATAACAAAATAATGGATAACGAAGTAAATGAAATTCCCTCTGAAATCCCCACAGAGGTCCATGTATTTAAAACCTCATTTCAACGAAGTGAAATTGTCCTGCCAATTGATATAACAAACTACATTCGTCTCCGAAATCAAAAACGTACCCCACAGTTGCACGCCGAGTACATTGCTTTCCGCAGGGTTCTGCACTCCTTCACCGCAACAGTTCAATACTCCCACGTCCTTGCGTCGAATACATCGTCAAGCAACACCGGTCTTTCTCACCATCACGCGTAGCTGTGCACGTGCGTACAAGGAGCAGTTCACTGTCATAATTTTCCACTGACCTCTCTCTCTTGCGCATGCCTAGCTGCGCGAGCCACATGACTATGCGCTGCAGCGTGAAATGTTAGTGCATTCACTTCTACTGTGTGGCGTGCCACGCAGGCAGGCGCAGCTGGGCCTGCCGAGATCTCCCCGACACAACCTCGGGGCTCACGCACTAGACTACCAGAGTTGTGCCATGCTGTGTGGCTATGCAACGCTGCGAGAAAGATTAGTGCATTTACTTCCCTCGTTCTCTATAGGGGCTGGTTTAACAGGTCTTAACATGCCCAGTCTGTGCAATATCTGTGCAAGTAAAATTTAAAGTTGGGAAAGTTGGTGTTGCTTCATCGTCAAAGCAGCGCGAATGAAATTTTTCTTCAAAAGAAGAGAAATAAAAGGAATGTAACGTCGACAGTGCGGTCTTGTGTCACATTTTGCATGTGCTGTTCTGAAGATGACGGATTTATAACGGCTATAGCGCAAAGGTGTTGTTAAAAATATTCTGCAGCAAAACAAAGAGAGAGAAAGGAAAAAATAAAACAAAGGTAGCATTGCAAGGTGCCAGCAAGAAGGAACATGCTGCAAGTGTAATGTGAAAAGGTGTTCTGCTGGTAAAGGCCTTTCTTGTTATTTAAAGATTGCATCTGCATCTCAGCTTCAACATCATGCCACTGTACTCACAATCATCATAAGATTTCAAAATACAAAGTGCCCATCTGGTGACGTATTCTGGGGTTATCATGGTGGATAATTGATAAGTAATGTCAGATGAAACTTTGTGCTCAAGACTGATCAAGCGCAAGACCATGCCCAAGACCTAGTAAAATTGAATTCACAGTGTTGGCTGGAATAAAAGAGAATGGAATCACAGATTAAGAGTTTTTGAAAAGGTGCCTGAAGGTAGTTCTGAGAGAGAACGTACATAATTTAACCAACTTTAACCAATTTAACCAACAGCAAACTTCAGTTATATGTTAGAAGTTGTTACGCATCCTCTAGGGAGCATTCTGCGGGAAAAAATTTTTCAAATCGGCTCATTAATAGTCGAGATAGAAATATTTCAGTGCCGCGAACCCATGATTTCAGGAGGCGAGCTCCACTGCCAAGCAAGACTCTCTCCACTCGCCCCGTCTAGCCTCTGCAAGCGAAGTTCCTACCCTGCATTCGCCCATACCGAGCCTCAAGGATCGCGTGACGCATACTTCAGGGGCCCTGCTTTCATTTTTTTTTTTCTCTTTGCTTTCTTGCGGCGTGGCACACTTCCGCTGACAGCGTTACGTGCGAGCGGTTGCGATTGTGTCGTTTTGCACAGTGCACGATTTTGCACACTGCGCACGAGGACACCTGACTAGCGTTAGAAGTCAGTGCTACACGAATACTGAGGCAGACACAAGCGGATCACAGTGCATGATCCCGAGTTGGAACATGGTAGAAAATGACATCGTTTCAGTGTCTGCATGTGCGACTGCGCGACGTGGAAACAAGCAGACGAAACGGAAGTACATCTCTCTTGCTGCGGTGTGAAGTAAAACAAGAACATGCAGACATTCGGTTTGTAAGTTTTATTATTTATCTAAGCTTTAATTTGTCTATTCAAGCAACATATTACACAAATAACAGATGTTGCCTTGAATAATTCTCGAAGTCACGCGTCACCACAATCGCCGTCACAGCACAAACGTGTACGCAGGCGCACTAGCACGTTGTCCTCCGGCTTGGAGCGCGGCGGCCGCGAGGAGAAGTAAAAACGCCGTTCGGTTTGAAATTTCAGATCTTTCTGCGGCCCATAGCAATGTAATACTTTGCAGACTTGATCGTTATCAAGCACTGTATTCTCTGCGCATGTCAGCTCAAAATGGCCAGACCTGGTGGTGAGGGGCCTTTTAACATTGACTTTCTCATAGACATATAGTTTAGAGTTAGCATGTTAGAAAGAGCACAGAACGACTGCAACTTAGCATATACATGCATTAGGCTTGGGAGTCTTTTTGGAAGACCACTAACTAAAACACTAATGTACATACAGCAGACTCCCTTTAAGATGAACTCGAAGGGACCATGAAAATTTGTTAATCTTATCAAAAGTTCGTCTTCGAAAAATAATTGGCAACATGACCAGGTGCGTCCAAATATCTTACTACAAAATGGTAAATTATGTAAACTTGAATTGGGGGAAAAATAACATAAATAGCAGTTATATAACTGAACTTAATAGAAAACTGATTTCAAATGGTACTTTTGCTTGGTTTCATCCAGTCCGTGATACATGTTTAAAGCTTCTGTGCAAGTCGGTGAGCAGCCACAACCCATGTCCTCTCACCTAATGACCTTAAACATCCTTCTGTGCCTTTGTGATGCCAAAAGAAGTTCGCTAGGGAGTTAAAGCAGGCATCTACCACCTCACAGGTAATCAGTGCAGGCTCCGAGCTTGCGAAAGTACGAAGGTGCGCTCTGAGCACACGGCAAAGCAACGCAACCTTGATGTTGAGCGAAATGGGGAAGGAGAAACGAGGCGAAGCACTACAGTGGAGGAAGGTTAGGGGAGGCATGCTGGGTTGACCTCTTCTGGCAGTTGCTACAAGTTTTGTTTGCGATACGGACATACCGACATCGTCTCATCATAACATCGTCCTCGTGCGCCGTACACTGTGTGTGCGAGTGAAAGTGTGCGACGGTGAGCCGACGATGGCGGCTCAATCTCGCATGCGCAAAGAAGGAAATAGGGGTGTAATGGGGGTGTAAGCGATTGTAACAGATGCAATATATCTCACAGATGCAATATATGCCATAAAATAGATAACAAAACAGTAATCAGAGGGAACTTCACAAGCCAACTGATGATCACGGTGGTCGGTCATGCAAGTAACAATTCCCTCTTCCACCTGAAGAAATAACACTTCGCTACCTGTCGGGGACAATTTCTTACGCCTACCAAAAGAAACGGTTTAGCTTGGTGGCATTTTCAGCTAAGCTGCAAATTTTTCAATCACATCAGTGGTTGAAATACTTCTGCAATTGTTTCCTGCGTTAGAAAAAGAAAAGCTTTTCGACTTGACCTGACTGACGTGACCCGAGTGACGTGACCTGATTGGTGTGACGCAACCGACTGACTGAGTTAAAGGTGCACTGTACCTGTACGCGCAGCTCCACTGACACTCGGAGAGAGCGTCAGTGCGGTGAGCAGTGCACGGCTCTTGGGAGACGTTGGCACGGCAGCGGTTTCAGAGGCTTGAGGGTTGCTGTGGCGAGATTCGGCTGCTGCCAGTGTCTGGTTCACTGCAGCAACGCATGTCAAAAATGAAGAGGAATGCAGTGACTTCCGCATATCTTTGGTGCAACATGCAATAGGTGTGGTGATCAGAGGCGCTGCCACCAAAAGTAATACAGACCCAGTAGTTTACACGGATCCCTGTTATGCAATTCCCATCAGCTAAAGAATTTTCAATCCAATACACATAATTCGAGAGGTTTGAAATAAGAGGGCGTGATGCTATAGATAAGACAGGGCCTTGCCGACCACGCCTTATAGAATAACGCTACTGTTTTCATGGCACGATGCAATGTACAGAATCTTTCAAAGAGAATCTTGAACACCTGTAGAAAATCAAATTAATAAACGCTTAAAGAAGAATGAAGAGGTGGACTACTTGTCATAAAGCACTGAACATAACATGAAGCTAAATAAGAGGGTGAATCAGAAAATCTTTGCCCCTATTTTTATTTGCCAAAATTAGGTATATACAGGTAATTACATATATACATACTATTGCACGTAGCTTACACTATTGTTTCTACATAGTCCCCACATCGGTTAAGACATTTGTCCCACTGCAGCACTAAATTTGAGAAATGTCATCAGTCAGCGATTCACGCGGCCTCCCCGAACGCTCATTGTCATGCAAGCCTTCACGGCTTTCTGCAAACTCACTACACCCCGACCTCACACTCCTCAAAGCGAGACACCCTTCCCCATATGTGGGTTTCATTTCCCCGTGGATTTCGATGGGCGTCCGACCTTTGCTTCATAGAAAATGAATCACACTTCGTTGCTTGTATGCCATTGAAATGTGAAGCACAGCCGCCATCTCCAACAACTGACAACAGCGCCGTGCCGCAGAGCTACAGGCAGATAAGGCCAGGCCAGTCCAAGAAAGGTCGACCGCTGGGAATGGATATATGTTGACTTTGCATTTAGAGCGTAATATGGTTAAAAAAAAACATAGGGGCAAGGACTTTCCGATTCGCCCGCATATATTACAAAGGGCAATCTTCAGGTCACAATAATAGAAAAAGATTTATCTGCACGGTATCTGTCCCATCTATGCTAACGTTCATAAGGCTAACTTTGTACACATACACATAAATACACAAGAAAGTGTACGGGAGGATGGCCACCAGGGTAGCTTAATTGGTAAAGCACCACACGTGTAACATGGGAGATGTATGTTCGGTTACCACCAACACAAAGTCTTTTTTGGGGGGGAGGGGGGGTGTCCACTTCAATTTTCAGTTTTCTTATTTCAACATTTCAATTAAACATAGGCAATAGTTTTCCTGTGCTTTCTTTGGCTTCATTGTCTGTTTTCTTTATGTGTTTGTAACTAACGAAAAATCAAGCCCCACAGATCCCCTAATTCTCCTCACTCACTAGAAGATGAGGTCATACAAGCCCAAAGGTCATATAAGACCAATAACTGCTTCAACCCGTGAAAATTTTTGTATCTGCCTGTAATACAAGAAGCAAACCGTATGCCATAATTACTAATTCATTATTTAAGCCTGTTAGGGTCCTTTGATTCAATGTGTAGCATTTTTGTTTTTTTCTGGCAGCCATCCACAAGTGTACAAAGGGCTACCCATGAGGCTATACTATGCTGTCAAAACAGTATATAGTGTCCAAGAAACAAAGCCTTTTTGCAAAAATATATATTGGTGATCCACTGATGTCTGAAAAATATAAGCAAATGTGGGTCTGTTGTTGTAGACACAGAAAAAAATATGCGGATCCCACACACTGTGGGAATCAATGTAAGCGAGGCTTTTTGTGCTGTTTGATTTGATTGGCGATAATTAGCGGTGATGTTGACGACGAATGTTTAATTCCTTTAACATTTAGTCTAACACGAGAGTGGCGAGTTGATGCTAAATGTTACCTACCTTGCGTGCACCACTGCTGTTTGTGTAGCACACAGAACACAAAGGGCGAGGCGTTTGTTTGAGGTGTTTTTGTGCGCCATACTTCTTAACCTCTGAGAAGGTTGAGCATATTCATTGCCTCACATGGCACATTGCATTTTATTAAATTTTAATTTAATTGCGGGACTGTATGTGCCAAAACCACAATTGGATTATGGGGCATGCCGTAGTGGCGGACTCTGAGTTAAATTTTACACCGTGGTGTTCTTTAGCGTGTCCCTAAATCTAAGAGCATGAGCTTTCTTTTTAATTCGCCCCCGGCGAAATGCGGATGCCCCAGTCAGGATCAAACCAGCAACCTCGAACAATGCCATAGCCGCAAAGCTACCGTGGCGGGCACGGAAGTATTGATTTGACGTGTGACCGCTTCCGCAGTGTCATCGAGACCCTACGCGGTGCGCTTTAATGCGCCTCTGCTTCTGCACGCCCTGTGTAAGTTGTCCGATTGACAAATTTGTATGGCATTTATTGTTTCGGAAACAGCAGAGACATATCCTACCATACTTTGAACTTACATTTATGCCATTTGCCCACAACTGCAGTCGTGTCTATAGTAGTAGCATTTCGTTGCCTTCATATGTCACTTATTTCCTATCAACTCCTTCATCCCAGTGTATGAAAACTGCAAGCGAAGAGTGACAAGGCATTCACTCGTTTCATGACTGCGTCACTTCTACCCATTCTCTGCCTCCTCTCCCCCCCTACTCTCTACCATTCTGCCTAGCTTCCCTCTGGGCTTGCCCGTTACTATAATGGTAAGCGCTGCAATTTCTGCAATGCTGTTACAGGGGGTCACGGATAATCACAGCTGTCAAGAGGCTAATGTGGCGACGCCCAGGGACCTCCAGAGGGCATTGTGCATATTCGACACAGTGCAAAGGTGCGAGTGAGTTTCTCGCTTTGCCTTTCCTCTCCGCCGCCCTCCTGTACTGTAGACACACACTCTGAACCACCCTCTGATGCGGTGTGCCAGACAGCAATAGCAGCAGCAGTGGGAAAGTCAAAGGAAGAGGCAAAGAAAGCTCCACTTTAAAAATACACGCCTCTTTAGATCTCAGAGTGTGTATGATACCACAGCATGACCCATTTAAACGGACACTAAAGAGAAAAATAATTTGAGCTGGCTGAGTTAGTAAATTATGTTCCTACAAAACCAAAAAAGCCACTTCTACCACGAGAGGAGGCTCGGTACGCCGGAAAGGATGCAACAAAGATGGGTGGTGATGACTGGCTTGAAGCTTCCGCACCAGCTTGGCATGATGTCATCAATTTTGACAATGATGTCCAGGCCTAGTTAACATTTTATCAGCAGAGACTGACTACGGTTATTCTAAAAGTGCCAAAGATTGAACTTAGCAAGTTTCAAAATCTCGTACTGAGCCACAACAGCCCAAACATGAAAAAAATACTTTGAATTCCACAATGTCACCCTGAAGTACTAGTGCCGAAGTTTCAGAGAAAAATTGAAAAGCTTCTCTTCTATGGTGTTAAACCTCTCACCTCGAAATTAACAAAATCAGTGTTTTGAAATAATGCCTTATCAATCTAAACTTATTCAGTGCTTCTCTTCAGTGACCACTGCAAAGTCAAGGTGCGGCTTGCTTACACTGTTGGCGTAGCCTCATGGCCTCAGCGTGGCTGCGATCCAAAGCGTCCTGCAGCTGACGGCACTTCGACTGGTATTTGCTCAGGCTGCTTTCCAGTGTCGACGTCTGTGTCAGGTTTGTGCCACAGCAGATGCCGTCCTTGCCCCGGCCACCCCACAGCTTCTGCACAAGTCCCAGTGGCAAAAAAGCAGGACCTCTCTTTCACCAAGAACATGAACACATTGCGAAGCTACATCAAACTGGATGAAACAGTGAATATTAATTTCACTGTTAAGAGGTTTGTTCACGGATGGCAAGGTTTCTTTCTGGTGATTTAGTTTTCCTGATTGAAAGATTTGGCCACTGACCAAATCAAAATAGAAATCTTCTGATGCCTCAGGTTATGAACGAAGCAAGGGTTATATACAAAACAAGTATTCCATACAGAACGCTTGTTCCATACCAAATTCTTGTTCCATGTGGAACCCTCATGCTGAGGGAACCTTTCACGGGGAACAAGAATGAGGAATTCCCTATGTAACACAAAACCTAAGATCTATGTTTTGACTTGGTCGGTTACCTAATCTTTCTATCATGCTTTTCCCCGACCAGACAGTTTTCCACCGAATGCGTGATTTCTTTCATTTTCTTGTGCACGCCTAACGCACAAGCTTGCAAAAGTGATGTTACACTGGGCCTCTTTGTAGCCCTTAAAGTGAAATGTCATTGTACGCATTTCCACGATATCTTTCATGCAAATACACAGGAGATGAAATCCATGAGCTGTGTTGCATGCACGAACATGCTATCAGGTGCAAGGGTTCAGAGGGCTGGAAGGACGACGGGAGAAAGGCGTGCGGAAAAGGCTGGAAAATGAGCGCACGGCAGCTGTTGGGGCCATCGTTCAGCGGCTTGAATTTCTCGTTTTCCTTTTTTCGTTTGAAGGATTTCACATTTCACTACCTTTCAGTACGGACACCCAGCAGCCAGACTTCATATTATAACCGATAATGCGGCATCGGGGCATTGTAGTAGGCTGCCTATTTCACCATGGAAAACATACAAAAGTTGACGGTGCAGCAGCTTCTCATTGTTATAACCGATATATTGTTAAAACCAGTATCGTTATAAGTGGAACGGTTCGGCCGTATAGGCTATAACAAAGGTGCTTTAGTGCAGTATGCGACTTTGTTACAACAACACTCAATTGTAACAGATACCACTGCATAAAGAGAAATGTGTGAAGAGGTGTGATGAGTTGACCCCCATTTGAACAATGTAAGCTCCTAGGAGAGTGTTTTCAATGCACACCTAAATTTTCTTTGCATCTGTGACTGTGCACGTGTTCGTGGATGTGCATGCACATTAGGCTTGCTCCCATATGAGCTGTGCAGTTACAGCAACTGCCATCCAATTCACATGATGACAATGAGTACACAGATCAGTAGGTCCGACTCACGCACCACAATTACGACCGGCAATTCAGCTAGTAACACAGTGTGGAAGCAGCCTAGTAATGGCGTGTAAAATTATACATTGGAGTTCTGTGATGTTTTTTGTGGTATACACTCGAAAAAGAGACACAGGAACTAGAAAAACACAAGAGCCAAGATACCGTATATACTCGTGTAATCGCTGCAGGTTTTTTTTTTTTTTTTTCCGAGATTGGGGTGTAATATAGGGGGTGCCGCCATTACACAGAGAAAAAAACAACATTTTTTGTTTTCGTAAATATTTCCAGAGGTACTTGCCATTATTGAACTACAGTATTCGCTTGTGCTGATTCTGGCTATTCTTGGCTATTCCCATAGCATGTCACCTGCCGGCTTAGAATAAATGGTGATGCCCCACAGACTAGCGACGGCAGCGTCTTGGAGGCAGCCGCTAAATCTCAAAGGCTGTGCTTTTGCTACCTGAAGGCGCTGAAAACTTGGCACGGCTGCCTTGTTTTGATACTGAATAAAAACAAAAAAAGTTGCTTTGGAATTCTTGCACCACATAACAGATAAGGTGCCACCCTTCTCCAAAATCACGGGTGCGGTTTATACATGGGTAATTTTTAAACATACTTCTTGGGGATTTTTTTTTTTTTACAAAGTTCTGGATGTGGCTTTCATGTGGGTGCGGCCATTACATGAGTATATATGGTATCATATCACAGAATGGAGACAGTGTATTCTAAACTTGAAATTGGTTTATTGCGTCAAACCTGGCCGTCAAGGCTCAATATCTAGTATTGATGTTACTGGGAGATGTTATCACTATCATCACGATTGACGACTATAAACATTTTGTATGTTGAGTAATACAGCCACTAGCTTACAGCGATGAGTAAAAAGTCAACCCACGAGGGGCGAGTTGATATAGACTGACCTGTAAAGAGGGGCCACTAGAGTAAGCTCACACACAGACTTGTTCAGTCAGCTATAGTACACTTGCTCAGTAAAGTCTGCAGTTCCTCTGTGGCATGCTATATTTATGCGATCGCATTGGCCAAAATACAATGAAACAGAATGCTTACGAGATTTGTGATAGGACTGCATATGCGTAATATGGCAACCAGAAAATCGCAACATCCACAACATACCTGTGGGTTTTCAGTGTTATTTGTTTTGTTTTTTCTTGTGGAGAGGTGATGCCATGCCTCATCCCTGCCTCTGAAATGGTGGTCGCGACCCGGATGTGATGCTCAATCTGTGGTGTGCGCGAGTCATGGCTACAGATGTGCTCTGTCATCGTGAGAATACCTGCCAGTCATTGCTGGTAAGGTGTCTGCGGTAAGTGTGTAGTGACCCCAGACAGCAAATCATCTCTCGCGTGCAGCATCAGAAGCTCAGTGCTCTAAATAATCAATGCCTAAAGCAGTGACAGAGACATGGAGGTCAGCCAGAATGCTTGGCTGTTTTCTGCGCTGATGTCTTACTTACCCACATAGCCTGTAAATGGCGGCAAAAAAGAAAGAAAGGTGAAAATAAAAGCACACCACACTTTCTATCAACTTTAGTTGAACGACTAACACTGCTGCAACTTTCTTTCTTTCTTTTTTTTTTTTTTACTGTAACAGATAGAAGTACTGCAATATAATGCTAACATGTCCTTGCGCATTCCAGCAGTCCTAATGCTAGAAGTAAAGTGCCCCTTTGATAAAGTCACAAGCATTCGCATGGTTGACTAGTTGATGGAGGAAGAGCTCTAAAATGAATCTTGGAAAATTTTCACTCGCAGCATGCCTAGCATGCTATTCTGAAATAAAATTATATGCACAGTATGTGTCATAGACATGCAACAGGCCACATGAGAGACACCATGGTGGGAGGCTCAATTCATTATGGCAAAACATTGCAGACAATGGGATGGGAAAAACAGACAGCACAAAGCACTAACTATCAACTCATCTTTTTATTGAGCCACACAGTATACAGGGTGTCCCACATAACTTGTGCCAAAATGTAAAAATATGTGAGTGTCTCATTGCTGGACAGAACCAAGGCAGTGTTGTTTGCTGTCACTTGGAACAAGTCAAATTATGTTTTGGTATTTTACCTAGTTACATAATTGTTTATTATTAATTAACTTCTCAATTATCATTTTCAAAGCAAAAGTGTCAATAAGAAAATAGTAGACCATCCTGAAAAATTCCCAATCCAGCTTTCTGTTGCTTAATCCATGCTACATAAACATTTCTTCCAAGCCTGAAATGCCTGCGAAAAGTCCCGCGTGACTAGTTGTGCCACCCATTTTTGTCTAAAAGTAAGTATAACAAAAAAAAAATATATATATATATATATATATATATATATATATATATATATATATATATATATATATATATATATATATATATTTGAAAGAATTGAAAAAAAAAATATATATATATATATTTTTTTTTTCAATTCTTTCAAATATATATATATATATATATATATATTTTTTTTTTTTCCAATTCTTTCAAACGTCTTAAAAATGGTCTTCCTGTGTCATTAAGAAAAATGGGAATTAGAATAGCCACTTTGAAAGCTAATATGTAAAACATTTTTTTAAGCACTGAAGGAATAGGTCAAGCTTGACTTCGAAAGCAAATAAAATGTGCCTTAACACCAAACACTGGGCAGGCCTCACCTTTTTCTTTTTCTCCATTTCGGTGACCTTGGCTTGGAGGAAGTTGATCAGCTTTGTCTGTTGTGCGATGGTCTGGTTCAACTTCATGATTTCAGTCTCAGCAAAGCTCTGCAGCACGAAAAGCAAGACTTTGTAGTCATGGCAGAAGCAGGGGAGAGAGCCCAGAACTTGGGCCAGGATAACACAAAACTGTTCCATTCTGTTTTTATTCCTAATCTGCCATTAGCCCTCCGTGGTAAGTCAAAACGGTTTATCATGGAGGGCTATCTCTCCGAAGTCCTACATTGGGCAGAGCTATGTTCGTATGCATCAGCGCTATAAAATCATTCATTTATGATATGATATGACAATATTGTGTTCCGGCGTTGTCTTCAGGTTGAGTGATGCGATTGATTGATTATAGCATTCCAAACTAGTGCTTTCTCCTTGGTTTTCAGCATTTTCCTGCTGTAGTTACAGAAAGTCACACCAGGACACTTACACCAAGATGAACGTGTGAGAGAGCGAGTGACTCATTGTGGCACACAAGAAGTCCAAAGACAGGATGTGAGGACATGTGTGTCCTTGAGCTGCTGTCCCACCTTTGTGCTGTCACTTCACCAGGATGAGTGGGCAATGTTCGGAGACTTGCCTTCTGTCCGTCCATGTCGCTCTCCACTTTCTCCAGGTATTGCAGGGTCTCCCTGTGGGTGTTCTCAAACTCCTCCAGGTCGCGGCTCAACTTCAGATTGCTGGCCTTCAGGGATGCAATCGTCGTAATGTGATGGGACGCCTGCAGTGACAGTTGGCCACATGGGCAAAGAGCAAGACCACTTAGGCTTGAAAGAAAGCAGTGGTTAACAAGAAAAGTCTAAAGGTAAGAAGCCGAAGTGCAGCAAACAAGCATGTGGTCTAAAGGACATACATGAAATAGTGAAAGAAAAACTGCATATAATGCAGTAGAATTCCGTTAATTTGACTCCGATTAATTTAAATTTTTGGCTTAATTTGATCCTGGCTGAAGGTTCCAGCCGGCACCCATACATTTCTACGAGCCAGAACTTTACTTCCATCCTGAAATTGGCCTTTGCTGGATAACATGAACTAGACCGGTCAGCATCTACCCGCCTGACCCCTATGGTGACCTCAACAGTGACCTCTTTAGTGGCAGCGTCTATCTTGGTGGAGCTTAGTGGGCAGTGTTGAAAAGATGTGATCTTCCACCAAAACGCTCATTTTCGGCCTGCCCCAAGAAGATTTTCAAGTGAAAACGGTCGCTCACAGTGAATCATTACTGTATTCATCCGATCCTAACACACACCATTCTTTTTAAAGGAACGACACCAAATTAGATGCAATTGGATACGAGATCAAAACTGCCTTCGTGGCATTCACAACAGCCTGCCGTCAGAGCCAAGCCTAGCCAACGTCATAATTATTGCCACTACTAGATGGTGACAGATTAAATTCTTGCGATGCATGACAGTGACGGCGCACCGCTTTCAGTTTTTTTATTACAAAAGCTAATTCACAAGATAAATTATTTCGCATGCTAAGCTAGTGGCAACAAGTCGTGTCTTGCATTTTTTTGCCATTCCAGAGAATTGCATGCGTCGCAGGACAAACTAGCAAAGTGGTTAGTCTAGGCATGGGCCTCCAAACCGTTTGCAATTGTTACAGAGCCGCTTGATAAAGCCAGAACATCAAACATACAATGGACTGTACGGAGGACATGCTGCGGTTGATAGACACAATAAAGTGTTGTGTGGACTGATGACAGTGGTCATTAGGTCTAAATAAATGCTGTGAAGGTAAGGTTCACTGGATTCATTCTAGAAAGATTAGGTGCGCATTAGACTTCTACTATTTTGTTTAGGAACTTTACTGTCATTTCTACGTTAATTATTCATTTGCACACATTGAAAGTGGGAGCACATTCACATCTGGGGCGCTTTAGAATTGGACAAATACTGCCAAATGAATCCTCATTCATTTAGAGCAGTATAGCATCGCCATGTTTGCCTAAGGCCAGTAGACACAGGGTTACCTGTTTTATGAGCCGCCCTAACTTCTCCCTATGTCAGTGCACATATTGTGCACATCTTTAGGTGCGAAATACTGGATGCCCTCCGACAATACGTCATATGAAGATAGCGAGGTTGAATGAGATGGCAGCGGTGCTTTAGTAAAGAAATATTATAAAGGTACAGTAGATGTTCGTGATATGTATGATATGCAAAAAAAGCTTTTTTCCTTTCCTTACTACAGTCCTAAAATTACCTGTCGTATTGTATTCAGGATTTTTATCGCATATAAAGAACAACATTAACTTTGGTTGACCTAAATAAAGAATGGCAATCAGTGGCTCAAGCAGCGATACATGATGCATGATACCGCATTTAAAAGGAAAGTTATCATGTGCGCGGAGACGGACGGAAATCGGGCCGCATCACGGGCGTTTGGAGTTCCCAAAAATTGCATGCGGGACTGGCGCAAGCAGAAGGAGAATATTTTCGCCAGCAAAGCAACAAGGAAAGGTTTCAGTGGACTGAAGCAGGACCGCTTCATCGAAATAGAAGAGCTGCTCACGGAATACGTGCAAGAGCAGCGAGCAGCACAGCGGCCTGTGACGACCGATCTGCTCAAAGTACAGGCGATTCAGTTAGCCCTACAGAAAGGGGTAATGCAGAGTGACTTCAAAGCGAGCAGGTGCTGGCTATCAAATTTTATGAAAGGAAAAGGCTTTTCTCTTCGAAGGCAGACAGGGATATGCCAAAAATTGCCCAAAGAATATGAAGAGAAATTGCACAGTTTTCAGCAGTACGTTTTGAAGTTGCACCATAGAAACGGCTACCACTTCGGACAGATTGGAAATGCTGATCAGACGCCGTTCTACTTTGACATGCTTGCCACCACAACCATTGAAAAGAAGCGGGCAAAGCAAGTGCGTGTTTTGTCTTTCGGCCACGAAAAACCTAGTCACTGCAATGCTTTGTTGCACTGCGGATGGGCACAAGCTGCACCTGTATCTTATCTTCAGACGGAAAATGCTCCCGAAAAGAATCGTGTTTCCGAGTGGCGTCATAATGCATGCAAATGAAGACGGTTGGATGACCACGAACTTGGTCACTGACTGGATTGATAACATTTGGTGGAAGAGACCCGACGGCAGTTTGGGTCTGCGTGGGATGCTTGTGCTCGATGCGTTCAGATGCCAACTTGACCAGCGCATCAAGGACAAGCTGGCTACACGCGACATCGACCTTGTCGTGATACCTGGCGGCATGACATCACAACTCCAGCCGCTCGAAGTTTGTTTGAACAAGCCAGTGAAAGATACAATTCAGGCACTCTACACCGAATGGCTTGTCAGTGGCTGCCACGAATTCACGCCTGCCAATAAACTGAAGCCTGCCTCGCTGCAGGACTTTGCTGAATGGGTGAAAGATGCATGGTCCATGATGCCGTCTGCCATGGTCAACAAGGCCTTTAAGTGCGGGATTTCGAATGCCATGGACGGCACCAAGGATGAACTGCTTTGGTCTGTTGATAGCAATAAGGAGTTGTCTGATAGCGACGACAAGTGATACCTATTGCCCCACGTGACTTGTACCGGCGCAGTGAAAATCTTGGCAGCAAGGTACGCCACTTCCATTTGTGTTTTTATTCATCGCAACTTTAGTGTATTGGGAATAAATCTGTTTTTTCCAAATGAGAGAAAATAGTATTTCTATATGAAAGCATGAGGCGCGCTGTATTGTACTCTTTTCTTTTTTTTTTGGTCACGAAAAACGATTGCGCGTTACAATTGAGGGCGCGTTAGAATTGAGTAAATACGGCAATGTCATTTGCAAGGATTACATGGATGCCGGGTATAATTGCAGGGTGATCCGCCCCGTACCTCTTCCTTTATGGCGACCATCTCCTGCTGGTAGGCAGCTTCCCTGCGTTGCCAGGCCTTGGACGAAGCCTCATACGTGCCCAGCTGGCGCCTCAGGTCGGCCATCTGGTCACTCAGCTCCCGCAGGAGGGCCTCCCGCTCGCGCAGGTGGTCCTGGAGGGAGTCCAGGGCTGCCTCCGCCTCCTTCTCACCCTGCGCACGATCCTGCAGCTGCTCCTCCAGCCGCTGCCTGCATCAAGTGCGCGGGCCCATCCTATGAAATGCACCGACGACAACGACGAAAAACAGGCAACAGGACAGGCACTGATAAAGTTATTGCACTGATGAGAGCCCACAGTACTAGAAATGAGGCTTAAAAAACTGAAAGGTCTCCAAGCCCCACAGGATTTTAAGGCAAAGTGGTATAAGGAACTTCCACAAAAAGATTTAGTGCAGTGGTAGAGGCAGCATTTGGCAGTGTGCTTGGTATCAAATGCCAACCACAGAAAGCCAGCAACGTAGCCAGTGTCGGAGCCCCAGAGGGGCAGTATCGCCAGGGAATTTGTGAGAACGTGCAGCCGGATGACGGCGTCGGGAGAGTCGGCATAGCACAGAGGAACACTCATTGGATGTAGCAGAGAATACAGACCAACTAAGCTCAGACATACTGACACATTTGAAAAGATTTAGGTATACATTTGAAACTGACTAAGCTATATTTTGATATAAATAAGTGGGTAAAAGCAGCATTTTACTTTGTTGCATTGAAATTTAACCTTTTATGCAGGTAGGTACAGTCACCAATGGGTTGTTCTTACACGAAAAAGTTCATATTATTTTCCAAATTATCAGGCAATTGAAAAAAAAATTATTTAAAAAGCAAAAACAAATTTCAACGAGAAAAACAAATAATTTTGTTAGATTTGAGAGTTGGCGACCAAAGCTACAGTTTCATGCTGTGCCAACAATATCTTCACGTCACGTCCACTCCACCGCCATGGCTTATGTGTTGCCTGCAGAGGGATGCCACTATTGTGAAGAGCGCAGGCAGAGGGAAGCAAACGCTTCGTCTGCCTCTCGCTTCAACACACCTCTGAAACGAATCAAGATGACGCAATCTTCAGCACTAAACATGCTCTAAACTCATCACTAAATGTGCGGGAAGCCAGCGGACATGAAGCCATGGCCATCTCGACTTGCCCAGCTTTGCACTCACCACTAATTACCTTTACGATAGGGCACACCAGCCACGCATGCGCTAAGCCATGCTGAGAGCCATGTGCAGTCACGGCTAGACTAGGTGCTATTAGGTGCTATTGAAAAAAAATCCTGCTGCATGCTGCTTGAGTCTGAGCAATATCCCCACTTCATGATCTCATAACAGTGGCCACAGGTGGCTTGCCATTTAAACTGTCAAATACTACCACATACATTTTCATTGTGCATTTTGCAAATGTTCTTGTGCTCAGTACTTGTATGTAATGTTTGTGCCGTGAAATGTTTGCAGCTACTCATGCCGATAAAGAATACGTTTTGAAGATGCCTCTGCATTTAAATTCTGAATTCAGTGTGCGAGATGTGTTCTGTTCTGCAGGAAGCTGAATCTCTCACATGAGCCAAGTCAAATTCAGAAACTCAGCATAAGAATCAGCTAAAGCACAGCTCCCACACTAGCCACAAAAACCCAGCAAATGCTGGCAGGAAAAAAAATTTATGAGATAGCTTGAGTAGACAAGTTTCAAGTGATGGGAGACGTACTTGCTAGTCTTTGCCAGCAACAGGGACTCCTTCAGCTCAAAGATCTTCTTGTTGAGCTTGTCCACGGTTTCCTTGTGCGCCGCCCTGCCACAAAGCCAACAGTTAGCAAAACTGTGCATACTGGCAATGCTATGCTCCTGGAGTCACCACCTGGAGCGATCACTCTCAACGTTGCAAAGAAAATTCATAGGTGGCCCCATTTCCTATCACCATGCTAGTCTTCATTGCTGTTAGGGGCAATGCACAGTTGTAATACAGACTTACACATTTCTGTCACCATCATCGTCATCATCATAATTTCTTTTCCTTGCTTTTCTCTCCAGTGACAACAATGACATCCTATGAATCTTCTATGGACATCCGCTGGCAGGGCATGGATATCCTAGGAATATGTACAATACGTTCCGCGGATGACCTCGCATGACCCTCACATGACCGCTTGGCTGCATTTACCGTGTCCTGCGGACACCCCTTACATGTCTGCGAGAGATATCATAGAGGCATGCTGCGGACATATGCCAGTGCCTCTTGCACAGTGTTTGTCATAATGTCTTTTACGGTAGCAGCACACACTGTGGGACAGATACAATGGGCAGAGCACTCATGCATCAAGAACAGATAAATTTTGTGCACACATTACGTGTGCACCACATTCTTCTAGGCCTTTCGCCAAGCACAAGTGGCTTATTGAACTAACCAATGTTCTCAAAGTAAACTGCGTTGGAAAATTTGTAAAGTATGATGTACACACAAGCTAAAGACATGATGGTTTCGGATTGTAATTCGAACTTGAGAGAAAACATAATTCTCTTATGAGGAAACTCAAAGACAAAGTCTCAACAAAAGGTCCATATAAGACAACCGTGGGCCATTTGTGGTAAAATATCTAAAACTGGGTGCCCGGCAGATGACCTATTTGTGTACGAATCGGTGCACCGACAATGGGGCACGATTCGGATGCCCCACGGACGAAGTGTTTTCACTAGGCCCAGCGTAGAGTAGCAGGCCAGAGCAAGCTATAGCTCAGGCTGACCTTTCTGCCTTTCTGTAAGTATTTTCTCTTTCTCTCCACATTTCTGTCTCAAGTGCTCAAGCACTTGAGAGCGCTCCAGCCCTTGGGAGAAAGAGAGGTAACACAGCAGCTATGAGGCGCAATATATCAGGCTCTGTACTGTGTGTCATACAAGTCCTTTTGGCTTCTTTTGTTCATGAGCATTGACTTCCAAAACAGCCAGCAGTGCCCACCTATACGTTTCTTTGCACTGTAATGTGCAGCTTCGCCGCTCTAGACAGAAGTGTGGATGTCTCCACAGCTTATGCAAACCTTTTGTACACATTCTGCTGAAAATGCTCAATGTGGCATGTGGGCAGAAGACTTGTAGTAGCGTCTACAAATTCCCTTTGCTGCAAAGCATTTTCGCAGGATGTCATGGCCCTCTAAAGTTTTGCCAACAACAATCATTTCTGCAGCAGGGGGTGAACAGAGAACGCCCATTCACCCTTACGTGCAATGAAGCAGCAGCCAGGCATACTTCAGAATTAATTCTCAACTGAATCCAAGTTCAAGGTCAGCTGTAGAAGCAGCTACCAAGACAAACTGACAACATTTGCAGGACAAGAAACCCATCTCTTCAACACTAGCAGAACAAAGGCATAAACGTGACACATTCTTAAAAGTTGCTCTCAGTGGTGGCCACGCACCACTTAGGTGGTGCATTAATGAACAAATGGACGGGCAATGGAAAGAGCAATCACCATTGAGCTTTGTACTCGTCATTCTTTCTGTCAGCCTCAGCCAACTCCCTTTCATAGCCGACCACCTGCTTGTCCAACTCCTCACAGGTTTCCTTGAGCACTTCAAGCGTCTGCAAAAAGAGCAGGAAAAATACGTGCAACATTTTACTTAAAGGTCTGACAGGCGAGTGAAACCTTAGGTAATAAGCCTGAGAACCACCAAGCAGCACACATTCTCCTTTACATACCGACACTCCCCGCCCCAAAAAAATTATGTAGATGGACACTGCATCTGCATAACTGGTGTCCACAATGAGAGGTGCTGCAGATTTTGTGGTATGGCTAGAGGCACATGGAGATTACAGTGATAAACACATCCTTCAGCCATCATTGTAGACCTTGCAGAGCAAGCCAAGGTTTTATTCAGCATTAAATCATGTTCAATCACAAGGCAGTTGGAGTATTAGTCTGCTAGCCACATTCACACTAGGCCATGTCAACAAAGTCCATACTGTCATTGTCATCATTATCAAGTGAGATTCAGAGTGTTATTTTCGAAGCTGGAATGAGGAAAATACATTTCAAGTTTATTTCAAATACAACGATTCAATATTCTGGCTTATGTAGTCTGGAATCCCTGATGTCCATGCTTAGACACCCCCTATAAAAATATTTGTCAAATCAAATTTCACCAACAGCTGCTTTTAACCACACAGAACTGTCACTGTCAACTGTTTTGGCCACAAAAGCTTGGTGTCAGGCACCTGAAACGTCACAATGCTCAAATGGATTTGCCACATGGTGATGGCACATCTCGTCAGCATTCTATAGAGCTTAACATGAGAATCGCAGGAAGAGGTAGACTTGAAGTGACAACAGTCAGCCCAGTCGGACAACAGTCAGCCTGAAGCAAACGTTTCGTCAAGAAGATTTGTATTCATTAGGGCAATGACACTGATAAAGGCAAGTCCACCTGTCGAAACTTTGGCTCCAGTTAAATCCCTCACTCGGCCACTCTTTAACGTTTTTACGGAGTTTGAAACTTTCAATGGTCATTGCCTCTATAATAGCCCCTGGAACATGCTCGTATGACACAGTTATTAAGCACCATAATGTCTTCCGTAAGGGCAGTGATAGGACAGCACCAATTGTCACAGCTTACTAGCTATGCTGGAAGCACTCGTGCTTCGATGATGTCTCACTTTCCTATAGATTTAATTGACAGTGCACTCACTAATGCAAAACTGTCCTCACGTAAGCTTGTGCGACAGGGGTGGTGTGAATTTCATGCCTCACCTTGAGCAGCTTGTCCGACTTGGCCTGTTCTTTCTTGAGCTCCTCTTCAAGCTCTTTTGAGCTGTTTAGCACCTGCGTGCGCACCTCAGCCTCACGCTGCGCTTCCAGTTGCAGCACCTGTCTCGTACGAGGCCGCGGTTGTCACGGGGATGGGATGGAAGTCAGGGAAAACAAAAAAAACGGGTAGGAGCGGATGGGGGGGAGTGGGAGTATGAAAACAAGAAGGCATGCAAAACCAAATGAAAAAACAGAAGAGACAAATACTACAAGAAGACGGGGGCGCACAGCGAAGGACGAGCAGGCACTACAGCAACCCGTGTCATTCCAAACCGGAGAAACGATTTTAAGCTCCGTAAACGGCTCAGAACCAATGCACAGTATAACACACAAACATACACATCAAGATTATGTGGATAATAATTGATGCTGGTTTCTCAGAGCTCTCTTTGCATACATATGTATTTAATATGACTCATGCCATAAGTTTTTTGACGTTTTTGGTTCATGAGATGAGATTCTCTTTCTACACCGAAGCTGTATAGGGAAATTCCACGATTTTCACGTGACAGCAGTGGCAGCGTGATTGTACACAGTGGATCTGGCACAGAAACAGTATAAAAGTACTAAGCTCAGATACAGTGAGGTGCCCAAAAATATTCACATATATAGCAAATAAATGGAACCAGATATATAGGGACAGGTTAAAGTTTTGGGTAGATTTCTGGCATTCTCAAACCAGACCTGTAGGACTTCTGAAGGGTGCAACAACTCCCTTACACAGCTGCGGTGGCTTTGATAACACCTCTATGTCATTTTTGATGGTAAGCTTTATGACATCTGAGCATATTTGTAGGCAATCACCTGCCCAATAAATTGCTTACATGAATCCACATTTCCTTGCTCAAACATCTTAAAATGGGGATCGTAAGCAAGAGCTCTGGTGGCACCAGCAAAAAAGAATTTAAAAAAACAAACAGAAATAATTAAAAAATGTATACTATGGACACGGTCTTCAATGCTCAGGCTGCAAGCATTCTAACTTCATGCCTCAAGATATGACCGAAACTAAAGACCACTTGTGTTTCAATTCACTATAAAGAATATTCAAGAACATGCACAACAACCAAAGCAAAAATCAAAAAGGCACCATTTGGGTACACAAATATATATGGTAAAAAATAGTGCAGCTCCGTAAAGTGCTTTTCAAGGCCGACATCAAGAATGCTGGCCTATATAAATGTAGGGAGCACCACAGTTAACTACTCAGAAATTGTATATGCATGTATATTTGCATACTGAATTGGCACATCTATAATGTGTAGCTAATCTACTCTGTGTGTATAAGGCTACAAAAAGTGTACGAAACTGCAAGCTGCATCTCCTGTTCAGCACACAATAACCTGCACGGTTTCCAAAATATAGGTGCATGCGCGCTGTATTTTTCAGGCACAAGAACAGGCTTACCAGGCACCACTGCACAAACCACATGGCCAATAAATGAGCTACAAAAATAGCAGCAAGCGATAGCATCATCTCCACGACACGTGCCGTTATCCATTCCCAGTATTTAACTACCTATCCAAAAGGATTGTGCTTTGGACTGATAGTACGACAGCATGAAGAGCACTTTCGACTGAGCAACTTAGCATTCTTAGCATTAAACTTAGCACAGAGCAACTTAGCATTCTGCTCTGCAGCCACAATGCATGATGAAAATGACTGAAATAATTTGTCAAGTTTGACAGTATACCTCTTCAAAGTTACTGTTATATACTCATTACTTTGGATTTGTATCATAAGTATGCAATGTCCCTTTCAAGGGAACTGTGGGCTTATAAAAAATATGTTGCTTCTTGCTACCAAAGCCTGCAACCACTGATTGCAACAAGATTACCAAAAAAATTTTACAATGGCATCATAAAAGAATTTAAAATTATCGGGTTTAACCTGCCAAAACCACTTTCTGATTATGAGGCACGCCGTAGTGGAGGACTCCGGAAATTTCTACCACCTGGGGATCTTCATCGTGCACCTAAATCTAAGTACACGGGTGTTTTCGCATTTCGATCCCATCGAATCATAAAAGATTTCACTGTCTGTCAGTATAAAGGAAGATTCCATCAAATGATTTCAAGCGAAACGAACGATGTTCACTTTTGTTGAGCACATAAATACCTGTATTTCTGTATTATCAGTGCTTACCATCATCTGTCATTCCTTACTTCAATGTTGCAGTTATTGCATCTGTCTGCGCACGATGTTCTTCTTTCTTTCCCACTATGTGCTGTTTTTCACACCATACTATTAATTTCCCATTGTAAGGGGAGATCTCGCGCTCTGTATATCAATTTAGAGATATGCTACTGCTTTTATGTTTGTATGAATTACGTTTTGGCATTATACATGACAATAAAATTGAAGAAAGAGAAAAATTTCGATTTCACTCAAAAGATAAGCACCATTAGCTGCAAATGCACACATGTAAGACCAGCATAAGCGCAGTCAGGCACACAAAAGGAAAAAAAAAAAATTGAAATTCAAGGAAGTCTCCGGACGGAGAAATAAAACCATGCCTCCACCGTTCAATCAAGCAAAACATGACAGGAGGCAGAGCACTGCTAGACAAAAATGTAGTAGTAAAACATCAAAACCAAGGCTGTGGCATAAAGTAGCTGCTCACAGTCGTAAGAAGGTTGGCGTGGAGGAGGGTTGTCAGGTGAGGGCACAGGGAAATCAGTGAGTGAAGCATCATCAGTGTGGGAAAGCTCACTTTGTACTCTATTCAACATTCTATTCGTTCTCCAAAAAGAGGGAAGGGATCAACCAGGCTTTTTAATTTCAAAGCCACAGTCACAATAATTTATAATGGACAAGCTATTTGGCCATGAGATGCCAGGCCAAACAAATATATTGTAAAAATTCAATCAAATTATGGGATCGAACCTTAAGGGGCCCCTAAACAATCTCTGACATTCTTTTACACATTTCAAATAAACACGAACAGTGTGTACATAATGCCCTGATGATCATCTTTAGTGAATATGGGAAAGCTATGCGGCGCAGAGGTGCCACAAATGCAAAAAACAACTTCGTGCTCATCTCCTGGCATTTTTGGTTCCTCTCTGTGCACTGTGATGTTGGCAGCGTAAACGCTGTTGAATGGTTAGCCTACGATAACCTACAACTTCTGGTTTGTCTGGAAGCCTGCCTCCATGCAGTTGATGCAGTCTTGTTTTGTTTTGTTGCTTGCTTGTGTGCACACATGTTGAAAATTTCGGCTTGTGATTCGCAGTACCACATGGCTTGTGTTTCAAGTACACATTTAAAAAGTAATGAAAATTTGAAAAGAAATTGTGCACTGTCCCATGCACTGTGGGAATCTATGTTATGCAAAGCATTTTGCTGGTACTTGGCTAGCCAGCATTGTTTGGGGTTCCAAAAAACAATACCAGGTGGACCTATGTGTCCCTATAAATTGAGTAGTTATGTGTGTATGTGTGTGTGCGACAAAAGCAGCACGATGACAACCACATTGAAGACAATCGTATGGCAGCAATGGCATGATTTGTGCACCGGCCGTTCAACGCAAGCCTAGGACATTGTGATTGTTGGTATTTACATACTTAGCGGACAAGCGTAGGTGAGAGAAGCATGGATTCTGACGTTATCAGCCACTACATGTTATACAACTGTATGTACATATGGCTATTTCGTGTGGTCTGTGTTAAAATGACGACGGCATTTCTACTTCGGCGAAGAAATGTTAAACCATGATTAACTTGGGAGATCATTAAGTATCTACAAAGTTGAACAGCTTCTATGTAGTGCAAGTTGCTACGAAGAAAGTAATGGGCAAAGTGGGCTTGTCCGGGAGGTGGTGCAGTCTAATATGGTGCCTCAAAGTGCAAGCTGTCGCAAGGAAAGAATACGACGAACTGACACGGGGTGCACGCGCCGAGATAGTGCAGTCTAAAATGGTGCCTCAAGACGCGAGCAGTTACAAGGACAGATGACAATATGGCACGAGATGCATGCGTTGAGCATTTAGAAGAGCTGGCTGGCTTTTGAATGAGGGAAGCATGGGTGCGATTGTGGCCCAATGGTTAGAGAACTCGGCCGCTATGCTTGATGGCAGAAACTCGATTCCCACATTGGCTACACATTATTTTATTTTCCTTAAAGTGATGCGGGACAGAAACCTACCTAGCGCAAAGTACTAAGAATGAGGAAAAGAATGCCTCTCATTAAAAGAAACGCATAATGCAAGTCCTTCTCCACACCGATACGGTATCATGTTGCGGGCCTGACAATGTGCCAGCGGGTAACGGGGCCTCCTCCGTCCGTTTGCTTGCACTCTCTCTTTTCTATTTGTGTGGTTGGTTGTCGGGCCTCTAAGAATGTATTGTAAGCAGAACAGGCAGTGATCACACATCATTCACAACACAGGGTCCATCGTGGCACTGCTTCACAGGAGCACGGGCCAACACGCCAGCAACAGTGGGTTAGCCGAAAAACACGGAGTCGTGATAACCGGACGTGGACAGTGTTTTGAAACAAGAAAAATAAAAATGCACAAATGTGATGTTGGTGATGATGTAGTGTCCATGTGCCATTTTGAGGAGTTTTGAGGAATACTCAGTGAGGAGAAGAGACCACTTGAGAGGATAGTGCCAAAGGAGAGGGAGAAAAAAGCGGCGGCCACTTCTTTGGTCCTTAAACACCCATAACTGCTTTTATGGCATCATTTAGAAAAAAATTCTTGAAGTGGCGTGCTCATTGCAGACTCCTACACAAGTGCCACTATATAAAAAATTCTCGGCTTCGGGGTGGTTTGGGGGCCTTTTCATAGATCTTGACGACCTCAGCTTGCCATGAGCGATCGTCACTTTTTATCTATGACGAGCCCACTTTGTCTTGAATATGTACCAACTTTCTGAATCACTTGTTGCATGCAGAGAAAACTGTTATTTTTGGTTGATTTTTTTTTACACAATGTAGACTGTATTGTATCGTCATTGTTCTTAATGAATTAGATTTTATGAATTAGAAACGGTAATTACTCACTTGCATTTACTTTCTCACTGTTTGAATCACAAATTCATAACTTGACTAAATCTTGTTGTTGAGCAAGATAACTACAGTCAACCAGCGATATTTGGACATGCCTGATAATTTGGACACTGAAACCCTTAACCATTTGATTTTTCTTATTTCTTTTTTTTTCTGTGACTACACATCCGAAATGGCACTAATTGAAGGCACCACTGCTGCCATTTTGATTATCTGGAAAGCCTCTAACCAGAGCTCTTACATGCCGATTGCTGGCAGCCTTAGTTGTCTTGTGCTGTTGTTAGGCCTAGTTGCCTCGACGTTCACTATAAGCTTCCTGCAGTTCAGTGCCATGATTTAATGCGTTAGCGTTAAATCACGCCAACATTAACAATAGAGAAAAAAAAATTACCCAATACAGTAATGCTTATTTTTTTACTGTTTATATGTTACTGGAAAACACGATATTTCGGCACCGATGTTCAGTACATCGCTAAACTGTGAACGCATGACACCATATTTCAGGCTGCTAGATTACACATAAACAAGAAAATGCACAAGGTGTGTGCAATCAAGAACGGTAGCCGTCTGCCGTGGCAGCTTCACCACAATACCCGCCCGACCGTCTCACGTGAAAATGCTGGTGCGCACTCGGTTTCTTATTCCCGTACCAGCAAATTACCTCCTGGGTCATCGCACGGCGCATTTCCAGCTATTGGCACCAACCCTATCACCACAAGCATCTTCACCTATCTGTTTCACAGTACGTGGGGCTTAGTGCCGTTAGAAGTGTTCTGCACGCTTTTAGTAGGCGACAATACAAATGCGCCGCAGTTCCCTGCTGCCGGCAGCGCAATGTTAACGACATGTTGTCCTCCGGTGGCATTCAGCCCACCAGCTCAATTTCGTTTCATCTTAAAACACTACACAATATAAAAACAAGAAATGCGTCTCAGGCCGCCAACACCTTACCAGCTCGATGCGCGTCGGTGTCTCGTGCCTCATGCAGCAACAATTTGTGCAACGCTTCACATTACATAGATGTCAACTACAGTTGAGTTTGTCAATTTTTTTTAGTTACTTCGGATCCTCATTTTTCCCGGTTAGTATGTTTCTGATCACATCTTTTAAAAAAAGGTATGGGCCAGCTTCTACTGTATATGTTCTACTGTGCGTGTGTGTGTCACATGCACGCACACACACACACACATGCACTCTCACAAACACAGTTGCTATATATATATATATATATATATATATATATATATATATATATACATATATATATACTGCAACTGACGGTGGTCTGCTCCGGGCCCCCGGGGGTCAGATGCACTTTGCTCCTTGAAGAGGCGGGAGACACGTGTCGAGTGAGCTCCTGAACAACACTTTGTAATGCGGTGGACGCAGTTTAAATCATGGATTCAGGACCTCAAAGAGGTACGACGTAATGCTAACGCAATTCTCTTGCATTTGCTTTTAACTGGCCATGGAATTTTTTTCACTTATGGAATTCACCGCTGTCGGCAATGGCATTAACAGCAACAATGGTATATCGTGGCATAATATGGCTCTTTAAGGAAGTCCACAGATTGGAAGCGTGTAATTACATTCTACAGCTGTTCAAGTAAAATCACAACTAAATGAGCTAGTTGTGGCAAGAAAGTATCGAAATTACACGAGAACAATCATTTCAGGCAACACGATTAACAATGACAACTTTTCAACGTTAGGACTTGATTACTTCTCCGTGAGACAGGGCACACTGCACCACATACCTTGCATTTCACTGTCAGCTCCCGGCATTCATCAGCCTTTGAGACACACTTGGCTTCCAGATCTTTTGTCGACTGCAAAGTGGGAAAGTGGATCCCAGAAACACCACCACAAAGGTCATAAAAGCAGCACAGAGCATTTACAAAATGTAGAGACGTGAAGCAAGTGATCTCCAACATGCAGACAAGGAAAAGACAATGCATAAGAAAGGAGAACCTTGAGCTGTGTGCGGCACAAGCAGAAGAGGATCAGCAGAGTTCGCAAGTGACACAGAGTTTGTGATTGACACATGAACTTTTTCTGTACCGTACCCATTGGGCGTCGTTAGCCTGCTAACGATGATCTGAAATGCAGCTTTTGTGACCTCCCGCACTGCTCACGGACGACACACTGCATTATCAGTCGTGAAGGAGGAGAACTATATTTTTGTTTTCTAAGCAGTTCGCTTTTTTCCCGCCAAACGGTAATTTTTGAATGTGCTCCGAAGTTTCGCGATCTTCAAGGTAGAAGCAAAAATGGCTGCCTCCTGAACGGCACACGCGCTTCTAAAGATCATAGATCTTGTGATTCCGCTATGTCTGCAGCTGATGTTATCAATGGATCGAGCATCAGCAAGTCTGAGGATGCCGATTTTCATCGGGCTTTGACTCAGAGTCGCAACGATGCAAACAAGCCTGGAACGTCAGCAGCCGCAGCCCAGCACGCCCAACTGTAGTGCTTGCAGCTAAATGTTTGTAGCGGAATACCTGTTCACCGTAATTTTTTTAAATTTTTTCGGAGATAGTGTCATGACATGGCAATACATTTTGTATATCTCATAATTCTTGTTACATATTTTTCTTAGTAGATACGAGCATGCCTCTACAAACTTTGTCAAATTAATCCCACAATCTTGATTCTAGCAACATATATCTTTTTTATGACATACATCTCGTTAATAAAGCCAGCATGCGTGAAAAGTGCATTCATTGTGCTTTCTTTTTACGCATTACATAAAATACTGAGTGCAGTAGTTCCTCCAGAAAAAAAAACATCTTGCTTAACCTACAGAAAACAGCTATTTTCCCCAGGGTAGGAAAAGAGTTAACTCTCATTTTAAACAGATAGTCTTTCTTTTTTTTTCCACTTAGCGGTTTGTATGTTTCTGGCTCTGTATGAGAGGAGAGTCTGCTTGAGCTACTATATATAGGTATGTGCAGGCTGCTGTTGTCTTGCACAGCAAACAAGGGCCGCGAGGCATGTGCCTAATTAGACGACTTGTGTCACTGGGTATGTGATATTAGTATGTGGCCATTCTCGGCCAATCCCCTGTAATCGATGTGCCAAGGTGACACAAGGCACATGTAGCCTCGAATATATTACATCGATAGTGCCTCAGCCAAAACAGGCACCTCATGTTGTGCCTGGCTGCTTGATCAATAGCCATTGCAACGAAGTTGCAGCCAAGGGCCACATTCCGAAAAGATCCACTTCGGCGATAGTTCACTGTCAGGCGAGCAGTGGTTGGCTGGTTGAGCAAAATCCCATGGCATAGATCATCCGATTTTGCCAAAACAACCAATCGGCACGCGCCTGACTCCAAGCTATCGCCGAGGTAATAGTATCACCGAAGTGGATCGTTTCAGATTGCGGCTCCAGGATACTAAGGATAGTTGGGGTTGCTGCAGAGTTTCAGCTGGGGTGCTGGCATTACAAGATGTATTATGTTGTGGTATCATTGTGGTTGGCAACGAGATTTCCAATTCGTGTGCCTGTATACGTACCAATAAGGCTTCACAATTCACGGATAGCTTGGGGTTATGCAGCAGGTCACACAAGAAAGCTATTGCTGAGATTGACAATAATCTTTGATGGCCTCTGCTATAATTTTTTTCGTAAGGCCTACACTCTTTTTCACACATAGAAGGCAATACTGTACTACAAACGCTAAGGACTGCTCGCATTCGTGAAGGATGTGGGTCCAGTTCCCACCAGCAGCAAGTTGCTGTTTTTCATTCAGTTTCATTTCGCTTCGCCATGTCAATTCACCTTACACCTTACATATTCATCTTAGATTTCAATTAAAACAACAAATGATTTCCCACATGCCTTTCTTGGCTTCACATGGTTGTGACTAACAAAAATTGGGCCTCTCACTCCCCTTCTCCTCTCAATCAATAAAACAGAGCATCTTCTGTGAAAGAAAGACCTAGACATGGGTCATTCGATGCCAAATCAACCACTGTTTTTTTCAACCATTGCCGATATAGCTGAAAACATTTACACAGGTCTGTCGAATTTTTTGCAAAAAAAAAAAGGACTTTGCAATTTTTTTCTATGCAATCTGCTAAACTTTCAACACAGTAAATATTTTTCAGCTGTGCTATGTTGACTGGGCTACCATTATATACTTTGTTTCTGCCTTCTAAATTTCTAAGTTCTAAAAAGAAAGTCAAACTTATCAATTTTACTCGCTTTAGCTAGGGCCAGAAGCAACCAAAATATTCAAATACAAGTATTTCAAAAATTGACACTTTTGCCAGTCATATCGTATCATTGGCTTGCCTTGCACACAATCTGAATGACTAGATCAGAGAACATACCTTTGCAAAAAAATGTTCATTGGTGCTCTCTCTCTTGGCTGGACAACAATAAATTCTTACCAAAATGCAAGAAACATTTTGGCAGTAAAAATAAACGAGGAGAACACGTTTTGAACTTCAGCAGACCTGTGGAAATTTTTTCAGCTATATCAGTGATGGTCGAAAAATATGTTAGTTCATTTGGCATGGAATGACTTATAAAAATCGGGCCCCTCGGTTAACCCCCTTTCTTCTCGTTTATTACATAATGAGGGTCTCGAATCCGGCAACATTGATGCCTTCAGGTAACATATGTGGGTTTATTGACCAGTTGCCTTCACCCAAAAAGATCACGTTCTCGTGACGCCTGCGGCAAAAAGGACGTTCCACGTCCGCCGCCAAGGTCTGTGAGTGGTGGCTCTGGCTAACACTCCCAGGGTTCTACTAGGACACATAAATACCCAAGAAAGTGGACGGGGAAATAACGCCGCGGTAACTCAATTGGTAGAGCATCGCATGCGAAATGCGAAGGTTGTGGGTTCAGTTCCCACCTGTGGCAAGTTGTTTTTTTATCCACTTTAATTTCCATTAATGTATCGTTACATTATTTTATTTATTAAGCACAAGTAATTTCCCCTATGTTGTCCTTGGTGTCAGTGTTTGTTGGCTTCTCATGATACGTCTGCGTCATGTAATTTGATGTAGCATTAAATCTCATTTTTATATTTGTGTCACAAAATACGATGCAATTGTTACATCAATTGTTACATGGAATATCACAGATCTTAACATACTTATCACCAAATGAGCAGAGTGGCAATGAGTAGTCCCAGCAGACTGATTGCACTCCAGACCAAAACACAGCACACACCTCGGCAGACGCACAGGGGTGGAACAAATATGTGCTTTGACATAACCGTACGACCACAAACTGTAGTTGTAATATATGAATTAGTTATTTTGAAGACGCCATCGTAGATCAAATACAACTGCAATGCTAAAACGAATGAACTGAAACTTCCACAACAGCAATAATTGTACTTGCGTAGCATCTGCCAAATTGTGTGCTTAGTATGAAATGGGGCATAGTATGATTGCATGTACTTTCCTAGCACCAGTACTGCTATTCGTTGAAGTGGGCCTGCCCTTTCTATTTGATATCAAACGTTTTTACAAGTTCATGCACTGTACAATGCTTGAAAAGGCTTACAACTTCAAGCCACCCACCTCACAGAGGTCGCCTTCATTCTCGTACAGCTACTAACTGGCGGCTCTGGGGCACATTCTCACATCAACTGGTTGATCGTTAAGCGGGTACCCCAAGCGCAACTGCAGCTGAGAAGGACTTTCTATGCTACACAGGGCTGCAAATGCTAACTTGAGCAAAACATTAAACAAGTGCACAATTTTACATTTATGCAAAGTAGTCCACAGACTGCACTCGCATACAGGAGTGGTCTGGAAGTGCCCCGAGAACGAAACTGCCATTTCATCAATCTGCAGCCCTGATGTGAAGCCGAAATTAAAAGCGTGTGGTGTATATGAATCACAATGCAAGTTCATCCATCTTTCCGGGTCCACCATTATGAGCAAGTGGAGTGGATTCATACTTCAATGTTGATCATCAATCTAATGATGTATACCTAGCAACTGGTTATGCGCAGACATCACACCACGGATCAGTGTGATAACACTTGAAGCACACTGACCTTTAGTTCCCCTCAAAAAACATAATGTGTGCGATAACCTCTCTTATCTCTCAACAGCACAAAAAGCCCCTCTGCTTAAAAAACTATGCAAGAAATAGAAAAGTGCGTAAACAGAGGCACAGACAACCAACACTGGGCAAGCAACGAGAATCAGAAACATGCCAAAGCCATGCGTGGTGAGTCGATACGAAGTGCTACCTACGACACAACTGTCCCTCAGCATCTGAATGCGTTCTTCCAGCTTTGCCCTTTCCGTCTGCAAGGGGAGAGGGGGAGAGGAGGACACAAGGTCATGCCAAACTTAGCAGTTAAACAAAACCAGAAAAAAAACATATACAAAAGAAGGAGTCAGGGGCACACTTCTGAGGTTAGAGTCGCAACCAAGGTGTGATTATAAATGAGCAAAACAGCATAGCGAAGAAAACAAGCAAAAATAAGAGAACACTCAGAAAATCATATAGGGAATGATGGAAATGACATGCTTCCCTTCAGCGAGAGATGAAAAAAACATTTTCATATCGCTTGGTTTTGGCTTCTGCTTCTGTTCATCTGACAAACATGTCTTTATCCAAAAACAATATAGAGCTTTGTACAAGAAGTGCCCATTCAAACCTGCACATTATCAAGTA
The DNA here is from genome assembly GCF_023375885.2 of Dermacentor andersoni. Lineage (NCBI taxonomy): Eukaryota > Metazoa > Arthropoda > Arachnida > Ixodida > Ixodidae > Dermacentor > Dermacentor andersoni. Next base: position 109,388,686 of record NC_092816.1, on the reverse strand, counting down.
TGCAACCTGGACTTAGAAAAGAAAAATGTAACTGGCTAACTAACCTAATTGACATCGCCGATACCATATACACGAGTCCTCAAACAAGATTACATAAGTTTTCTTACGACGCACTCGGGTCATCTCATGTCATCATGCTATGTGCCTTGTGTTCGTCAGCTGAGGTAATATATTCACACAGTTCGTGTAAAAATTTTATACAGCATGAGAACATATGAGAGCGCATAAAGATTTCCAATTAGGATTTTTAGTCGGAATGAAGAGGTTCCAGTTTCAAATGCATGCCACTTCCCAAATTTTGTTCACAAACTAAGCCATCTTTTACCCCCACTTTACCTCTGCATCACTGACCCCTGTGGACATACAACACACTAATCATAGTATAATACAAGTAATCTGCAAATAAAGCCAGGCAACTTTACAACATGCATCTGTTAATTTGAATTAGATGACACGCACTACAGTCAAAATCTATGATAACGAAATCCTTGTGACAACGAAATATTTTCGCATCCCCGACAAACGCCCATATGATTCAATGCATATTGTACCCCCCGACAATGAAATGTCGCTGTACCGCAATTCCCCATCAATGAAACTTGCCGGAACGTAACCCCACATGTTACCTACTCGCACAAGGCTAGCAGGCTCCAAAATGTGCTCAAGTGAGATTGCTTTGCACTAAAATTGCGTAGAATACCAACCCATAACACTTGCGTGGGTGCCGCCATTTTTGCTTACGAAAACAACCAAGCGCCAGGAGTGACTGCGTGCACTGAAATCACGTCACAGGCGCCATCATGTTTGATGATTGCCCGTTCGAAGCGGCACGGATGTTGCTAACGACATGTGACGACGCTTTTTGCACACCTAGTGCAATGCATAACGTGCACCTTGGTGAGAAAAATGCAACAAAATCAAGAAAATCCACACCCCAATGACTTGGAATTGTTTATGGCGCTTGAGATGGAAGCCGTGGCATGGAGTGCCACGCATTGGGCCTTCATTGAGCGATCGTCTGGGAATACACATTCCTCGCTTCGAGAACGCTGGTTTCGGTGCCACCCAACGGGCATAGAGTGCGAATTCTGCGCCGAACATAGATTTACGTGAAGGGGCCATAATCTCGATCAACTGCCTTCAGGTATACAAGATACGATCACTTTCGCGATTGGCATCAACATGTCAGCGCTTAGGGGCGACATCGTGTGCTGGAGAAATGCTGCTGCATGCGTGGAGTGCTGTTGGTCTTCATCCAGTGCCAAGTTATGCAAAATCTCGCAAACGTGATTGCATCTCGGAAAGCAATTGACCAAGAACACTGCCTCATGGAAGTGCTGCCACTGCTGATCGACGCGTGCGCTGCGCCTTGTACTGTCGGCAATGCGGTTCTACATCCTCAAGCGAGCTTGCCAAAGTAGGCTAACGGAATTTTGACAGTAAAGTTTCCTTACGCAACGGATTGCCTATCTGTGCTGTCTCATTTCGCGACACAAAATTCTCGCGAAAGCGAATTTTTTCGTGTACCCCCCGCCCCCCATTTCGTTATTGTGAGGTTTAGCTGTATACCGTTTGAAATTTATTTGTCTTGCCGTTCACACGCATGGCAAGGACCATGTGAAAAATCTTCCTTAGCAACCCTGTCTTGTCCACAATGCGGCGTACATGCTTTCATTTCCCACTTCTTTGCATAAGCAAACATGAACAAAACAGCAGAAGCACTGCAACTACAGCCAATTAATGGCGTAGTTTCCAAGCAAGAGCGGAAAAATAGTGCAGTCATTCCACAGTGGGCAAGCCATGAAATCCCCCCTTTTTAGCCTGTTCAGCAAAAGTTTCCATTTACTTGTTCCTGATGCGAGGGTTACACATTACGAGGACATTTATTCTTTGTTTTGATATACCACATATACTTAACTTGCGTGCCAGCAGTAGTAGTAATACAGTGCAATACTTTTAAAACTAATTACCAGCTTTAGGAAACCTCAGACTCTCTTGCCTAAAACATTATAGACACAAAATTACCTTTGTTATACTTGATATTCGTTATGAGCACACCTTTTATATCGATACCTGTGAAAAGCATTTTAGATTTACTACATGATATCCAACAATTTGTTATGCAGTTGACATCCATTAATTTGACTCCAATTAATTAGATTTCTCAATTCATTCAATCCCAACCGAAGGTTCCGGCCAGCGCACATGCATTTCTATGGGTCCGAACTTTCGTTATTTCTATCCTAAATTTGGCCTTCGCCAGAAAATTCGAACTTTACCAGTCATCATGCATGTGCCTGACCCGAAGGACTCTGACAGCGACTCCTTTAGTGGGAGCGTCTGTCTCGGCAGAGCTCAGTGCGACTGTTTTGATCACACGTCATCTATCATCCAAAAAGCCTGTTTCCGGCACTTCCTAGGAAGATTAAGCAATAACCGCAGCTCAGAATGTATGATCACAGTTTTGTTGGACTGAAATTGGACTGAACATTACCAGCATGGTGAAATCGGACACGAAACCAATATTGCCTTTGCAATAACCATACGCTTTACCGCATAACGAAGATGTATTGTGGCGGAGCTAACTTTTACATAGCGCGTGGTGAAGCTGACTTCAGGAAACTGGCGGCCGCCATTGTGCTGCAATGTTTTTTAGCTAAAAAATCGAGTTTAGGAGGTTTAGTGTCATTCCTATGTTAATTTTCTATTTTGGACACATAGAAAGAGGTGCGCATTTGATTCGGGGGCGTGTTAAAATCTGGGAAATACTGCCGAATGAATCAGTGGTATGTTCTGGAGTCCCTTTTTTTTTATCTTGTTTACTTTGACTTGCTGGATATTTCAATCAATTTTAGCAGTCCCGTCAGGGTCAAATTACCAGAAGTTGACTGTGCTTGTCATCTCAAGGTTTGACTGCAATTCCTTTACACCCCAAGATCCCCTGTTTCCTGTAGGACACTTCTATCCGTGATCAATTGCATCATCTCAAATGAAAAGCGAGAGTACCTCGTGAGCCAGCTTAGCAGAAGTGGCCTCCTTCTCGGCGAGTGCCAAAGAGAGCTCCAGCTGTGTCACCCGTGCTCTCAGTTCCTCGGCCTGCTTCTGCAGCTCGGACATCTCCTCCTGAAGATGGTCGCGGTGCTCACGTGCCAGCCGCTCACTCTCCTCGAGCCGCTTGGCCTCCCGCTTGGCCATTCGGCTGTCCAGCTGGCACTCAGATAGCTCATCTTCCTTCTGCAGACAAAGGGAAAGGAGGGAAGGCTCAGCCGAGAGCTAACATTTCAACAAGGGGACTTCATCTTCCCCAGGATCTCCGTTTTCCCCAGGAACTTGTCTTCCCCAAAACCAACACTGGACATATAAAAGAACATGGAGCCAATGCTTAGACAAGGGGACTTGACTTGTCCTTGTCAGCAATCAAAAGGAAGCCCTAGCCTGGAGCCAACGCTTGCCCCAATGAAGACAAGTGCGACCGTCCAAACATTGGTCAGGCTTAGACTTCCATGTATTCGCCCACTGTCGATCACTTCAGGTCTGCATCCTCCAGGCAGCTGTGGCATGGCTTTGGCTAACTCAACAGTCACCGACACTATCCTGGACACACAAATTTTTTGCAGTTTATTCTAAAGATGCACTGTGAAATGTGGAGGACACCATAGAGATGAATTGTGACCATCTGGCGTACTTTGAGAATCTAAACGCATCCAAATCTAAGTACAAGTTGTAACTAAGCTTGATCAACGTACGTAGTCACCTCTTTCAGAGACAGCACAATTGATTTCGACACTTCTTTTTTTGGTGACAGCACTGCTGCTGCCTGTCCATCCACAGTATATGTGTGTTTTAATGATGTAGCTTTTTTGCCACAAACACGTTACTCCTCAAATACCACAATGGCAACACATCTTTTAAGCAGCTACAGGGGACAAGACCACATACAAACTGCAAGCTACAACTGCCCTCAATACACCTCAAACAGAATTTCACAAATGCACTCGCAGGACCCTGAAAGAGTTTTTAAGATTTTGTCTAAACAAAAAACATGCTGAGTTGAACCTGCCACAACAGCTGATTGAATCGATGACTCAAAGGATTTTTTAGCTACTGGACTCAAGTGGAAGAGCAGTGACAGTGGTCACATAGCCAGTGTAAAGGGATCATTGAAGTTAGCTTTTGGCTCTTAGTCCGAGAAGCATTCGTATTTTGTGAGTGATGGTCGATTCATTTAAAGCAGAGAAGAAAGGCGCCGCAATAAAAAGTCGGCCCAGCCGACTCTGCCTTACCTTGCGCAGCTGCATTTGCAACTCCCCGCAGCGGGCACGGCTCGTGGAGAGGAATTCCCGCGTCTTTGCCAGCTGGGCCTCCAAGGCCTTGCTGGACTCGAGCAGGGCTTGGCGCTCGGTCTCCAGCGATGACCTGTGCCATGTAATGTGTGCGAGTGCATGCATTGCAAAGGTGCAGTGCATAGCTTAATGCTTTCAGCTATAATTGCAAGACGCTGGTAAACGCTTGCAAAATTGATTTTGTAAACTTGGTTTTGGTAGAAAATGGTCGGCACCTAAAAAAATATGGCATTAAAAAAAGAAGTACTAACAATAACAATGCACACTACAGAACTCGGGAACATCTTCAGGCACTGCATTTGCATGCAGTCTGATTAATAAATAAGTAAAAATAAATAAATAAAGAAATACTGTTGCAACTGCTATCAAAAGCTGGTTGCTGCCAAGACAAACATGAGCAAGAAGAGATATTTTCGAAATTCAAGAGATGTGCTACCCTAGAAACAGGGAAAGGCAAAACAACATACTGGGATGGAAGAAAGCGTGCAGGATGGATAACATCCTCTCAGCCATATGTGGTGCTTCACACTTCCCATTTTCCAATAGGAACTGGTTGTGCTTGACAGTGAGCAAGCTTAACTCTTAAATGACACGCTGGCCTTGAGGTAGCCACTGAGTGGACAGCCAGTGCAGGCTGTATTAAAAGTCATCAGTAGTTAACTACAGCATAGACCGCTTACAACGTAAGTCGCCGAAGTTGTGAATTTTTGCACTACAAGCAGACCGTACTATAACCAAAACAACAATTTTCAAAGACTGCGTATGTGCAAAACACGTAGGACATGCAGCTGTGTGTGTCTGGGAATCGAATCCTACGACCAGGATGTGCCCTCACTATCGTTGGCGAAGTGGTTCCTGAACTTTCTAAGTGCTGTACAGCCAATGTGAAACATTTCGACTCTCAATTTCCCGTGTCTTGCCGTCACGGGAAGCTCCCCCTTGATATGTTTGTATCCGTAGATGAATACACGAAGATCTGGCGTGAGATAAAGTGCACAGGCTGAACTGACGACAGCGAGCATGAAGCAGGGTTTGCAGGTGATCGGCAGGCAACTACCGTGAATGCATATAGCTAAAGTTTTTATGCTGGTGTACTGCTAGGAAGCACAAAGACTCTCGTGTGGACAACGAACTGATGAATTTGCTGAACACAGTTTGAACTGACAGCGTCGTGGAGTCAGGTTGCCCACGCGGTATCTGCACTTCGCACAATGCAATTGGTGAAAGTGAAATGCAAATCCGGCCTTGACTGATTTTTCTGCGGTGATGGACTTTACCATTGAAACTTGTTTTTCTGGCGTGTCTGATAATTAAGACATTTTTGAGACCCAATCCGCATCTGAAAATATTAGCTGACGACTATATTTACTTCCCGCACCCTAGCTGGTGGGCCAAAGATCGACAATATGCATGCCTTTGGTGCGCACACCGCTGACAAGCAATTGGAGCAAGACTTCATCACCTAGGCAATTCCCGCATGCCTACTAAACGAACATGCTGCCACCGCATTCTTTCTTCTTTTTCTCTGTTCCTTGTTCATTCGCTCTCCGCATCTCCTCCTCCTTCTCCATGTCACATTCATAGCTCTCCCCTTGGCCATTTCACCTCGTTGAGAAGCACGCTCGCTGCCTCGCTTGATAGCAGGATTTTCCGGCAATCACATTATCACTACTATCTTGTCTTGCGTGGCTCTACTATAAGCGGCATGCATACATTGAGTTCCATGGGAGGATAAACGGGAGTCAGAAAAGACCGCATTGTGTTCAGTCTTGCACTATAAACGGTTGCATTATAAGTGGTCTGAGCTGTATAGCTCTTTAGAAATTGTGACAAAAACTAAAAAGAATAGGAAGGAAGAAAACTGCCTGGCAAAGCAGAGAACAGCTTTGTATGCCGAGGGAACTGTGGTCTCAACTTCTCTAAACACTCGAACAAAATGCTTACGTAGCCGTCTTGACACCATTCACTTCAGCATTTGCAGGAGCTGTAATTTCAGGTTTCTTGGTCAGCTCCTGGACTTCCTATATGGAGGGAAAACAATCAAGGGAGCACTCAGTCATACAAAGGGGCTTCAAAGTCCAAAGTATTGTTGTTCGCATCAATAACACTTTCTATGTATGTTTTATACTTCTTTATTATTTCTATTTTGTACATGCGTGCTTGAGTGCGCGCATCATTTCTGCACTGGAAAAACCTTGCCTAGAATGCTACTTAAGAGAGCCAAAGATGAGTAAGAAAGTTCCCACACAATAATCGCACAAAAACATGCACCATAACATCATAGTGCACAGAAGCATTGTGCAAATTAAAAAATTAAATTATGGGGTTTTACGTGCCAAAACCACTTTCTGATTGTGAGGCACGCCGTAGTGGAGGACTCCGGAAATTTCGACCGCCTGGGGTTCTTTAACGTGCACCTAAATCTAAGTACACGGGTGTTTTCGCATTTCGCCCCCATCGAAATGCGGCCGCCGTGGCCGGGATTCGATCCCGCGACCTTGTGCTCAGCAGCCCAACACCGTAGCCACTGAGCAACCACGGCGGGTAGAAGCATCGTGCAAAGGAATGTTCACAAGGAAGATGAGACTTCTGAGCTGCACACAATAAACTGTCTCATCTAACAAGACTGTCATGAGCCCAATTTAACATCACTTTTAATTAGGGGTGTGCAAATATCAAAATTTTCTAATATGAATCGAATACAAATACTTAGCATCAAATATTGAAACGAATATCGAATAATAATATGCAAACGTATTTATAAGCAAGTTGGCTTATTTTAACATGTTTAAACATTACAACTACATTGTCATTGCTAAAAAAATTTAACTAGTTATCCGTTATACTAAAGGATTGTATATTTGGCTCATGTTAGCATTGAAAAATTGAGTAATTTATGCTAGTTGTCCGTTCTCACTAACCTGCGCCTTATTATACTGCATCAATTTCCCGTAAACTCAGAAGCATTTTACCCTGTACCAGTCGTCACTCATCACACTTGCTGTCAAGCAATAAGCTCAGGATTGGGGGTGGAAGCTGCAAAACAGTGCATTCTCGCTGTTTGCAACCCCATGCCTCTTGCTACTGACCCTAGCTTTCCTGCAGCCAAGCTTAGATGTCCAGTGGCTAAGAAAGTGTGTCTGATGTGCTGAATTTTGTGAAATTATCGCAAAATTCAGCACATCATAAACACCTTTGATTAAATAGAAATAAACGCTGAGACATATGTTTGCTCCCGCGCAGCGAGCAATATAACTGATTTGTTTAGAATATTCATGTCCAATCAAATATTTGAAAATACTTGAATATCTAGGTTTCAGATAGAATACAAATATTAAAAATATAATATTCTATAATATTCAAAATTTTCAAATATTCTCACACACCTATGGATGAAGAGCACGGGCTATGTCATGATTGACAGACCATCTGTTGGTGACCTGCTCTGTGGCGTGCTACCGGTTACATGGCCTTGTGCACAGCACTCCTTTATTCTCAAGTCTACACCCTCGCTGCTAACACACCTTCGGTCGTTGCCGTATCCACCCGCCTTACCCCTTCTCCCCTTTAGTAGAACCCTACCTATATACTGTGCTGAGGAAACCATATGTTGACTAAAAAAAGGCAAGTACACTTGTCGAAGCGTTGGCTCCTGCTTATACCTTATTTTCGTTTTGCTCATCACTCCTACGAAGACCTTTATGTTTCGAGGTGGTGCTGGTGGAAGACCTGCACGTCCAAAGCCTCCATGCCTTCTTTTCACAAGGTCTATGCCCTTAAAATTAGCAATACATTTGACGAGTGTTGTATGATCAATAATTACTTCTTGGAGTTGTGGGAGTCTTTACCATAGCAAAATTACATCTGGGCTAATCCAAGCAGCAAGTTGCCTTCATGCACAAAGCTCGAGCTTCAGTTTATTTGAGAATGCTTTGTACCTGCTTTGTGTTTGGACTATTGAGACAGAAATTTGTACTTGATTTCATCATAACTTGAATGCTAAAGACGTATAGTAGCAGTTGGGAAGTGCAAACTTACAGCATTCAACTTCTCAATCTCTTGCACGTAGCGGGCATTGACTTCTTCTAGTGTGCAGGTCTTTTTGCGTAAAGCATCGAGCTCTTCTGCTTGCTTGACAAGAACCTGGGAGAGCATGTACTACATGAGAGAAAGAAACAATTGAAAAAAAAAAGAAGTCCCAGCTTCGGCAGAGGGCGAAGCATCGGTTGTGATAGCAAATTAGTAGACAGCTATATGAAGTACAGATAGTAGTCTTATCGGCCGCATAAAATTATAAACATTCGTTTGCTAACTAAATTAACAAGCATGGTGTCACACACACACACAAGCAAACATGAACACATCTCACTTGATGACCGTGGAAACTCGTTTCCAAAACGTTGGTGTTTCCAAAACGCATCAAGCGAATTGACCTCCGTGCTGCCTCTTGCTTCAAAGCTAACTAAGTGGCAAAAACACAGCATACATGAAGCTATTAGTGGTTGCCACACTGTCTCCATCACAGATTGCTTTCAATACAAGGCCCGCACGGCCACATATCGTCACCCCATATGCAGCAGCCACCGAAGTAGAAACTCTCCTCCTCCCCTCCCCCCCAGAGCCTCACGCGTGACGGTAGATGGCCCACTTCCTCCCCGCTTTCGTGCACTGCGGGCACGAGAAGATTGAGCCGCCCTCTTTGGTTCAACCTCGCACGCTTTCACTCGCACATACAGCATACAGCACGTGGCTATGATGTTATCGCCCTTGGACTTTATACTGAACATTACGACGACGCTGATGGCATGAATCCACGTGGAATGTCCATATAATTGCTATTGCAATAAAAGAAAAGAAAAAAGCAGCTTTTTGTGTCGCAAGGCCTGCAATGATATTTCAATTCTTCTTGAAACAAAAAGTAATAACTAAATTGTGTGACTTTTGGTGCCAGCACCATGATTTCATTATGAGGCACGTGGGAAACTCCAGATGAATTTTGGCTACCTAGGGTTATTTAGTGCCCACCCAATGCGTTGTGCACGGCCGTTTTTGCATTTCGCTCCCACCAAAATGTGGCCACCTTAACCGGAATTTGACTCCGCGCCCTTGAGCTTAGCGACGCAATACTAAAGCCACTACGCCACCACAGCGGGTTCTTCTTGATACAGGAAGTCAGAAAAAGTGCCTTTTGTTCGGTAAATATTTCAGTTTTGTTTTAGCGTTAATTTTAAGAATAACGTTAGCCTATATAATGAGTGTGCAGTACAGTAGACTTCCATTAATTTGACTCGGGTTAACTTGATTGTTTTGTCAATATGATCTCGACCGAAGATCCCAGCTGTCGCCCGTACATATCTACAGGCCCAAACTTTGGTTATTTATATCCTAAAATTGGCTGAAGTGACTAGCGCAGGAGTGGACACGGGACACTAAAAAGGCGACAAGTACAAGCGCAAGAGCCTGACGAACTAGAAATGAACTGAAGCAGGGTGTACCAGCTAGCCCGGTCTCACAACCTGCAAAAATTTACCTTTGCCAGATAATTCCAACTTGACCGCGCACCTGACCCTATGGTGACCTCAATAGCGACCTCTTTAGTGGAAGCGTCTGTCTCGACATAGCTTCCTAAAGACGGTGAATGCACTGAACATGCATAAAAAATTTTCTTCTGTCGAAAACACCTGTTATCGGCCTGCCCTAGGAGGATTTTTGAGGAATAATCGTAGCTCACAACAGGCACGTACCCAGGGGGGGTCCCGGGGGGGCCCGGGCCCCCCCCCCGAAATCAAGTGGCATACCCCCCCCCCCTCCCCACCCACGCCACCACTCCTCACACATTCCTAAAGCACCGCCAGATCAATGTTGAGACTTGGCAGCTAATCATCAGTCAGCATTATGCTGCCTTTTTCACTCCTTTTAGATGGCGGTAGTTATCGGCATCTCTTGTAATGTGAAGGACAGTTTTCTCATAGATTCCGCACCCGCGCGATTAACTCGAGATGCGTTCAGTTGTCACCATCTATTCAACCATCACGCGCATAGCTGTTGCTTTTGTTAGTTCAACCTTCTTTGTTTAGGCTGATCCTGGGACCAGGAGAGGGATGCGGCTGTTACTTAGCTGGTCTGTACTCTCATGGAACGAGTTGCGGCCGGAGAAAACGCCCATTGCGTTTAACTTGTTTCTTTGCTTCATTATTTCCTTGAGTTACGGCTCGCCGCGACGCTGGCAGATGCCCGGAACCATATACACGTGATATGGGTTAGATAAGGTCGGAAATAAGATAATGTGAAAGAGCGTCCATGATGAAACCCTGCAATAACCCTTAAACCCATAAGCAAGGTGACTGTCGCCCGTTACCTCGTCTGTTTTTCCCTAATTGTATAGCACTTTTCATACAAAATTGGCAACTGGAAACCAAAATCGCAAGGAGTTGAGAAATTAAGCGATCTACTAAGGGAGAGAGCCAAGGCAACAACGAAATTGCAAGGAAAAGCGAACAATAAAAAAGTTAACCGTTGTTTATGAGAATATTTATGGATCAACATCTTTTTATTTAAAAAGGATGTAGAGAAAACGCCGCCGGAAGTGGAGAACAATTACTTGTTTTGAATGACACGTCTACAGTTATCAGTCGAACTGCCTCACGTAGCCACTTCTCTGCTGTGCTTATGTGGGTGTTTTTCTAACCTTTTGCGGTGGGCGCAGTACGTCTAGAATCGCAGTGTCCTGCGCTGTACGCGGTTGTATGGGACTGGCGGCCGCACAGCGTTACGCAATTCGCGGAACTGTCAAAACTGATCAACAAGGCGAAAATAACTGATATTCGAAGCTATAATATGAGAAAGACTGAAGAAGCCGTAAAAAATGAACGCAGCCTGAAATCAGTAAAAAAGAAACCTGGCATAGGACAAACCCTGATGTATGCACTAAAAGATAAGAAGGATAATATCATCATAATCTCGAAGACAAAGTAAAAGCAGCGGAAAAATTCTAAGCTGACCTGTATACAGTACCCAGAGGAGTCGCGATACCTCACTTAGATATAGTAATGAACAGGATACAGAAACTCTCCTATAACTAGCGATGAGGTCAGAAGGGCCCTGCAAGACATGAAACGATGAAGAGCGGGAGGAGAAGGTGGAATAAAAGTCCATTTAATCAAAGGTGGAGGAGACATAACGCTTGGAAAACTGGCGGCTCTTTATACGAAGTGTCTATCGACTGCAAGGGTCCCAGAAAACTGGAAGAATGCAGACATTATACTAATCCATAAAAAAGGAGACGTTAAAGAATTGAAAAATTATGGGACCATTAGCTTACTCCCTGTATTATATAAAATATTTACCAAAATAATCTCCAAACACTGGACTTTAGTCAACCAAGGGAACAGGCTGGCTTCAGGAAGGGATACTCTACAATGGATCACATCCATGTCATCAATCAGGTTATTGCGAAATCTGCAGAGTACAATAAGCCTCTCTATGTGGCTTATATAGATTACGAAAAGGCATTTGATTCAGTAGAGATACCAGAAATCGTAGAGGCACTATGTAATCAAGGAGTACAGAACGCTTACGTAAAAAGCTTGGAAAATATTGATACATGCGTGTGTTACTTGTTTGTTTGAACGAGGCGCGCAGGCGCCATCACTCCAGAAAAGAGGAGGAAGAACGAACTGGGCTCGCGCTGTGAATCTAACCAGTCAGCGCTGCAACCGTTGTTGTAAATATAATCTGTAAATAGTTTCTCGTCTTACTGACTCGTTCTTCGCGTAAGAATATCTACAGAGGTTCTACAGCTACCTTAATTCTACACAAGAAAAGCAGGGAGATACCTACAGAGAAAGGGGTCAGACAGGGAGACACAATTTCTCCAAAGCTATTCACTCAGTGCTTAGAATAATTCAAGCTATTAAACTGGGAAGGCTAAGGAGTAACGATCGACGGCAAATAGCTCAGCAACCTTCGGTTTGTCGATGACATTGTTCGATTCAACAACAATGCAGACGAGTTACAACAAATGATTGGAGACCTTAAAAGAGAGAGTGTAAGAGTGGGGTTGAATATTAATATGCAGAAGATGAAGATAATGACAAATAGTCGGGCAAAGGAACAAGAGATCAGGATCGCCAGTCGGCCACTAGAGACTGTGAAGGAGTACGGTTACCTAGGTCAATTAATCACAGGGATCCCTGATCATGAGAAGGAAATTCACAGAAGAATAAAAATAGGTTGGATCGCATACAGCAGACATTGCCAGCTCCTGACTGTAAGCTTACCATTATTATTGAAAAGTAAGGTGTGCAATCAGTGCATTTTGCCAGCGCTGACACATGGAGCAGAGACTTGAGAGCAAGTTAAGGACCGCGCTAAGAGCGATCGAACGAAGATTGCTAGGCATAACGTTAAGAGAGAGGAAGAGAGCGGCTTGGATCAGAGAGTGAACAGGTATAGATGATATTCTAATTGACATCAAGAAGAAAAAATGTAGCTGGGCCGGTCATGTAATGAGCCGGTTAGATAACCGTTGGACCATTAGGGTTACAGAATGGGTACCAAGAGAAGGAAAACGCAATCGAGGACGACAAAACACTAGGTAGCGCGATGAAATTAGGAAATTCGCGGGCGCTAGTTGGAATCGGTTGGCGCAGGACAGGGGTAATTACAGATCGCAGGGAGACGCCGTCGTCCTGCAATGGGCATAAAACAGGATGATGATGATGATGATGATGATGATGATGATGATGATGATGATGGTGGTGGTGGTGGTGGTGGTGGTGGTGGTGATGATGATGATGGAGGTGGTGGGCCCCCCCCCGAAAAAAAATCCTGGGTACGTGCCTGGCTCACAATGTTTGATCATGATATTTACCTGACGAACGCACATCTTTTCCCCAAGAAAATTGGGCTGAAAATTGCCTGCGCAGCAAAACAAAATAAAAACTGCCGTCAACTCGTACACTTCATCGCATTGCATGGGAGTTCTGCGGCGAAGCTGACTTTAAAGAACTGGCTGCCATTGTGCAACAGTTTAACCCTTACCCATTTTTATTGCCCAAAAATCAGGTGCATGTAAGACTGATATTTCGCTTAGGAGCTTTAATGTCATTTCTGTGCTAGTTTTCTACTTTGGAAACACAGAAAATGGGCGAGTGTTTGATTTGGAGGCAAGTTAGTATCAGACAAATACTACGGACTTTATCCATGGTGTGTTTTGGCGTTATTTATGCATCTTGTTTATTTCGAGCCATGCGATCAGTCCTGTTAGCATCAAATGAATGGAAGTTAACTGTACCATCTTAAAAAGCACACTAAAGGAAGATATTAAGTCAAGCTAGATCGATAGGGTATTCATCTAGAAGTCTACCACTGTTTTCTGTGTGCCATCGTATCCCTTTCCCACTACTCACTCACTCATATATCACTTTCCCGCAAGTCCCACTGCCGCACCTTGATTTGAACCGCCCGCGTCAGGACGGAGGAGTTGAAGTCATCTCCACGTGACCTCCCTCTATGCTGCTATTGTCTTTTTAAAACTCTTTATTGAGCTCTGTATACGAAACTTACTGCTTGGCGGCTACAAGTGTTCTGCTTGTGCGAGTTGCTCTGCGGTTCTGTTCGGGTTTAGGATACCAGATATGGCCCCTTCAGCCTCTGCAGCCAGAGCAAGCGAGGGAGTTTGCCGGCTCAGTGGTTGTAAGCAGAGTAAGCGATGCCCTCTCTGTGAATCAGGAGTGCTGACACTACATGCAAGAGGTGTTACCATAGTCCACAACAGGTGGCGTCACTGATTTTTTTTTCATGTTTGTTATTTTCTCGCTTACAAAAGCTAGATGTTCATTTCGAATGAGGAATGTGCCATTAAAGAAGCCCAATCTTTTAACCAAGCCCGACTTAATATTTCCCTTCAGTACCCCTTTAAGGCTGAAGGAAAACAAGGAAAGAGGAGGAGAGAAAGTGACAAAAACTCTTGTTTTTTGCAAGTAAACATCAGACTGGGCGCACCTGCTGTGGTGCAGCAGTTGCGCTCTCTGTGCAGGAGGCTTCCACAGTGCTGACGACACCCTCGAGGCGTGCCACAACCGAGTGCAGACCGTTGGCATCGCTCTGCAGCTGGCTGTCCTGCCTCCGTTGGGATTCCCAGGCCACCAGGAGCTGCTGGTGCTGGGACTGAAATCGAAATGCCAGGAGTGAGGGAAATAAAATAATTTACGTGGGATTTTCCTGCAGGGACACTAAAGCAAAATAATAATAATAATAATAATAATAATATGTTGAGCTGTACTAGGAAGTTACATTTCTCAAATAAATTGGTGAAAAAAAAAAGATGACTCCTCTATCTTGTGGGGATGCGTGACTCTCACGCCTCCCCTGAGACTTAGTTTTCCCGCATAGCTCGTCTCCTGCAGGGCGGCTTCGCTCGCGGGGGTCGGAGTGGTCGAGGCGCAGTGCGGGAGATGGCGCGAGTGTCGCGCTGCTGCGGGGTTACTTGGGCGCCGAAAGGGAAGGCGCTTGCTCTCTTTGGGTTCGGGAAGGAAGCGGGACGGACGTGCCGTGCCGCGCCGACCCATGCTTCTGCGAGACCGTCTCGCGTGGCCGCCTTGGACACCATTCGCGTGACCGTACACGCGAACGACCAGGCGTTGGGATCCAGCATGGGGCGAACATATTCGCTCGCAATGCGGTCGCGGTAAGTCGGACTTCTAGATTTGTCGCGCACCCATCGGCATGTTTTGGGGATAGCAACTCGGTTAGCAGGCATTGATCTATGAAAGGTGCAATAAATGCCCTTGTGACTGTTTGCACTACTGTGTTGTCGTTCCTTTGTCCCCAAGAGTCATATCTCCCACATCTGGCTGCCCAACGTGGACCTCTTGGGGCATCAGACGACAATTTTTAAGTGTTGCTTCGTTCAAGACCTTTGTTTGAACCGAAGCGTAGGCCTAGCATGGATTTTGATCGCTAGCGTCGGCGACGTGCTTTCTTGAGCGAGGCGACGGTGGCTGTAGTGTGTTTGAACTTATCAACATGCTAAGCCTTTTCGCAAGTGTTTTTTTAATGACATTCGTCAGTACGAGAGCCACGTGGTCTGCATCCTGGGAGAGCGAGGCTGAGCGCCCGCGGAGCAGTGGCAAGCCTGAAGCGAGTGAGTACGGAAGCCTCGTGGGTGGTCCGAATTTCTTATGTAATAGCTTCTTCTATCTCTTTGACTCGGATGAAGTCGCGGCTCTGGGAGCCGGGTGGCCGCGGGCCACGGGTGCCACGACGGGCTGACTGGTATTGCGGCCTGGCACCGGGCGCGCCGACACCGTCTGGGACGGCGGGCGCCGTCAACTCGGATGCTGTGTGCACCGAGCGGACTAGGACCACCTCACAGAGCTAACGTCTCCTCGCGACTGCCTGTTTTGCGCCCATTTTGGGTGTTGTTTTTGGATGCTGGTTGTTGTCAGGGTAGCGACGATTTAGGCCTAAGGCTTTACGAAGCTGCCTGTCGCACGTGGAGGGACACAACCTGGTGGACCGTGGCGTTGAGGCGTTGCAATTTGCTTCCCTCATTCTATTTAGCCTCGCACGAATTGAAATTACTCGTTCGACTCAAGGAAGCGAGCTTCGTTCACTTGAACTTAGCATCTGAGTAGCTGCCCGATCTTTTGCTAGCCGAGTTGAACATCGTACCACGTGGGCGATGCGCATGCAGAATTCCTCTCCCTTGCACTACTTTAGTGTTTGCCGAGTGTGTTGAGTGTACGCAGCGTGATTGGAGTCACCCCTGGCTTGCTGTCACCTGCACATCGTCTGAGCTGCTGCCCCGGACTACGATCGAGCCACCCCGGGCGATGGTGATGCTGTGGCCAGTTCGGCGCAGCGACTGCGGCGGCCTCCTGCATCCAGCTCACAACCCTCGGCGGCGGACAAAGGAGCCAGCGGTCACCAACGGCTACGGCGGCTCTTGCCAGCAGGGCGCGTCGGCGCGAGCGACGCTTGCTCGTACCGACTACTGCGTCGTCGTCTCCGGAGTCCTGGCCTGGGACCGTGCCGTCGAGTCTGCAAAGCTGCTGCTGTGACCGGCGGACGCCAGCGGTGTACCCCAAGGACAGTCGGCTCGCATGTTATGGACAGTGTGTGGACATTTCCCCGGCGCGGCCACTGTTGCATGTACCACCTTGTTCGCGAAGCACGTGTTGATGTTAGACTGTGTGAAATGTTTCGCCGGAATATGTAGTGATTTAAGGTTGGGGAGATGTGGGGATGCGTGACTCTCACGCCTCCCCTGAGATTTAGTTTTCCCGCATAGCTCGTCTCCTGCAGGGCGGCTTCGCCCGCAGGAGTCGGAGTGGTTGAGGCGCAGTGCGGGAGATGGCGCGAGTGTCGCGCTGCTGCGGGGTTACTTGGGCGCCAAAAGGCAAGGCGCTTGGTCTTTTTGGGTTCGGGAAGCGAGCGGGAGCGGACGTGCCGCCCGCGCGTGCGCCGACCATGCTTCTGCGAGACCGTCTCGCGTGGCCGCCTTCGAACGTGCCACGATTCGCGTGACTGTACACGCGAACGACCAGGCGTTGGGATCCAGCATGGGGCGAACATATTCGCTCGCAATGCGGTCGCGGTAAGTCGGACTTCTAGATTTGTCGCGCGCCCATCGGCATGTTTTGGGGATAGCAACTCGGCTAGCAGGCATTGATCTATGAAAGGTGCAATAAATGCCCTTGTGACTGTTTGCACTACTGTGTTGTCGTTCCTTTGTCCCAAGAGTACGGAGGAGAACCCCGTATCTCCCACAATCTATACAGCAGAGCAATCTACAAGACTGAGCACAACGCTTATCCAACATCTCATCAATTATGCAATATTCATTCGTCTGGTGCAACCGCTCAGCCCCGAAAATTGTGGCAAAAATGTCTGTAGGCATGCAAAATGCGAGTGTTCACTTCCTAACTGGCTCACGGTCTCACCCGCAGTTCGGTTGCCTCGCGGTGTAACTTGGCCTTCTCCTCGCTGAGGCGCTTGACCTCGGCCAGCGATGCGGTGCACTGGGCACAGGTGGCAGCAGTGGTGCTGGCGGCAGCTGTCTTGTCTATGGACGCAGACACCTGCCCCTTGAGGAAGGCCACCTCCTTCTCCAGAGTGTCCACTGTGGCCTGGTGTCGGGAGCAGTCGTCGCGGCACACTGACAGGGCTTCTTCAGCCTGCTGCTGCTTGGACACCGCCTGCACAAATGTGGGCAACACATTTGCACTCTCGGTTGTTTTGTGGGCGCGCAGCTTGTAAGTGACATCAATAAAACCGCGGAGCCTGTGACAACGGCCACAGTGCACCTCCGTTACACCAGAGGGAGGTTCACTTCAGCAAAAGCAAGTTCCCTAAGCAAGCTATCTTTTTAGCCCATCTCAATGACCAACTGACGATTGAATACCATACACAGGGCCACTGCTACGACTGTAGATCAAGTTTTTATTGCAATAGCAATTATATGGACACTCCAGTCACACTCACGGCATCGGTGCCATGTGACAGATGTATTTATATATATGCTGTCCTGAATACCTGCAGCTCGCTTCGGGCAGTGAAAAACTGGCACTCTGTGCATATCACACGGTGCTCACATGTCTGTCGAACATGACGAGCTGTGCTGGAGCACTGGATGAATGAAGGATCAAAAAAGAAACCAAGAGCAATTTGCAGCATGTGCAACGCTTCCTAAGACACTGGTCAAATCACATCTGATGGTATAACCATGTGTGCAGGGAAAATTAATGCATCACCATGTCCTTCATGTCACATGGCGAAGCTGAAGACTACCCGTTGAGAGCACTCCGACATGTCCACATGTCACAGCACCCACATGCCTCATCACATTAACCAATATAGCAAGCCAATAAGTGCCCCAGCAGCTTATCTCAGCAGATTTAGAGAGAAGCTATCGCTTGACCTTTACAAAAAACTCTCTTGTGGTTTCTGCTCAGATTTTTTTTAAAGTCCGCTCAGGCCTTCCTTCACAGTTTTTCACAGCCTTCCTTCACAGCAGCATCAGTGTTATTGTCACTCAGCCGACTAGCCAGTGCCAGAGCTTGGTGCACCTTTGTCCTGCTTCAACCTTTCCCACTGCTCCAAGCTAGTGTACAACATTGCCTACATTGTGCTCACCATGCATGCTGCCTGCCTTCAGTAAACTTGAGCAGCAGAAGGGGATGAGGAAATAACACTTATTACCTCCAAAGGAACTACGGCCCTCGTCAAGGCCTCTTTGCCAGACTCAGAGCTCCTGTCCCAGTGCATTTTTGATGTGCTGCACTAGAACCAGCCAACATACTTTTTCGAATGTTCGTGGCAGCAGTTGGCAGTAGTCCATTCCTTCCGCCTGCTGAGAATTTTGTTTGTTGGCAGGCAGCAATGTATTTTTAAGAGAGGGATCTTCCCGCCCAAGTCGAAACGAGCAATAGACCACGTATAGCGACACATGACAAGAATGAAGGGTACAGTTTGCTGCAGCATGTAGCAGATGGAGCTGAGGTGACTTGGGTTGTGCAGCAAAGCCGGCACTCCTGAACACACCACTGAATTACATCGGCTTGCAGCACAGCGCACCAGAACCCCTGTGCTATATTGGCGGCCACAGTCAAGCTATGGAGCTAGGAAAATTGCCAAGTGACTGAAACAAGGGGTGCGTCAGGTGCGTTGCCCCGCAGAGCACACGGCATGACTCATTTGTGACATCACGTGACCGCGGGAGAGAAAGTAGTTAACCCTTATAAAAAGATATCTTGTTCAGTGTTTTAATCATAACTTTGAAAGTATTCAGCCTTAAATAGTGGATATAGACGTTTGCAGGCCCATGCACATACAGTAAACCCTCGTTAACTCCAACTCTTATATCTTAAAATATTGGTAAAGTCAAAGTTTTTTTTTTCTGGCCGTGGTTTTAATCTATATGTTCTTCACATTTTATGTTGAAAAGCTTTTGCACAGGACTTTGGATATCTCAAAATCAACTTCAAAAATACCAGGAAAATGACAATGTCGCAGCATCAGCAGCGTCGCTTGAATTCGCTTTTCACCCAGGAGCAGCTCGCTAGTCGAGCCAGATGCCGCACATGGCTGCGCTCGCCGCTTATCTTTCACCCTTCTTTCTATCTATCACCACTGGCGCGCACTTGCTCGGCTGCTCGCGGCAACATTGTTGAGGCCTCACCCGGCATCGGTGAGCTGGGAGTCGGTGTTCTCTTTTTTTCCCCTCTCATTTAGGCCACTGTCAGTGACGCATCAATGTGGTCAAAGCGCATTAATCTCGACCTTGAGCAAGATGATCAGCATTCTTGACCAGGCACGCTCAAACAATACCAGCATGCAGGCCCCACAGCGTTTCAGCGAGAAGGCGGCTTGCTAAGGATGCTTGCTTCGTGCTCATGCGAGGGTGAGGCACAAATGCCGTGTTACTCGCGGGCGTCCGCTAGACGCGACAATTGTAATCTTCCAAAGGTCAGTTTCAGTTTGCGAAGTGAATTGGTATCGAATTCATTACAGTGCAGGAAGTAGTAGCATTAGTTTTTTGGATGTCTGGAAGCAATTATGCTCGGATGACTGGCTCACCTAGTCTATTGTATTGAATCCTAAGGGGCCACATATTCTAGCCATCTAAAACTGTTTAGGCAATTACACAAACACGCATTAAGAGTTATAACGTTTTCTAAGTCAACGGATCACAGTACACCCCTCTTTAAAGGGACACTAAAGCGAAACAATAAATCAGTTTAGACTAATAAAGCGTTGTTTGAGAACCCTGCAGGCAGTCATGTCAAAAATATAGTTTGATTATTAGATGAGAAAATGAAGGTCAAAGTATCAGTATTTGAATTTCGTGCCGAAACCCTGACGCCTGTACGTCAGTGTGACGTCAGGGATTCCAAAGTATGTTTTCGCATTTGGGCCGCGCTGGCTGAGTAGAGGTTCCTGAAACTTGCCACGTCTAATATTGGGTTCCTTTAGAATACAATGTAGGCAACCTGTACCGCTATATACTAAAGTAGGCCATGGAAGATGCCATCAAAATCCATGACGTCACAGCAACCAGGAATGGAAACTTCAAGGAGGCGTCGCCACCTGTTTTTTGTTCTTGCTATTTTTCTGGCTTACTGAGCGTCTTATCGTGGTACAAGTGGTGGTTTTGGCGTCGTAGAAAGGTAATTTACTGATGCAGAAGAAATCGTTTTTCTCTTTAGTGTCCCTTTAAGTCACAAGTCGCTTGGGATATTACCACTAAACAGTGCACGCATACGGAAGGTCACCCAAGTCATTGATGAAGTGTTAGCTAAAAACAAACCATTTACATTAAAGGAACACTAGAGCGCATTCGCAACTGTTAAATTACAAGCATTGCAAGGGCGGCAGTAATAGGTACTTCAATAGATTCCCCGTGTGAACTGTGCAAACAATATCTAACCGACCGCCGACATGCGCTGTAGCTTGAAGGAGGCGACGTGTAGGAGCTTTCCAACCATAGAGAAAGGCCGGCTTCCAAGGAAGCCTTTCTTACAAGCGGCTCAGCACCATTGTTAGCGGCCCGTCTCCCCACTCCGAGGATTTGCCCTTTGAGCGAAGGTCTCTGCTTAGGCATCCTTCTCTCATTTGGCGCCTCAGTCTTGGGCCGTGATTCAGTGTCAGTTCCACCTCTTTAGGAATGACTTCTCCGATGTGTGAGACAGGCAGCCGAGACCGTGAGTTGTTTGGTGTATCGCCTTGAACACGCTGCTAGTGAATTCTCGGTAAGCGCAGAAAGCTTTTATTTCTTCTCATTTTCATTCTTTTTTTTTTTTCACACTACATTTAAGTATTGTTCAAGTTCACCGAAAATGTATCGTATATATAGCCGCGTTCATGGCCACATGCATATGGGTGACTCCGAAACCACGATGTTGGAGCCATTGAGAAATACCACGCCGTGTCACCTGCGCATGTGTGATTCCGGAACTACGAGGCCGGAACCGTTTAGAAATTGTTCTATATTGAGTTACCCATCGCGATCAGGAAAACACTTATATCGCAGATAAATCAAGGAAGTTTTAGGCATGTAGGGCCCTCGGGGCTGTACTTGTCAGTGTTAAGGTAGCCTCCCCGCCGGCAAGATTATCTGACTGAGCTATGGCGAATGCTCGGTTGCCATAGTCGGAAGTTCGAATCCCGCAACAAGTGTTTGTTTGCTTGGATTTTTTTTTTTAATCATGGTAAGCTTGAAGTTCACCTGCTCCAGTGCACAACTTCTGCAGGCTTGGAGTGATGCCTGTCACCGGCAAAAGATGCCGAGAGCGAGTGGGGCTATACTAATCCAGGTACAACCAAATTAGGAAGGCCTATTATTCTATTAGCAGTATTTTGGAAGGAGAGACAGAAGAAATGGGGAAAGGCAGGAAGGTTGACAAGAAGGGAATATCCTATTTATTACCCTATCGTGGGGAGAGAGAGGAAGGTGAGGTAGAGAGATATAAAAGTAGAGAGAGAGGGGGGAAGCACAGACACAAAATCAGAGCCTGTCACTATCATTGCATACTATCACTGCACAGTAGCACTTGTACCACTATAAACATCAGTTCAGGCTACAGCCACTTCTGCACGTCTGCTGACCTTGAAAACTACAAACAGTGCCCTCGTCGCCTTTCGTACAATGGCTTGTGAGGTTGGCATTCTACAATGACTTCCTCCGGTGATGGCGTGTTAACGTATCTTGGAAAGGCTCCATGTGGCCTATGCGCGGCCAGAGGGCTTATATTTTTGTGATTTCACTTGTCTCGGAACTCCAATTAGCTCGAAACTTTTTCCGGTTTTTACAGCTGTGAGTTAGCAGGGTTTTACTGTACATGCACGTGTCCCACCCGTGGTAGGCCATGCATCAGCTTTTTAACAAGTTCCTCTGTATGCGTACTGAGAGAATTGAGGACAAATGCAGCTGTGGAAAATAGCAAAAGCCAGTCTGAGCCCATAACGCGTATTCTGCTTTGCTGTGGTGCAGCATGTTACGCACTACCTTGAGAGAAGTCACACGGCCAACTGCTGCATTCAATAACTCCCGCTATGGGTAGAGCTTTCACTGTTCAATTATGGTGAGAGAAAATATGACTGCCACAAAAACCGATAGATGTAACAGGTCACGACCAAAAACAGCTCCAGACCTCAGCAACTTCCTTGCGGACCTCGTCGATGGAGTCCACATTGGCCTTGTGCTTCTTCTGCATCTCCTCCATGCAATGGACACCTTCCGAGAGAGCCTACAATGAAGAAGTGAAGGCAAAAAAAATATTGAAAATAAGATGCATAGCCCTCCTAGCTTGTGAGCAAAACCAACAGGTAAAAGCAAGTGACAGGAATCCTCTGTTTATAAACTACGCACAAATGACTGCTGCGTAAATCAGAAAAATTCTGCGCAAAAGCAGGCAAGGCAAGTGAACACAGGGACATTAAAAAGTCTTTTAAATCCTTAGCTGAAACAATATTTTGAACAGCATGTCAGTGCAGAAAGCAGCAGTGTTCTAACAAGTTCAATGACTTCCAACAGAACCAGCTTCAAGTGGCTTGACTGGTCCTTCAGCTCTGCAGCCAAATTGGACAAGTGAGCTATTTGATATGTCATTCCCCAATGTGCTATAAAAACACATTATGCCTAAACAAGACACAAAGCAGCACAAAAAAAAATAAAAGACGAACTCCTGTGATGTCTTTTTTACCTTGTCCTCTCACTCTGCACATTTATAACACATACTTAGTTAAGCAAATACACCCGGTGACAACGTAGTGATTCGGAACAAGCTCCAACAGGAAATCCTAATCGCACCTGCACTTGTGGCTATAACACAGTTTCCAAGGGTGGCCAATACTGAAAGTCTGCCTCCACGATGACTTCGCAGAAATGAGCGAGTGTAATCGGCAGGCCGGTCTCTACAAAGCCTCTACGACTTGGGCAGCAATTTGTAAACTACTGCATTTTTAGAATGTCACCAATTATGATTTGCACATCATAATCCCCTTGGGGCTTACAGAACAGTTCCCTCTGGCATCATCTTGCCAGACCAAGCATAGTTCCCCATCTTGAACTTCACTGACCTGACCTTCAGAAAAGGGGGAACAGTACATATGAAGGAAAAAAAAATATTCAGTCAAATTCAGGTTTTATTTAGCCACGTAAATGCGCAAAAGTTCCACAACTACAAAAAATCTGACAGAGCCCATCTCCCGATTAATGTAAAGATTAATGTGATTAGCGTTAAAGAAATGTAGCACTACAGTACTGCCACCACAGACACATGAAGTGGCAAGCTCGCTGCCAATCAAAAGGTCAAATTATACCACGACACAGTATACAGTTGATTTCCGTTAATTAGATCCTGACAGGATGGATGAAGCTAGCCGAATTAAAGAATGGCTAGAAAAAGATTGTTGGCTCTCCCATAATCAAGAGTAGGTGTAAGCATGAAATGGCAACCAGCAAAGCAAATTGGTTGGAGATGATACTAGCCACAATCTCAAAATGGGTGTAGTGCATGTTCGCAATGGCTCACCCTACCAAACCACAAAAAATCATACTGCACCACGCCATACTGTGCACTGGTCCATATAGATGCTGCCCAGCTAGAAAATGAAAACCGGCTGAAGGCAGCACAACAGGCAACAAGACGCCATGGAGACAGTGCACAGTGCGTGGCTAGAAGAAGAAAATCGCCTGAAGGAGGCACCACACAGCATAGCGCCATCTCTCAAGGCGATGCAAAACCCACATGGAACTAACGGACCACTGGCGTTTAAATGAGCACAGGCAACCCTGTGTCAGTGCCAAAATATGGCAATGAAGTGTATGGTGCCCTGTATCTGTGTCTTGAACGTCACTATTAGAAATGACAAACTTCAGCATACTAGAAGTTGCAGCTTAAGTGATACCGTGAACAACCATTAGGAGGAACTCGCAAGCAATATGTTTTGTGACTTGTTTGAGCAAGTAAATAGTGTATGTAATACGGTCCTGTACAAAGGATTGAGGGCCAGAGACCACATTTTTTAAAAGTTTTGACTGGTCCTGCAGATGATCTCATTTTGTTCTCACAACTTGCCCAAATGTTCTCATATGAGTGCCCGAATAACAGCTCCGACTTTTGTCTCAAGGTTGACGGTCGCTGACAACAGGAGCTAAAAGCATTTCATGCCTAAAACGACGAAACATACTGCTGATTCACTTGGCAGTATTTGCCTTTAATGCTGACCCGCCGTGGTTGCTTAGCAGCTATGTGTTGGGCTGCTAAGCATTTCGATGGGAGCGAAATGCGAAAACACCCGTGTACTTAGATATAGGTGCACGTTAAAGAAACCCAGATGGTCCAAATTTCCAGTGTCTCCCACTACGGCTTGTTTCATAATCGGATCGCGGTTTTGGCACTTAAAACCCTAGAATGTAACACCTTTAATGTTAACTTCATCGCAATTTAGCCGTGTTATGCAGTGAAGCATATCAAGCAGTGCAAGGTGCCACTGTTACGGGACAGAGAACGTGTTCCTCAATTTATGCATGCACATGTGCCATCTCTGGTCACAGTACAAGCACTGAGGTAGCTAAAAAATTTTGGCAGAGACAGTTAAGACTGCTTACGTGTGGGAGTGTGAAAGCATTGTAGTCACTTTGGTGAAATGTTTTTGCTTAGGTCTTCATCTGCAAGTCGTCGTGCACATTGTACACTTCTACGTCCTTCCTTTTGAGACATGATGGCGGTGGTACACTTACTTTATACACTCATAATTTGGTGTCAAGAGTGTTATTTTCTGTGGTGTATCTGGCTCCTACCCACTATGGGAGATTGGCCAAAAGGTGGGTACGCAGAGCACAGCAGTGCCATTTCATATTGAAGGATCATTAGTGCGTGATAAAAGATGATGACGATGGTGACCCACACACCGTCAAAGGTGTTGCATGAGCTTTTGCATATAGGGAAGCCACGATGCAGGGTTGTGTAGTAAGACACTGAGAAACTTGACCTCAATCTGAGTATTTCTTTACATGTTTTTACACTTTGCGCCGTCGGTCACTTTCGGTACCATGTTTTGGTCAAGCTGCCATCGGATTTTTGTGAAATGGGGCACATAATGCTTTTGCATTAATAAGTTTACTGGCAGGCCTTCAGAGTTTCAGATTGACCCCCGCTCTTTTGTTGGCTTTAAACATCTACTCAACTTTCAGTGTGTGCGTATGTGCGTGCACGCGCGCGTGTGCATGCGTGTGTTTTTCATTCATCTGCCTTCCTTTTCGCTAGCTTTCCCAAAACACAGACATTTTTACTGCGCTTCTTGATGCATAGCCCTTGTGTGGGTGTATAATAAGAAATGCGTGCTAACTGTTAATGGTCTCATATATTAGACAGGCATGGCAGGCAAAATGAGGGCTCAAAATGCCAGAGCAACATCAGAAACAGTTATGAATGGTGCAGTTTATAGCACACGAAAAGACGAGGACACAGAAAGAAGTTATACACACAGGCACTGGCATGAAAAGAGGAGGACACAGAAAGACGTGGTTTACATGCCAGCTGGGCACTTCCCCATGTCATAGCAACATGCCCAAAACTCTACATTGCTGAAGCTCTGAATGGCCGCCAGTGCACTTATTGGACGTCTAGGTGCTTGTACTGTGACCAGAGACGGTTGTGTGTCCACCTGTATAAATACAAGAAACACGTACTATGTCCTGCGACAATGGCCCCTTTCCAGTTTTGGTATGCTTCACCGCATAGCACAGCTGTATTGTGGCGAACTAACTAATCAAGTTCGAATTCTTTGGCAAAGCCAATTTTGAGATCGAAAGAATGGAAGTTTGGGCCCATGGAAATGTATGAGCACCAGCAAACACCTTCAGTCGGAATCGAATTAATTGGAGTCAAATTAACGGAAATCTACAATATCTCGTTCTAATCCCTACACCCCAGTTCGAACTCCGTCGTATGCATGGTATCTAGGCTGCAATTTCGTGGCAATAGCTCCCCATGAAGCAGCCGTGCGTGACACTTAGGTGTCTGTTGTGGCTGAGGTGCCATCGCTTTTCAAATATTTAAGCCTACATACCCCTTGTGTCACCCTGGCACATCCATTTTGGAGGATCGGCCAAGAATGGGCGCATCCCAATATTACATACAAAGCGTCTCCCTGTCTGTCTGAGCACACACCCAGTGACCCAAGTAGTCAGACAGCAGCCAGCAGCAAATCGTCCATTTGGCCACATACAGATTGACCCATGTTGTCTGCTCGGCAACAAAGCAACCAGCACATGCCTAGTGGACCAAGCTAGCAGACAATTTGCGTCACTGGGTGAATGAGGTTACATACATACTCCAAAGTGAGTAATGTTCGCAAGGAATGCTGATCGCATTAACAAAATAAAAAGTGCCTGACGGGGTCCTGAGTGTTCGTGACATACTCAGCAATGTGCAAAAGAAAAGAGAACAGATTGCACCCTTTAGACACAATTATTTACTTTATAACAACAACATCATCACAGCGAACACCCTCCAAACAATGCTCCGCAAAATAAGTTCACGTGAAATAAAAAACGCAATAAAGAAAGGCCTCTGACCGAGTTGAGCTGCATCTTGTACTGCGCACACAGGGCTCGCTCCTTGGCCAGCTCCTGCTCCAAGTGGCGCTTCTCGCGAAGCGCCAGCTGCAGTTCACTCTGCACCGATGCCTCGTCTCCTTCCTCCTCTTCCTCCGCTTTCTCTCTATCACCGTTGGCCTCGTCCACCACGAACGTTCTCGGGGTGGGTCTCCGCACTGGGCTGGCCACACTGTGCGCACATCCACATGCACCACTCGCACAACTTGCACAGCAATGCAATGACTCGGCAAAGACTGGGCTGTTTTACATGCTGCACACCACCTGCTCATAAATTTGTCATAACTGCCAAGGTCTACGTGGAGTCAAACAAAACAACCGCAGTCCCATGCTCCCTTTCAATGACCACTAAAACGAAATGCCACTGAAATGTGCGGGACTAGTTGGCTCCTTCATGCAAGCTCACAGAAAGAGCCAATGGGGCTCATGGATTTCAGTAATCTTTGATTTCAATAATCCCTGAAAGTGAGCATGTGAGTTTGGTATAGCAGGGCGAAAGAAAGGCAGCACTGCTGTCAAGGCGGCACTGCTGGCTACACTTCAGTAGTGCTGGGCCCACACATTCTGTGCACTGAGATGCTGAGTGTACGTGCAAATCATGTGAAGCTCTGTACTTTCCAGCATTTTGTTATCAACTACCCTCATCTAGGGACTGCCTCAGTTTTCTAGCCCTTTGCGCCATTGTTTTTTATGCTATTTTATTTATTCACACACTTGTGAATGAGGCATTAGCACTTCAGAGTGGCAGCTGTGACAGACACTATCATTATATGCCTTTTGTCACGTAGCAAGAACTCCATAAACTAAAGGCAATACGGAAACTCATTCCTGACAAACATGAGAGAGACGAACAAGAAAAGCAAGTGACTCCATCTTTCAGAATCTCCCATGCACGAAGGAGACGAGTGGCTCTCCTTCTGATGGCTGCTATCTGTGCAAAAATACAGAATAAGTTTTGTTATTGCCTTTTGTTCCCCTGCTTTCTGTTAGAAAGAGTTGTAAAATACGACACATCTTCTCCTTAGTGCACAAGGCTGAGCCACCAGAGCTATGAAGTGCACCACTTCCACATGCCATGTACGCAGTACAGAGTCAGTGCTTACCAGTGAGCCGAAGCACGAAGAAGTAGCATCAGTGCAACCAGAGCTAAAGCTCCCAAAGCCGAATGGCATAAGCAAATAGCTCTGAGGATACCCCAGTCATGACAATGTCTATTAAGGGGGACTGCAATGGCATTCAGTAAGGTAGGCCGGAGCACGGACTCAACAGTCACTATTTGTGCAGTGAAAATGCCACGGCATTCGGTTCACCGCTTGCTTGCCTAGCCCTCTTATTCCACTCGCACCTTCACATGTTTGTGCGCCCCCACCTCAGTCTGCCAACGTTCCTCTACGTGATCCACCACATACCAATATATGCACCAAGATACCCACAGAAGTGCACACGTGCGTGAGAAATCCACAGGGCTGTGCTTATCCCAACATATTGAACCTAACAAGGAAGATGCCTGCAGGAGCAGCCATCTTCCCTTTAAAGCAAACCCTTTAGTGCGTCATTAAGTGCACCGAACGAGCCTAACTTTTACAGTTACCCAGACGTTACCCAATGTCCATACCCAGACGATGCTTAACCTGTTACACCTTGCATAACAACTATTGGCATATTGGAAGTTTGTTGGGCTAACCTAAGCCTGTCTGTTAACATAAGCCTGATGACTAACCTAACCAGCTACCAGAAAAGCATGTGTCCATTTCATGGACGAGAAGAATAAGGAAAACAAAAGGACTGTTTTTTTCTTTTGTTAGTTACAACCACATGAAGCCAATAGACAATGAAACAAGAGAAAGCACGGGGGTGGGGGGTGGGGGAATATTTTTTTTTTTTTTAATTGAAATGTAGAAATAGTAACTAAAAGGGAAATGAAAGTGGACAAGGCAACTTGCATCCCACGTGTGATGCTCTACCATAGGGCTGCCGTGGTGGTCGTCTTTCTACATTACAAACTATAACACTTAGAAAGCCAGTTGGTTAGTCCTGAAAGCTCGGCTAACAAGGGCCATCATACATATTGGTGTGCAGAAGACCACCACAGAAAGCTTCCCTCTAATATAAACGAGTGGCTACAAGCACAGCCCCCGGGATCTCCACCGAAAGCGCCACAGCAAGCAGGCAAGCGTGCAGCATGCAAGTGTGTGGGCGCTCAGGGTGGTTAGTGCCTCGACTCACAAGTAGCCACTCCGCAGAAGTTCGTCTTGCCTGCGGTACTTGCGCTTCATGGCATTGAGCAGCTGCACCGCCTTCTCCTCCGATATCAGACGGTTCTTGCGCTCCAGCTCCACCAGCATGTTCAGGTTCTAAGGAGAGAATCGAGAAACAGCAAAGAGTATAACCAAGACTGGAGAAAAAGGAGAGAAGCAATCAAAGAAAGATGATAGTTGACAAATAAAGCCCTTTACCATATAGACATTGGTAAGAGCGTCGCCTGTGTAAGGGCCTCACCCCAACTTGGGAGCCAAAAATTTGGAAAAAATAATCTCCAATGGAAAAGCAATCGTGTTCAGTGTCCCGATGACACAGGCACGTATTCGCACATTTTCCCGCCCTGCATACTTCCCTGTGCCGCTGTTAGATGGTGAGAACTGCGCGCTGACCTCAGATGCAATGGTGCATTCAGGGATCCTGGGTATGCCAAGTCATGGGCAGCGCCGGCATCATTTTGATGCGGCCCTGTATAAGGGCCGCACCTAATCAAAATTGTGAAAAACAGTGCAGCCCTCATACCAGTCTATATGGTAAGTCACTATGACGACATTTGTGTCAGGGCAAAGAAATAAATTCTGGCCACCAAACAAATGGCCCTCTCAAAAACAAGCCCAAATCAGAAGTACAGAATGTCAGAAAGTAGCCCAAAATAGGTGCAATGTTTTATGCAAAGGATCAATTTACCATATCACTAATTTTAATTGAGAAGGTGCTTTTTACATTCTGCTTTCACTTGTATAATGGCAGATAATGAAGCTTGGACAAATTCTGAAGAGACAGCAGGCTATTCTTTTGTGGCAGAGCTTCCTGTGCACAGCGCATTAGAATATTTGCTACTGCCCTTCATTTCTATCTCAGTGGTGGTCTCAGTGTTGCTATGCAGAAAAAGCCTTGATGGTAGGAGAGATGGTACGCTGTTAGGCTTTGCTACAGTCAACATCCTATATTTCTGATCGTGTAGAGGTCACAACGTCAGAGAAAATGAATGCATGCCTTTTACGACTCTCAAGGGCTCAAATCGCCCCATCGTATACGATAGACAGTGCACAATGAAACCAAAGCGCTTGTCCCGTTGTTTCTATCATGTGCTGTCTATCGTTGCATTTAAAAAGCTTTCGCAATGTAAATTTGCCGACTAGCCCAATAGACCATTTTGTTGCAATTAAGTAATACATACTGCGCCCGGCAACAGTGGCCGCTTTCCACTTCTGGGGTGCTTCACCGCAATACTTTGCGCATGTTTCGTTGTGTAACACAGCCGTATTGCGGCGAAGCCGACTTTTGGGAAGCCATCGGTGAGGATTACAAAGGTGGAGTGGCCGCCATTGCCTACAGTGGCGAATTGTTTCATTGAAAAACGCAACACCGAAATGCAGGAAGCTCGGCAGCGAACGTCAAAGCAGCTAGGCCTAGCGTTGCCGCGGTGGCTACGGCTGCCAGAGTATCGGCATGTGGAAGCGCTGGTTCAATGGTGCGGGATAATCAAGATGGCGGTGGCAGCAGATTAATTCTGACCACCCAAGTTCCTTTTAATGTACACTCAAAGCATGGTACACCAGCACTGTCGCATTCCAGTTCATCGAAATGCAGTTTCCACAGCTGGAAATCAAACCAGCATCCTCGTGCTCAGTCACAGAATGCCACAGTAACTGAGCCACTGTCATGGGTATCAACCAACTATTGGCCACACTGTATAATCTTCATGCCGGGAAGGTGAAAAAGTGGCAAGACTACCATTTCCCACAACGCACTCAATTTCAAGGAATGGAAAAGTGAAGCAAGACCCCAAGCCCACCTGGTTATCCGAGCGCAGCTGTGCCTCGCGGGCCTCCGCATCTACCAGGCTGCTCTCGAGGGCGGCCAGCCGAGTCTGTGCCTGGTCCAGACGGGTGCGGGCCTCTCGTGCCTCCTGGCGCAAGCTCTCCTCCCGCTGGGTCACCTCCGACAGCAGCTGCTCTTGGCGCTGGCTGCGCCGTCGGAGCGATGCCCCCGAGCTCAGGGTCTCATGCATCGGAGAGCCCACCTCCAGGAAGCTCACCGTTCTGCACAACAATCATAGCACATTTGTCACCTGCTGCTTCGTGGATGCTCACTAGGGGTGTGCAAATATTTGAAACCCATGAATAACAAATCAGATACAGTGAGACCTCCTTATACGTACCTGGCGAGAATGTGGCATAACTATGCACGCACTAACTGCCAAGTACAAATTTGAGTGGCTTGACATGTGCTGTAGCAACCAACAAAAACTAAATGTGATGCTGCAGTATATGTTACAGGAAATACACACTAAGAGTTTCTTGAAGACAATGTCTTCTTAGCTTGCTTTACGCGGATTTGGCGAATCTGGGTCTCTTGCAAACTTTTCCAGGAAAAAGCGGTCTATTGGACAACTTGTAATGTCATAAAAACATGAGAATGGTATGAAATGATGCCTCTAAATGCCAAAAACGCATAGCAATAGTCAGCAACTAAGGATATCATCAAGATATCATCAAAACTAACAATTGGCAATAAGCGCGGTGGGATGCAAGTGCCTGTGCCGCTGTCACCCTCTGCTGTACCGAGGCCAAGTGCCAGCAGACTTAACTGCTACATCTTCCACCAAATGCCGCGAAGTACTCGAGCTCAGGGCGGAGAAGAGCTGGGCTGTGCCAGTGCGTTTGCCCGAGCCTTGGGCGTGCATGCACGTCCTGAGTGTGCACACTGTTGTAATTGAGCGCGCGCAAATGCAATACAGCACGCTGGCCATGACGCAGCCCTAGCATGGCCCTAGCATGGCACAGTAGCTTGTAGTATGTGAAGGGTTAGGAACAGCAGCACGCTGCTGTGACGCAAGACAGCAGTCAACGCTGAAGAAAGAAAACAAGCACAATTGAGGCAGTGGGCCCATGAAAGGGGAGTGAGAGCCAATGCGTGTGAAGCTTGTCTCATCGAAGCACGCAACAACCGTGCCAAGAAAACGGCCAAAGCTCACAAGGCCTGTCTTGCCGAAATGTGTTAATCTTATCGTGGTCGCATATTGACATTTATTTATCGAATTCATTTCAACCCCCATGTGCATCGACCTCGTCTTCCTTACTATCGATACTTGGCTGACCGTTTCTTTTTCCTTCTTTCCATAGAGGTGGAAAAATTTTGGCTCTCTCGCACGGCCGTGCAATAGTGCAAAAGTGATACACCATGGCAGAGACACCAAAGGAGCATTTTGAAAAACATTCATAGGGAGCACAATGGCTGCGCATACAGTGGCATAGAACTCAGCGCAATGGCTGTGCAGACGACTCGTGCAGCTTTTCTAAATGCTTAAGTGCATGCTTGTGTAGCTATCTGATACTCGGAAACACCGGCATTGCTTCATTGAAGCGCGGTACCTGATGTCCCGTGGTACTGATCGCCTCATGCGGTTTTGTGTGTAGCGCGTCACCTACTAAGCGCATAACGTCACTGTGAAAGGGTACTTTGTGAGATGGTATTTTTGAGCGATCACTTTCAGGGATAATTTCCCTTTCACAACAATTCACGTGTAGCGGACTTCTTTAACTTGTCTGCTAGATAGCTGAAGCATTTCTGACGTTTTGCCAAGCTAGTCTATGTGGCGTTAGCCAAGCTCGCCAGCTGCACACAGTGGCAAGAGTTGCCCGTACACTTTGACGTGCCCAGTTTCGCAAAAGTGAAACTACAGTAAACCCTTGTTATAACAAAGGGAATGGGATGGCAAAAAATTCGATATATGAGGTAATTCGATTAAAGCAACTACTTCATGAGAGCTAAGAAAGCAGAGCTGAAATAGCACAACTCCGCAAAACTCTAATACAGGTGTCCCACGGCACATTTTCGTTCGCAATTAAGCCAGATCAAGGTCGAATTTCTCCATAGACTGGCTGACTAATAGGGTCTTGGTCTGGGTGACTTTGGGCACGCCAAGCATGTAGAAGGCGATACAGAGTAACATCTGTCTGTTCCACTGGGCACTACTTCGACAGCGCTGAATGCCATGGTGGCGCCGCCACCACTCACCGCTGATTACGTGTGGGCACAGCATGGAGGAAAAGTGTGCACCGACAGAGAGGGTTGCTCGCTCACTCGGCATGAATAATCCACCTGAATAAAGCTAAAGGTAGCGACATTCTTTTATCTTGTTGCCCAAGAAAGCGAGCGAGGGCAGGTAAAGAGGCTTATCCGCATCTTCCTGTTGGTGGAGCGAAGCCACGTGGTTCCACTTGCGCCATTTCCACAGAAACAAGCGCGAAAGCATTCGTACACTGCCGGCCGTGCCACGAGAGTTGTTCTTCATCATGGTGATCACGGTGATTGTCAATCCGGCGATCGCGACGATCAACATGCTGCACGGTGCAATCGTCACAATCAAAAAGAACTAATTGAGAGGGTGAGAAGTGAGGGAAGGCACTTGCGGAAAGGAGAGGCCATGAGTGCACACCCACTCATCACTGATAGCCAAACGGGCACATCATGGAGGAAAAGGTTTTGCAGGTGGCACAATGGCGTAGCTGGTGACAGAGAGGGTCGCTCGCCCAGCATGGAATGCTTTGCTCGGCACGAAAGGCACCAAGAGCTGCCGCGAGTGTGCACATGCTCCTTGGTCGTCCGCTCTAAGTGGAGTAGCTTATCAGTATGCTTCAAGTAATCCGGTTTAAAATGCATGCGTTTTGGTCAGCAGCGGGGGAAATTTCGGATAAAGCGACAATTTGAGTAAAGCTGCTTTGTCATAACGAGGGTTTACTGTACAGTCATAACTGATCACCCAAAAATACCGCCCCTGTACCGTACGAATGCGCATTTACCAGCAGACCTGCACCTGTGCTTTGTGTGAGCGTGTATGCAGTGAGGTTTCTTTGTGCCCAGGCTGCTCATGGAAGTGCATGGGTGCAGCGCGTATCTTGTTGAGCCAATGCACGACAGCAGACTGCTTTGGTTTCTGCAAGCGACATGCACTTGAAGCAGTCCCACTCAAAAAGATGGCAGAGAATGGTGATGCTTTTGGTTGATCATCTATTAAATGCGTGCAGTAGGCTTACAACGGCACTATAGGCTGCGCCACACATGCTGCCAAGAAGATACCTGAAGATGCTTATCGCAATAAGGTAGGTGGCGATAAGTCATACTGGTGCGGTCGTCGGTAATTATATTTTTTGCTGAGGCTGCCACCACGCCTCAGTGCATTTCCATCGCATATCCGTACAGGAGTCGTCGCACTCACGCCGAAACAGAAATCATTGATTGATCGGTCTCTGTGCTTTACGAAAAGATGGAATATCTTTTGTGGCATAGCATGGCGTTGGCCATATCATCAGTTGAGGCTGAAGCGACACAGTTAACCTTTACACGACAAAAAGTGATCATGGTACACACTAACCAGTAGTCATGTGACGAGCCGCTATGGCTTAAGCAGTCAGCCAAAGATTAGGCTCTATGGAGACTTTACAAGTGCTCGCCGTGCTAGAGCCCCTTATCGCAGCTCTTTATATGCTATAAATATTTTGTTTGGCGCTTGTGCTCTTCACGCAGGGGAGTCCCACACCAGCTTCGTCCAAACGCCTCTATTTTTATGTTCACTCAAATTGGTGACTACAAACTTGATGAGAAGTCTGATTGTGGCTTCGTGGATGACATTTGTGAATGTTTGTCGTCAGAGTGTTGAACTTGCTTTCGCCTTAGCGCATCCTCTTGCTATGTCATCATCATCCCTCATCACATCTTTATGTCCCCGTTCCCCCTCCCCCTGTGCAGAGTAGCAGGCTAGAGCACCTTAGCTCAGGCCGACCTCTCTGCCTTCTTTCAATTAAATTATCTCTCTCTCTATGTTTTATGCGAGTACATAACAACGAGGTTTCACTGTAGTTCCTATTTGTATATACGAATACCTTTTCAATAGTTTTAGAATATTTCAAATCACCAACTGTGTGCAATCGAGCATAAGACTGGTGCAAAATTGTGTTCAGTTTAACCCTGGCAACCATAGCAGTTACGTAGTGGTGCGCATTATGTCACTCAGGGAGCCAGACTTATCCAGCTAAACTGCTATCATTTGCACTCAAAATGAGACCCGAGTATGTAAATAAGCTGCTCATCTGTGCCTAATGTTCAATTTGTGCTTTTTGATAAGCAACACTTCAAAACATTCAATACAATGACAGTAACTTCCTAAAGTGAATACACTAAGATGTGAAGATAGTTTTATATAAATGGTGAGAATAGCTGTTCATTATCCTAAAACTATTTGATATTTAATTCACTTCACTTATGGCACTCTACAATTCTTGTTCAATAAGCTAAAAAATTGCTAGTCGATCCCTGATATATGAAACTTGAATAGGGTGGCAAGATAGTTCGATATATAGATAATTCAAAATATAAGATACGCCTAGAAGCTTATTGGAGATTTCTGCACGTCTTGGGACAGTTTCCAGAGATAGTGAAAAGCGGGAACTTACGAATTTGCTTCTCCAAGGACGTGTTAAACACATAAAAGTTGACTTATTTTATGCTCACGAACATTGAGCTGCTTGCACTGCGGAATGGTCTTTGATATACAGATCGCAACACTAACCCTAAAATCCTGCATCGCCAGGACACAAGGCTGCGGTACACCTCATGCAGGTCAAGGTGCTTGTTGCATGTTTTTATTTAAGAAAACATAGAAATGGGCATACAGCAGGAGCAAACTAGCCTGTAATGAAAATCTGTCGTCGCACCATCAGCGCACTTGTACTGCAAATCACGCACGAACGTGACTGGACACGTGTCGATTACAATAGAACAGTAACGCCATTTAAACAGCCGATTGTCATATGTGGGCAACAAGACCGGAAGTCTGTTGTATCTGGTTTCAGAACCAACTTCATATTGGAACCAGTCATCCTCGATTCTCGACTGCCTTAAAAAAGTCTGTGCATCTCTTCTTGCGTGCCGCTCAGCGCTCCGACGCCTTGCGGCTGGTACACTCCTTCGTTCTTGGCCCTTCCTCCTCTCTGGCAACTGCGTTGGTGACTGCCAAAACCACAAACCAGTGGTGTAGCCCGGGGTGGCACACTAGGAAAATGCCCACCCCCCCTCCCTCCTGAATTGTCTGTTAGTATGAGGCTTGCTACGCCTGCTACGCAAGAAGGGATCACATCTCCATTAGGAAAACTGCAGGGGCACGGCACAGCACAGCGTTTGATATATTGAAGGTATTAGTGAGCGGGAGTTCGATGTATGCACAGTAGATCGCTATACTCTTGCACAGGATTTTCAAGGCGATTTTGCAACTGTTCGATACAGACAATAATTCTACATCCGAGTTTGATACATCCAGGATTCGCACACCCCTGATGCTCAGTTAATGAACAAGCAACATCACTTAGAACAGGAGACAAAGCATGTTAAAAACACAAACAATCGCATTTAGTAAAGCGGACCGTTTCAGTGCGACTAGTTACCACTTGATTTACAACAAGTAACATTTCTTCCTGTCCTCAATCCCGCACTCACCTCTCCAGGGCTGCATTGCTGGCACTCTGGGTGTGAGTGAAGCCCACAAATGGCAGGCTCGTGCCCTCAAAGCCTCGCTTCTGATCCCGCAAGGCAGGAATCTTGGCACGTGCCGGCTCGTCCTCAAACTCGTAGAAGTTAGACGTGTCTTCCTCCCCAGTGAGGTTCGGCACAAACGGCGGCACGGCTGCGTGTCAAAGGACCTTGCTTTCACAAAAGCTGCCTCCATCTTACTGATTTACAAAGAACTCAATTGGTGTACATCAAACTGATCTCCTTATGTGAACAGCCCAAGACACTTATAAGCATTTTTTGTTGTCTCAGGTATGCTTAAATACTTTGTGTAGTTATCAGTCAATGACCCAATCACCCACGGAACCTTTGCCGCAACACATATGAAAGTATTCAGTCAATTCATTGTGAAATCAATACAAGAAGTCCTTATTCAACATGAAAGCACATTACGATTATACATATGAAAGCACCATAAATTATAGCGAGGAATTGCAGAAAAGAAGGTATAATTATGGCACATACGTACTCTGTCTTATATTATCCAGGTCTACTGGAGCGAAGAACTCGTGACGGCACATGTCGTCGTAGGAGAACCGCTTGTCAGCCGTGGTAAGCAAGCCTTGCAGCACCTTTATGGTTACCTCAGATAATGGTGGATCCTTTACATAGTCCAGGGTCTCCTGTTGCATCAGAAAATAAACATGTGAGGCAACCTGAGGCAAGATTGGCTCGATACAAGAAATCTGGCTGGCGCAAGAAGAAACTTTTTAAGAGGCAGAGGCGGTTTATGACAAGATTTTCAGAAGTTCACATGGTTACTATACCAATTCTACCAGGGCTACCATCAATTCTACCATAATCTTCACTACATTAGTTATATGGGAACTCCGGCATCGGAGCCAGCAATCGAAGAAGTGGAGGACAAAGTGACTTGGGAGTGTGAGCGGTGGTTTGAGGCTCAGCTGGGCGCTCTTGGGCATGGCCGGTCAGGACAGGTGCGTGCTGGCATCGACTGAGGGACCGCGCCGTTCCCACAGTAAGTACCACGATGCACGACTAAGACAAAGAAGACTTACTGTTGGTGTTAGAAAAAAAAAATAAAAGTCCACTTCAGAATCAGATTTGTCTTGTACAACAGCCACATGCTCACTTTCAATGATCACTGAAACCAAAGACCAGAGCAATATGCGAGCTCACTGGTCTCTTCGTACAACCTAATGGGAGCAAGTCTATGGGGCTCATGGAGGCCTATGTGTTTTGGTTTAAATGGTCGCTGAAAATGAGCATGTGAAAGTGGTATAAAACATAAATTAGCTTTTCATTCTGTCTTTCGTATAATCATGTAAATTTCAATAGATATAAAACATTCCAGTGGCTCAGAAATTTGGCTTAAGTTCAACAGTAGGCCTTTCTCTAGAATGCTGTCAAAATTTTTGACAGCTGTGGAGAGTGGCGTTTATCACTAAATATTTCACAAATGTGGCTGCACATACTGCCCACTGGGGCCATTTATGAACACTATGCAAAATTTCTCAAATGACTGATGCCACAACTCTTTGCTGCTGGGCCTTTTCCAATAAAAACACTATGTTCCCAGCACACCTACTGAATTTTTTATTTCTGCAGTAGCACATAGATATTTCAACGAACACGATATCTTCAGAGACAGGACTCGCAAAATGCTTAGCGAGCAAAAACAAGCAATGGACCTATAACACCAGTGCATACGAGAAGCACTAGTTCAATTTAAATAATGTGCGGATCACTTTTATACAGACCATGGCTAATACGTACCAGTCAGTTTTAATTGCACGGTAATTTGCTGTTCCATTTATGTGTTCAATGCATACTTCACTTACACCTGAACTCACTATATGTGTTAAACCATTATTAATGCTGTTAGGTTTAGTTGCTGCCATCATGAGCTGTTATGCAGACTACTGACTTGCATATTTACCTTACTGGCAGTTTAGCACAAACGCCACCATCAGTTTGCTTCACACTAATGCCCTCATCCTTTCGAGGAGGCTGGATGCATGCAGAGAGAGAGCACAGGCAATTTTGCATTTGTTTTCTGTATGTGTGCACAAATGTTCAACCATGTCTCTCTTGTCCTAGTGCCATAGAACAGAGCATTCTGTCACTGCAAGAAAATCTTCCTACATGGAAATTCATGATCCTGTTGTAGGTGACGACGAGGCGGTCGTCAGCAAAAGGGTTGAAGCCATAGAGCATCTCGTAAGCAAGCACGCCCAGGGACCACCAGTCCACAGCTGGGCCCTGGACCGTGGCACAGGCGTTGAGGCCCCCGCTGATGGAACTAAGCACCTCGGGCGCCACGTAGTGAGGTGTGCCGACAGGAAGGCGACTTGAGATCTGCGAGAAGAATCATTCAGCCGAACCAAAATACAATGAACCTGGATCAAATGAGTAACTCTCCGTATTGAACATCTGAAACTTACCGACATATACCCATGAAAGATAACTCATAATAAACTGCATATTGCATAGCCACCGAATGATAATTCGGACACGACGTGTCGGACCAGGAGGAATTTTTCTTCAACTCTGAGGCTTTTCTTTCGAGGAACCCGTATGGGTTTCCTTTGTAGCAATTGCTACGAACGGGTGGATGTCTGATTTTCCCTTTATCAACGTGACCCACCTAAAAGTAGGGGTGTGCAAATACCAAATAGTAGAATTCGAATGAAATATCACACTGAATCAAGAAAAAGTGCTTAATATCGAATATCAGAAAACTTTTCACAATATTTAATGCTTACAAATTTTGGGCAAGAAATTACCATCCTGTACATGCTCGGAAATCTCCTAGCACTACATAACAAGGTACAGCAAGCTATCAGTAACTTCGGTACATTGAAATCAAGATATATAGTATGGTCTACTGTTATTAAAGAGAACACCAATTTAGTATGCCAGCACTGATTACAGCTGGAAATTTTTTTTATCAATAATTTATGTTAAATAAAATCAAGTGCTTTTTTTCCCTTTGAAACTAATGAATTAGTGACAATCTGTTGCACTGAATACCGATGAGGTTTTCAGTTTAATAGTTGAGCAGTGTTTTGCGGCAGTCTTTTATTTAGAGCACAGAAAGTTTTGCTTTCCAGTTTTTTTCTCTAAACGACAGAAGGGCTATCCCAACTTTACGACAGGAGGGTTATCGTAAGGCTAACCTGCACGACAGATGAAAGGACCACGTATCCTTTGTAGCAATTGCTACAAACTGGTGCATGTCTGATTTTCCCTTTATTAATTACTTCTCTCCACCTTGCAGGTTTCCGCAGAACTATTACGTTAAACTCTTGCCTTTGCTTCGTGTTGTCGACAAATTCGACTTTGCCCTGCCATCTGCTAGCCACCTGGTTAGCTCAGATGGTAGAGCGGCTACCCCGGAAAGACGGTGGTCCCTGGTTCGAGTCCCGGACCAAGAAGAATTTTTTTTCAACTGTGAGGCTTTTCTTTCGAAGAACCCATATGGTTTTCCTTTGTAGCAATTGCTACAAACGGGTGGATGTCTGATTTTCCCTTGTTGATCGAGTCACGTATCACGTGACTCGATCACCGTTCCGCGTGTAGCCGGCGCCGACGGTAAAGAACAGGTGTTGTCCACTCCGTTTTTTTTTTTATCAGGTTCGGCGCAATTTGCCACCTGTCAAAGATTAAAAATCTGGTGGGCCACGGCAAGTTTGCACCCCCTCCCCACTCTTTCCTCCTTTGTTCATCCACCGTCCAAACAAATGCATGCAACTGGGTCATGACACTTTCACACCCACTGTGTAAATCCAAAGCTAGCCTTAAGATGTGTTGCTTGAAGCTACAAAAAGAGATCGATGTGCATCTATGAATGGCATTGAGAATGAGAGGCAGCCAAACGGTGTGTCGCAAGGAAGGAGGTCATCAACAACTTTGTTGCCCTCCTGTGCGCTCACATTCATTTGCAAGGCGGTTTGTCGGCTTTCCGAGTATTACACGGCTGCTGCAAACCAATCTGCATCGATTCAGCAGCAAACCATCACTTTAGTTGCACACACCTGATGAAGCAGCGCTTTAGGCCAATGTGGTAACAGACCGCAAGCTGTCACGGAGTGCTTGCTGCTAATATGTTCGTACAAGTGGCTCATGAGTGATCGGTCCTGTCACGCGCAGGGATTAGACCTCTGTGCCTATTGGCAGTTAACCGGCGCAATTTTATTCAAACTTCACAAAATATGTGCGGCTTTTGTTGCTGTTCGCTCTGTCCGCAGCATGTTATCATTTCGTTTAGTCCTGTCGAACCGGACCGGACAAACCTTGTACCGAGAGAAGTGGTCTTGACCGATGCGGCACTGTTGCATGCCATCCCCGCATCGGGCTGACGTCAAGGAACGCAACTAACAAGGAACGCTAGCAGTGACCAAGTCCGCTATCGCGTCAGCTGGGTGGCTCGCTCGACACTCCTGTTGTGCCAAAAATGAAGTGAAACGCTCGCTTGCGTGGCATCAAGCACAAAGGGCTCCGCGGTGCCCGCAACATGTGGCACTGCGCGGGTCTCTAAATCGAATATATCAAATAGCAGATATTCAATTCACGAATTGAATTATTCAGACTCTGAGTTGAGTTGATTTACTTTCACCACCTCGGTGCATAGCCTAATGTACAGAAGTGGCAAAGGGTAATGCGATAAAGGCTGCATTTGAGCAGCTCGGCAAAGCCTCACTGCTCCACATAACAATGCCAGCAGTAGGCAACACTACAGTTAATGTTCCCAGTAGTACAAATAAAGCACTGTTTATATGGATTTGATTCCGTAATACGCGAGTATTTGCACACTCCTACCCAAAAGTCCAAATAATAGGGAGCCCTAAACAACAAACTTGCCCCCCAAAAGTGCATTCACTCCAAAATAAGGTTGTCAATGCACCGCTGCATGCACACACACAGAAGCAAATTGTGACGTAAGACATTGCAGTTTTTGCCCGTCTCAGTAGCTGGCTTGGCACACAGTCGTGCAGTAGAGTCAGAAATATAGAATGAAGCGCTCTACCGCATTCAAAGTATCAGTCATCCTTACATGTGGCATCTATGGGGCAAGTAGCGGTGCTGCGAAGTTGTCTGAATGATTGGGCATGTCTGAATTACCGGTGTTTGAATTATCAGTCGGTGACTGGATATCGAATGTCAACTACCAGCACCATAAAGCCGCTTGCACACTACTCACACAGCGTTCAGGGGAAGTACATTCGTTGTTTTCTTGTCGTGAATTTCTCTCGTTTCTTTTGTTCCCTTGTTTTTTTCCTGAGCATGTGCACAAGAATGCTCGGATACATGCATTCAGAGGCAGCTTGGGGACGGGTGGAGGCTGACATCGTGAGCCTGGTGCAAACAAATTGCGTGCATAAGGAACTCCATCCTTACTGGATGTCACTTGGGCAAAGCTTTTACCTACACGTAAAAGGAGTTCGGTGAGTCACCGTTTGCCACTTCATAGACCCTTTTCACGGCGATCCTGTGGGGGCCACCATGTTTGATCGCGTGTTGACGCTTCCGTTGTTTGCCTCAGCTGCCTCCCTTGCCTCCGTATTTACAATGAACGTGTACGAGCCCCCTGTGTGGCTCGATAAACCTTTGTTTCAGTGGATATTGTAGCCAGTGACTGGGTGAATGACAC
The DNA here is from genome assembly GCF_023375885.2 of Dermacentor andersoni. Lineage (NCBI taxonomy): Eukaryota > Metazoa > Arthropoda > Arachnida > Ixodida > Ixodidae > Dermacentor > Dermacentor andersoni. Next base: position 109,346,274 of record NC_092816.1, on the reverse strand, counting down.
GAGGCTTTGGCCACAGCTTCAAAGCACATATATGCACTTTCGGAGCTCATTACTCATTGTGCAAACGACACGAGCAGCGTATACAGTACTTGTACTAAAAGTAGTGCTAGAAGAGTATTGCAAGCTGTACAAGCTTTCCTCTTATGAAGTAAATCAGGATCAGCGTGTTTTGCTCTTCATTTACAAGCAGCGGCTTGTCATTCTTGTGATTCAGTAAAATTTCTCGGTGCAATGGCTATCCGATTGTTTATTTTATGTCTAACCGCTCATGGGTGTGCTTAGTTGCGATAGATCTTTTCTTGCTACGCACAAGACTTGGAATGTAGCTGTTCTGTACTTTGTAATAGCTTGTAGCAAATACGTGCTATCGCTAGTCACTCGCTTACTGTGGGCTGTTGCAAAACATTCAGCTTCGAAAATTTGTGTGCTGTCAGTGTAGTCACCGTCACCTATGCTTCAGTGCATTGGTTCAAGTGTGCACCCACTGACATATTTTTGGTACATTGGCGATATAGTGGGCGTAAGTTTTCATGTGAGTTGGGGTAGATAGATAAAGTGCGATGACTTGCCAAGCCAGGGAGTGGCACTACTCCCTTTGCCATTGTGTAACAAGTGCTCTTGCCGACCTTCCAGGGTTGAAGTCGTTACTTTGAAGGTTAGCGATACAACGCTGGCGGATGAGTGAATGTTTTTATCCTCGGGGAAAGCCATGCATCGTGAAGAGTCGGCAACACAGGCAGTCCTTATGTAGCAACAGTCCAAGGACTTAGCCACGCAGATTCATTCCGTTTCTTAATATGTCAGTCACTACTTTTGCAGCCAACCACTGCGTACACCTCCCTTTGCCATTCCACATTTTGCAGCATGAATGGAGCACAGAGCGTTAGAGAACACCCAGTTGCATTTGCTACAGCCGACCGTACAGAAGAAGGGTAAAAGTTGTAGGCTTCATATTCATGTGCCTTCGCTGAGGCAATGTGCGGCACGCCGTCGAAAGCGCCATCTCCTTTCTCTGGAGCCAACTGCTCTGCAAGAAGTGTCTATAAAAGGTGTTTCATGGCTCCATTTTGGACAGTGCACAGCACAGAAGCATCACTCTGGCAACAGTCATGAGCAGCCACAAAAAAGGTCCTATGAAAGCGAGTCGGAAAGTGTTGCGTTTTATTTTCCACATAATACCACCGATAGAAGGTGGTAAACTAGTTTATGAGCACATCAAAGAAACACTTACGCTTTTCTTGTCGGACAGCTTGGCAGCTGATCCAAAATCAGCCAGCTTGATGTGGCCTGTGCGGTCAATGAGCACATTGTCGGGCTTTATGTCCCTGCAGGAAATACAAGAAAGCTGCTGTCACTGTTTTTGTTTCAAAAGCAAAGATTTTCATTCTGTCTAGACAGAGCCGACACAGCTGGAACAGCTGAGGTTGGCACAAGTTCACAATCGCTGCAATCCCTGCAAGTTCACTAGTGTTCTACCAGCAGTGTTGCATAGGTGAGAATCTGCAACGATATGACGCACAGGCCTACCACAGACACACCATTGCCTAACTGCCACTGTATGATAGGTTAAGTGCTCAACGTTTGGGCACATCCTATCCCTATGAGCTCATCATATTAGCGTAGTCAGGTGCGCCACCGAGTCTGAATGTAATTATGTATAACCAAAAGTAGATGCAACACAGAAACTTTCTGCCAAGTTCCCTGAATGTTGCTGGAAAAAATGCAACTTTTTCACCTGAGCCTTCTGCTCTAAAAGCCTGTTCGCAGTCTCAAAGGTGCACTGTGCCCTGGCTCATAGGACGTACAACGCCACGGCTGCAAATATGCTTGCGTAGACGGTTACACTCGCACACGTTGACAACACTCTGAGGATAAGTGAGAAATCAGTTCAATGTGGTCACCACTATAGACATAACACTGAAGTTCTTTCTTTTAATGCATACTGTCCACCTTTAAGTAAAATGTTTGCATACGGTGATTACAGGCAGCACGAATGACAAGTACAACAAAGAAAATTCACACAGCACGAGTGCTGAACACAAAGTGTGAGATGTAAACCCAAGCAAAGTTCTTTATATGCATTGAAAGTGTCGGCAATTTTTCCATTGCCTTCATTCTCCACAAAAACAAGAAAATGATCCACATACCTAAAACTCTTTTTGACTACTCCACTCACATTTTTACCAACAGCCCATTCCATCCTTGCAAGAAAAAAATCCAAGGACACCTAAGCACTTCTTATGGGTTGTGAATGCGAAATGTCCAATTGAACGCCGCTGAGCAGTCCTTCGAGTTATGAACTCCTTACAGGCAAGCGGGTATATTGGGGACGCTTGGTGCATTTTGATTTGGCCTTACCAAGGTGCAGTTAGAACGCACGCAAGAGCTTGCACAGACAAGGAACGAGCTGATAACACAGGCATCCGAGAGTGACAGAGAGGATGAAGCAGGTCTTGGCGATGCCCTCTCCCATCACACCTCTCCCTCGCCCTTCACATCAAAATGGTTCTGAACTTATTGTGAGGTGGCAGCACTACCTATCACTTAGAGAGGCTTCCGCCTTCCCTTCACTTAAGTGTCCTGCCACAGCTATCTGAAACAAAAAAACGGCCGTGGCTTAGCTTGGTTAAGCCTGGTGATTGCGAAGCAATAGTGTGTTATTCTCGGATCAGCTGGTAGTATGGTTGGTGGTAGTCTTGGGTTATGCTAGTGTTACGGCTTACAGTGAATCATCTAAGCACCAGCACGTCCAGGTGCATCTCGGACTTGAGCACGCCGTTGGCGAACGCCCGTATCGAGCTGAAGGACGAGAGGTCCAAGTAGCGCATGACGACGTTCTCGATGCTCGACACCCGCCGAACGTCGGCGGCTGCAAGGAGAACGCTGCTGATGTCGCGACACGCGAGGATGACTCGGGCGCCGCACCACGCCCCTGGTGAAAGGAGCGGGAGTTAGGCCCGCCGTTGGTGGCTACCGCCTCGCCTCGCGACGGCCTGAGATGGGGCCCCCGTTTTTACACAGCTGGTGTGACGTCACTCTAGGTCACGTGGTGTGACGTCACGCAGCGAGGTCACGCTAAAGGTCAATGGTGCCTACCACCACCTCGCCACGGAACGGGCTGAAGTGCGACCTAAAGTAGTATTGCTTCGCAATAAAATATGCGAGACTGCCTTTCCCACAAGGACTGTGATCGATGGCACAAAACTGCAGCACCTGTGCGCATATCCCAGAGAGTGCAGCGCATGGATGGCTAGCGTGAGCTCGGCGAGGTAGAAGCGAGCCTCCTCTTCGGGCAGCAGGCCCCCTGAGCGGTCAATCAAATTGAACAGGTCACCACCAGGTAGTAACTCCATGACCAGGTAGAGGTGGCCAGCGTCCTGGAAGGCATACTGCAGCCTGGTCAACCAGGGACCCGTCTGTGCAGCCCGTGCCAGAATGTCCCGCTCCTCTTCAAAGAACGCCACCTGTGAAATGACAAAGCATACTGAAGGGTTTCACATCCAAAAGCAATGCTTGAGCTTATGGTAAAGCAATGAAATCCATATACAGTCCACAGCTGTTACAGTGGATCCATGTACAACATACTTTCAGATATACAGTAGAACCTCGTTCATACGTTTTGAAAAAAAAAATGCGAGCAAAGACTTCCTAACTAAGAAAACATACGATTTGAAGTAACAAAAAACTTGACAGACTCTATGTGATACGCGACATTAACTCCATTGAGAGCATACAACGAAAATCTATTAGGTTCATATGTCGTCGCTATGACCACTATTTTTCACCCTCTCGTGCCTTATCTTCTTTGAACCTAACCCCTTTATCCATACACCGTCATATTGAGTCATTGAAGTTTCTGCATGGCATCGTCAATTTTTCTTATCGTGTCTCACATCCCATATATATTCCTTCAGACATTCCTCGGTCAAGTAGGAGTCACCATAGCCTTAATATTAAGCCTTACTTTGCTCGATCTAATAAATTTAAATACAGCTTTTTCCCACGTACTATTGAATTCTGGAACTTAATTCCCGGAACAATTAGGTCACTGCCATTAAACGATTTCCTGTTAAAAGTTAACTACACCTGATTTTATGTATTTTCTTGTTGTTACAGTGTATTGACTCATTCTCATTTTTGTAACGACTCTCAGTGTTGCTGTTATTTTGAGTTTCATTTGTGTCATCTGCCTTATATCTTGTGAATTTTTAATGTGTTATTGTTTACTTGTCTTTTTGTATGACTTCTTGTCTAACCCACTCCTGCAATAGCCCCATAAAGGGGCTGCAGTATGTATACATAAATAAAAATAAATGCAAAGAGTTGCGTGAATCGTTGCACATGAGGCACGAGACGCCAAGGTGCGCCGAGCTGGTGGGGCTTTGGTGGCCCAAGACACATTTCGTTGTTTTCCTATTGCGTATTGTTTTAAGACGGCAGCGGGAAACCAAAACAAAACGGAACTGGTGGGTGACACCGGATGTCGCTGAAGTGAAACGTGATGTTCACATTGCGTAGCATGCAGCAGGGAATGGTGGCGCGTTTGGATCATCGCCTACTAAATGCGTGCAGTACGCTACCAATGGCACTTCGCCTCATGCACTGTACAAAAAATAAATGAAGGTGCTTATCGCAATAGGGTCGGCCGGCAATAGCTGTGAATGCGGCGTGCGACGACTCCGGAGAAGATTTGCTTGTACCGGATAAGAAACTGAGTGCGCACCGGCATTTTCATGTGATACGGGCGGGCGAGTATTGCGGTGATACTGCCACAGTGGGCGCCTACTGCGCTCGCCTCGCGCATTTTCTTGCTTACACGGGATCTAGCAGCCAGAAAACGTGTCATACCGACATGTGTGCTTGTTTATCTTTCTCCGGTGAGAGCTGTTCCCCGGCTAACAAATGTCAAACATTATCGCTCAGTGCTAACGATGACTCTCGACACCATGCTGCCATGTGTCACAGACGAAGAGAATGTCGATGTTGCTGCCTATCTCCAGCGTACCAAAGAAGCCCAACAGCTCGCCCGCATGCGCATCAAGAACCAGCAGAGGACAGCCGGCACTACAATCTTCGACAACACCACATGGAATACCAGCCCGGCAACCGTGTTTGGGTCCGACTACGATATGCCGACAAGGTCTTAGTGAGAAACTGTTACGTTGCTATTTTAGACCCTACAAGATCATCTGACGTACTGGCACACTGGACTATGAGGTCGTGCCAGATGGCATTTTGCAATCACAGCGGCGCCGCGCCTGACGTGATGTCAGGCACTTGGTGCATCTTAAGCCTTTCTACGCCTGCTGATGAACTTAGGGACTTTGTTTCTTTGTTGTTATTTTTTCTTCTTTATTATTCATGGTTTTCTTTCCGCTTTCATGTTTGTTCACAACATCGGGACGATGCTTTTTAAGAGGGGGGCATTGATATGGGTGCTTGTTTATCTTTCTCTGGTGATGGCTGTTCACCAGCTAAGAAATGTTAAATGTTACCGCTCAGCACAAGATGCGCCTGCATAATCTGGAACTTACGCGAATGTGTTCGTTCATTCTATCTGTTGTGTATGTCCTCGCTGAACCTTGTATTATCAGATTGCCATGTGCGACACGAATTGTGTGGTAGTTTCTGGAAACTATGCCAGCAACAGTGCTTACACTAGAACTCTCGACAAATGATGTATGAAAGCCGACACACTTGACTCACTGATCAGATTTCAACAATCACTGAATGTGTTTGCCGCTATCATTGTGCTTTGAGTATAGCCTCTTTTTGTGGGCACAGGTTTGCTGAATAAAAACTTAGTTTCCTCATTCATAGTTTTGCTGCTGTGTTCTTTACTGTCACTACTAAGTGACAATACGATCACAGTTTGGCGATGTACTGAACATTGGTGCCGAAAAATAATGTTTTCCGGGAACATGTGAACCGGTAAAAAATTAGCGCAACTTTATTGGGTAATTTTTTTCGTTGTTGATTGCGAACGTTGGCGCCAGGAAATCGTACGTAATGGAATCATATCAACGAGGTTTGGTCTGCTTGTATTATTCATGCAACAAGGGAACAAGAATTCAGGATTGCCAGTCAGCCTCTAGAATCTGTGTCTAGGTCTATCTAGGTCTATATCTAGGTCTATTTCTCAAAGGGGGCCCTGATTATTAGAAGGAAGCTTACAGAAGAATAAAAAATGGATTGGAGTGCATAGGGCAGGCATTAACAAATCCTGAATGGGAGCTTACCACTGTCGTTGACAAGAAAACTGTACAATCATTGCATTCTACCAGTGCTAAGATATGAGGCAGAAACTTGGAGTTTAACAAAGAAGCTCAAGAACAAGTTAAGGACTGCGCAAATAGCAATGGAACAAAAAATGTAAGGCACAATGTCAAGAGACAGGAAGAGAGCAGAGTGGATCAGAGAGCTAAAGGGGATATCCGATATTCTAGTTGGCATTAGCAGAAAAAAAAATGTAGCTGGGCTGGCCACGGAATGAAAGCTGCTGCACCTTCTTACGAGCAGAGGTTAAGTCAGCACTTGCTCCTAGTTCACCTATGAAATAGAGCCTTGTAGGGCGGTTCCAAAGATTTAGCACTCCTAAGCTAAATGCTAGGCTAATTAGAAAATAAAAGCTGGCTGTTCCAAACACAAGTATTATCTTCAGCTGAGTATCTGTGATGTTACCTACAACAAAATTTGCCAGGACATTAAGGTTTGATCCTAAAATCAGTAACACAAAGATACACGAAAACTAGTATCTGTACGAGAGAATAGGCCATGCTTAACTGGCGCGAAGTGTGACGAAAATGCTTCTTTTCCTTCACTATAGGCTAATGCTTTATTGTACCCCTCCTAAGGTGGCGGCTGTCTGGCTTTACTTTCATTTCCATTGGAGCAGTATTTTTTACAACTCCATTGGGATCAACCACTCAAGATGATCAATGCTACCAAAGTGCCGAAAGTGCCGCTAGGCCTAACCTGCTAAGCGAAGCCATAGCATGTGGCACTTCAAAAACAACCAACGACGATTGCAAAATGCGTCATTTTGAGAACACTTTATTTTTCATCCTATCAATTTGGAACAAGAAAGAAAGATAGACTGCAACTCATAATGTCCAGACTGCGAAGCACATGATACAATCTTGACACCTCGTATGCAATGCAGCAGAGGCCAGATGCTGGCTCCAAGTTAAACTTGCCTCGTATCACAGCTCTTGTTTGTGCTACAGGTTTGACAGTGGTCGTCACTTGTAACAAAAGATGAATTTGGGACATCGGTTTATTCTAATAACCACTGTTTTGGGTGAAAAACAAACTAGCTGATTTTTATTGTCAGCGGCAACTGCGACGCCCTCGGGTGGCCAGCACGGCAGGGAGTTGGCCGGCTGGCTCCTCGCCATTGTGACAGCCATTAATCTTGCCGTTGTGAGCATGTTTATAAAGTTGATGGGCTGGCGTTGATGATGATGATTATTTATTGGTGCCCCTTTGAAGTGGGGCAATTACAAATAGTCACCTAGCCTGCTTGAGTTTCTCAGGCATACTATACATGATTTTCATTGTACCATTTTTGTATACATCTCTTTAAGCTTTTTTCTCTTTCTCATGTGAAGAAGAAGACACATCTAACTGTACAGCCGCATCGCCAACGTGCAGCTCGGCTTTGCTCGTGCTATTGGTAGCTGGCACTTTTTGGACGGTGCTTCGGGCTGCCTCCCCATCCCCGGTCACTGTGCTCTTTGCATATGGAGCCGCTAATAAACCTCTTCTCACTCAAAACTTCTTTATTTACCTAGCACCACTAGGTATGCCTGTAATGAAACCAGTCGTATCAATCTCATCCCTGCTTTTTTTTCACTGATACTTTAAACGTCTCTTCTCTTGCTTATCTTGACTGCTAACCAGTTGAGACTGCCATCCACTTTAAATCCAAGCACTTTTTGGAAGGTGTATGTTGCGCACTTTATGTGTTTACTACTGTAAAAGGCGACAAGCTTCGTTCGCTGACTGTACACTCTGTCTTATCTTGTCAAGAGGTGAGACACAGTGACATTAAGGAAAATGCAAAAAGGTGCAGCAAAGATGCACTCGAATCTCTAAAACCACAGGTGGTGGGGTTTTATATACGTACGCATTTCTATGCATGCCCAATGAGGAAACCTGTCCTTCTGTCCATCATGTAAGACAAATTACTATAAAGAAATTATTGTGTAAAACAAAATAAATTCAAAAGGAAAGACGTTGACGGTGGTGAGTTTCGAACCTACGACCCCACACTCAGAAGCTGAGAGTCTTACCCCCTGGGCTAAACACCAACGCTTGCAGAAGGTGAATATATCTGAACCATATGAATGTGTTGTACTAGGAGTACAAAACAAATGTCAAAGAGGAACAGTTTCTGTGAAGACTTTGTTGAAAGAGTTGGTGATGGTGGAACAAAATCTATCTCTAGGACTACACATAGTTGACTTAGAGCATCGTAGACATCAGGAAATTTCCAACTTTGCAAAAATTTAATGCCAGTCGCACCACATTCCCAATGCGTTTCGGAGGTAGTGGAGTGTGCCCTCTGTTGGGTCGTTCCTTCATCAACCGAAATGTCACCAATCTCAGATGGCTTATGTTGTCCACATCGCACGACACAGACAGATAAGCAGTCAAAGTTGATAAGGAGTTATGAGGGGTCTTATGGGTTTATCACAGTTGGTAATGATTCAACACGGATGTATAATGTGCTAAATTCCAATAAGGACTTATAATGGTCGGAACAATCCTGATGAGGTTAGTAAGTACTGATAAGTGTGAGAACAAGTCTGATAAGGTTTATAAGGATGGACAAGAGTTGATAAGGGTTGGATCATGTCCAATACAGTTGATAAGCTGGGATCGAGTCCTATACGGTTGATAACCAATAAGGGTTGATAAGGGTCAGATCTAGTCCAATAAGATTGATAACGACCGATGAAGGTTGACAAGAGTTAATGCTGGTTGGATGAAGTTTCATAACACTGATGATGACACCGGGCTGTGTGGAGATCAGCAAGTGGCATAATGCTTACACATACGAAGACAACTCCCAGAGGAGTTCCTGCGTGAAATTTTTTTATTTACGAACTGCAACACACGGTAATTTCCAGGAGTTAAGGGACTTTCTTATGGTGAAGCAGCAAGGTAATTAATGGAAAGCTCAGAGCCGTAGAAACTGCTGCAGAACATGTTGCTGAGAGGACAAGCAAAACAAAATTAAGTGACGTGGTACAGACATCCCATTACAGCATGAAGTTTGGGGAATATAGATAAAGTGGTATTTAAGCATTTGCTGGGACTATACAGCACTGTTAAACACAACTGACAAACAAAAGAAACAATTGTGTATATAGAAAAATTATTTCTGTGTTCCCCCATATCTAGATAAAAGCTTCTGGAGTAAAGGCTCCTTTCAAAGGGACCCTAATCAGGTCTGGCCATTCTGAGCTGACAAGTGCAGTGCATACAATGTGCATTAACGATTGTGTCTGCTAAGTATTACATCCCTGTGCACCGCGAAAAAGGCGTAAATTTCAAGCCAAACACCATTTGCCCTTCTTTTCACGGGCGCTGCATGCCCAACCAGAGAGTCGACGTATATCACACATGTGCGCCTACGTACAGGCAGTGCTGTGAGGTCGCTCATAGTATACTCAAGGCAACAGCAGTTATCTGTTTGATCTGTTGCTTCAACAGCCAAATTAAAGCTTACAGAAATAATAAAACCTACAAACCAACTTCTTGCGTGTTCTTGTTTTACTTCATACTGTAGCAAGAGAGATGTACTTCTGTTTCGTCTGCTTGTTCCCATGTCGTGCAGTAGCGCGCACAGAGAGCGAAACTATGTCAATTTTTATAAAACACCAGTGCGCGATCATGCTCTGTGATCTGTTTGTGGCTGCCTCAGTGTTCATGTAGCACTGACTTATACCACTAGTCAGGTGTTCTCGTGCACAGCGCACAAAATCAAACGCTGCGCGAAACGAGACAAACGCAACAGCTCGTGCGAGAAACCATCAGTGGAAGTGCACTACGCAGCTAGAAAGCGAGAGAGAAAAAAAGAAGAAGGCAGGGCCCATGTTGTATACATCGCACAATCTTCCAGCTCAGGTATGGGTGAATACAGGAAAGGAATTTCGGTTACGGAGGCTAGATGGGGACAAGGGGAGAGGAATGTTATGTTGGTAGTGAAGCTCACCTCCTGAAATCATGGGTTCGCAGCACTCAAATATTTTTATCTCGGCTATTAGTTTAACCAATATGAAAAACTATTGCAGTAGAACCCTCTTCAGAGAGCACATAACAACTTCTAGCATATAACTGAAATTTGCTATGTGGCCTGGTGAAGGGCCTTTTAAGAGGCAACGTAATCCATGCTGCTGCACTGAATTACAAAATACATCATGTAGAAAATCTTTCAGAAGAAACACGACATTGAAAAACAGCAACAGCACCACCAACTTGAACTTACACACAGACACAATTCTTTATCAGGCATTAATTAGGTCGTCCGTGCCACAGCGTAGCACACTTTAGTTTAAGACATTTCAGCCAGCACAAGCACGTTGCACACTGACCTCCCGCTGACAGAGGGTGTCATCCTTGCGCAAAATCTTCATGGCGTAGATGTCACCGGTAGCCTTCTCCTTGACCATGCGGATATCGCCAAAGTGGCCGCGACCGATGACAGTCTTCACCTCGAAGTCCGCTATGCTCACTCGCAGCTGCCGCAAGTCCTGCACTATGGCACGGTCTGGAAAGCAAGAAGAAAGGGAGGGGGGTGGGGAGGCAGGCTAAATGTACAGAGGGTATTCCCACAGAAATCTGACAGAGGTCCATTCCAACAATGACAGAATAGCTTTCCGAGAAATTTCAGTATTCACAAGTGAGACTTGGTGGGGCACGACTGCAGGAAACCAAATGTTCCAAGCGTGGCCATGAAAGATGCCAAGGAGACCAGTTTGTCAACAGAACCAAAGTGCAGCTAGTTCCCCCGAGGTGTTTCTTGTGCTAGAGCAGATTGGCAGCATCTTGCCAGGTGACAGCTTCACATGCACTAGCTGGTCTGCGCAGCAAGTCTAGCAAGTGGTACCAGATACCAGATTTAGCTGATCTGCTGAGCGTTTGGTGTTGTAGCAGCCAAGGAAAACGACCAACGTCTGACACAAATATTTGTGCGCGTGCAGAACCTCGTATTGGTATGAAATGTTCCATGACATGCTGTGTGGTGAAAGAAGAAATTCATCGGATCTGTCCATCGTGCAAACACCCAGCAAGAATGGCTTGTTCACAAGCAATGGCTTGACATTGGCTCGTTAGGTCAACATGGCCAGGCCACCTTCCACACTAGAGCAATCCCTCTGTTGTGCAAGTTGGCAAAATAACATCACAGCATACTGATCACCTTACTCGTCTGATGCAGGGAGAATTTAAAAATTTCTCACACACTATCAGGGGTAAAATAGTCACCCAGCCACCTTACATGACTAATGATTACATACAGTTGAACAATGCCTCACTCCCTGCTTAACAGAGATGGGGCTTGTCATTTTTCAAGAATCGACAGGGCACCCTGTGTCCAAGTTTACGGCAATGTTTTTCTCACAACTATTAGAGAGTGAAGTTACCAGTGCAGTCATTACAAATTACATAAGTATTCAATGTGTGGGCGAAGGTGCAGTGGGAAGATGAAAAGCAAGTACCTAATGCAAGATATCAAACAAAACATATTGCAAATAAACTACAAAGCTTGCATGTCTGAAAAAGTACGCTATAAAGTCTAGCATCATTTTAACGAAGTGTTCGGGGCTTCCAAAATTCATTATAAGGTCACTTCATTGTAAAGGTTGCTCACAATATAGCAGTGTAAGCATGTTCAACAAAACAAAACCTTTATTTACCATGAATTGAAGAGAGAGTGAGTGAAATAAGTCATTCATTTATTAGTGCGCACTTTTCTGTCACTGCAGCCAATGTTCTTGCACCAAGGTTCACAGCAGGCTCTGTGGCGAAGCCAGAAGATATGCAAAGTAAATATGCAGGTCACCAAATCCTGCTGTCGTCTCCCTACCAACAAAATTCTTGGTTAGTTTACAGGATCATTGACATCGTTGGTTGTGAGTTACAATTACATCATCCCATCAACAGTAACTTCAACACATTCGTCAGCTGGCACGACTGCTGATGTATTACAACAAGCAGCATACTTGTTGAGCGATTCCAGTATCAGTGTAGCAGGACTACTTTCGAGGTTGGCACACTCTTGCAAGTGTGTTGCGAGCGCTGCCACTGGCACTTAGTGGTGAGTGCACCTTGGTTACATCTGCTTAGGCAATGGCGGCACCACTAGGCCTCTGTTGTAAAGCAAAAAATAGGCTCTCAAGGACACCTAAATTTCTCCGTTGTACAAGCGAAATCGTTGTAGTGGTCTTCGTTTAGAGACATTTGCAATACACATGAAAGATAGGAATTCAGCCAGGGCATAATCAATCCTTTGTTATAAATGTCATTTCGTTGTAGAGGTGTTCGACTGTAATGGGTACCGTGCTTGTTAATCAGTAATCCTGCCCCAAACAGTCTCATATCAAAGGAACGATGATGAATGTGGTGTTCTGTGACACAAGGGCCGAAGAGTGCCAGGTCGCTGTTAATGAGTTCGCAATGGAGCTATGAATAACGAAAAGTAGATGTTATGTGGCTGTAAAGAGGCCTAAAAACAATAACTGTAAAGTGCGTAAAACCTATATGAGATAAAATTATGCCAATGTTTAACCCTTAGAGGGTCAATTTTTTTCGCCATATGCGACCGCCCAGGGTAGATTTTTTTATTGCAGATTCCAATTATTCTTAGGGACTTATTTCGAAAAAATTTTACCGTAATTTTTCTAGGGTGACCGTAAAGTGAGAAAAAGATATCTTGCATTGGTATATATTGTCGCGGTACAACGTGGACAGAACACAGGAAGACGTTCTTCACAAACAACCGGACAATCTGTTCAAAAACAAACAGAGCAGAGACACGTCTTCTTCGTCATCACCCAATCTCGCTCTGACCCACTAGACTGAGTCCGTTAGTGCTCCCATCGTCGTCGTCGTCTGCACAGAATACATGCGTCATTTGTCCCTCCCTACGAGAGCATCGTCCCGATGCTAGACAAGAAATGTCAGTTGCGGAAGTAAAGGCCGCTAGCATAGCTATTCGCTCACATACGGCTTCATGCGGACAACGTGCACAAGTTCAGGACGGTGGGTGCGGCGCCGCGTACAGTTCGGATTATCGGGAACGACCTTGTAGGTGACATCACTGAGTCGCTGCAATACCCGATATGGTCCGAAGTATCGCCTTAACAGTTTCTCGGAGAGGCCTCGTTTCCGTACGGGTGTCCAAACCCATACTCCGTCGCCGACTTCATAGGTAACTATTCTACGGTGAAGATCGTAGCGGCCTGCGTCGTAGTCTTGCTGCTGGCAGATCCACAAGCGCGCGAGCTGCCGAGCTTCCTCTGCGCGTTGCGTAAACACATCAGCGTCCGTATCAGCGTCGTCAAAGTCGTGTGGAAGCATCGCATCCAGCATCGTTCGTACTTTTCGTCCGTGAACAAGGGTGAACGGAGTCATGCACGTCGTCTCTTGTTTCGCCGTGTTATATGCATAGGTAATATACGGTAGGATGTCGTCCCAATTTTTATGTTCGACATCCACGTACATTGACAGCATGTTTTCAATGGTCTTGTTTAGGCGCTCTGTTAACCCATTGGTTTGTGGATGGTAGGCGGTTGACTTTCGATGGGCCGTTCCACTTAGTAGCAAGACGTGATCTAAAAGTGCAGCCGTAAATGCGGTTCCTCGGTCTGTTATTACGACGGTTGGTGCGCCGTGTCGCAACACCACATGCTCAATGAAAAAGCGTGCTACCTCGGCTGCTGTGCTGCTCTGGATTGCCTTTGTTTCAGTGTAGCGTGTGAGATAGTCGGTCTCTACGATAACAAAACGATTCCCTGCAGTAGAAGTAGGAAGTGGGCCCAATATATCCATTCCGATTTGGTCAAATGGTCTTCGAGGAACCTGGACGGGTTGTAGGAGACCGGCTGGTTTCGACGGAGGCGACTTGCGCCTCTGGCAGTCGAGGCAAGTGCGAACGTGATGCTTCACGGTGGTGGTAAGTCTCGGCCAGTAGTATCTCTGCTGCACTCTGGCCAGCGCTCTCGTGTAGCCTAAGTGACCAGAAGTCACCTCATTGTGACAGGCTTCAAGTACTTCCGTACGAAGAGCTGCAGGAATGACGAGCAGATAGGGGGATCCGGTCGAAGAAAAGTTTCGCTTGTAAAGTACTTTCGCCAGCAAGCAAAATGACAACAGTCCTCTTGCGAAAACTCTAGGCGGTTTTGCAGACCTGCCCTCTAAGTAATTGATGAGTTCAAGCAACTCAGGGTCGTCCCGTTGTTGTTGCGCGATGGTGGATGTGTCCAGAACACAAAGAAATGCTGAGTCTTCTTCTTCGGGTGGAGCAGGTGACTCTATCGGCGATCGAGACAAGCAGTCAGCATCCGTATGTCGTTTCCCCGACTTGTACGTGACAGTCATGTCAAACTCTTGCAGCCTTAGGCTCCAACACGCCAGTCGTCCAGAAGGATCTTTAAGGTTTGTCAACCAACATAGTGAATGATGGTCGCTGATAACTGTGAAGTGGCGGCCATACAAATATGGGCGAAATTTCATAACCGCCCATACCACAGCGAGGCATTCTTTCTCAGTTGTGGAGTAATTAGCCTCTGTACATGAGAGTGTTCTACTTGCATAGGCAAGCACTCTTTCTGTCGTCTTGCCGCTGCACAAGAACAGCTCCCAAGTCAACATTGCTGGCATCAGTGTGAAGCAATGTAGGAGCGGTCTCATCAAAGTGAGCAAGCACTGGAGGTGTCTGGAGACGTTGCCGCAAGTCGTTGAATGCACCTTGCTCTTTGTCGCCCCATACAAAAGCAATGTCGTCTCTCGTCAGGCGAGTTAACGGCGACGCAATGCGTGCAAAGTCTGCAATAAACCGCCGGTAATAGGCACAGAGGCCGAGGAAGCGCCTGACAGCCTTTTTATCGGATGGTACGGGAAACTGTGCGACGGCTGCAATTTTTTCAGGATCCGGCCAAACACCTGCGTGGCTGACGACGCGACCGAGAAACTGCAGTTCTGCAAAGCCAAAGTGGCACTTCTGCGGCTTCAGGGTGAGGCCGGCGGACCGTATGGACTGCAGAACCGCTTCAAGCCATTCGAGGTGTTCTTCAAACGTTGTGGAGAACACGATGACGTCGTCGAGATACACTAAGCAGGTTTTCCACTTCAGACCGGAAAGTACAGTATCCATGAGGCATTCGAACGTAGCAGGGGCAGAACACAAGCCGAAAGGCAAGACTTTAAATTCGTATAGGCCGTCTGGCGTCACGAAAGCAGTTTTTTCACGATCTCTCGGGTCTACTTCGATTTGCCATTCTTCATTCATGAATAACAACAATAAAAAAGGAAATAAACTTATAAGAATTAGAAATTTGATGCATTGTTATGCACATAGTTCAAGGCTTTGAACATGCGCACACGAGAATATTTCGCCAGACTCAAATGTTCCGGCTCTTACACTAATATGTACGTCCATAGCGTAATCGAACTGCGTAGGTGCGTGTCAGGAAAACTGTGTGGTTGTGTGCCCATCAAAAAAAGCAATACGTGTGACAAACTTCTGCTAATCTTCATCTTATTGCCAACCAGAGGGAATTAGTTTTCGCGAGTGTCAAAAAAAAAAGCAGTGGAAACGCATGCACGGTGGCATCCGTCCTATGTGCACTCCTGTGAGCACTAAACGAGCGAGAAACAAGCAGCCACCCTTTGAGCGATTAGTAACGAGGTAGCCATCAGTTTTGCAGGTGCAAGAAGCTGAAACCGCCCGCAGAAGAAAACCCAAACCACCGCCCGCCCGCGCATGCACCAATGCACGAGCGGCAGTATATGGACGCGTGGGAGCAAACGAGCTCTAAAACAAACCATGCAATGAAAACCAAGAGAGGGAGGCAAAATAATAATACAAAAATGTGAGAATACAAAAAAAAATTTTTGTATTCTCACATAGTGGCAGCACATGACAGAAAAGAAAAAGTTAGGAAATTGGCGCGCTTTTTAAACGTACAGATGGCACCGTAAATATATGGCATCGACCATTTTTGGACTTGTTCACGGCGCCGTATATTCACGTCATTGACCCTCAAAGGGTTAATGAGCTGTACAATGAACACGAAAGGTGCATTGTGAAGTAATGATGATATAGTAAAATGCGTCATAGATAAACATTTACAAGAAGCACTAGTGCCTTAACAGAGCCCTTGAGATGCAAGGGCTGGGAGGCTTGCCCTGTACATAACTACTATCACAGCAGCGTCCTCTGGAAAGAGGATGTGCTATGAATTTATGGGGCTAAAAACATGCAAGTCGACATCATTCAAAAATCCTAGATCTACTTTGGTGCCAAAGAATGGTCCTGCACCAAGAAACATTGCAGGATGGAGAGGTGTGTGCTGGCGATAAACAAGAGGAAAACGTTTCTTTCTCTAAGCTTCGGTTTCCCGACACTCCAGAAGGATGTGGAGGACGGTCAGCCTCTCACCACATCTACCACACGTTGGAGGCTCATTTCCAGTCAGAAAAAAATTATGGGTGTCATAGGTGTGTCCTATCCTAAGTCGACAGAGCAGGACATCAGTTTGTCATGTTTTCGTTTTCGGGGACCAAAAACCTAACTGCGGCTTAATCATGTGAAGCCTTTTCTTTGTTTCCACGTCCCACAAGCGTTGCCAGTGGCTTCGCAGTTTCTTTCGGAAGAAAGGCTTCACATCTGTAACAGAGACAGCAGCCGTAGGAATAATAGCTAACAATGTGAGTGATGTAGCCATTTGGTCAGCTAGTACATTATCCTCGATGCCTCTATGGCCAGGTACCCAGCATATGATGACATGCTGGTTGGATATACACGCTCTACAGAGAACGGAATAGAGCTCAGTAAGTATCGGGTTTCTGTGTTTACAGGGTGACTTCAAGGCTTTTACGACGCTTAAGGAGTCTAAAAATACACTTGTTTTTTGAAGTTTTGATTTCTTTATATGCTTTACTGCTGACAATAGTGCATGGGCCTCAGCTGTAAATATACTTCTTTCGGGGTGCTGTACACCAGATTCCGAGAAGGATGGACCAACGGCTGCATAAGACACCCCGGCATGCGACTTAGAAGCGTCTGTATAAAACCCTGTGCACAAGTACTTGTACTGGAGTTCTAGGAAATGCATTTTAATATGTGCCTCTGATGCATGTTTAGTGGGCTTTACAAAGGATGTGTCACACTCTATCAGCTGCCACTGCCAGGGCGGTAACAGTTTCGCTGGAGCCATAGGACAATGTTCAAGCACTGGAACACCCATTTCCCCACTAAGGTTCCTTGCATGCAAAGAGGACGGCCTTCTCGCTGCAGCTCAGTTACAGAAAAGTGTGGCAGCAGTCATATCATTTATCCATGAATAAGAGGGATGTTCGCGGTTTGAATCTATTTTCAGGAGATACGTCAAACTGCTATATGATTTCTGAAGATGGAGTGACCATACATTTGCTTCTGCATAAAGGCTTTGTATGGGGCCTGTCCTGAAGGCTCCGGTCACGAGGCGGATTCCTAAATGATAGACAGGATCGAACATCTTTAAAGCACTTGGTGTAGCAGACTGATATACTATCGTGCCATAGTCAAGACGTGAGCCGACAAGACACCTATACAAGTTCGAAAGACATTTCCTGTCACTGCCCCATGTTGCACTTGATAGAAGTTTCAATAAGTTCATTGTTTTGAGGCACTTAGCCTTCAAGTATTAAACATGTGGGATGAAAGTGAGTTTCGGCTCCAATATGATGCCGAGAAACTTGTGTTCGGCACTTACAGGTAATCTGCTACCAGAGAGCTCAATAGCAGGACGTGGTACTATTCCTCTCTTATTCGTGAAAAGAATGCACATACTTTTTTGTGGGATCAACCTGAAACTGTTTTTGTCAACCCATTTCGCCACTTTATTTAAGGCATGCTGGACATAGCGTTTGCAGATAGTTAAGTTGAGTGATTTAAAACTAAGCTGCACATCATCTACATATACAGAGTATGACATCGTTCGTGGGATAGCCATGCCCAAAGAATTCATTTTCACAATAAAGTGTGTGCAGCTTAGCACATCACCTTGCGGAACACCAGTTTCCTGGATGAAAGACCTCGACAAGGCATGGCCAACCCTTACACGAAATGTGTGGTTAGAAAGGTAACTTTCGATGATACTCAGCATACTGCCGCGGATACCCATAGTGGAAAGGTCTCGGATAATACCAAAGGGCCATGTGGTGTCATATGCTTTCTCCAAATCAAGAAATATGGAGAGGTAAAACTGTTTGTGTATGAAGGCATCCCTTATATTTGCCTCAATGCAGACAAGGTGTTCTTCAGTCGACTTGCCTTCTCTGAAACCACACTGGTAAGGACCTAGTAGTCCGTTGCTCTCAAGGAGGTAGACTAGGCTCCAGTTTATCATCTTTTCAAAGAGCTTGCACAGACAACTTGTCAAAGAGATAGGGCTGTAGCTACTAGGTAAGGACGGGTCCTTACCTTGTTTGAGTATGGGTATTATTAGAGCTTCTTTCCAAGAAGATGGAATATACCCAGCAACTCGCATAACATTAAAAATTAAGGAGTGTTTTCTGTGTTTCAGGGTGGACGTACTTGATCATTTCATATATGACACGATCACCACCTGGTGCTGAGCTGTTGCAACAAGCAAGAGAAGTTTTAAGCTCAGCTAAACTGAATGGGCTGTTGTAATCTTCATTTTGGGCACATTCCCGATCAGGGGGCTGTGGCTCTGTGCATTCTTTGAACCTCAGGAATGATTGTGTACAATGAGATGCACTGGAGATATATTCAAAGTGTTCACCCAGACAGTCTGCCTGGTCTTCCAGGCCATCTCCTTGGGTACTTACTAAGGGCAAGGGGTTTGTGTCCCGGCCCTTTAATTTATTCACCCTATTGCACACCTTTGCCTCGTCTTTGTAAGAATTTATCCCAGATATGTACCGCTCCCAGCTCTCTCTCTCCCTTTGCACGTCAACGTGTTCTCCTGCCTTGTGATTTGACCTGTTTGAAATTCGTAAGGTTTTCAGCTGTTGGAGAATTGCAAAGCAATCCCCAAGCTTTGTGTTGACTTTTTCGTGCTTTCCGGCATTCGTCATTCCACCATGGGATGCGATGGTTCTTTACCAGTCTGTTAGTTTGTTTAATAATTTTGTTGTAGCGTCAATAATACAACCTGTTAGGTATGCCACAGCATCGTCTACTTTAAAATCAGAAATGTCGTCCCTGCCTAAATATGAGAGTTCTCGAAACAGTTCCCAGTTTGCAGATTCGAGGTTCCATCAAGGGAAATGCGGCGAGCATGCATCTGGTTTTGTTAGCTTTAATGTAATTGGGAAGTGGTTGCTCTCATAGGGGTTCTTGAGAACAGACCACTCCAGGTGCGGAAATAGTTAGCTCGAAACTATGCTCAAGTCTATGGACGAGTATGTGTTATGTGTAACACTGTAGTATGTTGGTTCTTTTTTGTTCAATAAACATGCACCTGAAGAAAATATAAAATTTTCCATCACGCGCCCATGCGCATCGGAACGCAAGTTGCCCCACATGGAGCTATGTGCGTCTAGATCACCAATGACTATGCATGGCGGAGGATCGATGAAGCTTTGAAACTCCATTTTAGAAAGTTGACAGCAAGGGGAGACTTACATCGAACTGTGATTAGCTTACCAAATAGCACAGCTCGGTCTGCAACTGCCTCGAGGGAAGTTCGGAGTTTTATTTACTGACATGCAACGTCCTTATCGACTATTTTTATCTCAAAGTTCCAAAAGGAGATCTCCACTTACAAGTTTGGAAGCTTTATAGCCTTGGCCTAGAACTTCGGTTATTGATTTCGACACCAGAAAAGGGGAGATCACTCTCGCTGATTTTGCAGTTTTCTCGGAGTGTATGACATGAAATTTGGGAAAGTTTTTACTATGACCGCCAAAGAAACTAAATACTTCTTTGATGTGCCCTCATTTATGAGGGCGATCAGAAGGTGGTGGAAAAGAACTTGCCATAGATATATGCAGAAATTCTGCAGCACCGCCAGCCACCCACCATGGAGCCCAACAAGGGGAGGCTGCAGGACCATGAAAAGACAGGTCCTGCATGTGTCAGCTGCACGACACTGCTATAACCAAATCTGCTATAGCCAAGGTTGGCTATCCCACACAAGGTTAAACCTTGCTGCCTGGAAAAAGTGGAAGTAAAAGGAAGCCAAGAGAAGACAGGAAAGATCGAAAGCAAGAGAAAGACGAAGATTAGAGAGGTGGATAAGAAAAGGCAACTACACATTTACCCCGATAGGGTCAGTCCAAGGGTGCCGTCTACGTAAAGCCGAGGCCAAAGAGGTGTGCTGCCGCGGCCGAGGGGCCATAAAGGTCCAGACACCCAACACTGGCTCAACCCCCCGGATCCCCTCTTCCGCAGACACGGCTTAGCCGTGCACAGTTAGACACAGGAGCATCCAACCCTCGTGTGCTTGGGTATGTGGTGTCGCAACACACCAAATGCCTGCTGACGCAGACGCCCCGTATCAAATAATAATAATAATAATAATAATAATACTTTATTGATGCCTTGAGAATCATACAGTGGAAGAATCGGGCCTGCCAAAGCCACAGTGGGCTTGAACGGCAGTGCCTGGCAGACAGCGACAGAGCCATCAGTAACACGTTATTAGACAACAGTGAGAAAAAACACACACACACATGACAGGCTTCCCATCCGGCATTAATGTGTCTAAGAGCCTTTCTAAGACCATATTTCGTTTTCACATCTTGTATGCTTTGAGGAAGTAAATTAAACATTGCTGGGACATAATAGTTACGGAGTCTTCGACCATATCTCGTCTTACAGCGGGGTGTAACGTAAGGATTCTTTGGTCTGAGGGAACGAACAGGCACATAAGGAATTTTATACTGGCTTATCCAAAAATGCTTTAAGATAACAGTTTCTAGCAGCAAAGAATTGAAATTAGGTAGGAAATAACATCTGTTGTTGAAGATATAGACCAACTTCTCCATTATTAGGGAGATGATGGATAAATTCTTTCTAGTCTGATCATAATGTTTCAGAAATTTATTTGTACAAGGTATATACAGTGGAACACCAATTATACGACTTTCTCGGGACCGTGAAAAAGCGTTGTAAAATGCGGCCATTGTAAAATCCGTACATAAGTTATGGCTATAAAAATACTACTTATTTCGTGCGACAGATTTACGAGAAACTTCAATGTAAACTACTAACATACTCTGCAGGGCTTGAAAACCCAAATTACCAAAAAAGTAAATGCAACAAGAATTAATGCTGCAGCACAGGTACCAATCATGCTTTATTCAAACAAATCTTTATGGCACTCCACTGCCCACTGCCACGATTCCCACCAGCTGGCGCAAACTTTTAAAAAAGTCGGTAAGTTTTTTTTTTTTTTTTTTTTTTACCTTGTTTGATCCATTAACCAAGAGCTTTCGCTCGAGTTAGGCAATGTCCAAAAGGAGGTCCTCTGCAGCGCTGTGTGAGCAGATGAAGTTCCGGATGCCGCCTATGTGCCATAGCACCTCGGCGAACGTCGTAGGCACAGGCACGGCATCTGTGGCGTCGTCGTTGACCTCGTCCGATGTCGCAGTGGTGTCAGCACTAGGCAAAGCCTCCTCGATGGCGTCATCCAGCGACACCTCGCCGCAGATCGCAACGTTGTCATCGGCCTCCACGTACTTGGCGAAGGTCATGGTGAGGTTTAAGCCCTCAAAATCGTCGTCGGCGAAGCCTGCATCGGCCTCGAATGGCATTGAGGTTGTTGCGTCCCCAGTAGAGGAGGCAGTCTCGCTTAAAGCCACAGTGCTTGAACGATACTGCGTTCCACAAATTGGCAATAAAATGCATGGCGTAGAGCACAGTGATCTTTTTTTCCGACTCGCTGCGCTCCATAGCCGCCAGCCGACGCTGCGCTAACCGCTTCCGGTACCCTTGCATGACGCACTTAATGATGCCGGCATCCAGCGGCTGCAGCCGGCTTGTGCAGTTGGCCGGAAAAAATACCTTTATGTTCCTCAGGCTGGACATATCGGGTGGGTGGCACAGTGCGTTGTCCACAAAAAGCAATATTGAGCAATATTTTCCTCACCTTAGCACCCATTTTGTTATCCAGCTGCTGCAAAAGATTGCTGAAGAGCGAAGACGTCATCCACGCCTCTTTGTTGAAGTTGTAGCTGCATGGCAGTATCTTCAAGTTCTTAAAGCACACTGGCTTTGCAAACTTTCCAACAATGAGCACGGGCAGCCTCTCAGAACCATCCTCGTTAGCACAAAATAGTGCCGCCACACGCTCTTTACTACGCTTGCCACCATGACAGCTGTCACCCTTAAACGCAAGTGTTTGCTCGGGCTGGATATGGTAAAAAATACCGCTCTCATCGGCGTTGAAAACGTCGCAGGGCTTGTATGCAGCAATCATCTCCAGCAGCGACTCCATCAACTCATTCACCGTCGAAACGTTAAGGAAGTGCTTTCTCCGCAGTAGCGGCTATACACAATCCTGTTTCGTTTTTTAAAGCGATCCAGCCACCCGTTCAATGCCTGAAAGTTGTTGATGCCCAGACGCAATGTCACAAGGTCCACCTTTTCTTTTAGAATGGCGCCATCAACGTTGATCGCAGAGCTCCGTGCTTGATGCAGCCACTTGACGAGAACTTTTTATACCTTCTCATGCTGTCCTTGTTTTGCTGCTTTCTGCTTGAACGCGAACTTGTTGGCATTCTGCAATATGAGCGCTTTGTTTGCCAGGATCGTTTTAAGCGAAGATTCAGGTATCTTAAGGTCCCGGGCAATGCTGGCTTTTATGGCTTCATGCTGCTTTTCCGCTTCCTCGATAATATTCAGCTTATCGCCGAGCGACAGAACTGTCCACGTTCGTGACATCATGCGTCGCGTTGCTCCACACAACTCAAAACCTCTGCTGAACGCTGGTCGCTAGGGTTACGACTAAGAAGACGTACGACGAACTTAGGCCTCTCCTGCTACCTTGTCGGCGATCTGCAGCTGGGAAACTGGAGAAACGCTTCCCCAACGCGACGACGCCGAGAAGAGAGGGAGAAAGTGATTGTGGAGAAGAAAAGGCGCCATTTCAGCACAGCGAGCATCGCGGGCAGCTGCAGGTGGGAGAAAGAGAAACGAACGATGAGACGAGGCAGGAAAGAAAGCTGCACCGGAGCAAACCGGTCAAGCAGTGTCAAGCACTCCCGCATGCGGAGAGACGGAGCGAGGAAAGAGATTCGCAGCACTTTTCTTTAGTCCGCCATTCCATCCTGTGCTTCATGAGGGTCATCGTATAACACATGTCAGGCGCAAAATTGTGTCAGATATCTGGGGTTCTTAACGCGTTGCTTCTATGGGGACTTTGCCGAGACTAAGCTAATCTGTCGTAAAACCAAGGTCGTCGCAAAACCGGGGAACGTATAACCGGGTTTTACTGCATATATATATTTTATGTATACTACAAGTATGTATTCCTGGCATTATTCCTATTTTACACATTGTGGTCAGTCTAATACCTTGTTTTGTCGTCATTATTGTGTAGTTCTGAAGGAACGTACTCTGACAATATTGCGCATTTTGTGGTACATGTACCTTGGTTCTGTCTATATTCATCCACTCCTGCTTGGGCTTGCTGTATCATGAAATAAATAAACAAATAAAAATAATACCATGCGGCTTTTGTGAGTAGTATGCATTGTTTAACCTTAACGACTTGCAGAAAGGTGTCTCAGTGGGCCAGAAAAAATTTAAATGGGAAGAAAACTGGAGGCTCACATTTATCCAGGAACAGGGAGATGTTCTTGTCCCGTCGCAAAACCTCACGGTTGCATTCATCGTAGAGGGAAAACAGAGCATCCAGCAGACTGTCCCGGCTGGCTAGGTGGCGGTTCGGCAGGGAGCAGCTGGCCCGGCCCAAGACGAGGTGGTTCAACTTGGTCGAGCGCAGGGCAATCGGCTCCCGGGAAGGACTCTTTCCATTGCCGCTGCCAGCTTGTGCCATCTTGTCTGTCAAACTGCGCACAGGTCAGGCAGTGAATGAATACGTTGCACACCTCAGAAACCAAAAAAAAAAAAGGAAAGGAGGCACTAAACACACAGAGAGTGACCTGCCAGTAAAGTTTTCTTGACTTCTGCCTTAGGAATCTCATTCTGCTAGTTCTTTGCACTTGACCAGCACACAGATTCATGTGGCTACCAGTCACAGCCATTGCTGAAGACTCAATACCAATGGCAAATACATTTTGCCATTTTTCCTGCGTGGCAGACATGTTCATTCATTACTTCATCCCAACTAGCTTAGGCTTCTGTACAGAGCACTAAGCAAAGAATCAGCACAACAGAATAGAAGAAATGAACAAAACGGAGCCACACATAAGAAAGAAGGCACCTGTAAACCTGCTAATTTACTGGATGAATGGTCATGGTCATTTGGAATGGAATGGTCATTTTTCATTGAAAAAGTTTTGTCAGAAAAATCAAATTTAAGCTTTGACAGCACGCAGGAGAAATGAAAGTGCCCATTTTTCTGGGCAAAATTGAAGCATATGCGATGATCAACGGACAATTTAGAGCTACCAAGCTGGCTTTTTTCACAAAAGCCCGTTCGCATAACAAAACCATTTCTAAAAAGCAAGCAAGTGCAAAAGCTCGTACGTCCATCACTTGACAGGTAGACAATCCCATCTTCGTGGTAAAAGTCGGTTAAATGGGTCCTGCAAAACTTAAAACCTGAAAAACAGACTGAATTGCAAAGCCTTGCGATGAATATACTTCCCATAGAAATTTTCGAAAAAAAGCCTGATGATAACAGAAATATTAAGAGCATGTTTACTTCCCCATTCCTCCTCAACGTGTTTCCTCTCAGCTGGCGCAGCACCAATAGCACTGCTCTGCCTACTGTTTGTTTCTTGCTTTTAAATGTGAAGCATTTCTTGGCGAACATTTGCCACTTTGACAGTATCTATCTATCTACCTACCTAGTTGCCAACGTCTTGGTGTTCCCATGGTCATTTTGTTAAATTGGTAGGTACCAAAATTGGCATAGTATGAAAAGAGTGTATGAAAAACATAAACGATAGGTTATGACATGCACATCATGTAGGCCGTGAGACAGCCCCTACATCTTGGTATGCACCAAAATTGGCATAGTATGGCAAGAGTGTGTAACGAACATAAATTATAGGTAATGACATGCATGTCATATAGGTCTTGGTGCTCTCATGATTGTTTCATTAAGTTGGTAAGCTCCCCGCACACTGCTTTGAATAACATCGGTTCCCACAGGGCGTGCGATCTGCCAGTTTTTTTTCTTGATCCTTTCTATACTGCAGGAAAAAAAAGTGTACCAAATTTCCCTGATACCTTCAGTAACATGGCCTTATGACTAGTGCACATATCATCAGCTATATTGGTACTAATTCTGGTGATGACTACACTTTTCAGCAGTAGGGAAAGGGTTCACTAAAATACATCAAATTCTTGGGTTTGACATGTCAAAACCGCAATCTGATTATGAGGCACACCATAGTGGAGGTTTCCAGAATGATTTGACCACCTAGGGCTCTTTAACATGCACATAAATCTAAGTACATCTAAAATTTTTTTTTATTTCTCCCCTATCAAAGTTCTGTTTTTTTCTTAATGCCTTCAAAGACAGCATAGGACAAAGGCATCCAAGAGCAACAAAGCGGTGCAAACAGGAGGGCAGGATACATTAACAAGCCCCCCTTCCTCGTTTACTAGAAGCATTAAGCTTGCTTATAACGCAGCAATTTTCGTAAATGCGGACATTGTGATGCTGTTTTGCAAGCACCGATCGTGGTAGCTGCAGCTTTCTCATTTGTGAGCACCTAGTGGAAGACTGAAGTATTCTTGGCGTCAGTCCACATCACTGAAAACAAAGTAAAGCAAACTAGAAACAGTTTCCCTGAAACATTTGTTGTGTTTAATGAAAAATTCATTATGGCCTAGCACATGCAAGAACCAAATGATATTGAGGTACACCATAATTGGGGTACTCCAGATTAATTTTGACCATCTGGGGCTTTTTAGAGTGCACTTTCTAGTGTTTGAACTTGTTACTCTGCCAAAAAAAAAACATAAGAAATGGCATGTCGGACAGTCTATGTTATTAGTTCCCTGTCCATGCTGCAAGTGTGATTTCAGAAGTTCAGTGCTCCGAGCATCGAAAACTGCAAGCACGAAGAGATTGGCTACCAATTTGCTGCACAAGCGACTGGCATTTATGGGCTGTCATGCTGGCTATGATGTCACTGAGAGCAGCAAAAGGGATGGGGCCTCAAAATCCATAGGAGAGAGCAGGCGAACTTTTTATGCAAAAATGTGAGCTCCCTAGCGTGCAGTGGAATATTTTGCTTGCATGTTCATGGCAGCATTGTCTACACATTGTGAATATTTTCTTACCATATTGAAAAAGTGTTGCAGTTCCTCTCTATAAGAATAAGCCATTCCAAGCTTTTTTCTTTTTTAATTATGCGTCCCTTGCACCTGAGGTTGCAAACGATCATTTTTTTACCACTAGTCGTCAAAACTTTAAATGTTTAGCACTCTGTGAACTTCAAAGGTACCACCTGGTACCAAATTTTAATGCCATCAGAAGCGAGGCGGGGGACGGAGGGGAGCTTCGGATGACTGCCACTGCAAATACTGGGCAATGCGGCTCAGTGGTAAGCAAGCAGCCACAACTCCTATTTTGCTCCCATTCACAGCCAACATGCTCTGCTAAATTCACAGATAACTAACACTGTGTAGAACATCGAAAATTCTTAGTTCTGTCTGCCCTGCGCACTTATACATGAGGGTCAATGCTTTTGACAAGCTTTTTCCATTCTGCCCTGTCCGTCCACTTTTCTCCGTCAGCGTTTATTGAGCCATTGATTTGATGCTGTCCTTATACTTTATCTTTTGATTGGCCTTGATTCCTCTCATCATCAGAGTTGATATACTTATGTTTTTTCTCAACAATATAGCTCTTGTCTCTTGTCACTGGTGCTCAAAACATTTGTATTTTCTCTTTAACATTTGTTACAGTGTCTATGAGAAAGGTTCCTCTGATTGAGCTGTTGCCAATTCATAACTTGCAAAGAACATGGATTATAGAGCTCGAAAATGATAGGTAATAACTAATGAGGTTCGACTGCTAGCACGCTTTTCAAGACTCTACTTCATGTGAAAAGTTTTACACAGTAAACGACGATTATTTGGCTTTGCTGACATTTCCAAAATGGTCCATGAGAGTTTCGCAAGCATAGCCATATGAAGGTTGACATTTAATTAAGCAACCTTTCACTAGGCCAAATTATTTCTAAAGAAAAACGTGATATGCATGATATTAACAACCCGCAAGAAAAAGCCAGAAAGAAGGGCTTTTTTTAATTATTATTGTGAGGCGCGCTAGTTTTATCATACCATTCCCCAGATTGACCCCAATAAAACTGGTAGAACATCAGGTTGCAAATGAAGACACCCCCGTTTTCTCGATCCGACAAACAATTCACGCGACCAGCAGACAGGTAGGTGAACGCCGCACTGAAGATCACACACAAACAGCGCAGACGAGGGAACGTTCTCAAAGAAACAAACAAGGCGCACCTACGCCTTTAATCGCGCACGAAAAATGAGTGTTTTCTTAAACCTGGTTGTTGTCGAACGGCAAAGATTATGCAGGAAAAGACTTAATTTAAGAAGCATACGAAGCTTGTTTAAATGACACAGCAGATTGGACCCACGATGAGTAGTGAGAACTATCACAGGGAGCGCTGTAGGAAACACAAATGGTTTCCGAATATCCTGAAAACGAGGATCGAAGCAATCTAACTGCAGTGTCCACGCTCTATCAGACTCCAAGCCCTCGTGAAGTTAAATTACAATACCCGTTTCTTTATCTGATGGAGAATTTTATGCGCGTCAGCGCGCTCCCACACCAGTTCGATCCGCTAAACTCCGCCGCCTCCATCACCGCCTCTTCACTTGCTATAAATGGCAGTCGAACTAAAAGAAATAAGCGAAAGATTCCAAAGCCGCCACCTTTCAGCTACCGTCACGGATTGTTGTGTCTGATTTACGTTCGACATTTAATGCTACTAACTGTATATAAATTTAAAACGGAATAATTGCCGCGGCGTCCGCTGCAGCGGCTTCGGAAGGATTTAAACCGAACGACCATTCATTGTAACGGTTGAGACAGCAAAAACAATTGGGTGTCAAATCATTTTGGACTCGAACTGCGGCCGAAACGCGAGTGAAGTATTGCATTATAAGCTTGAACTTACGTCGGCGATGACTAGTGGCAGCTAATCCATTGAAGTGAGCGGTTTCTTCGAAGTTACCGCGAGGTTTGTGTTCAACGGCATTTAAACAACTCAAATCTAAAAAGAACCGACGCCCGCCAGCATCAGTGTTGCCTGGACAGATGGTTGGATTAGGCCAGAGGAGGCGCTGATTAGGCTGTACACAAGCCAAGCGCTTGAGTTATTGATTTATAAAAGTAAAAGCAATGGTAGGGTTAATTTTATCTACTGAGGATAAAACATTAAACTCGTTACTATAACGCTTCAAGATGTTGAACGGAATTTTGCAATGAAACCTTAGGATTGGCCAACAAAGTCGTGACGACAAAATGACGTTTTTATAACAACGTGACGTAGTCACACACCTGGTGAGAGAGGAGGAGACGAGGGAACACTCGAGACAGCGCGCGCGCGCTTGGCGGGTTTTGTTTTACTTTTGCGTGATTTTCTGGCGGCGGGTCGACCTCCTCCCTCTCGGCCACCGGCGTCAGGTAGCGAAGCCGGGCGAATCGGCGAGCTAGCAGTCGCGTACGGAGCGCGGCAAGATTCGGGACGTCCGATGAGACGCGCGCTCGAGACCAAAGCCGAGGCATGGCTTCGTGACTTGCGCGTCTCCTGTGTTCCGGCGCTTCAACTTGTGGAAACACACGGTTTCACCCACGTGCTAGATTTGACATGAAGAGCGGCGGCAACCGCATCGCCGTCAGCAGCGCTATCCAGCAGGTGGGAACGACATTCCTTCAGCGGCGCCGGGGTTGATTGAGCTTGTGACAGCTGCGGTAGGATACGGTGGTGTCGACGCGCCACTTCATCGTCTTGATGGATACCCATTGGCAGCTTGCGATTGAACCGCCGCCGGTGTCACTGGCCTAACGAGCCGCCGTACTACTTGCGGTCGCCTGTGCTTGACACTTCGCCGCCGCAGATCGACTTCGCTGGATTCTCGGAGCGTCCCGTGTGGTTGATGCGATATACGAGTGTTGTTGAGTGCGACTTCTTGCTCGTGTGGTTGTGGTGCGCGACGCGGCCCTCTCTGATGCGTGGCGGTGAGTACTGTGATGTGTGCGTGCCGGCTGGAAGGGATGCAGCCGACGACCGGCGCTAGTCACTCGTCCATGCTTGGCGAACTCGAGGATTACTTGCACGAGATCCGGGACCGCGACGTCGCGCCCGACGATGACGAGGCGGAGCCCGGCGACGTCTACTCTCAGCTGGCGCAGAAGGAGAAGGACCTTCTGCTGGCAGCCGAGATCGGCAAGGAGCTGCTCGAGCGAAACTCGGACCTCAGCCGCCAGAATGAACGACTCACCGAGGAGTACTCGCGGAAGCTCGAGGTGAGGAGCATGCGAGATGCTTGAGAAAACGCTTGGAACGCGACTCGTACCTGCTCGCTGAGACCGAGTCTCTCCGCGCTCTCGAAGATTATACCACGGCGACGTGCCTGGGATGGTTATTGATAACTACAGAAACATATATATCGTACCTACGAAGCACCGATATTGACATGCCTGGCGGTGGGTTCAGTATATAAACAATGGATTGGTTTATAGTTTCGCGATCGGCTTGAAATCGACCAGTGAGTGAGAGGCGCCGCATCTTTATATGTGCGTGATCGACTGTAGGCTACGAGGTCAGCCAACAAAATCTAAATGTTCGCGTTTGGTCGTTAATTATAATAATCGCACATGAAGCACTCAGGTCCCGAAGTCGGACAGTGTTACGACGAGTATGGACTGCCGTAAATGTCACGTCTACGTTCTGACACGTTCCTTGGCATCAGGCCGACGAGACGGACAGTCATCAATAGACCCACGCCGTTCACATTTAGTGCGCTAAGATAACTTCACTTAGCATTGACTAATTAATCAATACCCCTCGTGTAACACTTAAGAGCGAGGACCACATGGCACGTCTTTAGGGCATGTACTGAAATGGTCGACCGCCTACTTCATTCAAAAAAAAAGAAAAACGAGGAAGCGTTGTTGCTGACGGCTCTGCAGAAGCGCTTGTCGGCGTGTTTTTCATCAGTCCTCGCTTTTCGTCTTCTACCTGTCTCGCGAGTTCTGCTCACTTTGTTACTGACATTGCGGTAACGTGAGCTGGAATAACTGCAGTTGAGGCTTTCACCAAAACCGCTCGCGAAGCGAAAGGGGGAAGGGGGTTGATGACGTTCCAGTTTCTAGGTAAGAATGCGCGCGGGGGAAACTTCTGCGCGCTTGCACGCCGGCTGACAGCCAGGATTGCGCTAGAGCTGCAGCACATGTTGGGCCGTGAGTGAGTCACACCGACGAGCTCGTGACCGCGATCGCGCTTATCTCCGGTGATCCGCAGTGCCTGTCTGGGAATCCGAACGCCTGCATGTCCTCGATCGCTCCAGTGAGTGCTGCATGTAGCCTGCCGATTTGCGGTGCCGTCGTTCGTGGCGTTTCGAGGACGCCTTTCCGCCAGATCGCTGGACGGGTTTTAACGTTCGATTGTGGCGCTTAACGCCTCTAAACTGCACAGTGTCCTATGAGGGTAGCGGGGGACTCCGGATTAATTTGGACACTTTCTGCTTTCGCGTTGTTTACGAAAGAAATCTAAATTCAAATTAAATTGTGGGTTTTTTATTTACGTGCCGAAACCGTAATCCTATTGCGAGGGACGCGGTAGGGGGGGGACGCCGGATTAAGTCTGACCGCTTTCGGTTATTTGACATGCAGCTGAATCCAACTATACACGAGCGCGCTTTTGCATTGCGCTCCCATCGGAATGCCTCGTATATATACCGCCGCGTTCAGGAATCGACCCCGCGACCAGCGGCGACGCCACAGCCACTGCTGAGCAACCGCGCATTACACATGTTAAAAAAAAAAAGAAAAAAACGCGTGGCATGCAGCGGCGAAATTGAAGTCGTCGTACGTAGCCCTTCGATTGTTTAAGATTAAGATGACCCCTGTGGCGCCGATATAAATTGCAAGCGTACGACGAGGTTGCAGGTTCGATGCCCTGCTGCGGCGTCCGCATTGTGCGACATATACAGGGAAGAAAGCAAAATACACTCGTGTACGGGACTTTTGGCATACGTTAAGAAAGCCCAAGAGGCCGAAATTCATACGGTGCCGCCCACGAGCGTGTGTACGGCGTCTCGCGTAGCGACTCTGTATCTCAAATTTTTTTCCTTTTTTTTGGCACGCAAAACCACATAACATGCACACAGCGAGCGTTTGTAAGTTACTGAACTGGCTCGGTATAAACAAGGTATATATAGAGTATCGAAAAACAGAACGTCAGCGTTCTTTCTTCGTAGCGCTGGCCGTGCGAAACACGCGCAAAGTCCGGCCACGGCCGTGGTCCGGCTTTTTGTTTCCTGCCAAGATGGTGATTGGTTGCCTCGGCAACGAAAACAGAGTTTCGAACGCGGCACGTGCCCTGTTGGATCGTTAACCTTGATGGACGTTTCCAGATCGCGGCGTGTTCGCTCTGTATCGGCTATGGCCGCGTTCTATCGAGGTGGCGACGGATCGGCACTGCAGAAGTGACCGCTTTCCGTTGCACAGCAAAATATAACAGGATTACCGCATAGTAGAGCGACCGTGACGGGGAAGGTTGCTCAGCCAACGGCAAGAGAGTTCCAATATGTTGACGAGGGAAACGGCGCTCGCCGCTGACTTCAGCTTATTGTATACTCCACTCATCCTACGCCGGTTGTCTCCAAAACGAAGTGAATGAACGGGGCCATTTGTGCGTTGTCTTTTCAGCGTTGGCTTGCTAGCAGTAAAACGGCCCGTGCAGACGCGTGTTTTGTGCTGCACCGCCAAACGTATAAAGAGTAACTTGCCTCTCGTGGAGCGAATTGGAAATGCTCTGTGCCGAGCTGCTGCCTTCTGCTGTTTTCGCGCGGCTCTGTATTCACATGCCGCACAGAACGGCCGTCGCTGTTGTGGCTGCTTTTTTTTTTTTTTTTTTACGACGTCGGCCTTTTTTCTCTTTTCCGTCCCCCTGCGTCCAATTACATTAGTGCCAGCAACAGTGGATCGGTGATCGTCGCGATGTGCAAATGAAAAGGGGGAAGAAAGAAAAAAAGCGCTGACAGCGCAAGTGCGATTGGGTTGCGGTTGCAAAATCGTTTTCCCACTTAGGGGCCCTACAGCTCTCCCACTTTGTACGCTCATGACGAGCGATGCATGCATACGTATGGCTGCTGCCAACTGATGGCGTATTGCAAGCGGGACACAATGCAGGGATCGTGAAACCGCTCCGCGGGTTTCCTCGGCGTGTGGCTACAGTTAATTAGGGGGACGTGGCCGAACGTTGCGCAAGTCGAGAAACAGTTGGTTCCTCGCCGCCGCTACATCTTATTTTTTTTTCTTAGACTTCAGGTTATTGGCGGTTGTGGTCACGACGATGATAATGAATCATCGGAGCTAAATTCAATTAGCCGCGCTCCTGCGCCGCACATCTTAGATGTAGTGCCGCTTGGATATTGTAAGTATAATCACTGATGCGGCCTTTAAGGTGGACGAGGTTTAATGGATTCATTAAGGATGACGTAGAGCGCGTGACTACGCATAATACGGGCACTCGTACACCTCTATAGCCGACATGGACGGGAATGACCGATGGATTGTTACCTTTTTCATCGTCGCCGTATATTTGTGTCCACTGCATGCATGGAGGAGATCGTCTCCCAATGTTCGCGTTTATGCTGTCGTCCTATATCTAAACATGGCGCTCATTCCTCAATATATATATATATATATATATATATATATATATATATATATATATATATAGCTGCCATGTATCCCCGATATCACAACGACTGTCGGTATGTGTTCTGTATGCGTCACTTCTTGCTCTCTGTTTCAGCTGGAGCGCATGCTGCAGATCAGCTGCAGCTGAGCCTACTTTATGTCCACTGCAGGACGAAGGGCTCTCCCTGCGATCTCCAATTACCCCAGTTCTATATTGCGCCTCTAATACATGTTGCTCTTCATATACCTCTATACATGAGTTTCAGGAGCGATATATAAGGCTGAGGGTCCGTAGTTGTGCATCGTAGTATGCGATCCGTTCCCCTGAACCCTTACCCCTCATAGGCCGAAGAGCCATCCCGCTTGAAATAAAGATGTTCTGTTCACGCGCCAAATAACCGGTGGTCTCTTAGGCATTCCTGAGTGGATGCTGCAGGGGAAGCCGCGGTAAAGGCAGTCGAGGGTTGTAGAGAACAAGATGGTGGGCTGAAATTAGGAAACTTGTAGGCAATGTAGGACGGGGTCAGCTGATGCAAGATCGCCGGGAGAAGCCTTCATACTGCAACGCACACAAAAAAATTGGGCTGATCGGGACAACGATGCGGGATCTTTATTTGACTTGCCGCAAGTATAGGAAGACTCTGAAATACAGAAAGGGGGATTGGCGCGGTGTGCGCTGTCTAAAATTAGGACAGGTCTGAACCGTGTGAGAGCGTATGTGATTGCGTAGAAAAAAAAAAAAAAGAAACTTACCCTGACCGTTCCCCTGTCGATTCTTGAGAAACCGACGGGAAACGGGCCAGCTCGCGGAAGGCGGCGCCCGGCGCAGCATGCTCGCTCGTGTAAACACCCGAAGCATGTCTGCACTTCGTCGAAAAAAAATTTGTAGTCTCTTTCACCTGTAGCGCGGTGTCCGATGCCTCCCGAGTCGTTTCGCGAATGCGCGCGGATGTTGTTCGTATGGGTTCTGCCTGGCGTACATTTGTCTTGGCGGCTACGTAGCGCAGTGCATTCTCGGCCGCGGCGGTGATTGCCGAAGTCGGGGCGCGTCTCCACGGACAAGTGCAGCTGTGCTCCGCGAAAACCGCGTGTGTGTCCACTTCCTCTCGCCTGTATACAGTGCGGGAACACTTTTGGTGAGCTGCAGCGTGACCGCCACGGGCATGAGTGTATATATATCCGCCGGCAATCGGGCGTGCCCCGTTAATCCGCTATCGCGATCTGTGCGCGATGCCGTCGGGTTTTTCTTTCCCCCCTGTCCTCAACGTTTACTTCGATTCGATTCGACTCGCCCGCTCATTCGGTCGAACTTGAATAGTTTCCCGCAGTTAACAATGCTGCAGTTATGCGTGGCTCGTGCAGAAGCAGCCCGGGCATCTTCCCTGCACGAGCCATGTATACTATGTACACCCCACGGGATGTGCAGGCACGTGGTACGCGTAATTTTGCAACAGACCTTCACAAGCGTGGGTGAAACGAATAGCGAGGTTGCAGCGGCTCCTGAACAAGTTTAGGAGGTGCGTTGGGCTAGTCCAGTTCAGTAAGTGCAAGGCGTGTCGAACCATTGCATCGCCCTTGCTCGACAACCGATGTAGAGAACCGCTGACTGTCTGAAATCGTTATTGTAAGGGCCCGCAGGCGTAGCGTTAATATAGAAGACGTCCACGCGGCCAGTGAGATCGTCGGCAGTGTGCCGAACGTCAGGAGCGTGAAAGAGGTCACCAACGTAAAGCCCCTTAAACTTACACCAACGCGCACTGGCAGGCATGGGAAAGAGGAAGCGCGAAAGTCTTCTTGTAAGTGTCACGAAACTTTCGCCCCCAGGAAAAAAAGCGCAAAGAAGTGAACGAACGAAAACGCGACCGGCGTCATTCGACGGTCTTCTCGTCACGAAACGTGTTGGAGTTGCACTCTTCTCCGAAAAAACGTTTTCTTCTTTCTTTTTTCTCAATCATTTATCCGCTCGTTGGCGTCCGCTAGAGTTCAAAATGAAGTGGAAATACTAAAAAAGAAAAACGGTAACAACCGCAAGATAAAAAAAGTTTGGGGAATGCCCCGAGTACGTTTGGCCGATTCGAGGGACACATTTTCCCGCGCACGGAGCGATCAAGCTGCGTGCGGGCCATAATGCTCCGCGCACTCGTGGCTTTCTTCTTCAATTTCCCCCGTTTCTTGGCGCCTTTCTTTCATTTCTTCTTCATTTTTATTTTTTTCCTCTCGTTTTTCGATCGCAAGCCGCCAACTCGGTTCTTTCTTTCCCCGCCGTTCCAGTTCAGCTGCAACCCAGCTCGGCAGCTGCTGCTGCTATCCCCGCCACACGCACAAGCACGCACGCGCGCCGACACGGGGATGTAGCTAACGTTATATGGACGTCCGGTCTCGGCTCCTGGGCGCGTGACGATCCTTTCTTGATGGCTCCTCGACGCGAGAGGTAGACTGTGCAATGCCCGGCGGGGAGAGGGGAGGAGAGAGAGGAACCAGGTATACCCGAGGAATATGGCCTTCAATTTCCCCCGATCTTCCCGCCAGCAAGCTTTCGTTTTAAAAAGTTTCTTTATTTGTCGTTTTGCACTTCCTCCCCACTTCCCCTGTAGCATTAGAGCGGAAGGGAGAATCGGAGGAGGGGACCACCAGCTGGCCTGGCGGCAGGCACCAAGGAAGCGGGGGGAAAGGGCACTCTGCAGAGGTTGAGTGGCGGTGCGCGGGCGCGTTGATACAGCGGTACATAACGCGAACCCCGGGCGTTTCGTTTTGTGCACGACTTTTTAACGCACGGCAAGCTGTACGGGAACTTCGGAACTCGGGCCCGAGCTCGCGTCTATATATTTTGCACCGTTGGCTTTCTCTCGGCCATCCGGTGTGCGTCGTACTTTCTTTCGTATTGCATTTTCTTTCTTTCTTTCTTTCTTTCTTTCTTTCTTTCTTTCTTTCTTGTCATCCGCGTATACGCGCGTTGAAATGGGCTACGGGCCGGCGAGCTCTCCTTCTCCATCTGCTGCAACACGCTTGCATCGGCGCGCGGCGCATATGGCTTCCTCTGCGGTGCGGCTCGCATTGTGCGATGCTCGCGCGTGCGCGAGCTGTGTTGGTGGGTGGGAGGAGGGTGTAAAGGAAGTGAGCGTAACGTTGAGAGACGGCTGGGCCCCGCGAGTTTTAGCACCGGGGCGCAGCATACGGGTCGGGCGGGGGGAGGAGGAGGGGATAACTGGCGGTGATGGAATGCCGGACGGGAGAGATGTGTAGAGATGCGCTCTCGACTTGACACCCCCTGCGTTATTTCGTCACGAGTCGAGTATAGACGAAAACGAAGAAAAAGCGCACGCCAGGGAAAGAAAAGGAGGCACGCGTTATGCTGAGCGTCAGAAGGCGACGATAACCGGAGGCGACGTCGACAGATGTCCGTCATGTCCGAGGTAAGCCGACGTGTGTATAAGGCCGCGCGTGTGCTTTATATCGACGCGCAAGAAGTCGGTGAGATAAATGAGCACAGCGGCTGGCTGGATACCAGAACGCGGAGAACGGTGAAGCGCGAGCTTCCTTTGCGAGAAAACGAAGCGTGTCGTACTTCTGTAGTGCCCTCAGGCTTGTTAATGTGCTACCTGCTCGTAATTAAACTGTTGCGTGCATTATTGGGTCCGTTTTTATCGTGCATTAAGGAGTATACCCAGCTTTCCATTATTTTTTCGCAGGTTTCAATGTAACCTCGATCTAACGCAAAAAAAAAATCAATATTCAAAACGTCATCTCATTGCTCGTGACGGTTGCTGTACAGACGACGCGAAACGCCGACGCCATGACCGAATTGCGGATGTACCGAAGCGCAAACCGCAGACGTGACAAGGCACAAACGATCGGCGATGTGGCCCAAGGCCATTAGCGTGTTTACAGCTCCATGAATGCGGCGACACTTCGCTAGCTGCCTTGTTTATAGACGCATCTTGTGGGACCGAACGCGTATGCGTTGCCTTCTCTTTCCCACGGGAGCAGCCGTTCTCCCGAGTGCGATCAGCCTTCTGTGTAGTATGCATGCCGTCACGTGATGATCTCAGATACAATCGCGCGAGGTTGGTATAATCTCGCTGAGTTGACGCAACCGCGCGTCGCGTCATTTGCTTGTATAATTTTGCGAGGAGCTGTCTAATCTCCGCACTTGTATTCGGGATAGATTTGACGATTCGCGATAAGCTCGCTCGTCTTCGTTTCATGGCTTGGAAGAAAGAAGCACCCTCTCTCCTTCCCCTCTTGTCGCCTGTACAAAGAGATCGTTGTGTCGCGAAGCGCCTTCTCTTTGACGTTCTCGGTCCTAGCTGTTGTGCTTTATTATTCATTTCCCTCCTGGAAATTCATACGCGGTTGGTTCATATTTCAACTATACACCGAGGGGCTCGCAGACCCCCGAGTGTCAACTCGGAAGAACGTTGCATGTCTTTGTCCAAAATGAGCCTAAGAAAAAGAAATCAAGAACAAAAACAACAACAAATATCAGTGTCGGTTCATGATTTTATGAACGCGCCCCTTGTTTGGCAAAACATGCTATTAGAAAGAAAGAAAGAAAGAAAGAAGAGGCGCGTGGAGCTCGAGTGTTATGTCGATGAATTCACGCGCTAAAATGAAGACGTTCCCTCCCGCTGCATGCGGCTTGGCGGCCGGTGGAAACGTGAGGCCCGAATTGCGGATTTGATTGCCGGTAACGGTGGCCACATTGCTTGAAAATATTTGCACTGAGGTCCGCGACCGTCCTTTACGGCGACGAGCTACAGCGTTCATGTGAACTCATAGACCTGAGCGGAGAGAGCGATGTCCTTCTTGGGCAGCGATCAACGAGGATCGATCTGTCCGTATACCACAGCCTGGAGAACGGTGTACGCAACTGGCGCATTGCATGTATACGCATTGGATTGTTCGGCATATCCGAAGAGTCGGCTTAACCGGAGTTTACTCTACACGTGACCTAAAGCCGCGTCGTCGTCTTGTCGGTTCGTCTTCGCCTTCGTTTCCGTGGTTCACCGTCGCGACTCGCCTTTATACGCACGGTATAGAGGGACCACCCCAAACAGATAGACGGAACGAAGCGGTAGCGAGGGGAGGAAAACAAAGAAGGAGGAGACGTCGAAAAATTGCCGCGTAAACGAAGTAGAAACGGGTGCAAGTAGGAAAGACCCTGCCTTCCCTGTCGACGACGAAGAATGTGGCCGAAATTTCCGCTTTCGATAAAAAGCAGGCGACGCGCGCGGCTGCATGGGGCGTGTGCGCCGAGGCTGGCCAACCGTGGAGAGGGGAGAGCTGCTGGCTTGCCGTCCTGTTTGCTCCCCGCCGTGGCCTTTTCCACTTTACTCTCGAGGTTCCTCTTACTTCGCTGACTGGCTGCTTACCCGCCTACCGTGTTTTCCCGAACATAGGTGTGCTCCGCCGAATCTGAGTGCCTTTCCGATGGTCCTCTTCTGTCGTCTCACGCATGCCCTCTCCGACGGCGCTTAATTTATCGATGTTATCACTTTCAATATGAACGTTGGGCGTATCACTCGTGTACAAGGCTTGGACATGTATAAAGTGCGGAGCATCCTTCGTTGATGGATCCTTGAACCTGACCTTGTCTTTAAGTGGGGTGTTTGTTGGCGTCACACAATCGTGTTTTGTTATTATTGCCCTGTATTATTGCTGCCTTGTACCTTTCTGTGCTTCGTGTAACACCCACTCCCGCCAAGGGCCTTCAAACGAAGGCTGGCAGTATTACTAAAATAAAATAAAAATAAAGAATAAATTCCCTTCCCTTGACGCCAATTCTGTAACTCTCTAATAGACCGTCGGCCATCTGCCCTACGAATCACGTGGGCTGCCGAACTGTATTCCTCCCTTTCAATCTCCTCTGTGACATCGACGGTGCAGTGAACATTGTACTTTTCGGCGACTTCCGTGGTTCGGAAGCCTCGTGCGTGCACTCGGACTTCGAAGTCCGAGTGCACGGAAGACATTACGAACGACGTCGCGATCGTGATGTCGTTTAATCTGCTTCGATTCTGTATAGGCACTAGTGTCCGACGTTGCTAGAATCCAGTAACGTTACCTCTTCCCACGTTAATCGTCATCACCGCGAGAAAAAAAGTAAGAGAAAGGGCTTCGATTGGAAAATATACGGTATCTTCATTTTTCTTTCTCCTTAGATGACGGCTGCACTGGGCTTGTACTCCAAGAAACAGGCCAGTGGTGGTTAAGTTTCTTTACCTCTTCCTTTTCTCATCTCATCTCTCTCTCTCTCTATTCTCTCTATTCTCTACCACCGTGTTCGCACTTGGTTTAATTTACACTAACCCGCGATTTTCTTTCCCGACTTTCACCGCGCCAAACGCAGTGGGTTCGCTATGCCCTTTGGCGGCGGAGATGCCGCGTAGCCTTTTTTTTTTTTTTTAATTCCTGCAGCGGGCGAAGCGGAGCAGGAAAGTGACGCTTTGAAGAAGGCACGGTTTTTGTCGCGACGCCGTAATGTAATTAGCGTCACAGAAGGGAGTTGCGGCGACATGCGCTCGCGACGAGGAAGTGAATCTTACGAGGAAGGAGAAGGAAGAAAAAGAGAACGGTACTAGGCTGGATTGTGTATACAAGTCGGGTAAATGGGCGACATAATCAGCTAAGAACTGGATACAAGCTATCTGTTTTTTTTCTTTCTTTGTCCGTTCAGAGTTCGTCCGCACCACGCGCCGTCTATATAGCATCGTGGAACGCGCCTTTTTCTATGCGAACACCTTTTTCTCTCTCTCTCTTTCTTTCTTTCTTTTGTGTACCCTCCCGGTATTTCCTGACCGTCCATGGGTGCTGCTTGACGGAGTGCTGGCGCTGCTGCAGTCTTGCCGAATAGCTCGTAACCTGTTCCCCCCTGCAGCGCACGAGCTCAATGCTCTAACGATTAGGCCAGAACCGCACCTATACATACTTCTATCGTGCCGACGTCATAACTCGCTCTCCGAGGTTATCGCCTCGTGTTGTTGTTGATGATGACGACGACGATTTTTCATAAATTGGCACACAACCACACCGGAGATTGGCCCCGAAGCGGGTGGTACATTTCCACGAGCCAGACCTATAGATATAAGTGCCTATGCGGATGATGCCGGGTCGAGTTCGGCAATACTTCATACTTCCTTAGTGTGTCCTTCCTATCCAGATGTAAAGCAGACGTGTTCTCACGAGTTGGACACGCACCCATCATCTCGGCACTGGCGGAGCTAGTCGCACTCCGCAGTGGCCCGACCGCTCTGTTGCCCATCGCCAAAGTGCAACGTCCAAGAAGCGTGATCCTCTGCACCGGTTCGACGCAAGTGGCGGGCCGACTCCGTCGCGAAGGTCGTTCAGCTCGTGTCGCGATGGGCTTTCGCAGCTGTGCGACGACTTATCCATGTGCCCGGTTCGAGGCTGTTGGATTCGTCGATCAAATCTTCCCGCTCATACCGCTCGGCAGACACCGCACATATATGCGATGTCCCTGCATGGTCGTGCACCCGTTGCCTCGATTCTGCTCGTGCTTCCGCACTCTAGGTGAAACAATGGACATTGGGAAATAAATTATTCGGCGCATGCCACGCGAGCTCACATACCTCCGCGTGGTTCTGACTTCCCTGGTGGCCTCGCCCGTCGAGAGGAAGTGGTATCTCGCTCCGAAAAGTTCGCGCGAGTTGCGGTTGTCACACAGTACATCCGCGCGCGATAAGGATATATCGACACTAGACACTCTAAGCGACACCTCCTCTAGATGCCCCTGTACTGTCCTGCGCCAGTGCGGGACGCATACCTATACAGCACTTGCTGTGGACGTGTCCCGAAGGTTATATGTGCGCTGTCCAACTCGAACAATTTGCATAGATGCGCCATGCCAGTTAGCCTCGCTTACATTCGTGGCGTCAAGCAATTTTGCACGTTTAAAACGTGTTTATATACTCCCTGCAGATCTGTCGTTGTGTCACATGGTTTTAGGATGAAACCTGAACGTCTTAGCAAATTTTTTTTTTTTTGCTTGGTCCTGGTGTCAGTGCTCAGCCAGAGGGTAACATTTCTAGCTTGAAACAAAGAGCGCTTATTTATCCGATTGTCGTATCATTTGTACGTTACCAGAGCCAAGTCATTAGGCCGTGAGTGTAGACCCTGCAGCTGGCTCGCCTCTCTCTCGGAGCTGTGTGTAGGGCAGACGCACTGCGTTTTTGTGGGTGGAGCTCTCACCGAATTCTTAGGTTGTCACTATGCATGCGTTGTGTGTATGGGAGGCGCGAAAGCATGGCGGTTCAGCCAGCGTGACGGACCGTATGCGGGGATTCGCCTAAACTTCGTCTTCTGGCTTGGAACGACTTTGCAAAGCGATCGCATTCAACAGTGCGTTGCGCTACAAATGCAGCACTTCGCAATGATTTACGCGCGTTCTCGGGTAGTATATATAATTGCCTCGCTGCCTTTAGAAGACTACGAGTGCGTGGGAATTGAGAAACATAAAGCGTACTAAATAACGGCACAACAACGTTTCAAGTGACGAGCGTGAAGGTTAACAAGTGTACTAAGCATCGTTCCTTTACACGCATAATTTCCATGACAGTTGAGTGGCCGAAGCGCTAGAGTTCCCTCTAATAGATCTTTTCTTTTTCTTTCTTCAGACTACAGTGAACTACAGGATTCTAGTCATAGGGTTTTGTATATATAGGGAACTACAATTCTAGTTCAATATGTATGCATGTACGTATATCGGAAACCCTATGAGGGCTTCTTGTTTGCAAGTTGGCCAGCGCGTTCAACATCCAAAAAACTGGAATGGCCTGCGCGAACAATGGGTCGCATTGCCGAGTCTCTCACGCTAGTGTCCTTTACGCTCGATCCACGCGGTGGGAAGCGAGAGCCACGCCGCTGGAATCAGCGCGCGCCTTCCGCAATTCGACAAAACAAAGCGCCCGCGCCCAAACAAGACGCGCGCGTTTCCACCCTCTGCGTCGGCTCCATCGGTGACGAGCCGGCGAACAGAGCTGTCTTCCTGATTTCTCCTCCGCTGCTGACTGGTGCTTCTCCGTCGGCTCGCCGCATAGCGCGCGCTTCCCACAGTTGTCGTCGTCTTCCGCGAGGAGGAGGAGACGAGCGCGCCACCGAAGCGTGTCGGTTTGTCACTGGCGGCTGAGGCAAACAGCGCGCCTCGTTTATGTGGGAGTCGGAGTTGGGGGGGAACTATAGCGGTGTGTCGCGTTCGATGGGAAGCGACAACTAGCTGTAAATTTACGACGGCATCTGCGTGTATGTGTCGGGTGCGTGTGTACGTGTCCGTGTTTATTGCGGGACGTTTCGGGGGCGTGTTTGCTCGTAGTAGCTCGACGCCACTCCGTGGGAAACTACCGGCTCGATGGCTTCCTATATAGCTGCCTTTTTTTGTCTTGCCGAAATGTGCGCGCCACGCGGTGTGCATGTAGTCATTACAGAGTATGCGGCGTATGTGTTCGTCGGTCGCACATTTATGCTTCGTGCTGTATAGCGGTATCGCCGAGAGCGAAGCGCGTTGTTCTCGCGGCAAATCGCTCTTCTCTGCGAGGTGGGTTTTTTTTTTTTTTTTTCTTTTCTCCTTCGCTCGGACAGACTTCGTCTGTTCGTTCGATCTCGACACTTGACGCGCCTGCGAAAGTGCGGGGTCTTACGCACGACCGACTCCTCCTCCTCCTTCTCCTCCCATTTCTTCTTGTACGTGAATTCTCGTTAATACTGTACGCCGCCGCAGTCGGCAATGAGGCAGTATCTGCAACGGACATTTATCAATTCGAGCACCTTGCGGAACGGGCAAAAGATTTATTCGAGTTATCCGAAATTCGAACTAAAAAGGCGTTTTGCGCGTGTGCGCAGCTTTCGCAATGTTTGAACGACGTTAAAGGGGGGGGGGGGGATAAAAGATCCTTTCGGGACACCCCCATTGTCCTTCTGTATGGAGCGCTCCGCGTTGACCTAAGTGTACACTATGCGTGCATTCTTGCCTCTTCAGCTCGCATGTTTCTCGTCATCGCCATGACCTAAACCGCAACGCAAGGGGATAAAAAAAGAAAGAGAAAGGAAGGGCCAGAATGGAGGGTGCCCGGGGGGCAGCCCCGAAGGTGCCTTCTGCTACGCGTACCGCGTGGTATACGCGCACGGCGCTTCGATAAAGGCGCGCCGCCCTGGCAGTGCTGTTCGTGCGGCCGTGGGTTAATCTAGCGGCCGTTCTTGACGTCGGTCGGCGCGCGCGTTGCTGATACGGGCCGCGCGGCAACCACGCGCGTGCGGTGGCCGCCTGGCTGAATGACTAACGGGCCCGCGGTTCCGAGTTCTTTTGTCCACGCGGCGTCTTTTTATAGCGACACTAACCGCGCGCGCGCTCTCGCCTCGTGGGCTCTGAACGACACTGGCCAGGCCGGCCGTCTCTGGTGTGCCGCGACTGCTGCTGCAGGCTTCGCGTTCTGCTGCTGCTTCTTCTTCGTGTTCCTTTCGTTCTTTCTCTCTTTCTTTCTTTCTTTCTTTCTTTCTTTCTTGCTTGCTTGCTCCTCGCGTTCTATTGCATCTGGTATCCCCCCCCCCCGCTCCCCATCGTCGCCGGGCACTTTTGTGCTTTGCCCGTCGTGAATGGGGTCCTGCTCGTCCATTGCGGGTAATGGCCCTCGGCACTGGAGCTAGGATGATGTACGCGGGGACACCCTTTAAATGTCGCGCTTGCGGTATTCGCGGAACCTTCTTTCGGAACAGAAAGGAAATGGCTCGGAAGGCGCTGCAAGAAAACGAAGACGAAAGAGGGAGAAGATAGCGAGGGGGATGCGTTGGAGGCAAACATTCTGGGCCTCTAGGGCAGAGTAAACGACTAACGGTATATAGCACATAAGCGTGGGTGAGCCATCGTCTGGGCTATAACGGTATACTCGCCCGAGTTAACACTTCACGAGCGCGTGGTATTGTGATGGAGCCTGCTAAATGGGGCAACTGTCGTTCAGGTAACGGCGGTTAGAGGTCGTGATGGGAACTGTTAGCGTTAAGGACGTTGGTGGCGCGTGTGCGACATATACCGTCCGAAAACGGATCCGACTTGGCGACGCTTTTGTTGGGCGAAGTGCGGGCGTCTGAGTGAACCGCGCCGTGTGCCGTTTTGTTTTGACCGCTTCTTGCCGTGGACGAAGGATGTTTCCGTTTTAGGG
Organism: Dermacentor andersoni; assembly: GCF_023375885.2. Lineage (NCBI taxonomy): Eukaryota > Metazoa > Arthropoda > Arachnida > Ixodida > Ixodidae > Dermacentor > Dermacentor andersoni. The sequence continues at coordinate 109,301,819 of NC_092816.1, read as the reverse complement.
GTCGCTCTCCTGTTCCCGCGGCTTTTGGGTCTATCTCTTTTTTATTATTGTAATATTCTTATTTCTTGCTTTCTTTCTTCTTTTTGTGACGCAGCCCCTTATCGGAACACTAAATACGAACACTAAAATCAGTTCAGCTTGGTTAGGTATTCTTTCAAAACTGTAATTTCGTTAATTTTGTAATAACAGGTTCATTAGTGAAGGTCAAAGTTCAGTTTCTTGAATTTGGCGGCGAGACGCCAGTGCCTGTGCGTCCATACGACGTAGCTTTCCTTATTTTGGCTGCTGCGGCTCCGCAAGAGTTCTCGACACTTGCTAAGTTAAGCCTTTGTTCCTGTTACAGTAAATCATTTATCGATAAAAAAATAATAACTAGAAACCGAACAAACGCCGTCAGAAACCATGACGTCACGGTAGGCTGGTGCGGGAACTGGGGGTGTGGGGGTGCATCTACCTCGGTTGGCAGTTAGTCTTATCTTATAATCTGGGTCGTAAAACTTGCATCATAGGAAGGTCGGGTAATGTGTTAGTTAAATCGGGTTTAGTTGTCCGAAAGCGGCTAAGGCTATGCTGCGCCAACCACAAGGTGGTAATAAGGTAATACGAAACTGCGTCCCGTGCATCGCTTGATGCGAAGAAGTCGAATAGACCTGGAAGAAGGTGACGCACTTTCGGCGACGTCGGCTCGTTCAAGAGCCAGCCGCACTCTACAGGAAGCTTTCCTCTCTCTCTCTCTCTCTCTTTCTCCGATAACAGCTGTAAACGGTATCGGAAGAGGATAGCATAGTCGCATCCGGTCTTTGTTAAACTGCAGGGAACTCACGAAAAGCCCGATGGAAAGCATCAACAAGCTGAGCTGTTGTAAACAAGGCAAGGAAATTTAAAAAAAAAAGCACCCTAGAGGACTTATTCCCTTCAAAGAAGTATAGTTTAGACTTCTCCGAACGCCTGAATGTGGGCGCATAACTTTAGTTTATCGCGCTCTTCAGAGAACGTAAAAAATTAAAACACCTCGCGTGACTGTTGTAACTCAACAGCGTGCACTCGTTTCTGCAAACTGTCAGGACTCAAAAGCCCTTCCTGCAATTGCAGTAAAACACGTTGTGGGGCTAGTTGGTGCATAGCCTTCAAAACGCCTTGTCCTGGCTTTTGTTCCTTCTTTGTGTGCCGTTACCGTTGGTGCTTCATATTTTGAAACCCTTCCTGTAAGCAGCGATCCAGCCCAGCCACGGAAAGCTTCCGAACCTGCACATCAAGCCTGTTTCGGCGCTAATGTCACGACGTCACCTTATCGGGGAAGGCCCTCGCGAGGTGCGTGTTTGCGCGACGAGCACTGCAGGTTGCCGGCAGCGGTGGGGTTTATCTAGAGCTGTGTGTGTTTCGCCGGCCCGCCAAAGGCCGTGGAAACAGAGGACCGATTTGAGTTTTCTATCTCCTATGGGGCGTGGAGAAATTAGCGATCCTGCAGCACCTGATAACGTGCACATAATACATACATACATACATACATACATACATACATACATACATACATACATACATACATACATACATACATACATGCATACATGCATACATGCATACATGCATACATACATGCATACATGCATACATACATACATGCATACATACATACATGCATACATACATGCATACATACATACGTACATACATACGTACATACACACATACATGCATACATACATACATACATGCATACATACATGCATACATACATACGAGTACAGTGGCTATACCCGCGAGACACGCAGGTGCCAAGAAGAAGCAGTCGCACATCACAGACACATGCGCACGATGAGTCGACGAGCAGTGTCACCATCAGTGGCCATTGTTTGTCGCGCTTATCTGACACTGAGGCCGGTAGCACGGAAGAGAGCTGTTATCTTTCCTCGTTTTGCGCTGACTCGATCCCGCCGCTCGTTTCGCGGTGTATATAATTACGGCCCGCCACCGCGGTGACGTGTATTTTCTCACTTCTGCACGTACCACGTTATAGCTTCGTCCGTCTATATAGTTTCTCTAGACTCCGCCTGAAAGGCACCATGCCACCATTGCGAAGCCCCTGTTATCGCCAGTATGCGACGGTAATAAAGGCGCGTATACAGCATTAGTGATATATGCCAGTTAGGTAAACACCTTCCAGGCCGTGTATAGAGTTTGTGTGCCACTTCCATGGGTGGCGTCGGCGGCGGCGGCCTCGCGGTCGTTTGGCCCCACTGACCCGCGTCTGCAAATTACGCGGATGGCCGACCGATCACGTGGTTACGAGCGCGTGAGGCCGGGCACCTGCCGTGCGCGCGGTCCCTTGCAGCGCCGCGCGAACGCGCCGTCATTATCGCGTTTTTAGCGCGCGGCCGTAACACCGCTTTGCATCCGGCGCGTTAATGTGCACGGCGGCCATCACGTGGCGCGCGCCTGGGCGACAACGGGTCAGGCTACGAGGGCGAACCAGCCACCGAGCCACCGGGGGAGAGAGAGAGAAAAGTTAGGAAATGGTAGTAGGGTAATATCCTCGTGAGGCTTCTTGTACATTATATTGCATATTGCCTTAAACCCTTTTCAAGATTAGCTCGGAAGCAATTACGTAATGTGCTCATCCCGAATGTAAAGTCTCATGCGCGTAGAACTGCAGTGAAGTGCCTTATAAGGCCATGTTCTCGCAGTCATGCTTTGGAGAAAATTAACACTAGTAGTTAATTTGCTCTACACCGTCGTGTCGTCGTATACGGTGAAGAGATAAAGCACGTGTCGGATATACTCTGAAATGACACGAATATCTGAGATGGAATGCCAACTTGACAACGCGCTCATCGTTGCTGCATCTTCGTCTCTACGTTTTAGGAGAAAAATACACGTTATTTGCCATAACAAACATGAGGAGGCGCTTACTTTGTCCACCTCTGTATAGAGAGGGCATCCATCGGTGCACGGTAGTTGAATAAAAATGTAATCGTAACATAACAAACGGTAATAATAAAAAAAGAAAGGAATGTGAAAAAGCGGTAATACGAATGAGCTGTCTTCGTGTCTCAGGCGTGTATATGCAGTAGGTGGCTGCACTCTTTCTCCTGTTCCCGTATATGCGACTATAGTGAATACTAATTCTGACCGGTTGTGGTGGACGCTCTTCAACAATTCCTAAAGCAGACGATACACGAGCGTGACAAGCGTGAGCGCTCTTGTTTGTCGTGTGCTTCGCGAGTTAAATAAATTACCGTGGTTTAACGTTTCAAAGCAACTGGCGGGCTGTGAAAGACGCTGTGATTGGATGCAGGCTCCGGGTTGGAATTTCAACTGCTCGGGGTTCTATAACATGCACCTAGCAGGGTACATCGTGAGTGTTTCTATATGTCAACCCCATCTGTACATGGTGGCAAGAGCCATTACATCGTTCGTATTTGACAAACAGCAGCGCTAGAAAGACGAGGACGAATAAAAGAGGACCGCTACACAAGCGCCGACTCTCAACTAAAAGTTATATAATTCGAAAACGGCACGAATATATCAAACAATCGCCGACCTGGCTGCAACAGCATATGGTCGGCATGCTGTTGTAGACATATGATGCTGCTGGGAAGTGAACTAGTAGAATATGCAGAACGCTATATATCCATCTGGGCCACTGCTGCAGGTGTCGTCTGCATGCTTGCAATCTGCCAGCTGATCACTTTCGGTGTCGTCTGCTCCATATCCCGCTAATAATTCGCTGTTTCTTCCAGCTGTCGCGTTTGTCGTGCGTGCCATTGTGCCCTGTAGAAAACGCATGTTTGCGTCCTACACATTCTCTTTGTTATATAGCGAACGAGGCAAAGACCAGACCAGGAACAAGGGCGCCCGTCGTGAGAGAGCTTGCGTTTCCGGCTCACTCTTTCGACGCTCTTGCAGCCTCCAGCTTCTTTCTCGTCGCTCGAGTTCATTCCGCCGGTTTCGCTGCTCGTCCTCGAGAACTGCATGTAGGAGAGGAGAGCGCCTTCGTCCATTTCATCTTGCCGTTTCCATCGATGCCAAACGATGCCCTCCGCAACCGTGCACCGCACCCTCAATCGCGTTCGCCGGACGTCTGCGTCGCTTCCGGAATGGGCGTGCGCCTCCCGGGGCGTGCAAGAATATCTTGTTGGGAGAGACGATGCGGCAGTAGAGATGGCTGCGAAGCATCTCGTCTTTATATTGTACGCCGACGAGGGTCGCGTGGGTGCTGCGCGCTCCGCTCCGCCCTTTTTGTTGCGGCTATCGGCACATCGAGACCAATCGAGACTGCATGCGATGTAGTCTAGAACGCGGTCGGTCAACTCCAACGCTATCGCCGAAGGTTGTGTATTCGTTCGTCGTCATAAGGCACGCACCGAAGCGAGGCGCATGTGACAATAAGTGATATGGGGTCGTACGTCCCAACATAGAGAGAGAGAGAGAGAGAGAGAGAGATTTACTGTGATAGAAAATGGGAGACGTGAACCTAAACCAAAGCTCTGACCTGCCACTTAGCGTTGGGGAAGACGAGCACAAAAAGGGAGAGAAAGAGAATTGAATACTCTGGATTTTCCGTGCCAAAACCACGATTTGCCAATCCCGTGACCTCGTGCTTAGCAGCGCAACACCATAGCCGCTAAGGCACAAGCGGCGGGTCACAGAAAGAGAGAAAAGTTGGTGATTACGAGGGCGAAAGTAGTGAACGAACAGTAGTGAATGAGCAACAGCGAAAACTCTTGAAGTTGTCAAATCCCTACCACTGTCGCGCGAGAAGTTGGCGATATAGCCTTAAGGGTATCACGCCGGCGACAAGTGTCCGGCCAAAGAGGTCCCAAGAGAACCTCTCTTTTTTCAAGCAGAGTTTAATTGAAACTGTCGCCGTGCTCAATGCGTCGTGGTGGGACGCTGTATTGGAGCGCTTCACCGTAATTTCTGTCGCCAGTGGTTCTTTAAAGTGCACCAAAATCTTAATACTCGAGTGTTCCGTGCACTCTTCCTCAATTAAAATTATGTGGCGGCTTAAACCATTCCGGCTCCTCTTTGCTCGTCAACAGAATGCCATCGATCCACTGAACCGCTGGTATTGTATATGGTCTACAATTGTACACGTATTGGCTGAAGCACAGTGCGGGTTTAAATCGAGACCTTCGTTGTGTCATTTCTCATCGAGGGTACTGGCGCAGTAGTAACGCTTTTGGGGCTGAAAGCGACGAGCCCTTCTCCTTATGTACGCTTCGTTCTATAACCGCTGTATCCGGATAGTGTGTACGTCGCTGCCGTTCGCTATCTTTACTCAGCGCAGGTCACGTGCATGTTGTCATCTTTCGCCTGATTTGGCATTGACGCGTAAAAAAAAAACAACTGAGAGCTAATGTGCCACAGGCGGGCAGTGTCTTCGCTTTCGTGTCGCCATTTTCATTATTAAAAAAAAAAAGAAGAAGGAAGAAATGCGGGGCACGACCTCCGAGATTAGGCGATGCATGTAGGAACACCGCGCATGTGCGGATCCCGGACGCCACGCATATACGCCTTTATTTAATGTCGAAATATTGACGCCCGGGTCTAGGTTGGTCTCCATATATCAGGGAATCTAAGCCAGAGACCATGATATATGGAAGTCAATAATTAAAAAGGGGACCATGTAACATGAAGCGTCTGCACTTTCAGCGTGTAGGTCAACAGGGTTATAGGATGGTCTCGTGCACAACGCGTGAAGCTTATGGGCCCACGAACGAAACTGCATGCTGCGTTGCTTTTGTGATTGCTTCGTGCATCGGATATCGCCTATTGTTCCTTCCTTATACTTGGATTGGCTGCACCGGTCCTCGTAATATTTTTTTTCTCGTCACGAACGTGTTCGTTCTTACGAACGACTGCGTGTTATATAAAGATTCGCTGAGGCATCTTGTTGCGCTAACGAATGGTTAGCCGTCGACTTGTCCGCCGTCTCGTGATCGAGTCACTGGATCCGCCAACTCAGTCAGCGCCGTTACGTAAGAGAGGTTTCATGATAGGTATATGGGCAGGTTAACCCAGTTCTCCTCCATGATTTAACCCCGGAAACGCGAGGTGCTTTACTGTTTGACCCTCGTGATTCTGACATGCGTGCTGGCACGCGTTTTGCGCACGGGTCGTCTTTATGAATGTATAGTGCACAGTGAAGCACATTCTATATAGTGCCCTCGCCTCTACATAATACCAGGCGCGCCGGCCACGCCGATGACTTCCATACCCGCGTGTGCCGGTTGTTTTCACGGGCGCCGTGTAATAGCGCCCTGCATTCGTCGGCGGCGTGCTGTAATGACTTGCGGCGTGTGCGGTGGCAGTGTGTGTATTAATAATGCATGACTCGCGTCCTCCGTGCGTTTGGTGAGGCGAATGCGTGTCTCTTCGCACACGCGGGGAATGCAATTAAGCGCCGCTGCGCGTCTTTAGACGGGGTGTTGCTGGTTAACTCAGGTGGTGTACAGCGAGCGCTCCGAAAAAAGCGTTTGGTCGCTGGTTCGATCCCCCCTCACACCCTCACCCGTACTCAAACCCACACCCGTAAAAGTGTAAGGGTGTGAGTTATAGATACATTTACACCCTTATGCCCACTTGAGCATGTAAATTAGTTTTCAATGTTTACCCTTCAAAAAGGTTGCGCCTTTTGGCGCTTATCTTGTCCCACAACAGTAATCGTCATCTGCCTTTGCTTGCGTTTCCTTTATTTAACGCTGCGGGCCCGGTACTTCCAAGTCACGATAGGTAAGCGCGTTATTAGCGTGACATAGCGTTCTCGACAAGAAATGTATGCCGAGCGCCGAGTTTTCAAGAAAGGAAACGCAAGCAAGGCATATGACGTTTATAGTTGTGGGACAAGATAGTTCCCCAAAGGGTGCAAACTTCTTTTTAAGACAATATATATATGGTACATGGCGCGACAGAAGGTTCGAGCGGGGATATATATATATATATATATATATATATATATATATATATATATATATATATATATATATATATATATATATATATATATATATATATATATATGCACGTCACATAAATGGCGCTGTGTTGACGTATTCACGTTGCCCCGATCCGGTGCGGCTCTATATAAGATCAGAACTCTATTAGGAACCATTGCACTATATCTGCTAAAGTCTGAAAGCAGTTAAGTCTCGTGGAGAAAACTTGTTGTGTATAGATGGGCTGCATGCAGCGACTCGTCGCAGCTCTCTGCGTGGTGAGGACAACGGGGACGTCACGATTTGAAGGAGTTAAGTGCGTGCGTGTACGAGGCGTGTAGTCCTCGTGCCGGAGGAGTCGCGAGAAGTATCGCGCCGCACAAGGTACATTCGAGGCGGAAATTATTTTCCCTATAGCGTGGGTCCGACTGTGGTGTTGCTGCTGGACTCATGCTCGCCTTTGGTCTTGCGGCGCGCACCGCTGTGTACCGACGATGCATATACTTCATATCCGCAGTGATTCCGAGGAAGTGGCTCGTTTTCGATCATAGCGCGTCCTCGCGCCAACAGGAATATACACTTGCCAACCGAGGAGGAAGTACGTGGGGCGGTATTCTCGAGCTATCGTGCACTGTCGGGGATGCGATTCACTTCCGGAAGATTTCGCGTGACTCGGCAGCGGACGCGTTGGCGTGTGCGACCGGCAGTGTTGCATTGTGCCGAGGTCGATGACTCGCACCCGAGTTCTGGACATCGTCGAATTGGCCATTTTGTCAGCTCTGATTGGTCCAAAATGCTGCTGCTCGGCATCTCTGATGGGCTCTCTGATAGGCTTTGACAATATGGAGGAATTCGACCGCGTCTGCAGAATAACACCCCAACGTCAGGTATACGCTGTCGGCCGTATTCTTCGACGAGTCCGAGCGGTGCCGAGTCCAGCTGAATGTATAGTAAAAGTGACCGTCCCCATAAGTCATCCTTCTGTATATACCGCCCCTGCCTTTCGCTTCGCAGCTTTCTTCCCCGACGCAACGCGAGATGGCGAACCTGTAAAGAGCACCCGGCTCTTCAGGTGTTCACCTTGCCACTATATCGGACCTGTAACCCCGTATGCACATCTCTTTAAGAGACCTGACCTCACCTTCGCAGCCTGGCCGTGTATGTACTGCCGAGGCGGAAGCCAGAGAGAAGGCGAAGGAAAAGGAAGGCAACAAACTGCGGTATGTGCGCGTGAAAAAACTCGTGTCGTCACTGCGGACGGGTTTCGCTGGCTGCGTGCTCGCGGTGCGGTCCACTGCGCCCCGGCGCTTCGATGCCGCGGGGCGTTTGCGTGTCCCGCTGCGCCGCCGCCTCCATTGTGCGGCCGGCGCGGCCCCGTGCTCCCCGAGCAGGCCAGGCGGGCAGGCAGGCGTGAATGGCCGCCGGGTGCGCTCTCCCCTCCTAACGGTGCGTGAGCGCAGGGAACCGCGGAGAGAGCACGACGTCGAAGGCTTCCGGAAGAGTCCGCCACGACACGCTTCGTCTTTCTTCCCGAGAGAAGCCGCTGTCGTGCGGCGTTGCTTCGGCGAGAGCTCGCACGCAGCCGCGGTTGGCTCGCGTGCGTTGTTTTTGGTTGCGCCGCGTGTTTCGTTTACGACGACGAGCGTCGTGCTCTGCGTTCGGTTCTTCCTCGCCTAGCTGGGCGCAAATAGAGGCAGTGACAGCGCACCGGGGATGCGTGTGTGGCGTACGTCTCGGCGAGGGGCAGCGCACGCGATCGCGCGTCGCTACTGGATTTGCGCGCGCTCGATGGCTTTGATCACGTGTATACCCGTGTCCGCGGCACCACTCGCCCCGTTTATGACATGCGGCAATGTATGCAAATTTGGTCCGCTTCGCGCGCATGAGTTGCGTGTGTGCAGTTGAATGTGTACGAACGCCGGATGCCGGGCATCAAACCGTCAACTTGGGTTCGCCTCCTGCATGTGGGTTGTTCGTTGCTGCGCTTATGGATATATGGGGAAGGCGGGTTTCGCGAGCTCGCCGAGAGAGACTCTCGGTCGCGAGGTAGCTGCCGAGGTCCGACTATGATTCGGTAGAAAACTGCGAGCGTCCGTATGTATGTGTAGTGCGCGTTGTCCGGGTGTACGCGTTGTGGAAAAGGCGAGCGAGGGCGAAGGAGAACCGCGCGGAAGGAGCATGATGGAAGACGTGGAGTGGGCGGGACCTGCATACGCGAAACGAAGGAAATGAGACGCGCGAAACGAATCTGGGTGATGCGAGCACGCGTGAACCGAAGCGTCTTATATAGTTTCAGTACCGTGTTGTACGCATTCCGAATGATTATTTCCGCTTGTTTCTCTTGATGGAGATTCAGCCATTGGCACGGTAGCCTATACATGACCCTGCTGATGACTAGGCCAGTACACTTTGAATCTAGTAAGAAGCCTAAGGACGATGTCAAAGTTCGGCTGCTGTGAGCCCTGTTATACCGTGGGAACGTCGTGCGTGTGCGCGGTGCAAGAATTGAGAAAAAGAAAAACAATAATGATATTTGGGGAAACTAACGGTCATAATTGCCCACAAGGTGTGCACGCTGTGTTTGTGACCGCAAACGTCCCCGAATAACCAAGTCTATAGCCATGCCTTGTTGCGAGCTTAATTCGCATCGTCCGATCGCATCGGCTTGTCCTGCGTTTCAGTTTATTTTATCCCTCTTTCATACTTTACTTTCGCTGTCGCGAAGAATATTGAATCCCGAAGTATTCATGTAAGTATCGGAATGTCTAAAAGCTCGGATCAATATCCGTGCCTTCGAGGACAGCACCCGCGCTGGCGCGACCTACTATAGCAATGTGACCACGTGGTATAAACGCTCGCATAAGCTGCGTCATCCTGGTGCACTCTGTACTCGCATCGCCGCTGTTTTCCCTCGGCGAATAACGGCTGTTTGGTCAGACTGTGACCTTTGTTTTCTTTCATGTATACAGTTCATTGTGTTTAGCAACGGGATGAGCAAAAAAAAGCGCGTGACGCTGTTGTGTAAATACATTGACGTAAGTGATCACTACGCAAAGGTATTCGTATTACTTATAGGCTCCGCGTCGATTAGCTGGACGTCCCAAAGTCGCTCCCGGTCTGCGCTGTAGTGGAGGCCTAAGGTTATCTGAAGTTGACCATACTGTCACCACGATCGAGGGTACGGTCGTTCTTGCATTTCACCCTCATTGCGAAAAAAAGTTATAAAAATAAAAGAAAGTGCAGTATTGCGCATGCATAACTCTGCAGCTACGTGGTATGTCTTCGTATGAACGCATCGGAATCGTTTAATTTACCGTACCTTGTATATCGTAAGTTCTCCTTTCGCTTATTTTCGAAACTCGCATGCGCCGGGAACGTCTGAGACCGTCTCAACGTTGTCCCGTTCGTTTTCTTCTCGGTCAGCTTTTTCTTTCTTTCTTTCTTCTTTTCTTTATATATTGTTACACACGAGGTGTTTAACGCAGAACCAGAGGAATCTGGTTGAAGAGCGGTCTCGCGGCAGCTTGGCCAACGTCGTTCTCTTCTTTCTTCTCGTTGTCTCCGCGGCAGGCGTGGTTCATGACAGCTTGTGACATTTCCCCGCTGGCAGACGAAGCCCGCCGGGCGAGTCAGTCATCTCGTGGGTTGTAACGCCTCAGACGCGCGACGTGCGTCACTTCAGCCTTGGCCGAGCGTCGTCCACTGCTCGTGACACGCGCAATGCGGTAGTTTACTTCGCTGAGGCGCTCCAGAATAACGTAAGGGCCGACGTAGTGGGCGAGAAACTTCTGGCACAAGCCACGCTTCCGCAACGGCGTCCAGAGCCACACAAGGTCCCCAGGATCGAAGGAAACGTGGCGGTGACGCCCGTCATAGCGGATCTTGGACCGGTCCTGCGATGCTAGGGTGCGTAGCCTAGCGAGGCGTCGCGCTTCTTCTGCTCGACATAGGATCTGATCAATTGATTCGTTGTCATGAGCGAAGTAGGGAAATATGGTGTCGAGGGTGTAGCGCGGCGGACGAGCATACAGAAGGAAAAATGGTGAGTAACCAGTGGTCTCGTGTCTCGCGGTATTGAAGGCATAGGTAATGAAAGGCAAGATACTGTCCCAATTCTTGTGTGCTGAATCGACGTACATGGATAGCATGTTGGCAAGAGTTCTGTTTGTGCGCTCGACCAGACCATTAGTTTGTGGATGGTAGGGCGTAGAATGGCGGAAGCTACATGAACACAGACGAAGGGTTTCTTCAACCACGTCCGCGGTAAACTGTCGCCCACGATCGCTGATTACTATGCGAGGAGGTCCATGTCGGAGTATAACGTTAGCCAGCAAGAAGATAGAAACTTCTGTAGCTGTGGCCGATGGCAATGCGGCGGTCTCACAATAGCGGGTCAGGTGATCTACGCAAACGATAACCCAACGATTACCCTTGGAGGATCGCGGGAAAGGGCCCAGAAGATCTATACCAACTTGCTCAAAGGGGACGCTAGAAGGGGGAACTGGTTGAAGCAGGCCATGTGGCGCTTGTGGCGGACGCTTGTAGCGCTGGCATTGAGAGCAGCTGGCGACGTACCGTTCGATATCTTTCCGCATCTTAGGCCAGTAAAAACGTTCTTGAGCCCGGTAGAGTGTACGTGTGGAACCAAGATGACCGGAAGTTGGGTCATCGTGCATGGCGTGTAATACTTGGTGGCGAAGGTTCTTGGGGACAACTAAAAGGTAGCGTGCACCGGTGGTCGAGTAGCTCTTCTTATACAGCGCGCCACCATCACGTAGGCGAAAGCGACTGCCTGCAGGTGACTCCTGTGCTGCCGCGAAGAGCGGTTGTAAGCTCTCGTCCTTGTGCTGCTCGGATATGACGGTACGCATATCCGGAAATTCCGAGGACACAAAAGCGATGTATTCATCAAAATTGTCCGCATCACATTCAGTTGTTTGAAGTGGCATCCGAGAGAGACAATCAGCGTCAGCATGTCGCCGGCCACTTTTGTAGCAAATAACGAAATCGTATTCCTGTAGACGGAGGGCCCAGCGCGCTAGTCGTCCTGAGGGATCCCGCAGATTCACAAGCCAGCATAGCGAATGATGATCTGTTATCACAGTGAAGGGGTGCCCATAGAGATACGAACGAAACCGTTGCACGGCGAAGATGACCGCCAGACACTCTTGTTCGGTGACTGTGTAGTTGCGCTCGGAGCGGCTCAAGGACCGGCTAGCGTAAGAGATCACGTGCTCACTGTCGTCAACACGCTGAACTAGCACAGCACCGATGCCTACGCCACTGGCATCGGTGTGAATTTCAGTTGGTGATGAAGGATCAAAGTGCCGAAGAATTGGTTGGGATGTCAACAGGAACTTGAGCTGGCGAAACGATGAGTCGCAATCTGCAGTCCACTCAAAGGGAACGCCTTTTTGGAGAAGGCGTGTAAGGGGATGAGCCATGTCAGCAAACCGGGGAATGAATCGGCGAAAATAGGAGCACAAGCCCAAGAAACTTCTTAACTGCTTGACAGAGTTGGGTACTCTAAATGCTTCTACGGCCGCAGTCTTTTGTGGATCTGGTCGGATGCCTTCTTTAGCGACGAGATGGCCTAGCACAAGAGTTTGTCGTTCCCCAAAACGGCATTTTTTTGAATTGAGCACGAGGCCCGCTTTCTCCAAGCAGTTCAAGACCAAATCCAAACGTTTGTTGTGCTCACTAAACGTTCGCCCGAAGATCACAACGTCGTCTAAGTAGCACATGCAAACTTCCCATTTTAAGCCGCGTAATATCGTGTCCATGAACCTTTCGAACGTTGCAGGTGCGTTACACAACCCGAAAGGCATCACGTTAAACTCGAATAGTCCGTCGGGTGTTACAAATGCTACCCAGCACCTCCACCAAATGTTACACACGAGGTGTTTAACGCAGAACCAGAGGAATCTGGTTGATAGGCGCGGTTGTTGAAGAGCGGTCTCGCGGCAGCTTGGCCAACGTCGTTCTCTTCTTTCTTCTCGTTGTCTCCGCGGCAGGCGTGGTTCATGACAGCTTGTGACAATATTTTTTAAAACTTCCGCTGGAACAGACTTCTGGACTCCCACGCGGATCACTTCACAGGCCTTCTTAACGGCCAAGCACGCAGGGTTTGCTCATTCGCTCGCATTCTTTTTTCTTCTTCTTCATTTTCGCTTACTCGCTCACGACCGCTCGTACTGTATATACTCCAGAGGCCGAAGAGGGAGTCGTGCATGGCAGACGGAACAGACGATGTATCGCTCCCTTCTCGGCGGCGAGCACAAACCGTCGTCTGTGTTTGTGGACGCGACCAGACGAACCAGCTATAGCAGACGTTCTCGGCGTAGCACACAAAGCCGCGGCGTTCACACGGCCACCCTATATGCGCAGGCACTGCCATTTTTTTTTACGACCGTGGACGGCCGTTGCAGTTGCGCGCGTGGGTCGAAGTGTGTGTGTGCGTGCGTGTGTGCGCGCGTGCTGTTTGCAGTCGCCTCGTGTACAAACGATCATCGTCGAGCAAACGCTCACGCATGCGGGACGCGAACGTGCGCCATGCGCGGCGCTTTTGCCGCGCTCGTGCATTGGTGTACGTCCGTATGCCGTTCGTCTGTAATCTGTAGTGCGGTCTGTGTCCACGACGTCGTTTTCAAGGGTGAGCCGATCGTCTGCGCGAATGCAGCCCGAGAAGAGCCATAACCCTGCTCTGTGCGCCGCTTTATATATATGTATACACGTATACCTTACGAGTCTCTGAGTGCATATTGTTTGCTGACCTTGGCTGCTCACGAAACTTTGAACAGTGACCATGGTCTAGAACGCCGCCGGTTCGCGTGCGTGTCATTCGGGTCAAACCTTTACGTCCTCTTTCTCTCTCCCGACCCGAAGGGAAAGATCGCCTTTACAATTTTATTTTTCGAGCTCTTCGAGCTTGTGTGGTATTTTTTATGCGTATACTTCGACCCTGCCGGTCTTCTGCAAATCGAATTTACATCGACCGCTTTTCGAACGCTGTTCTGGCCGTTCCCTTTTAAAGGCGCTTACAGGCGGGGCCTCCCACGCCGCGCGTGCGCTCATGTGTCACGTGTCGCACTTAGGTCTTCGTTATACGGTGCCGAGTGACCTCGCTGCGTTCGAAGTTTCAGCGGCATTGCATTATAGATCAGGACAAAGCAGATTTTACATGTATCTGCTGGATCCTGTAGCTATATAGTGTATATAAAGAAGAGATAGTGCCAATAACGATTTTTTTTTCTTTCAATGCACCTTCCATTCGTTTATTGTGTCCAAAGCTTAACCTCAGTTTGATGTGGTTTCTAATATTTTTTCGTAATTTCATCTCGTGCCTCGCGTATTGGGATTCATTATATGCTTTTTTATATTGTGCCTTTAAGCTTGTTCACTATGCCTGAATCGGCCGTTCTGTGACTTCCTAAATGTGTAGATTACACACCATACTGCGAAAATCTTTAATTTAAGCAGTGATAGAAAAATAGAGCTCACCAGTCGTGAGTACAGCAAGAAGCTACAAAGGAAACCGATACGTGTATGTCAGAAAGAAAGCTGCCCAGCTAAAAACAACTTCGTCGTGGTCGATCCGGGGATCGAGCCCGAGACCATATATAACGCCTCTCCGGGGCGGTCGCTATACCATATCCGAGCTAACCAGGAGCATAGCAGGTCGCTCGTTGCAGAGCTTCCGCAGAATTTATACGCCCCAATAATTATCGCTGCGCTTCGTGTCGTCGATTAATTCGGCCCCGCTCTGCGATACGCTCGATCGCCTCCACCTGAAATCGTAGAGCGACCGCCCCAGAATGGGCGTTCGTCCCAGGTTCGACTACTGCACAAGGACAGACTTTACAGCGAAGCTGTTAGCCTCTAGTTGGTCGGGATTTGTAGGCTCGTTTTGCGATCAACCTACCCCCCTCCCCCCCCCCCCCAAGAAAAAACAAAAACAGAAACGGTACTGCCACCTAGCGGCCGCGGTCGGTCACTCAAACAGGCCTCAAACGGTAGCTGGAAAAGGGCTTTGTCTTTGAGTTTCTGCTTGAAAGAATTATGTTTTCTCGTATATTCGAATTACAGTCTGAAGCTAAGAGGTCTGCAGCTTGTGTGCATAGCCGTACTTTACGAATTTTTGCGAGGCAATTTACTTTGAGAAATTCAATTAGTTCAATAACGCACTTGCGCTTGGCGGAGGGCCTAGAAGAATGAGGATATGTACTGCACTTCCGCCGCATGTGTGTGCGCGCGTGAGGTATACACGCCGCTTGTGACGGTGGTGCTTGTCTAACGTAGGCAACAGCTTCGCTGTGCATCCACTTTCACAGGGTGGAAAGCAGGCGGAATTTTTTTTTTTCCTTACGAAGCTTTATTTCCGAAAAAGAAATAAATGTACGAGTTTCCAGAGTAACTTAGTGCTCCTTTCCGGCGTACGTATGACAGCATTTCCTTTTTTTTTCCCCCCTTTTCATGAAACTTCCTCCGGCTTGCGGGTTTCCGTAGAACTACAGTTTGCGTAATATGTTAATCGCTGTGCGCTATACTGCTGCTCGCTCCTTGAGGGGGTTCCTCTGAACCTCAACGAGTCTGCCCACGACGCTGCGCGCGGCTTTACCGACCGCGCTGCCCTCGGATCGGGCGGCTCTCTCCCCGGACACAGAGACGCTTCTATCACGCACAATGAACTTACTAAATTATTTTACTTAGAGGGAAGAGAGAAGCTAAGCCGGCCGCAGGCGGTCACGCTCAGACTCTTGCAAACGAACTCCTTCCCAAATCCGGCGTCCCTTAACAGCATATGTGCCGAGAGTTACCCGAATTGCTCTTGCGTGGCCTGTGGTGAGGTTGCTACTTTGCCTCATCTGCTCTGGGAGTGCGGGTCGCTGGGCCCGAAATTCACCAAGGAAGGGAGGGACGCGCTCTTGCGAAGTCCCGTATTTGAGGACCAAATCGTGGCCGTCCAGCGCGATCGGGCCGGCAGGCTAGACCTGTCAGTGCCGTCGTGTGATTAGCCGGGTGCGCGTTTTATCGCGTTTTGCTGGACCCAATAAAAGTTTACTCACTCACTCACTCACTCACTCACTCACTCACTCACTCACTCACTCACTCACTCACTCACTCACTCGCTCACTCACACTCACTCACTCACTCACTCACTCACTCACTCACTCACTCACTCACTCACTCACTCACTCACTCACTCACTCACTCACTTGGCTAGATCCGTGTTTTCGTCTCGTAAGATATTATCCGGCCATTTCATTTCACGTACACGTGTGTCCTCTTTAGAACACCCATTCCCCCTATATACACCCCCGTTCTTGCACGTGTTTTTGAACATCTAGACAGTAATAAGTGTAATCAGGACGCGTGCTGACACTTCTCGGTAGGACTCGCAGCACCAACAATAGCCCTTCCTCCCCCCTTCCCGCCTTTCTTGCGCGTTAATGCAAGCCCGCAAGTACCATGGCCCAACAAATTTGATGGAAGTGCGTGCGCGCGGATATATATATATATATATATATATATGGGGGGGGGGGGGGGCGAACGAAACTCGGAGCAGTGGACGCGGCAGCTGAATCGCGTGCCCGTTTTCGTCGTGCTTGAACGCACGCGTTGTTGTCAGCGTTGCGTTTTATGTAACTGCCATCATCGCCATCGCCACGCACGGACGTCCGGGGGGCGCAGACTGTCGACTGACATTCCGGACTCATTCCCGCGTTACGTACGGCGCTGCCGACCTCCACGGCAATTCCATTACCTGTACCCGCCCACCCCTCCCCCTCTCCTCTTCGGGAACCGTAGCTCCAAGCGACAATAATATATGAGGAAAATTATTTTTCGGGCTATATTCTTGCATGCGCGTCAATAACGGAAGCTTTTGGGTATAGCATAGCTTCATTTTTTATTGTTGTTAACACTATTGTTTATTTCTTTTTCATCATTGCGGGTCTGTTTGAGTATAGCACGGCTGTGCAGGTATCGAACTGCAAGAAAACGAAAAAAGAAACTATAAAAAGAAAGAAGTGAAGGGGAGGGCAGGAAATAGAAACAAAGTAACTAAACCACAACGTGTCTGCACGTACAACGCGTACACATCGTGAGTGAACCACCGCGTGGCGCCGGGAGCGGAAATGGCCCCGCCCGCGGGCGTGCGTACACGGGCAGGAACCCGTGGGAACTGCGTGGACGTGACCCGAGTCGAATAGAATAGCGCGCTGCACCAATCGCGACGGCGTGATAGGGTCGGCTTTTCTATATATACTACGTGACGTGTTACGTGTATCTATGCTCTACACTGTATACGGACGCGTCGTTATTTTACAGAGGGGAAATATATTCTCACGTATACGGGCATTGTGTATACGGCTCCTTATGTATACGCCTATATATTGTCCCTGGCGATGTCCATCGCCAAAGTGCGCGTTATCTCACCCGGCGATACGTACATACGCACTGTCGCCTCCGAACGAGATACAGGTGTGCCAGCGTTTGGGGCTAATAAGGCCTTCCGTCCATTGTCTTGGGCGTATATGCAACCTCTTGGCATCTGGCGTGCCGAATGCAACGCCCTCTATCGATGACGGTGTACGGGAAACTGAATGGCGCATGTAATACTATTGGGCGTTTTCCCGTGCGTTGCTCCCGGAGCGCACGAATGTAGCGCGCGACTCGCGTGGAATACTGATCGAGTCGCGGGAAGCTGTGGCGCCTTTCGCGCGCTCCCAGGGCTTGTTTCATATAAACATCCTTTGTTTTATTGCCTAATCTTTGGTAGCTATATTTGTAGCTTCTGCGTGCTTTGCCTTCGGAACGAGTCTGCTTCCGTTGATCGCGTTTCTTCTGGTGCTCTTGCTTGCAGCTGCGCTTGTACGCGTCGTGTGGCTTAATATGCACTGCGTTGCGCAGCTAAACGTAGCCGGCCGTAGCATTTTATTCCGCCACCTCAGGAAGGAAGGCTTGACTGAAAGACTGACTTATAGCTAGCGTTATAACAGCGCTGACCATTGGGGTCGTTACCAACCGGATCTCTCTCTCTCTCTCTTCTCCCCCCCCCCTTTTTTTTTTCTTTTATAGCACTGCTATACGTTACACCAGTCTTTTGTTTCCTCTGTCTAGCTATTTGGAAAGTGAAGATGCAACCACGTAGTAGTAGTTGATTAGCACCGCTGACGGCAAAAGCATTCGGAGCACGAAATCCGCGTCGAAGCGGAATTTCGTCGCGCAGCCGATGCTCCTATTCGCGAATCGAGAATTTCAGCGGATAAGTCTTCGTTACGCTATATATACACATTTATAACCTGCGCGCATTCCCGGGTCGACGGAGAATTCGCGACATTCCAGTGATTCGAAAACTTTTGCCGGAATCTTCTGTATATGTGCATAGCGTGCAGCAACCACCACATGTATTGCTGTATATCGTCGACACCGTGTTGTCGTATGCTGTGCTCATACTCCATCTCGTGGGTCGTTTGCAGCCTTTGCAGCACTGCGGAAGCTGCAGTATTCCTTAGCCAATCAGGAAGGCCTTATGCCCCTCGAGATGTGTTCATCCGCGCCGCGTCGTCTGCTCAGTGACTGCTCAGCGGTATACTACGCGCACGCGGAAAGAGCTCAACATGTCACGCATCGTTGTAGCGTTTCATGTACCAAGATTAAAATAATAATAATTGTAATAAAGCTCTCTATAGTCCCGCCAGTAATCACAGTTACGCCCGGAACTATATTGCGCTGCGCAAGGATATTATTACCTATATATACGCCTCGCACCTTCGACATCGCTGCAAACCACTTTTGAGATGGAGATTTTTTTTATGTAGATATTTATAGTGCTGCCGCGCTCAATGAAGAGGTAGAAGAAAGCAGGATGTCTGGAACGAACCACCTCTCCGGTCATCTCCCCATCTCCCTTTCTCGATTACCTTCTTTATTTATTTCCTCGCACTTTCGCCGACATTCCAGTGCCATTTCGAGACATCTCGTCCACTTGATATATATATATATATATATATATATATATGCATGTTCACCGGGAACGCGTCGCGTATCTGCAGCGGAAAAGTCGAGAGCAATTAAGCGGCGCGCGGAAGGCCTGTGTACACGGGAGACTTTTCGTCCCGTCACTTCCTCTGGCGTGTGTACACGCGCGCAAGGGAGAAACGCGCGACGAGCGCACACATTTGCGAAGCCGGGAATAGTTACGATTCCGCCATGGGCGAGCATTATTTATAAACCCGGCCGTCTTCCCCGTGTGGCCGCGAGCCTTTTTTTGAAGGTGACGGCAGGCTGCGGAACTTAATCTCTCCCTTGGTCGTTATATACAGTGTCTCTCTTCTTTCGTTTGTTTCTTCTTCCCTCGCCGCACTGTTAAGGTCTTGCATCGTTATGAAGCACGCAGTACTTCTTTATGTACGCTAGTAGGCAGCAGCCTACTAGCGTACCTCACCTACTTTCTCCTACTTTCTCACCTACTAGCGTAGGTGAGAAAGATAGACAAAGATCGGGCTCTGAGAAGGCCAACACGATGTATTTATAAGTAACTATATACGTACTTGGAGCGTCTGTTACTCGCTCCTTGCCGATTTCCTGTTGCTCCAGTTATTTCTTCAGCCGGCACGAAGTCTGTGGACATTATGTTATGAGGTCTATATAGAATTTGTCTATGCGCTAGCTGTTTACAAAAGACT
This sequence comes from Dermacentor andersoni, assembly GCF_023375885.2. Lineage (NCBI taxonomy): Eukaryota > Metazoa > Arthropoda > Arachnida > Ixodida > Ixodidae > Dermacentor > Dermacentor andersoni. Next base: position 109,282,192 of record NC_092816.1, on the reverse strand, counting down.
TATTCGGGGGCGTGTGGACCGCATTATGATCAAACGATGTACAGGCGAAGTTTGTCTCACGTGCACAGCCCGTACAGTTTACATGTCCAAAAGCACGTCGAAAGGAGGCCACTCAGTCTATTTGTAGTCTATACGCAGACAATCAATATATATACAGACACACTAAGTTACTTCTCTTAATTTGAACTCTGATATTCGCTATACCTTAATTTGTTCTCCAACCCTGCCTGCCTATTTAACGGCCGACTTTTCGTATACCAAGAATTCTTGCAAACTCGCTCAGCCTTTCGTTGTTCTAATCCTTCACGCTTGGGGGTTCTTGAACGCGAGCTCCCGAAGCTCCGCATTGCGTGCGCCCTCTTTTAGGATAAATCGCGCGGGGCAGCTGGCTTTTGAAATGCGTAGTAAACAATGTGGCTGCCTATTTGTTACCGTCCTTCCCACCTGGCAATGAGAGCGCGTGGAAATGAGCACGGCGCGCACTCCGAACTTCCGATACTTCTCTAAAACCTCGAGACGCTGTAGGGCCATGCTCGTGCATCTTCCCGTACGCACTTCGCACGCGTTGTTCAAAGCCTCCTGCGGAGCTATATCTATATACTACTGTGTATTACATCTGGTCCCACGGTTCCGTTCACGATGTGCCTCGGCCCGCACGCACGATGGCGGCCACGCTGCTTCTGCGGCGGCGACGCCTCTCACGCACTCGTGTCCGTCGGACGGAGGAAAGTGCGAAGCGGCGTGCGCGCACTTAACGAAGCAGCGGCCGGCTCCCGTGCACGTATATGTATATATAGCGAGAGTGTGTGCGCGAGGAAGGAATAAAGTTTCAGCGGCTTATGTATCTTCCCCTTGGCGCTCTTGAAGCACGCGTGTAGCGCACGTTTGCGGAGTATATAACCGGGGAACGGTAGCCGGGCAAGGACATTCCATGCATGGCATCGCGCTCCTGTACGGGACTGCCTGCGCTGCGAACCTGTGGGAAAGGACGGCTCTCGACGAGGCAGTATAGCGACACTCGGCGCGTTGTTATATACTATATGCACCGTGCGTGTAGAATGTTTAACCAGCTTGTGCATAATTTGAAAAAAAAAAAAAACGTATAATTTCAAAAACTTACCTTTCCAGGGGAAACTTTGCTACATTGAAGCGTGCAGTCCTGTCGGAACAAGCCGACACGAGTCAACTGGCAGTGCACTTTCGAGTCGCCTTAGAGAGAGTTTCGAGTCACTAAACGAGACAGAACTGCGCTTACATATGTACAGTCGACTCTCGTTAGTTAGATCTCGGTTGATTCGACTTCTTGCTTAATTCGAACGTAGTGAGAAGCCTCAGCGAGATACATTGCTGTGGAAGGAACGCTTGTTTAGTTAGAACACGAAACCATGCCGCTTCCGTTAATTCGACACCCATCGGCGTCCCCTCATGCGCGAAATTGAACAGATGGTGCCACTGCTTCACTAGGCCTGAAGCTGTTTTACTTTGCCTTTATGTACAGAACTTTACTTTTTCCATTCAGCTGTACGCTGAGGCAGCGTTTAAACATGTCGGTGCTTCTTGGCGCGTGCCGGTTGTGTCGCGCTTCAAGAACAAGAAGCAGAAAGACATAAATGACACTCTTCTACCACAAAAATGTTTGAATTTGTTCATTTTACCATAGTTAACTCGATTTTCGCATAATACGACCAAAGTCTTACGGTCACGCAAAGGTCGAATTAACGAGAGGCGATTGCATCGGAAAGTCTGGATTTGGTTTTTGATCGCAACTTCTTTGTCACGGTGACATCTGACCGCACGGTATTTTTGCTGTGACCTGTAGGCTTATGCGAACGCTTGCGGGACTTGCGGGCGCCGCAGGTAGCTTAAGCTGGATACAATCGACGGATCGGTGATTCAGTCGGCAGACAACAAGCGCGATGTTTCTGAGCTGCAACGATTCGAAGCGCCCGGTTGCGGAGCCCATTGTGTGCGGCGTGATTCGGTACGTCGTGTTCGTTGGCGGAGTGAATCAGCGATCCTTATCGTCGTGCGAATCCAGCTTTTCTTCTTGGCTCTTTTTTTTTTTTAGGCGGAAGGACATCGAAAGGGAGGCAACTAAGCCTGTCTGTATTCTCTAGACAATATAGACTGCCTGAATTATTTGTCTTAATTTCAACTATAATATCCGCTGTAGCTTCATTTGCTCTCGAACCCTGCCTGCCTATATAACGCCCAACTTTTCGTACCAAGAATACTTGCAAACTCGTTCAGCCTCTTTTTGTTCTAACGTTCTCCGTGGCTTCTCTAGATATCCTGACCATAACACACAGCTGACGTTCTGAATTCGCAACTGCTCCGCGGTCGGGAGCCAGTGGCGACCTGGAGCGTCATATCGCGAGCAGTATAAAGGCTCTTTTTCTTACCCTATCACGGATATCTTCGCTTCTTGAGCGAATTATCTCCCTGCAACGGCGAGGCGCGTTTCCGACACACGCGCGGAACCGACCGCCGTTCCCTGCGTCTCCGCAAATGTGGGGCGGTTGTGAGCGTGCGCGTGCGCGCACGTGCTGGGGACAAGGGCAGTACAGTAGGGCCGCCTCGTCTCTGGCAGAGCGTATCTCCATCCCGCGCAGATTGAGTGAAAAAAAAGAAAAGCGGGCCGAACAGCGTCTGCGCGGAACAGCGAAAATAAAACGTCGCGCAATTACACCCTCCTCCTCCTCTCTCAACCTCCTTTCCCTTCCTCGACGCTGCGCGCAGCCGGAACTAAACACCTGGACGACGCGAAGATACCCGAGAAGAAAGGGCGCTGTGGAGAGTTTTAAATCGGCGGCGATACGTTTAAAATCGATCAAGCGCGGCAACGCAGCCGCTACCGACTCTCGTCCCGCGGGGCGAGGTTTATCCGCGTGGAAGCGGAACCAATTACGCGCCGTTGTTCCGCGTGTTCGTTCGTCTTTTAAGTGTGTCCGTCCGTTTGTCCTAAAAAACCGCACAGCGGGCGAGAGGTTTTATTTCTACCGCGCCGTTTGGCCCGCGAGAAGACAAACCGCCGAGGAGCGTTTACGTCGTGGCTGCAGCGAGGAGGGAGGTGAGGGGGTGGCTACTTGCTGGGAGGATCGGAAACCGAACGAAACACTGCATCGGCGCACGAGTCACGCGGGGCGAACACAATATCCGATATAGTATTATATATATGCGCAGTACTCTCCACAGCGGTGCAAGCGGTACGCGTGAGACGCGTAGCGATTTGATCGTTTTTCTCGGCCGTGCGCGATTCGGGACAGAAAAAAAAAAGAAGTTTGTGCGTATCGTGGTGACCGGCAGGGGGGAGGGAGGGGGGACGGAGCGGAATAAAACGACGACGCGCTCGGTGGGCGCGGGCTGCTGGCGTTTGCGGAAATGTGGGTCGCCGCTCGCCGCTGCCCAGCTGCATGCCCGAGCTCCGGTGGTCAGATGAGGAGGAGGAGAAGGAAGAGGAGGGGGTCGGGATCTATTCTCCCTTTCTTCTCTCTTTGTCCTCCGCCTTCGTCTCCCGCCGTGTCATCGTTGTCCCCCCGCCGCGGTAGTGATGGTGGTCGTCGTAATAGTCGATTCAATTCACTTCGCGATCGGAATTTCGCTTTTGTTTTCGCTCTCATACGCGGCCTCGTTTCAATCTCTCGGTCGGTTCTCCTTTTCCGGTTGAGTAAATTCCCCTGGCCACCGACGACCGCCGTCCCCGTGTTGCACTCCCTGTTGTTCGGAGCCGACCTCGTTTGGCTGGTTGGTTGTGTCACCGATTTCCCGCCCCACAGTCCTGAACGGCGGGTACAAGGAAGCGCGGACGTGTGCGATTGCGCGTGGGAGAATTGGGCAGATTTCATGTGGGAGTCCGTTGGGATTGCTTGTTTTGACAGCGAGGCACTTGCATGACCGCACGACAGGTAGCGAGAAAGAGAGAAGATGGAAAAGAAATCTGAGGACACGCCGGAGCAGTCCAAGCGACCTCACGTGTTTGCTGTGTAGTTCGTAACGCAAATGGGTGCAGTATAGCAATCGTCGTTGTTAGCTTATGCTGCTCTGTGTAGCAGACTGTATACGCATCTCGTACTGATTAAGTATTTATGAGGATAGATGAGGCAAAAATTTGGAGGGCGCTTAAGCTTCGCCTTTAATAGTGGCACGCGATAGCTTTCAAAGATCCCTGACTACTTCTCACGCTTCCCGGAAACTGCAGCTTATGTAACCGCAACGTTTACCGGGAAACGCCGGTGGCGAACGCTATGCACGAAGGCGAGCGTTCTGGTAGAAACGTGCCCTCTTGCGTGTGCTGCGATGGATGGATGGATGGATGGATGCTATGAGCGTCCCCTTTGGAACGGAGTGACGGGTTGCGCTACGAAGCTCTTGTTATTATATTGCCTAATGTCCTACCTGTCATAAAGAAAAAAAAGGAAAGAAAAAAAAAACCCACGATGAATTCTTGTAACCAAACTTTCTGAACCCCTCTTTGTGAACTTTGTTTTTGCACGCCTTCGTTGTTTGTCGTTTCCCTACTTCCACCAATCTTCCTATCGCCGCTAATCTCTACTGCGGACAAGTCTACTTTCCCCCTGCTCTCGCTGAACCCAAAAGCTCCAAGGAGGCCAGAGATGCGGCGGACACGAGCGCCATCTGGAGGTGTTGCAAAAAACCGGGTGCGCGCATATCTCGGACGCTGTGGCCGGTCTATGAATGGTAGAAGCGCTGGAAAAGGGTTTCCGTTTCCGCGTAATATAATTATGTTTTCTCATAGATTCAAATTACAACCGACGCTACCATGTCTATAGGTTGCGTGTAAGTCATATTTTACGATTTTTCTGACGTATCTTACTTTGAGAAATTTAATTAGTTCAGTAACTTCTTTGCACTACACGGAGGGCCTCTGTGGTTCGGTATGCGTGGTCCAATATTCCTTTTGCCGAAACGACGTCCCGTGCTGGATGCCGACGCCGGCTTTTCTGAGACACGGCGCCCTTAACGATATTGCGTTAACATCGAGCAGCGTAACAGTCTCGGCCCCTCCTTATAGACTTTTTATCTGGGAAACCAACGAAGAAAGGAGCGATAAAAATAGTGAAAGAGGCAGGAAACAGCAGACGCGATGCTAATGAGACTAACGCGTCGCTAACGAGCCAGAAAGCAAGGAGTAATACGTGTATAATATACATGCCACGCTTGACTGTGCGCAACGAGTGTCCGCGTCGCAGTAGCGATCCATTGTGATGCCTCCCGTGCTGGTCAGTGACGTATACCAGCAAGAATGCGTACATATATGCGTGTGTACTCTCCAAGGAGTTTCTTTGCCGATGAAATCGCGAGCGTCGACGTACGGTCCGTCGAGAGAACAGGGCGCGAAGGGCGTCCGCAGATCTTTATCCGTATAGCATCCGCACTGTCGAGGTGGCCTTCCTCGTGTACGGCACAGCGGTTACGCGTACGGCACAGCGGTTACGAAAGTTCTCGTCACCACCACCACCCGCTACCACAGGTGCACACAAAGGTTGTCGCTGCGAACGCCTCCTTGCAGCCATACGCGTCCTCTCGGAGGAAAGCCCGGATTGTCCTTGCAAGCACATCCTGCTTCGGGGTGCACGTATACACGTGCCGACGTCCTTTCCATGCGTGGGACTGGCGTCCCTGTGTCACTCTTTGTTTTTGTCGATTCCCATTCTTTTTTTTTTCCCCTTCCTCTTTTGTGACATCGAGACGACAACGGCCGCGACTGACCCGCCAGCAACCGGGGCCGTGTAACGACACTGAATTGTGACCTCTCGCGTCGATTGCGATCGCGCGCATCGCCCGTCCACCCCCGTTATCCCCCGTGGTTTTTTGTCCTCGTGGTCGAGCAGGCAGGCAAGCTAGCAAGCAGCCTCCTTTTCGGCAGGTTGCGTTCCTTTGTTTCTCGCCCCCCTTTCGATGTAGGCACGTACGTGCGCTCACCGCGGCATGCAATACGGGGTCGGCACTGTTGTATACCACTACTACCACTGCTGCTGTTGCTGCTGGTGATATTATATACTATACCGTCCGGAATGGATGGTGGGGGGGGGGGGGGGGGGATGCTCTCACTGTCTCAACCGACCTCGATCGTAAGGCAGGCAGGAAGGAACGAACACGGCACCCCAGTATGGTTTCGAGGGGGGGGGGGGGGGGTTAGTGATGCGTGCGTACGGTTATGCGTCTTCTGATACAAGACGTGCAGCGCCGGCTTGCGCAGACTGTACCTTCTGCCTATGTACGAAACTTTCCCATCGCTCGATCCGCAGGTCGAGGAGGCGGGTCGCCGGCGTTTCACGTCTGCTCCGAAGAAGCAACGGAACTAGAGTGCGGGCACGCCGCCATTTCCGTCATGTGTTCCGCACGAGAGCGGCATCGATGCGAGCGGCGGCAGGCTTCCTACACGCTGTAGTTACACTTTCTCGCCTCGAGTGCGCGCGTGTTTGCCGCCTGATACGCCGCGGGATCGACGCGATTCGAAGCTGCACGTATAGGTTGGCCGCGTTCGAAAAAAGCGCGGGAGGTCAAGAGGTCCCGAGCGGCTATGGTCGTCTTTTTCTCGAAGCGGCGTTCCTTGCCGCTGTTACAGCGTTCACCACGGAAGCGTGGCGTTTCTGACACGTATAGTATACGTGTTCGCGAAGGCGTGCATTTTTTCGCCGTTCGCAGCGCGTGCGCTTTCTTCTGTCTCTTTCCGATCGCCGAACCCACACACGTCACCCGCTCTCGAACGTCGGCGTTCAAGCGATGCGCTTGCGAGTCCGATAGCTGTTATTTTCCTCCCTCTTCCTTCCTTTGTTCTTTCCTTTTCTCCAGCTTTTCGTTGGTAGCCTGTCGCGCATGATCCGGACGCCGGAACTACGAGTGCGGTTTAGTGTGTAGCTTGGTAGGCAGGTGCGGGTGTAGCTTGACGGGTGTAGCACGAAATCGGGTTGACAGGCACCGTGCGTTGGTCGCGTTTGAGTGGGAACGAAGCAGAGGTAGCAGACGAGAGCGCTGCTGATACACCAAACATTTCCGTGGCTGTAACGCTGCGATTAGTGAGAAAAAAGTAACGTTTATTTGCTTATACTTCGTTTTGGACAACAATCTCATGGATGCCAGAGAGAGAAAGAGGGAGTAATATATTATTAAGACTCAGAAAGCGGTCCGTTGAGTGAGGAGCCTATAAGGATAAACGAGAAATTGATATACAATATTCTGGAACAGTTGTCCACGCAACCAAATCGCATTATACAAAGGGTATTGAACACGGTAATAGGAAGGGCTGGTGGTGCAGTGCTTATTTTTTTAGTAACACCTGCTTTCCTTTCTTTCATTTTTCTTTTCTTTTTTTTGCAGTTACGTTGTATTTTCCTTCGAAATTCTTAAAAGATGTAAACTAACGCGAGATGGAATCCATCGAGAGGGCTAAGTTAACGCCGGTGAGATTAAACAGAGATTTATTTATTTATTTATTTATTTATTTATTTATTTATTTATTTATTTATTTATTTATTTATTTATTTATTTATTTACTTATTTATTTATTTATTTATTTATTTATTTAAATTATACTGTAAGCTCAAAACAAGGCCCAAGCAGGAGGACGAAACTACACGAATATAGAAGAAAAACAGCAGTGCAGCGAATTTACCAACATCAACAAATAACAGGATCAAATGACCATCAAATAAAGCGCATATGTAACCAAAAGAATGCGAGGTAATGGAGTTGTGCTTATTCGCTCTTTCAACTACATCGGCAATAAAGAATTGGCTGATGGCGCTTGACAACTTGTTCGAGCGGCCGGTATACAGTGAAGAGTAGGGGCCCATTGTGATATAAATCTGTGGAACTGGGCAAACATTCTACCAATGAACAGAAGGTTGCGATACATGAATGTGTAATCGTCTCATGCCCCCAGTTTCATTGCCTTGCATTCGAAGCTTGTTTATTCGCTGTCTGGTATTAAGCGACATTACCCGTGCGGCTGTCGTTCAGCGGCAGACGAAGCGTCCTGAGCTCGGCGCGAGATGATATACCTCGCACGAAACAATGCCACGCTGAGTTGATAAGAAAAGGGCGTCATCGTCAATATCTCTCTATCTTATCGTTATTATTTCCGACACGACACAATACTGTCTAGTTTTCTTTTTCTTTCTTTTTCTGCGATATTACATGCCTACCGACCAACCCTGCGTGTCAATTCAGCATAATTGTTCTCCTGTATACTGCACCGCACAGCAACAGACCTCTATATAGGTTAGCATTTTTGAGAGATTGCGGGTTTTACCGACCCATTCAATGTGTGGAATAAGCGTACATGTTCACTGTAGTATTCTTCCGCATATACCGTGCACCGCGTGTACAGTGTACACGTGCTGTCGTCACCTGCTGTTCGATGTGTTCTACACCTGCAAACGCAGCCCGTTTAAATGTGCTCGCTGCATGTACAGCACGCGAGTCACCACCCTTCTCTTCTTTTCTTTCCTTCTTTTTTTCTTCATCAAGTCGAGCGTGTATGCTCGCGCTCACTAACTTGCGCATCCACTCGTTCAAAGTACCTCCGTGCTTACAAGCTCAGCAGCATGTTTGCATTTGACGTGTGTTTGAAAAAACAAGCTCGACATTCGCAGGGGCCACGCTTGTCCGCTCCGGCCTGCGCGTTTGTAGCAGACGATTCAAAATGTATACGCTTATAATGCGCTTGCTATTAGGCAGCTGTAGCGTGATTGTCTTGCAGACGATCTGCTGAGGGTGCGCAGTTCTTGCGGAGTGCCTCGCGCTGTAGCTTAGACCAGCGCACTGTCTTTTCTATACGTGAAATATCGTAAGCCAGGTGGTACATACGTAGAGGGAAGTATCATTCCGTCCAACACCAGTTAAACCCATATGTGCACTGTCCAGAACAACGTACGTGCACGGGCTATTTCCTCGCCAATGGGACGCGCCGTTTCAACTTTAAAATAGACCGTCCAGCTAAACGAGCCGCCTCTCGAGATCAACTGCAAGCTCGCTTAAGCGCACCGGTTCTCTATACTTCTCTGAATCATGCACTCGCTCGTGCCTGTCCCGACTTCGCGTGTATACTTCTGTCGAGCTGTACGCGACTCCCGTTGCGGATGTAGGGGGGCCTATTCAAGCACTATATGCATATGTGTTTGTATAAACGACCCCCTGGGTGCCCGCCAAGTTATACTATTATTACTTGGCCAGCTCTCTTCGCTTTCATTCTTATACCTGGTCGCCTATGCGGCTGCCTGTTTTGAAAAAGAACATCCGTTCTTAAGGCTATCTGTTTCGCCTGACACGCGGCCTAATCCCCCCTCCCTCCTACTCCCCCCTCCCATCATCCGCTTCCGATTCCCCTTGCCTCTCCTCCACTCCGAGTCCGTTGGATGTTTCGAAAAAGCGGGGGGGGGGGGGGGGGGTATCGTAACCATCCGGTAATTATGCCGCAACGGGACTCCTGGTCCAACGACGACGCCACGCACGTGGTCGCTACGCGGACCTCAAGTTTACCGAGCGTGTCAGGAGGGGGCAGCTCCCAAGGCCGCGGCGGCGATTGGGCAAGATGGTGCCGTAGTGACAATCGCGAAAGCGCAGGAAAACTAAACAAACACAAAGAAGTGTGCATGTCCGCCGTTTATTCGGCACTGTGCGCGCACATATAGTTGCGCCTTTAGGCTCGTTGCGCACTTTAGCGTCGCGTGGTCAAGATTGAGGGGCGCATGCATTGTCCAACGCCGCGCTTGGCCGAACAGCGGAAGGCGTCTCGGTCAAGTGGGCAGGTCAGGAGGCGCCCAAACGTCCGCGGAGCCGGATGGCCGATTGTGGGCGAGCCGTAATTCCCGGTGGTGCGAGCGCGCTTGCCACTGTTTTCGCCGTTTCTATACTGTACTCGTTTCTTTGTTGTTTTTCTTTTTCTTTTTCCTCCCTCTCCCGATCTTTTATACGAAGTCCCACGAATGAGTACTGCGACGAAGTGTGGCTGTTAGTAGCTGTCTGCGGAATGCGTACCTGGAACATCGGGTTGGTTGCTGTAACCAACGGAAAGAAAGAAGATAGCACTATGCTGGGAATCGTTGACCTTGAACGCGCGGCAAGCCTGTCTCTTGCAGCTGTCCTCCTACATACGTGTGTGCGCGGCTTTGAAGGTTTAACTTTGTATCGTTTACTCGTTACTATACTGCCTCACATTGTGTGGTGCACGCCAGCGGACGTTCGCTGCAGTCTTAAGACAAAGTAATTCACTCGCGGCGCCGTTTGGTGTCGTCCGAGAACGTGCGCACACATTATGGTATCCGAGCGGGAAAGTCCTTGAAGCCCCATTGTCTTACTTGACAGCGGCCCGTCTGCGATAACTGTCGGACATCATAACCCCCGCAGCCACGGAGTCGTGTATATGCAGCCGAGGAACTCGTACGCTCCGCGAGCTTGAGCCGAGACATATATGTCCCTTCCTGCTGAAAGGCTTCCACTCGCGTACGCCTGGCTTGAAGTCAAGTTCTCCTCCTGTGACATGGCACTGACCAGTCCCGTTATTCACTTGCGATCAGGAAGCGCGCGCGCGTACATTGTCTCGCGCGAGCGCTCACATTAGTGCGACGACCATGAAGAAGCAAGGTATGACTAAGATACATTTGTGGAGGACAGAACCAGACGGCGTCTTCCATGCCCCAGGGCCTGTTTTCAGCTGCCACAGAAGGTCCGAAAAGGTCGTCACTGAAAGGATTCCGTTGTGTTTCTCGCAGCTCGCAAGTGCGGTTGACGTGCAACGATGGTGTGCGAGCTGCTGGCTGACTTAACGTGAAGTGCACAGTTGACACGGGTGATGACGAGGCAGTTGCTGACTGCAGTGAAACTCGCCCTTCTTCTCTTTCCGAAATCTGGCGCTGCCCGGTCGCAGACACGAGTGAGCGGAGGCAATGCGGAAGGGGATCTGTTGTTCGTGTTTCATTGAGCCTTTTTCTCGAAGCACTGCGGAAGCAGCGGCGAAGACGGCGCGCTTCTTCGAAGACGGCTTCACTCGTCGAGGCCAATTAAGTCCGTGCGCAGTCTCTGTTGCGGCCACGTAAGTGACTCCCGAGTTGATGTCCTTTGCTGGCAATTTGGCGCCAGGCAACGAATTGTACGCGCACTCAGGCGCGCTGGAATGTGTGTTCGGCTGCACGCATTCAGCGGGCGGGCGGAGGAAACTGTCCGGCGTAACCCAGAACCCTGTTGACGACCGAAGAAGAGAAACATATATCGCGGAACTTTTCCGGCGACAATCACGAGGCCGTCGTCTCGTGGCGGGCGTGTACTTTTTTTTTTTTTCCCCGACGATTCCCGGACGGCGTGCGCCCCCTTTCTCCCGACTCCGCCGAGGCGTCCGCAGCCAATGCTCGACCGCAGTGGTCTCGCGAAGGGCGCGAGGAACGCCGCGCGGTTGTCGGACAAGTAGCACGTGTGGACGGAGGTTCGCTATAGTGTTGGGTGTCAGCCTTTCTTTTTTTGTCGCAGCAGCCTCTCCTCTGCGTGTGCAGTTTTCGAGACGCGCGGGGCACGTACCGTTCTGACGGGCAGTGTATGTATACGCATACTCTCTCTCCACATCTTCCATGGCTACGTAACCTTCTCGTGCTCCGTCGGTCTCATTAACCGGCGCGAAGGCCGCCGCTCAGAGGGGGGAGGCGTGGCTCCCGGCCGCGGCCAAGCGGGTGGCTAGCCGGACAAGGTGGCGCGAAGGCGAAAACAATGGGTGACTACCCGCCCCCCTCCCCCTCAACCTTTACAGTGAGATCGTCTCCTCGTGCTCGCTCCCTGCAGCGCGTAGTGCATACACCAGCGCGTCACGCTCGATGCCAGGAGGAGTGTCGGCGGGGTGCGATGCTCTCACGCTCCACTTCGGGGACGGCTATACGAGACTCGCCCCCTCATCCAGCGTCCTCCTCTCGTGCGCACCCAGCGTGCCGCTTGACGGACAGCGCGCTCTCGCTGGAGATGATGTGCGCGGCCGCGCACGAAACATCGAGACGACGCGCTGACACTGTGTAGCGGTGGCTCGGCGAGCACGCGTCCTCACCAGCGAGGGCGCCCCGAAAGCGAGTGTCGTATAATGCAGCGACCGGTGGCACCATTTCGAGTGAGCGCGCTCGTTCGAGTAGGCCCGCATGTATACATGCGCGGCGTTCGAGAGACGTTCCTCGTCACTCGCAGTGGCAGCAACGTTTTGGTCGGGAGTCTGCATAGGGGTGGATGAGAAGCGGTGTTCGCTTTCCTCTGATGCCCGTACCCTCGACAGAGCGAGAAGAATCGGGTGGAAAAGCGGGGTTCGATTCTTGGCAACGGTCATATATACAGTGTGTCCATAAAGTCACGGTGCTCTTTTGACCGGTCACAGGAAAGCAACGAAACAAGATATAACTGTGAAATCTTCACCAAATAAAAGGAAAGCTCTCCACGTTTTCCGTGGTATGATGTGCAAGGGTGTGCGCCACACACGTGATGATGCAGCACCACGAACTGCGCAGCAGCGGATCGACCAACGCCCATGCCAGTCGAGATGTGGAGGGTATACAGAGGAAAAGTTCAGCGTGTTCTGTGGCTTGGTAAATTCGAATCCGTAACCAAAGTGCAACGTGAATATCGTCGCGTGTACAAAGGAGCGCCACCATTCAATCAATTAAAACAGAGAATCACAGACGTTATTCGACGTCCTTAACCTTGTGTGGGAAGAACTTGAATATCTTTTAGACGTGTGTAGGGCAAGGAATGGAGGCCACATGGAACATGAACAGGCACGAAACTTGGGAAGTTTTGCTTTTATTTGGTGAAAATTTCACATTTCTATCATGTTTCGTTCATTACCTGTGGCCGGTCGAAAGTGCATCGTGACTTTACGGGTACACTGTATATGAAGCCAACTGAAGGCGTTTGCTTCATATGCATTGAGGCGCGGAAGCCTCAAGGTGAAACACACAGCCGACCGGTGATCGTTCAGAGAAACTTTGGAAAGCGAAGAATTCCCTTCTATAGCTATGAAATAATCAAGATCTCTTAACTAGGCAGAAATAATTGTTTGTTTTTTTAGATGCAGTACAGTCTGCACTCACATTTGGACCTCGTTCGACCGAGTGAGTCGATCTAAATGTTAGTTACGGCTCTACATCTATAATGTTTTCCCTTCTACGCGCTATCCCTTCCTTTGAACGACTCCCTGTTTGGTATATACACATATATATGGGAGTTTGCACTTTGCTTCCATCTCGGAGAATTGACCGACTCATATCACTGGAGCAAGTGGACGAAAAGGAAGAGACGAGATGTGGTCTATAGAAAGTGTCCTGGCGAACGTGACACTGATTGGGTCGTGCAGTGCCGGTGCTTACGTGCGTGCACTGTGCGAGCATGACGTCACAGCTGCCGAGCGAGCGTGGGAGCTTACTGCCCGAGCGTCCACGATGCCCGTCTTTCAATCTCGAACAACGACGGGCAACGCGAACGACGCGCATTCACGATTCCGCCGCCGGGGGCGGCGATTCGGCGACACAGTTCGTGACGCGAGCTTTTCGCTCCTGGCGACGGCGCCGACGGCAACAGCGTCAGCGCCGCTTTCGGCGATAAGCGCGGTCGTCCTTTCTCCCCGGTCGCCGCTGAATCGATTGATCCTTACTCTTTCTTTTTTACCTGTTCCGTTCTATAGCAATCGCGTTATAGGATCGATGTCCTTGGCACCGAATGCCAGGGCACGCGCGCGTCTTTGAGACTTCGGAAACCTGTCCGCGTGATACCGCCCTCCCCCCCCCCCCCCCCCCCCCCCCCTGCTTGCTTCGACGACGCGTCCGATCGCGGTGTCTGGGCGCAGCCGCGATTTCTCGATGAAAGAGGCACGTCGATCGTCGTTCCCTGAGGCTTTATAGCGAAGAAGAAGAAGATGGTCCTTTCAACCGGACGAGCGTCCGGTTTGCTACCTTACACTGGCGGTGAGGGAAAGGGGAATAGAAGGAAGAAAAGAGGAAGGAAGTGATGACTATGCGCGCAGTGAAGCGCCGTGACACAAAAGTGGAGTTCCATGGCTGGTGATCTGCGTTGATCACAGCGAAGAAGGTATACGTATACCTGCGAGCCAGCGAGATTGGCTCGAATGATATGTGCGCGCGTGTGTGTGTGGTATGAGGCTGGTGCGCAGACACCTTGGTGTGAGGTCGTGATGGTGGGAGTTACGTGGCTGCAGCCATGGATATATGTATGTATACGGAGGACACCGCGAACGGCAGCAAAAGGGAGCGGACACAAATGTGACCCGGTGGTGACGTAAGAACGGCGACGATATGTACGGAAATCTACGTCGGCGCCGTTATATTAGTCGACTGTCACTGTCGAGTTCATCGATATATAGGGTACCCCGCAGTTTTGGGGAGAGAGAGCACCGGGCCGGTTAGTATTAAAGCTCATAACTGGCTACGCGCTGCATGAAAGCGTGCAGTGTAATCTCTCGTTGGTTGATACCTGATGTTATGTGTAATATTGACAACGCCTTTCTCATATAGCAGAAAAAAATAACACTTATGTTACAGCTTTGAGTATTAAGAATGCACGCCATTGTGCATAAAGGCTGCGTGTATTGTCGACCCATTGTTTCTGTAAGAGCGTGCGGTTAACAAAAATCACCACCACCGTTATTTCTTTTGCTTTATTTCTTTCTGTGACTTTATATATTACTGCTTCTAAAGGAGCTTTTACGCGCAAACCAGAGCAAGTGCCCGGATGCGATCATGCTGAGAGACTATAGCGGGCATAAATGAATATATACACTGCGCAAATTTCAAATTGAACACACTTAATCAGCGTTAAAACAGCGATAACTGTGAATATGCACTCCCGATCCACCATTCGCTTCCATTTACAGTGTAGTTGTATTGCTCGAGGATCCCCCGTGAATTGAAACATATTGTTTATTTATTTCTGTGTAGGAAAAGAAAAGAGCATGGTGAAGTTCAAGGTCCCGGAACTGTTCAGTGGGTTCTGAGGAACGTCGTAGTGCAGTGCTGATGATTAATTTTAAACTATACCTGGTGCTCTTTAACGTGCACCCGCAGCATGAAACGCGAGCGTTTCTTACATTCCGCAGCCAACGGAACGTGACTGCCGCGGCTGGGATCAAAACCGCGCCCTCGCGGCGGGTGTGGGGGAAAGAAAGGGAGGGGGGTATATTATCTTTAATGTTTAAACTGAAATTTGGTGTTTCCATTCATACCGATGCGGTATATGTACTTGCGATACGCCGACGTATCGGACAATTACACTGTTGGTCGTTCCGTGTAAGCTGCCTTTTCAATATCGCTTCCTGTACGGAGCCCCGGAAAAAGAAATATACTTGACCACATACGAACTGCAGCGCAAAAGACGCAGCTGCACAAGAGAAGAAAGGGACACTGACGATCGCTATCGAGTAGCGATCGTGTGGGGTACACCTTCTCTTGTGTGGCATCTTTCGCGCTACAATTCAATACAGCCAATCTATACCGACCAAGCGAATTTTATGTTTTGACGGAATACTTCTCCATAAGAATAATAATAAATAAAAAGAGAAAAAGAAATGAAGCGAAAGAGGAGGAAGAAACAGCCAACTTTCTTTTCTGCCGTGGCGCGCGCTTACAACCGCAGAGCGGGAAGCGTATCGGTATGTGGAGGGTATATGTCCAGCCTCTACGCGCACGGTAGCCGGCGCGGGGTGTATCAACCAGCGGCAGCAACAGCAGTGCCCGTCGGTGGGGGCGCGATTTTGAAACGGCCGTCCTTGGAATGCGAACGACGGGCACTGCGCGCGCCCAGGAGGGCCCCACTGTGCGAGACGTCGTGCGTACAACAGCAGGAACAGCGAGAGAGGCGCGCTTCTGAAGAAGGAGGAATGGGCGCCGTGCTTCGAGGCGCCATTGACAGTGAACCCGCTGCTGCCCGAGGGTCGCATTTCCTCGGCCGTCTACGGCGGGGCCGATGGCGCGCAGCCGGCATAGTGCGCGCGCGGAAGTGGAGGGAGCCGCGAAAGAAAAGCTCTCGACAGATTTTTTTTTTCGTATTTTTTTTATTGTTCTTGCTTTATTATTCTTTTTGTTTTCTTTAGCGGCTCGACCGCGAAAGGAAAAAGAGAAAAAGAAAGACGACAGAAAAGAAATAGGAAGGCAGCCCGCGCGCAACTCGGCGAAGAAGATGCTCGAATTGTTGAGAACCGAGCGTTTGAGATGTTTTGACCGTAAACGAAAGGTGTGGGATATATCCTTGGAGGAAGAACAGTTTTTTGAAAGTGGTCGCGGCGGCTGCGAATTGTTCGTGGTTTCTGTATGTGTGAACCACCGTGGCTTCTTTGTGGGTTCAGTTTTTGAAGCTTTATACCCGATTTCTGTATAAGTCGGCATTTCTTCTTCCCTGTTCCTGTTTATCTCGCGTGTGATATATACGCGTTTTAGAAACATTTCTTTCCCTTATTTCTTTCGCGGAGCATTTAGTGCCTCGTCCTCTCGATCTGTCTTTCTTTCTTTCTTTTCTTTTTTTTTTTGACGCCTTAGCTAGGCATCTTATAGCGTTATTTTTGACTGAGTGACCTCTGCTATGTGACTGCGGCTCTTCCTATTCCCCCTCCTCACCGGTTCGCTCTTCTTTTTCTTTCTGCCGCATTTAAGTGAGGTCGTAAAAATAAATGCGCGAGAAGGGCGGATACAAAGCGAGGGACGAATTTGTGAAGTTGCGCCTGCGCATGGCTTTCCCGTCAAAGCGTTTTTTTTTTTTCTTTTTAGACTTCAAGGTTGCCATGCTTTCGCATTGTTTCGGTGAGTTCGTGCGATCGTTTAGGAGCACGCAGAAATAATTGTACGGAAAGAGCGGTTGAAAAGAAAGAAAGAAAGAAAGAAAGAAAGAAAGAAAGAAAGAAGGAAAGAAACCATCAGCTGCTGGTAAAGCCCTCCCGGTTGTCGAGCTTCTCCCCCCTTTTCCGCTTAATCTCAGGAATTCTGGGTCGAAAAATTCTACCAGCGCTTTCCCTTCGAAGCTGGAAAGCGGCCCAGCCACGCATGTACAGTTCTTAAGTTTGCCACATTGCTGGTGCTATGTCACTGAGCATAGATGGTCTTCTGCAAAAGGTAAGCGGTCGACCGAACGAAACGTCGAGACGAGCTTGCACTTTTTTGATGGGACGCAGTTCTGTCGAGTAACGGTGGTACGATCCGTTGAATTCCTTTAGAGCTGTTCTCCCCATTTGTGACCTCAGCAGCATTCGTACAGAATATACTTTTAAAAAAAAAAAAGGGGCGGGCGGAAGAAATATGCCTGCGTACATTAGCACACCTACATTTAATACTGCTTGGTATACAACTGAACAACAGTGAAGTGCGCCTTCCCCGCCGAGGCGGACCTGGACGCAAGGTATAGGTGAAAGTGGCAGATCGGCGGAGGATAGTCAACAGGCCGCTACGGCTTGGGAGGCTACAGTCTAGACGTCTATGCCTTTCTTTTATTGCATGTAGAGTCCGTTGAGGAAAGGTTTTATGCAGGCGGGAATTGTAAGCGACGAAGGAAGGGCATTTTAAGCGTGAAACTTGCTCGAGAAATCGAGTCGGCAGGTCGCGCATGTATACTTATAGCACGACGCGGGCCCGCGTCGTCCGAACCGGATTGGCGGAGGGGGTGGAAAATATTCCAGATCCTCCGCCGTTTTATTTATGAGTTGGTTCTGGAGGTTTGTAGTCTGTCCTTGTTGTGTTGCGTCGCTTACATCGTGTTACCTTGAACTAATTATGTTGCTTGCTCTGCAAGAATGACTCCTACAAACGTCCCTGTTCGTTTTGTACTACATGATATCTGTTTTTCAACCTGAAAATTATGCGATTTGTTAGTATCTGTAACAGTGTTTGAAAACGACAGCTATTACATATCGATACATTACGCGAATAGATTTCGAGTTTTTCGTGCTACCTTTTCGATTATCTGTGATTTGCCTGCTGTTTGCCATGCGCTGCCCTTGAAGCCGTCTGTGGCTTTCGCAGACCTGTATGTTGTAACTGCTACTCGTTTGCTAATAGAACTTTATTATTATTATTATTATTATTATTATTATTATTATTATTATTATTATTATTATTATTATTATTATTATTATTATTATTATTATTATTATTATTATATGCAAGGCAAACAAATATTCGCTTTATAACGAACGGTACCGCCGTGTGTGTATGCTCCTCCACGCCACATCCGCATAGCGAGGTTTACAAAAACCAAGAAAGAAAGAAAAAAACGAAGAGCTCCGATTTTTCTTCTTCCCTCAATGCTTAAACTGCAATGCCTGTCGCTCTGCCCGAGACCGGTCTATGCTTCGTACACATCCACAGCATTCCGGCGGAGCAACAACGCCCCCCTTCGCGAGGTGTCGTAATGCCCCGCGGCTCCCCGCGGTGCCCCTGGGTCGAACAAGTTTTTTTTCCCGGATTAGAAACAGACCGGACGGGACGCAGCCACACAAAAACTCCGACCGCGCATTTTTATACGCGCGTATAACAGCCCGCTTTCGGGGGCACCCTCCACCCTCCGTCCGATATCCCGCTCTCCACCGAGGCGAAACGGCGAGCACCACGTGTAACAACATCGCCACAGCCTGTCTTCCGTCGGATGCGGGCCTCGTATAATGCAGCCACACCACCGACACTCGGTCGTCCTAATACTTACACCGCGTTCTGTCCGCCCCTCGACGACGCCTTCCCGCGCAGGCGGACAGCGCTATACCGCCGGCGTCGCGAACCGGACGCTGATGCACGCAGTGACGTTGGTCGCATGCCTGTCACGGTCGACGTGCCGGACCGACCCTCGCGGGAACTTTGCGACGCGGACAACGGTTGCCCGGCTTTCGCCGCGCACTTTAAGTCTTTCCGGAAGAGGGCGTTCAGGCGTTATCCAGACTAGAGTTACTGTCTATGCTACCAGAGGTAGCATATACAGTAACTCTAATCCAGACGATATCGTTTTCTTTTTTTGAGCGGATTTAGTATTGCGGATACTGATGTTCCGACTGGCGCCACTTCGTCTCGAGCTTCTGTTATCGACTTCACGTAGTCGTCCAAGGTGCCTGCCCGAGCCTCGCGCTGTGAAACTACGTGATTCTCTGTCCAGCAGTGCGCACACGTCCGTAGCCGCACGCTGTACGTGTAGTGTGTACGCGAGGAGGAGGGATTATCCCACGCCCCCAAGGTCTTGGGGCGTGGGACTGTATAGGAGCGGATGTACTGTAGAGAGAGCAGGTCTTCTTTTTTTTTTTTTACGTCATCTTCTATATTATTTGGTTGTTTTATTCGCGTTTGTTTATTTGACTGAAACAGCGCTTTATCTGGGATCAGAGGTAACGAGAGAAGCAGATAGACCTAGCTCTGTCTATCTACTTCTCTCACTTAACGCGCTGTTTCAATCCGAATGCTTTACCAACAAGCCCGCGAATTGCAAACTCTGTGCAACTTCTTTATTTGGTTTCATTCATCTTCATTTTATTACTTTGCGGCTTCGGTCTTCATAGAGCGGCTCACGGCAGATATCGCGCATCGTTTATTGTTAAGTTTTGTTTTATCTATAGGAATAGAACCTTAAAGCACGAAATGCACTGCACCGTGTCCATCTCTCTCTCTCTCTCTCTCTCTCTCTCTCTCTCTCTCTGTTGTGAACAATTCCACGCCAGCTTGTTTCGGTTTGAGTGAGCCCATAACAGATCCCCTGGCGGTGGTTCCATCCACTCACCGCTGTCGAATTTTGCGCCTCGTGCAGGCGCACCGTTCCACAGCAGCTGGTTGGTCGCCGCGTGGGACCGTTTCTCGTCCCGCAGTTGGCAGGACAAGGCTTCCGGTAGTAGCTGCATATATATATACACACACTCGTCGGCGGTCACTCCCCTCCCGCATCCCTCTTTCTCCGGAGCCATTCAAGCGTGGTACACACAGCACCTGCGTCCTTTCTGCGCTCGCTTCGTCTCAGCTGCGGAAGTTGTGCGACAACGCGTTCGGTTGTGCACCACGCAAGCGATGCGCATATAGCGCAAGAGAGACGGTATACCCCTCCGAAGCTTTTCTCCTACATCAAATGGCCAACTTAGTTCCGAGAGCATGAGCCAGATATCCACGAATGAGCTACGAAGCCGCGCGTAGAACAACGGATGGCGGCCGATCGTTAGAGCGTCCGTATTATCCGGGATGGCGGCTCGTCATGGTCAAATCAGTTTTATAGCTTCGCGAGTTAGGTTCCAGGCCTCCTTTAGTGACGAGTTTTTCTTTAAGGGTTATCAATGATTCTAGCGCGCGTTAAAGCCCCCCCCACCCCCCACCCCCCCCCCGCACCGTATGGCACTTTACTCTTGGAAATGTGGTGCGGTAGCGTGGCGTCGAGACGCATAAGGCAACCCTCAGGTCCAAACGCGCGTAATTTCACGCACAGATATTGCTAATAAAGCAGGCACTTCTTTTTTTTTAATGTTCTTTTGTTAAACGTGTACCGCGGAGCCTCTTGCTCGGCAACACGCTGCTGTTCTGTGTACGTATAGCCGATCGCAAACGGTGTTCGAAACCTCGCAACTCTGGAGCAGCGGATCGCTCTAATGCTGCATGGACCGGTATAACGCAGCGATTCCTTTCGCTCGATTCTTATTCGTTTCTTACCACCCGCCGCTCACCACCAGTCCATCCTGGTGATAAAGTGGGCGGAAGCGCCCACTGGGACCACCGATGAAGCGCTAAGAAAAAAAAAAGAACAGATTGAAATACAATCCTTACATTATCCCGGCCCTTGTTAGCTCCAGTCAGTGTCGTGCAGAGCGTATGCACGTATAGTATACGTCGACTGGACCTTGGCCTGGCACGCCTTCAGCGGGAGTCGCGCTATGGTATACGCACGGCTCGCACAATGCATCGATATATCAGGCAGGTCCCGTCGCCATTCTCATCTGCGTCCCCCCCCCCCCCCTCTCCACTCCTGCAGAGGCGGACTTCCGTTGGGGGTCCGCGGACTCGTGAAAAAGCGGACGACTTGTGGTGCGGCCTCCTTTTCCAGCGGACCTCCGCCTCCCTCCGTGTGACTCACCCTGTAGACGGCGGCGACCGCGGCCTTGCCGCCCTTTGGTCACGTCATCGGCCATCTAGGTTCTGCCGCGCGGCGCCGCTCGAAAGGGTGCGCTGCGCGCAACTTCCCTTAATCCTCTCTCGCTCTTTCGTTTTCTTTCCTCGTCGTTCTTTCTTTCTCTCTTCTTTCGATGCAAGTTGTTCTTCGTTTGCCGGCCGTTCTCGGTGCTCTTGCGGCACGCACGACATGCCTTTTCTCGCGTCGTGTTCTTTCCGTACGCAACCATTTTTCTTTCCATCTTTAGTTTCTCGAGAATAAGCAAAACCCGGATCGGTCAGCCATAGTCGTGCGCGGTGTCGCAACCTGAGCGCGCTGCAGGCGGCATTCCGTCGCGCTTGTTGCTGAATCGCGGGCGACGCCTTCTTTCCTCGCGGTCCCTGTATGGGATAATGGCCTTGGCATGTCAGCCACTACTCGCTTTTGTGGTGTGCGGTGGTTTATTCATATAGTGGTGCGCGTTTGTGATTACGCGACTGGAATGGGGAGCGCGTACTTTTATGTACCGACGGGCAGCGATAGGTGAGATGGATTTATGGTTATGGTCAGCTCTTTCCTTGTCCCCGCGACGTTTCGTGCCCGTTGAATACTGACGAGGCAACGCCCGACCTCGCTGTTCTCGTTGGACACCGATAACTGTCGACCACGCAGCGACGGTTTCCACATAACATGCATGCATCTGCTATCGATTGCTGCCACACCACCTTGCTGGTAAGCCATATAGGTGAAAGCTTGATGTGCTACCTTTGTTCCTTAATGCTCTTGCCGCCTAAATACCGAGAGGGTAAAACTTTGAGATTTTACAGTCTGTAGCAGCCCAGCAATTGTGCTTGTGTCTACTCCTTCAATCGCACTGCCAACGAAAATAGCTAAAATTTCTGATGGCTGTGATGTGGAGAATGCATTGAGCTTGCGTTGGCAGCCTTGTATAATGTTGCAAAGATTACGGGAATTAAAAAAAAGAAACAGCTAGAAGTTAACACTGGGTGTGTTCCGGCCTCTCCCTTTGTACTAGTCTTCACTGCTGCTGCGCTGCTGTTTTCCACCACGCTTGAAATTTGTTCCGCATTAAGATGGGCAAACGCATAAAGTTTCCCAAAAGAACATCGCTATAGTAAGATACAACTTAAAAAAAACGCAGTTGGCAACCAAGGCACACGGACCGCGCGGGGTTGTGTTACTCCGCCAGCCAATCACAGAAACAAACAAATAAATCGTCGCCATGCTACCTTTCCAAAATGGCGTCGTACCTCTGCGGTTCTTGAAGAGTCTTTTCATCGGCTGGAACGATGAGTTGTGCAACGGACATGAGCAGAGTGTATGGAGTCTGAGTATTTCACTCTTCAAAAGTCTGCGGTACAGTTCATTTCACTGGTGAGCCCGTTTTACTCATGAAACTTCACTGCCAACTAAAGTGAAACTTGACAATAAATAGTTGCAGCAAAGCAAGCGTTTTATTTCAGTTCAATAAAGAATTGGGCCTTCACCGTTCCACTATAATAGACCAGTGAAACGCATAAAATTGTGCGCTAATAATTTTATTTTTGTGTTTACCGCATAATTTAGGTAACATGGAAAGTTTGAAGTACGAACTATTTGCAGCCTTGCGGAGAAAGAGTGGCTGAAGTTGTATCCGTCTATAGATGGGATTCTCGCGCTAGCGTCTACGGGAGCTGCGATGCATGGAGGTTCAGCCAGCATGGTATCATGGACAGTACATATATTTGGCTAAACAAAGTTTTTTTTGGGGGGGGGAGAGGGGGGGCTTCGACCAACTTTGTAATTTTTGCAAATTGATCATCATTCAACAGAATGCTTCGTTATACCTGCAGCAATTCGCATTCTTTGTGCTTGTGTGCAGTCTTATTGCCTAGGTGAGTGAGTGAGCGAGAAAACTTTATTTCGAACCGTAACGATTCGCGTCCGTTGAGTTAGTGGGCTGGGCCACCCGCCGAGGTTACGGCCAAGAGTTCTTGCCTCTCGGCGGCTTCCTTGGCCCGCCGGACTGCCCAGGGTTGGTCTTCCAGGTTCGAGCTGAGCAGCGCGGCCTGACATCGCGCGCGGAGGCTGTCGATGGAGGCTTCGCTCGCATTGTCCTGTATTAGTCCCTGGCATTCCCATAGCATTCCGCAGGTGAGTCTGGAAAAGTATGATAGCTTTGAAATTTAGGTCAATAAAGACATGGCGTAACGCGAGGACATGCACGAGAAGGCGCAAGCACGAGAAAGAGAAAACTGCGTGTACTATACGCCACCATTCCCGTGGTGTAGCTGAAAGGTCGGACCGCCATAGTTCGCGCTCTAGTCAATTTAGTGCGAAAACTCTTCACAGCCGACTCCCGTTAGGTCGACCTTTACGGTACCGCGGGTTTCGGTCGAGTTATCCGAAATGTCCAGTTAGCAAACGGCGACAAGATGAACGGATTCAAGTGTTGTTGCTTTTTTTTTTTTATTCCTTGAAGCAGACTGTCGCCATCGGAAGACTACTTCCGTGCAGTATTACAATAACGATAGATGTCGTCGTTAGCCCAGAGACCTCAACACTGGTCGGCGCTGGCAAAATCCTAAAGAAGACATATATCACTCAGGGCACAGCGCAAGTTGTCGTTACCTCTGCAGCACAGGTTGCTGCCGTCGTCGTCGTCGTTGCCTAGGAAAACAGTCGCACCGTCTGCTTAATTTCTTGCGTTTTCTATCGTTTATTTACCGAATGAATCGTGGCTACATGTTTTCGCGTGCCTACTGAACCAGGTTTTCCTTCCATAGCAGTGTATGGTTTTCTGCCGGGACTTCTGAAAGTGCGTTCTCATTAAGCGAAAGCTCGAATTAGCCGAGGTCGAATTAACGGGAGGCGACTGTACATGGGGAACAAGCCTGTTGGAGCTTCAAACTCTCGTCTGCTACCGCTTTCCCCTGCGTTCTGCGCTGCCGTCGTATAAGGCGTAACACACTTGCACGTTCGCTGCGCGTCGCCTGGCACGCCACCCTCGTCTCTGCTGCAGCCCTAAGCGAACGGTCACGAAGGCGCGTGCCTGCGGAGTGTGTAGAGTTATCTGCTGCGCATCCTGGAGGACGTCGTCGTCTGCTGCCGCAGCCGCAAGCGCGCGTCTGGCACTGGGGCGTAGTTGCTCCCCGCCGCAGCATGATGGGACTCGTCCGTGGGTCATTGGCCATGGGCGAATATCGCGATATAAATAGCCATTTTCATGACATCCCGCCTCTCTCTCTGTCTCTTCGTGGCCATCTGCGAGGGGCGTGCCTCGCGATGGAGTCCTAAGGCATGCTTCCACGCGTATATACGTATCGCGAATTGTGCGTGGGAAGCGTTCCGTCTGTCCAGATGAGCCACAGCCGAATCTGCCAGTTGCGACTTTCTTTCTTTCCTCCCTTCTTGTTGCTATGCTGCGTCTGCATGGTCACAGTGTAAGAAGCAGAAGTGTTGCGACGCACGAGAAGAGTATGCGCTATATAGAATTCGAGCTCGTTGCTCACGTACACCTGCACGAGTTTTTTTTTTTTTCTTTTTTTTTTTACCCGCACGATTGTATACTGCACACGACGGACAAAAGGACGCGTATTCGTGTACGAAAAAGTGTGTAGTATAATAGACGGCGAGAATACGAGCTGCGAAGGAAGGAAATTATTATACGACGACGTCCGCACATTAGCCAATTGCGGCCAACTCGGTGCGCAGGCGCGGACTCCGAAAAAGCCTCGCGGAGGGTCGTCGTGGAGCGCCCAACGTAATCTTGCGCCTCGATTCGAGCTGTAGAGTTTATGGATTTCCACCCAATGAGAACTCTATATAGCTTAGGGGTTAATGGACATCTTTACGCGTGCAATAATCGCGACTGCCAGCGATAGCCGCTACTCAGCCCGGCGGCATGCGGCAGGCAATCATATACGTATTATGCTTATTCGTAAGCGGCCGATCGCTTTGCAGTGCTGTACTCGTTGAGTGAGCAGCGATTGTGACTCGTAAAAAAGGTCGCGCCGCCGCTGTAGCGTTCGGCACCGCGCAACGACCTTGTCCTCTCTCCTCGTATCCCCCCGTAATATAGCGGCGATATTCCGCGGGCCTTTGCAAGCGTCGGGGTTCGCCCCGACATGCGGCTGTCATTTCACGACCGTTTTGGTCTCATTTAGGCAAGCTCCGCGGGCGGCGCTTGGTGTAGACGAGGACGTGCGCCTGCAGTATGCTGACGGCTACGACGTCGCTCGCTTCCGCTGTGTAGGTGGGTCACTGCGAGCGAGGAAATGTGTGTTTAGACCGCGAGGAGAAAAGGAGGGAAAGGGGGGATGGGACGAGAGGGAACGCACGAAGCGATCGAGGCTGTTTTTTTTATGACATACGCGCCCTGCGCGCACGAAAATAATAATCATAAAAAAGGAAAGAATCTCGAGGTAAGATTTCTTCGATTCGTACCTGCAGCTACAGGTCATATTGAAATGAGACGAGGAGAAGGGAAGGGGGAGAATCTTGCGATTAGTGTAATTATCGACACGCGAACCTACAATCTTTCCCCGTCGACGCGATAAGGCGAAGACGCTATAGATTTATTGTGGGAATACGAGCGGAAAGAAAAAATTCCTCGCGTTCGTGCGCTTAATGGCTCTGCATGCCTCTCCTTGTGTGTGACGAAATGGTTGCCGCGCTGTGTATATGACTTCCGGGTTGTTCCGAGTGCGCTTAGCTGGTACGTTCTTCAACGCTAAGCGGGCTATGTACGTTTCATGCTGAAGTTAAGTGTGTCCATTTATTTTTTGACGATAAATCGTCCAGCACATTTAATTGCTTCGCGTGACCGCCGTAAAGCGAGCCTGAGCTGAAAGCGATCGCCGCCTTGATTTACGTTTCTTATACGCCTATGTGGCTGTCGTTGTTTAATTATGACACACACGCACGCACACACACACACACACACACACACACACACACACACACACACACACACACACACACACACACACACACACACACACACACACACACACACACACACACACACACACACACACACACACACACACACACACACACACACACACACACACACACACACACACACACACACACACACACACACACACACACACACACACACACACACACACACACACACACACACACACACACACACACACACACACACACACACACACACACACACACACACACACACACACACACACACACACACACACACACACACACACACACACACACACACACACACACACACACACACACACACACACACACACACACACACACACACACACACACACACACACACACACACACACACACACACACACACACACACACACACACACACACACACACACACACACACACACACACACACACACACACACACACACACACACACACACACACACACACACACACACACACACACACACACACACACACACACACACACACACACACACACACACACACACACACACACACACACACACACACACACACACACACACACACACACACACACACACACACACACACACACACACACACACACACACACACACACACACACACACACACACACACACACACACACACACACACACACACACACACACACACACACACACACACACACACACACACACACACACACACACACACACACACACACACACACACACACACACACACACACACACACTAGAGAGAGAGAGAGACTGGCAATGAATACAAACAAAGAAGAAAAATTAAATCAATGTTACTGCTTCGGTGCAGACGTTTTCTTCGCAATCTTGGTAAGCTCTTCCATATTACAAAATACTCACTGCCCTTCCACTCTTTGAAGAAGGAGGACGAGCGAAGCTGTGTATGTGTGTCTCTTAATGGCGAACTGCACCTCCGCCGCGAGTCGGCCCGGCATTCCGCTATCTTCGGTATATCGGGCCGCGTATGAGAAATTGTTGATCTATACGCGCGGACGCCATCCGCCAGTTCCTATAGCCATATAGACAGCTTCGGTGTAAGAAAAGAACTGGGGGAATTAACGGCTCAACGCAAACGGTGGTTCACGTTTCCAACGTCAAAAATACGTTTGTATATATACTGCTGTTAAAATGGTCGGCGCGCTGGAAGCAACGAGTTGTTTTTCCTTTTTCGTTGAAGTTCAAGGGCCCCGCGTGTTAAAATTCTACGACTGGAGTGTGCCAAGTATAAGATCAGGTACACACTCGCAGGTTAGAAAAGCAAAGGATCACATCTGCTATCGCACTGCCAGCAGTATTACCATATTTACACGAATCTAACGCGCACATTTGCCGCGCAAGAGGTCGCGCACGTACGCACGCCGCCATCACTAGTTTTTTTTTTTTTTTTTTAAGCACTTGCGGCAAGAGCTTGCTGATAGGCGCATTTGCTCACGTACAATAACCAATGAAGAAACAAAGGGTCGGCACAAGGGCTCTTTCCTTCTCTCTCCTTATTATTATTATTTATTTTTTTGCGCCCACCGTGCGCAATTCTTGCGGCGAGTCAACTCGCATCGCGACGCTATACGTTGCTTGTATACTGTACACCCGCCACCACCTCGCATGTACGTACGGATTGAGGCGCGCCCGCGACCGCCCCGGAAGCCGTACAGGCTCATTACAGTAGGCAACTCTGGCGCGCGATGTTACATATACGTCGGACAGTCCACCGAGTAACGGCGAATAGCGCGTGCCTCGGCGATCGCGTTCTCGCAGCAGCTAAGCCGCGCAGCCACTCGCTCGGCCATGCAAGGCCGCCCCGATAGAGGTCGCGCAGCGCGCGTATGCGGCGTGCCTTGCGCAGCCACATGTGTGTACGCATATATGTGCCTATATGTGCGGCTGCGTACACGCGTATCCGCATATGCCACAGCGCGGCAAAACCGCGTGGCGAGAACGTCGCAACGGCGATCGTTCACGCTGCACGCGGTGTCTTCTCGTCCCCGGTCCAGCGGACCGGCGGTCGCGTCTCTCTTATTTTTAGAAGCGCCACCACAATGGGCATCGCGGAAGCGACCCTCCCGAGGCCCGCAGCGCACATAACGGAGTGCATAAGCGCACGCGGTGTGTGTACACTCCTCCGCAGGCCATCGATTGTCTCGCTCGGGCGATGCGCGAGCCAGCTTATAAACGTCCCGCTCGCGTGTACACACGCGCGTTCCGATATATACACGGCGACATTGACGGCATTGCGCACGCGCGTGCACATCGACCACGTCGTCTTCCTTGCGGGACGAGGTATATGCAGTCTATCTTTCGCGTGCACGCACGATAGCCGTGTCGCTGCAGGCTATATGCATATATACTCGGCTCGCGTCCGTGCAGGAGTGTACAGGCGTTGGTGATACCACTGCACCTCTCCGTGCGCACGGTGTTTCATGGCAGCTTCTGCGGGAGCTATTGCCTTCTGCACTTGCCGCGTCATTATCACGGCCGGCCGCGTTCGCAGCGAAGTCGCGATGTATACGGCCATGCAGCATGCAGCCAGCGAGCGCGCGCGTTCGCTCGTGCGTGCTCTGTGCGCACCTGGTGCATTGTGTGTGCTGCAGACACTCGCGTAGCATATGCGCCGCGGTCGTATAGAAGAACGGGGCGGGCTCGCTGCTGCTGCTGCTTGACGGTGGCCGTGCTTCCCATACACCGTGCGCGCGCTGGCTGCACGCGTAGATTGCCGTGCACGCCGTGGTTACGCATTCGCCGCCGGACGCCTTTCTTCTCGTTGCGAGTCGTCCGGGCCGCCTTGCGCTACGCACAAAGGGAGCAGCGAGACCGCGCGGGTTAGAAAAGGAGTTAATGCGCTAACCCGTGCTTCCCGGGGAGGGGCGTGGAAGTGGGGCACGCTCGCGACGCCTGGTTTGTTGCGGTGACCAGCGGATCTCGCGGAATGTCTGTTGCGTTGTTGTTGTTGTTGTCGTCTTTGAGCTTTCGTTCTCCTGTAGACAAAGTCTACATTGACGTTCTGTGCTTGTCATACGTGAAGATGCGCCTCGTATAGAATCGCTACGGGACGGGGTGTACGGTGCTATCGCTGGTTCTCGTCCAACGCGTGAGAATTGCTGCTTACGGAGAGCGTCGAATGTATGACTGGCTAGCGTTGTTTGAGGTGCGCTAGCTTCCCGGACGTGTTTTCATTATTACGGTTGATCGGGGGGCGGCTCGCATTGACGTCCACGACGCCACTGTGTTCGTGACGATCGGGTGCGCCGTATACGAATGGATGTGGGACTTTGTTCGGTGCAGTGTGCCGCCCCTTGTGCAACGCGTATATATACGGCAGGGTTCGCTCGGCATGGCACGCCGCCTGCAGAAAGGACGTGAGCCGGGATATAGCGCTTCCTCGCAGCTGAGAGTAACCTGACGTCACTGCGGAAAAAAAAGAACAAATAAGCATTGAAGCGAATGGAAAGGAGCGCCATCTAGTCAAAGCCGGTGGCGGTTGATGGCTTTGCTTTAGCCGGCCGCGCCCACCACGTTATGAATCTACACAGCATACAGAGTGCATAACTGAAGCAGCACTGTTAGCATTCCGTTTCCGTACATAAACAAAATGGTTAGATCTGGCTTTGCAGTATCAGCGTTAACTGTGGCCGCAATCGTTTATCTCCTGCGCGACCCTGAGCTGTACAAGAGCAAAAGCTATTATCGTGCACTGACGGCTGCTGTACATGCGTTGAAAGCAGCTCGCTCGATGCGGAGCGACTGTTGCTGCGCGAACTGGTTTTCCGAGCCCTGTTAAAAGGGCCACATTTCCAATTGGCAATGTCTGCGAGCGTAATTAAACCTTCCCGTGATAATAAAGCGCGGACAAGACGTAGTAATTGCGCTAAGTATTAGTACACTGTTCGAGACAGACAGGAAGCGCTTAGGCTGGTGAAAGGAGCGCGGCGCTTCAAGGTGGGGCGAACAGCAGTTGGCGGCTCCAGCTGACGTTGTATGACTCACACGGATGACTAAGCATCCACACACGCCCAGCTGTTGTGCGTGCTGTCTCGTTGTTTATATTTTTTTCTTTTATTTGCATCCAATTGTTTGGTGCCCGAGTTATTCGCTGAAGGCTCCGAGTGCTCTCATTACAGCTGTCCTTGTTGCGGCCGTGTTTGTTTATACACGATTATACACGATACGTTATTCTTGCCTTCACTTCGTGCAAGACGTGACTTGTACACGCATATATGCATGGACTAGAGCTGTAATTATTTTTGTACCTGACTCGTGCAAGCTTGACATGCCTTATCGCAAGTACGATGGCAGAGCCACAGTGCAGTCGAAATTTACGCCATAGGTCATGCAGCGCACTCGCTCATGAGTACCCTCATGCGTGCACTCGCACTCATACTCGTTTGAGTGTGAGTGAATTGTGAGTGGCGTTATTGGAAGAGGGCGTCAACGCGAGTGACTGCCGATGAATGTGAGTGAACACTATAGTGTGAGTACGAGTGCCAGTGAATGTGCGTATCTCGTTGAATATTGGTGGGTGAATGTGAGCGAGCGTCCGCATATTCTGCCGAGAGAGCACTTTACGATGGCGCTATATATGTTTGTGCCGTCTTCCTCCGCGACACACGCAACACCGTAGGAAATTAAGCTAACCCGCTTCTTTCTTTGTTGTTTTTGTTTTCTTGAGCAGCCTTGTCGTGCGTGTCGGTATCTTTCTTTGCTTGTTGTCTCTGCAGCTGGGCGTGTCGTGTCTTCGAAACAAACACGACGGCGTCACTGTCCGGAGGACGTGCCCTTGGCCCTTTCTCCATTAGGGCGCGTGCCTGCGTATGCGCGGCACGTTAATCGATGCCGACAACAGGTGACATTTGTCGGTCGGTTCTCGGTCGGTCCACGGTTGCCCGGGGCACCGGAACGCCTTTGCGTGAAACGACCGAGCGTGCGCGCGCGCGAACCGCCGACGTCACGGCGGTACCGGCGCGCGGTCACGCTAGGCCGGTTTCCGCGGAACTGTGCGCCATGCAGTATATATAGATAGGCGACACGGTATAGTGCTGCGCGACAACGCATCGATCAGCGCATCGGTATATAGAGACGGCGCGATGAGGTGTACCACCTCCTGTCGTGGCTTGTATACGTGCAGATGGAGATGGAGAGAGAGTGGAGAGGGGGTATACGGTTGCGATCTTGTTGCATGGCGTTGTTTTCGGGAAGTGGCTTCCCAGAAGCGACCGGGCTTGCTTGGCGCCTTGAGAGAGAGAGAGAGAGAGAGAGAGAGAGAGAGAGAGATTTATAACTCGAAGATGTTAGCCTGGCTGGCGCTGGGTGATAATTATGGTGTACGGCGATCACATAAACACACAAGCGAAGCATATGGTCACAGATACACACATACACATAAATATATTAACAAAGATTTGTTAAAAGGCCGCCAGCTAGGACCTGAAAAACACCAGCTGGACGTGCTTTCGTGGAGCGCGAAGTTATGCCCAGGAAAAGTCATATCGCACCACACCATACATGGACGTGCCGCACCACAGCACACGTCACACTATACAGCTCCGATCAGATCTCGGCACAGTATAGAGCACACAGGATCGTGTAATGTCGTACATTGTGTACCATATACCACAAGAAAATGTATCGCCACAGCACAGATTACAAAAGACATACATAACATCACAATGTAAACACTGTGATGTGATTTTATTTTTTTATTCCACAGCATAGCTCGCCATACAACACGATATCATATACTTACACTTGTATCATACCAACTGCACCGAACCACGCCGTTCCGTATAACAGAACGTGTTTAGCTTATCGTTACCGTTCTATATACCGTCAATGTTACCGCTAATTCTCCTCAGCCGCACATGCGCGGCAATTCCCGCGCACGCGTTTCATTGCAATGATTGTAACCTCGCCGAAACGTTGAATGATGTGTCGTGTATAGCCGAGAGGGGAATGCGCAATCACGTCACCGCGCGTGACGGGCGAAAACAGGCATGATCTTCCCGCGCGTCGCACACGCTGTTCTCTTGACCCGATTTCCCTCTGCTGTGTACAGCAGTTTCCGCAGAGCTCCATGCCGTGTCGTATACAGTGTTGTCCCGCCCGGGGAGGCACAGACGTCCTCGTCATTTCCTGCATGCAGCGCCCTTTCGTTAACGGTTCATTCAGCGCGTGCGTGCGTGCGTATAATCGGCTCAGAACTAGTTCGGAAAGCCGAGCCCCTTGCTATATATATATATATATATATATATATATATATATATATATATATATATATATATATATATACACGCACACCCGTGCACGCGCATTTTAGGCCTATTACAGATGATTCCGCGGGCTAACAGTCTCCTGTAGACATACGCCGCAAGGCGTCATTAATTCTCGCTTCGCAAATAGCCGGTACACAAATTCGGGCGCCACGTATGTAGTATAGTAGTACTATGCGTACTAGGTACTTACACATACACGTTCGCGGAAGACAGGAAGTACATGTCTGCGTCGACACCGTCGCGCGTCGCGTCTGCGCGCACCAAGTGCTCACCTCCACTGGGACCGAGACGCAACCGGAGGCGCTTCGATGATAGCCGAGCCACCTGTACAATTACCGGACGACCGCATAGACTATACGTTGCCTCGGAGCACACCGCTGGTTTGCACGCGCGCGGAGGTCCCTCTATAATGACGTCGCCAGGGGCTTCGCATGCATGCCCGATTTCCGCGTGCGTGTATATACAGTGCCTTGCGGTGCGAGTGTTCCCCTATAACCGGGGCGCCTCTATCGAGCAGCGGGGCCTGCAGGGGACCATGGAAATGTTTGTTCCTCGGGGTTTCCTGCAGGTATTACTAAAGGAAACGCTGGCGTCTGTATATACAGTATACAGTATGTACAGTGTCTGTATATACAGAGTGTCCCACGTAACTTTATACCAAACTTAAAAAAAAAAGATATCTGCAAGTGCCACGTAGTTGGACAGAACAAAGGTAATGTTGTTTGCCGTCGCTTGAAGACATGAGGTTTTTTTCGTTACGGTTTATTAGATAATAATTTAGTCTTAATTAATCGGCTTCTGGAATATTTTAATTAGATGAAAACTGCCAATGAGAAAATTGTAGGGCGACATGAAAAACTCCCGATAGAGCTTTCTGTTGATCAGTATGTGCTACATAAAAGTGTTCTTCCGAGTGTGAAAGAAGCCCGCGAATACACTCAAAGTGCTCCAGCGGCCAGTCGCGCGCCAATTTTGCGTGCATTTGCGGGTTTCTTTTACGCTCGGAACATTTTTGTGTAGTACGTATTGAGCAACAGAAAGCTCTATCGGAAGTTTTTCATGCCGCTCTGGAATTTTCTCATTGGCACTTTTCATCGAATTAACATATTTCAGATAATCATTAATTACGTATGACTAATTAGGTAATTAGGCGGAATGAAGAAAATAACCTCACTGCCTCCAAGCGACGGCAATCAACATTACCTTGGTTCTATCCAGTTACGTTGCATTTGCATATTTTTATAGTTTGGCTAAAGTTACATGGGACATCCTGTATATGAGAACTGCATGCATGAATTAGGTTGAGCCAGCATAAATCATGGTTAGTCCTCGCTTTTTAGACCTTGCAAGTTGATTGCTTTCACCACAGTGTTGCGTTTTATATGAAATGCAGCAGTTCGCAGTACGTGGTTGTGCACGTGCGCAGTCTTATTGCCTTGTGCGCTTTGAGAACCATAGGCTTATACTTCAAAATTTAAGCCAGTAAAGACTCATGGGAAGAACGGCCGAAACCACGCGGAGACCCGACAATTAAACTCGTGCTCACAATCATTCCCGTGGTAGCTAAACGATCGCAGTTCCAGAGTTCCCTCAGCTATCTCTTGTTTCTGTATATTTTTGTAGTAAATTCTGTAGTTTCCTTTCTTTTTGTAATCGTTGCGAGCGCCGTACACCCCCGCGCCGCTCGCTGGTTACCTCGAGCGCCGTGGAGTCGCGCATGCGTTGTAACAACGAGCGGCGGTGCGTGTAGAGTGTTCCAGATGCCGCCCGCTTGTGTACAGCAGTGCGTGCACGCCTCGTTAGCCGCCGCATTTCGCGCCTATATAGCTGTTAGGCTTAGTAGGGCGCGTTAGGCTTAGCGCCCTCTCTCTCTCTCTCTCTCGTTCCGGCCCTCACGCACACGCACGAAGCGCCCGCGTACCTATGTAGCGGGACACACGCCGATGCTCGTCCTCGAGCGGTGTGTGTGTGTGTGTGTGTGTGTGTGTGTGTGCGTCGCAAATGATGTATCGGCCTTTGTTGTTCTCTTGTTTCGAGTTATCTTTCTCGTTCCCACGAGGAGAAAGCGGCGTGGACCTTACCACGTGCATGGGTGTGCCTCCACGTGCCGACAGCAATAATTTAGAGCGCCTATACAGAAAGGAGTTAGAGAGATTAACGAGGGGTTAGCTAGAGATTCGTGAGCCAGATAAGGGACCACTCGCGGAAGAACAGAATGAGTGATTTAACGGTATAGATTTGCGGAGAAGATAGCGCTGGCCTCCGGAGCGTTTTCTCCCGGGAAATAGCGGAAGACATTAATTCAAGACGTATGGTTAAAAAAGCGGCGCCTCGGAAGTAATATTAAGTTATAATCGGTTAAATGAGACTATATATGCGAGGTCTACATATATGGGCTATGCTTATTGGGACGTACGTATGTGATTGTCTATGGCGAGAAGAAGTCGTGGTGAGACCTTCAGTGCGAGATGAGCTGAAGGAAATGTGTATTTGCGAATTATAGTGTTACGTTAAGTGATTATGAGAATTAGAGCAAGACGTTGTGGACGTAAAAATAGTTTCTACCTCTCCTGTCCATATAAACGTGCACACGTTACGAGTTATAAACACTCGCCCTTTCTTCCATAATGACGTCTATATATACGGAGTAACGCGAAACGGCTAGCGTACATAGCTCACTATTCAGTCGCCTAGAGCCGACGCTGTCGTGTAGAACTTCATTTCGCTTGCAGGGATAGCGTTCGTCTCATTAGCATAAGTGCGCGCGACCTGGTTTCAACACGTCTACGCGCACTTCCGCGCTTTTGACGCGGATTGTTTCACGTGTAGGTCCTCGTGCGTGTGCCACGTATATACACGCATCCATCTTCACGGCATACCCGAACCGCTGCTTCCAATGAGCAAGATGAGGAACACGCCTGCAACTTAGCATACTTTCTTTTCGTCTATTTCTCTTCCTACAACAAAGGAACATTCTATATATTAACCTCTGGTCGTTTCTTTTGCCGGTATACTGCATGTGCGTGGGCACACCAGTAACAACGGTGCAGTGTATTGCTGGCGTGTACAGTAAACACACACAGAAGCGGAGAATGAGGCCGAGCATTCGCGGTTTCGGCGTATACACCGCGCCTATAGTGGCGGCGAAGGCGGCCACGCCTCCTCCTTTGTCAGCGGCTGCTTTCGAACGCGGTGTCCTTTCAGACCGCGAAACGAGCTGCGCGGCTGCATCGTGCCCTTCCGCGGGCACTGCAGAGCGCGTTTATGTATGCTTAACGGCACGGCATGTATAGCCGAGGGCTGCAGCGCTTTTGCGGTCGCCGATAGTACGCCGTATAGATAAGCACGTGTGTTGATGCGACTACGGAAATCGAATTTCGTAGCCGAATTAGGAGTAGTGCTGTTACTGCAAGTATACAGCTCTATATGTAGGCAAGGTTTATGTCACGAATAAAAATGTCACGAAAGCGGTATGGTCAACGGCCAATGTGTATACGCCCTTAATAGCGAAAAAGGGTGTAGATATGTCTAAATTCACGCCCTCACACTAAAAGAAGATATAAGGGTGTGAGTTGTAGACCGACATATATACTTCAAGGGGTGTTAGCTTATTTTACAGTACATGCATGCAGCAACAACCGCCTCCTTTCGCATGTTTTTTTTCCGGCGCCCGTGTTTGTCCAGTAGCATTATTTGCGGTCACTTCTTTGCGTTGTCATTTATCCGAGCTCCTCTCTTTCAGTGCACACTCTCAATGCACACTTTCAATGCACTTTCAAGCGCGTGATGATCACTGCACGGGAAACAAAACAAAAAAGTGCAGTGACGGTGCTGGCACCATGATTAGCTACAAGCACCGTTGCAACCAAACCTACACCTGTTCTTTGTCGACAGCGGTATACAGTGTGGACAATATTATCATCTCGCATCGCTGATAGTAGCAATAACGGTAGTGGCATAGACAGTATACAGTAGTAACTGCGGCATTATTCGCTTAAACAAAGTGGCAACGTCAGAAAATGATCGCAAATGACGATATATATATATATATATATATATATATATATAATATATATATTGTGCGAAGCATGTTATACGTTACAACGGAAATGCGCGCAGCGTTGAACGTTGGTGCTCAAGAGTGCGCGAGTGCTGAAAGCGTGCACTGCCGATTTTCATTGAACCCTGCGCCGTCGTTTTGTGTTAATGTACGGGCTTCTTTAAGTCTCCGACGCAGCAATTCAAGCGTCCCTCCTGACCATCTCTTGCCAGAGAGAGAGAGAGAGAGAGAGAGGGTAAATAAAAGGAAGTAGATCAGATAAGGTACGTGTGCGCGAGATACAGAGGGGAATCGGGCGTTTATTACGCGTACGTTCTGGCAATAGGCTGTAGGAAAGTGCCGTGAAGTCTATATGGGTACTTTTATCTTTTCGGGCGCATAGATAACCCTGCCCGAGGATTCTCCCGCGTACGTGTTACGGTCGACCGGCACAGAGTGCCTGCTGGGAAGTTCCACATAAATGCGGACGCACTCTCGACGACCGGCGAAAAGCAGCAATTTCGGGCCATTACGGCATAATCGATTGCCCCGAGGTCGCTCGAATGTGCCCGCATTTTACGTCCCCGGCACCAGGAAAGTCGCCCCCCCCCCCTCCCCCCCTCCCGAAAAAAAAAAAAGAACGTACGCGTCTAATAGAAAGCTTTACGGACTATATATCTGTACGCTTCCTTATGGGCGGCAGGCTTCTGTCTACCACGTAGAAGAGCGGGTATAGGTGGCTTGCGTTGGCTTCGGCGCGTGTGCCTTATGAGCGGCGCCCTTAAGGTCAAACGATCGCTGCAGTCAGACAGGCAGCCGAGGCCGCGCCGTAGCCAAGCGCAGCCGTTCTTGCTATGTTTTCTTACCTTTACGACCGCATATTCCTTTCATTGTCGTACGACGACTGTTCGCGCTGCGTATACACACATCTTGCCGTTGGGCGGAAACTATACACAGAACGCTTTCTCTCTGCGCAATAGCGTAGATTACTCAGGTGACAGACACCTTACAGAGCAAGAGATCTTGGTTATAGCTATAGCCTCGGACTTCGCCTGTACACAGAAAACTATATAGAACGCCCGGTTCAGATTTTCTAGACAACTGCACTGCGTACTTACTGCACAATTGCCAGCTGTCGTTTTCCTCATAATTCACGTCTATTTGTGACCTTTCTTCTTCCTGCTCCTGAGTATAGTTAAGCCCATAAACTAATCTGACTTAACCTCTGTCGGTTTCGCTGCCTTCATATCTGACTCTTCTACCAGTGTTGACCAGCAGTGGTCGATCACGAGATGTCGCTGAAGTTAGCGCTTCGACAAGTGGGCTTACCTTTGGCCTGACGAAGGCACGTCCCCTTGTGGAAACGTTGGCTTCATAGTTGACGCATTCCTTGTTCGATCACTGTTATTCGTTTTGAACCCCCCATCTTGCCCTGCACTTCTGTCTCCCTTGGTCCTCTTCTAGGGTTTATCTATATGGGTTATACTGTGTCTCAGTGTACAAAATATAAGCGAGGAATACTCTATACTTTATACACTCTCTTCTGTTCTCCGGAAAGTCTGCCCGATTGTTAGTCCCACAGATTTGTTGTGTTTTTCACCGCGTGTACTAACACGTTCCCAGTTCGCGCGTTTGTTCAGGGGATAAACTTGCGTATAGGTAACGCTGCAATCAGGAAGGAAGCTTGGTGCGAGGAAGACCCCGGGGGGCCTAAATTAAAAGAGGGCGGGGGCGCTTCTGCTTGCATCGCGCGCTTTCCCGAACGTTGCGTGCGACTTGGTACACACACTCACGCACACCCGCGGCCGCCAGGGGGAGGATGAACTGGATTAAGCGGGCGCGGGGTGGGGCGGGATCGGCCGCGCGGTCTTCTCGGTCGCGAGAGATCTTGAGTGCGAGATTGCCCCCCTGCGTTTCTCGCACAAATGGGGGGGGGGGGGGGGGGAAGTGATTGCTCTACCTACGCACAGGCTCTCACGCACAAGCCGCGCCACCCCCTTTGGCCCACCGGCGTGCAACGAAGTGCCAGTGAGGCCACGATCTATAGCATCGCGCGTCAACTGCAAAGCGTCCCGAAACGACTATACAGCTGTGCAGATTTTTTTCGGAGCTTCCTGCTCCGTCTATAGAGCGACCTTTCCCGCTTCTCTGCCGTCGCTCTCTGTATACCGTGCTGCAGCTTGTACCGTGTTTGCGCTGTCTCAGGTTTGTTTGCTGTTTCAATCGCTCGGTCGGTTTCTATCGATTCCTGCCTCGCTCCGAGACGTGTCTGCGTCGAGTTCGCATCTGGTTAAGCGGACGTCTTGAGCTGAGGCGAGGGGGGGGGGGGGGGGACTTGCCTGCGCGAACGTAGGAGAAACGCCGTATTCGCGTGCAGCGAAGACGCTTTTGACTGTCTTTCTAAACACGGGGCGTCTGCCACACGCCGGGCTGAGCTTTGAATGTGCGTTTTCCTCTGCGTTGTGCGTTTATGTATGCGTGATACATATGCAAATCGTATCATCCAGAGTAGCGCATTATAGGCATATGGCCAGCCACAATTCTGCACCTTCCGGCTGAAGTCTCTCCGCGACCTCCTCACCCCTTCGCGCGCCTCCACCCTCGTCGACGGCAAGTTTATAAGTAAGCATAAAAGTGTGGCCGCCACAATCGGGAGTTCGGACCCGCAGACTTCGTGCTCGGAGGTCGAGCGAATGAATGCGAATTTCTAATCGGCTTGTACGTAAAGAACAGCGATCAGCTGAAAGCGAACCCTTAAAGTGCCACGAGGACTTCCAAGTGAAATCTTCAGCTTACGCTGTATTTTTCGCACAGATCGTTCAACCACGCATACGTTTACGTGAAGAGCGCCGGCAGCTTTCTGAACGCGCGCCCGCGCGCACCCACTCTAGCGACATTCATTGTATTACCTTTGACTGTTAATAGAGAGGTTTATAATAGGGGCCCCAATATTTTGGGGCCCCAAAGAGCTTTGCGGGTCTTAGCGTTGGGGAACGCAGGAGTGAAGAGCTTTAGAATAGGGTTTTGCGTTTGCGGATAGCGTCTTGCGCTGACAGCGCCACTACGGTGTCAAAGAAAAACTATTAGAAATAATTAAATAAGATATATCGTTTTATGATAGGAATAGCAATTTTGACTTGCGTGTATTCGCCTTTAATTACAATTTAGAGGTTATTCTTCAAGCAGCAAACAATTAGTAGCGCATAGTTTTGAGCAACAAAACCAACTTTACGTGCCTTCACCATGCAGCCAAGCTTAGCCGTGTTAGGCCTACGAGCCATAAAATCCACAATCGAATTCGGAATCAGCGGCGTCTGATGACTCAATCTTCATGACACCCACTAGTTAAGAGAAAGCGATAACCGCAGTCACTTCTCCTAGCTTGCGTACTTCACGCGTTACCGCGAATCAAACCCAGTTCGGTGCTAGGTTAGAGCCGTCGCTTCGATGGGTGCCGCCATGTTTGCCGACGCAAAACTTTTGGGGCCGCTATTTGGGCTCCCGCTAAATCGGTGAAATAGCGTTCCCAACGCAAAACCTAAACGCAGTTTGCGTCTCGCGCATGCGCAGTGGCTTCGACGCTATTTCTTTGGGGCCCCTATTCTAAAACTCTCTAATTACGCATTTTTCGAGGCTTCGACAGCGTACTTACTAGTGTTCAAACCGATATCTACACGAGATGTATTCCGTTCCAGCAAAGGTGCGCCTCTACCGTGTGTCCACGCGTTAACACTAAGCAAATCGTAAAAAAAAAAGAAAATGAAGAAAAAACACACGGTGCAAGATACAATCACAAAATCAACGGTGTTCGTTCGTCACAAGTCAGACGACTGAACACGGTGGCTCTTACAATCTTATCTTGCACCGTGCTTTTTCTCCTTCATTTTTTTTCTCCCTGATAACAGCTTGGTGACTAACGTTTTTACGATCGTTTTTAAGTTTTACGGAATTAAAAAGAAATACTCACTTGTGTGGCAGATGACAGTCCTTCGGGTGGATTATTCAAAGAGGCGGACTTTACTTGCACGAGAAATCTAAACGAATCAACAATTAATTGATTCAAATTCAAAAATTATTTTCTAATTACTTGCACGAGAAATCGAAACGCCTCTACAACTAATTAAAAATTCCCCAATTAATTTCTGAATTAATTGCATATTGCAGTTTACGAATTGTAGCCGGGGAGTTTACAAGGCATATCCACTTGGAACGAATTCTAAGAATCGCAATAGTTTCGAGACATGCACCGTAAAACTCGCTGTAGAAATGCATTATTTTCCCAATTATTTTTTCAAAAGCCGCCACTCTATACATTTCACCCCAAAAGTAACTGGAACGCTCATGTGTTTATTCGCGCACTTTGCCAATGAATACCTCGAAACTGGCATCATCCTGAACACCAATTCTAAGTGCATATGCGTTGCCAACTCACCGGCTACAATTCGTAAATTGCAATATGTGCCGCAATATCATTAATTAGAAAGTTAATTGGGGAATTCTGAATTAGTTCTATATTCGTTTCGATTTCTCGTGCAATCATAATGTCCACCTCTTTGAATAATCCAACTGAAGGACTAGAATTATGCTGTCTGCCACAGACGACTTTTTAAAGAATTACGTAAAGCTTAAAAAACGATCACCCACTATATATACCCCTATGCGCCCGTCTGCCTGTGGCCATCGCCTGAAAATCGTTCGTCCACACACGTGGCAGGCGCGAACGAGCGTGGGTTGAATCGTGTCACGTGTTCGTCATTGAAATCATCCGCTCACGTATACAAAACGAGGTGCACTCGGATAGGAGGCACACGAACGGGCTGGGAAGAAATAAACTAACAGCCGATAATGAAAAAAAAAACAAAGAAAGAAGAAAAATTTCCGCCTCGGCAGGCACCGGTCTATCTGACCAAGGCATGACTTCCTTTTCGTTTTTTTTTTCTTTCTCTTTTCTCGTTTTCTTTTTTTTTTCCTCTCTCACCGAGAGCACCACTAAGCATCACATGGCGTCGTGGTATACGAAGGAGGAACTCTGTATCACGTGACAGCGCACTAGTGAGTGATCCTACAGTACATAAATGAGTGTGTATGGTGCCGAAGGCGAACAGTGGGGCTGCGTGGTTTGGAGTTTCCGAGTTTCTGCGTAAATTCGAGTGTGTGCAGAAAGAACGCGCGATCGTCTCGCGGTTTCTCCTCTCGAATTATAGGATCGCTGTCGAAAGCGTGCCGAGCTTTTCTGTCCCGCGTGTTCACACTCGATCCGACTCGCGAACTTTCGCACGCCTCTTGTCTGCACGAATGCGCGTGAGTGCGCGCGCTTCACCGCGGATATATATCCCCACGCCCGTCATCCATCATCGTTATAGCACGATTTAGAAAGAAGGCTATATGGAGTACCTTTATACACAGAGGAAGCACGCAGAGCTATAGGCGTTCAAAAGCGAAACGAAACGCAAATAAATAAAAAAAAGCAATGCGCGAAGACGCCGAGTCCACTCGTGGAACGCGAGCCAATGCAGGTAGCGTCGATGCCCGGCCTCCCTGCTTCCCGCAGCCAATTAGTACGGTTCGCAGGAGCGCGAACTTGCCACAGTGGCGGACGGCGCGTTTTTCTCACGCGTTTACACGCACGCAACACACCGGGGGGTGCCGCAGGAGGCGGGTGGAGTAGGCAAGGGGGGGTTGTAGGGGTATAGCCGTCTCGCGCAAGTTTGCTGCTGTTGCTTTCTTGTAATCGTTATTGCGAACACGGACGCGAAGTAAACGAAACCGCTTGGGCGTCGAGTCATCCGCACCCCTCGGACTTGCAGTCTGTAGCGTCCACACTCCCTCTCTCCCTCCCTCTCTATCTCTCTCGCCATCGAAATAGATCGCTCTCGAATTGCGCGGTCTATACCCCTTGGCAACAATAAACGGGCCGGCCGTTCTGTACAGGTGCTCTGTACGCGAGAAGGGCTATACATCGCCGCTCTCGCGCGGAGTTTATCGTGTCACGATTCTTGGCTTCACCCACGAAAGGCTTCGGCGATTGTTTCTTTTTCAGGAGCATCGTGATGTCGTCCCTGTTGCTTCCTTCCGCGCCGATTCCCACGCCGAGCCTGCATGCGATGTCGCTGATTTGTGCTTGTGGTTGTGATATACCGCATATATACGCAAACGGAGCCGATCGACGTTGTGCGAAACTGGATCGCGTCGTCTTGGTTTTCCTATACTTCGTAGAAAGTGCGGCGCGTCGGATCCGCAGATTGTGCTTCGGGAACCACGCGGGTATAAATAAACGGCGCTCGAGACACGACCTGATGCACCGATGCTGAACTGAATGCGATGCTGTATGGCGATAACTGTACGAAGCTGAATCGCTTATAACAGCGACGGGGATTTTAACGTTGGGAACCTCAGTTAACGTTCCACCAGCAGAGACGCAGCGCCGCGTTCGCAACCGGTTCGCTAATTTTCCGTGCAGTGTGCCGTAACGAACTGTATATATGGGCAAGTATTTAGAGAGATTTAGATTCTCGGACGCAGGCGACCCAAGAACCCGACGTCTACTTAGGTTTGCACCCAAAGCGGCTCGCGTCCCCTACTCTAACACCCCGGTGGCGTATACAAGGGGAAGTTTCGATCGCGATCGAATTTCTCGATCGTAATGTGAGACAGCTGTAAACCTCTCTGTTTTCTGGATCGCCCTCGATCGCGTGATAGAGATATTTATAGTTTGCGGTGTGCATCCCTCCTTGTTTTCGTTATTGTTATTTTTTTTTCCACATTCATCTGCTTTTCTACATCCCCAGTCGTGTGGGTGGGTTGCGTGTGGGACTTCAGAGGTCT
Organism: Dermacentor andersoni; assembly: GCF_023375885.2. Lineage (NCBI taxonomy): Eukaryota > Metazoa > Arthropoda > Arachnida > Ixodida > Ixodidae > Dermacentor > Dermacentor andersoni. The sequence continues at coordinate 109,238,975 of NC_092816.1, read as the reverse complement.
CCGCGAATTGGGTTACCCGACGTGCCGTTCAAGGGCCGGCTCGTTCTGTTGCCCGCTTTATTTATCGAAGAAGGATAAAGCCTCGACATTTTCTGTCCCATCCTTGCAGTGTGGCGCGAAACGTATAGCTCTCGTTGGCGTGACTCCGCGCGACAACAACAAAAATTTCGACGCTTCTCGGAGACGCGTCGTATTTATAAGCGTCGCCGCGAGAGACGGTGATTTGCGAAAGCGTCTTTGTGCGGCCTGCGGTATATATACGTATACGGCCATGGTTTAGGCGTGTATACACACACGCATCTTGCGGACGTGCGAAAAGTTAACGCGCGAAGGCGACTATGACCCCGTATTGTGGGGCACAGACGGCATTGTGAAAGGGGGCAGCTAGCTAGCAGACGGGGTCGAAAGTGGTCTCGGTTTCGTGAACGCATATATGCAGGTCGAGATGTTTTCCCGAAGCGGTTGCGCGCATTGTGAGCGCAGCAGGAATGAACGCGGCGGCATATCGTCCCGGGTGTCCAACTGCTCGCTTCGGCACGTCGAGAGCGAATGACGTACTTGACGAGGATGATGACGACGATGACGATGATGATTATCCTCATCCATGGCACGCATACCCGCTAAAGGAGAATAGGCCAGAAATAGCGTGGTAACCTTGCTGCTCCGTGGCTCGACTTTCTCGTTCTTGTTTGTGCTGTTGTCCTTTCTTCTTGTCGCGTGGGATAGGATGCTCGCATGCTCGCATGCATGCTCGACCTGTAGGACTCGCGTAATAGGCTATCAAGATTCTCTGCCGAGAATCAGCTTAAGCCTAACTCCACGGTGTATATCCAATAGTCGAACAAGTGAATATACGCGTACACGCTGGCCTAACTATGTCTATTCACGCGGTCTGCCTTCGCTTTCTTGCATAGCGCCAATATGGACATGGAACACTTCAGCTGGTCGCGCCCGTGCTACCGTTTCACAAAGCAAGGAGGAAAGGCCATCCACCTTTCCTGTGCGGCAATGATTTGCTCAACGTTCGATGACGTATACCTCAGTGTCCTTGCAACACACGCATGTATGGACTGTGTAGGCGCACATACATAGACAAATGCATGTATTAACGCAGCCAATCGCGTTTAGAGGATTTCTTTGTGGAGAGACCGCTTAAGTTAGAAAAGCCAACAGACCTTCCACTACACTCAGTCGAAGAATGGTGCGGTGAAGAGAGCTAAGGCGAACTGGATATGCGCGGGGACTCTCCCTGTGACTTCTCCGATGTTGACGCTTGAGGAAAGCGCCTCCGCCGCTTCAGCGGAGCCAGCGCCAGCACCGGTGCCTTGCACTGTCGTGTCACGTCGTGACGACCGAGAAAACGCAACTCCATGTGAGCGACAGTGTGCCGTCTCAGCGTCGCGCGCGCGCCCGGTGAAACGTGAGTTCGAAGTGCTTGTCGCTGTACAGCGTGCCGTGCGTCGCTGTCGCGGCTTCTCCAGCGCACTCGACCGAGCGGGAAACTCTTATCGAACTTTGTCGCTGCGCGTTTGTATACACGAGCAGCATCGACTGGTTTTGACGGCGAAGTTTTTTGTTTTTTTCTCTTTGTGCCTGTGGCAAAGTGCTTGGGGCACAGCGTATAGAAGACACAGAGAATTGCACTTGCGCAAGTGGTCGGTACGTGCCGGAGGCATATAGCGTGCTCGCATGTTGCCTCCCGTGACGCTATGCAACTGCAAAGGGCGTGATTATGTGCGTGCGCAGCTCTAAGCTGTTTGCGCCTGCGTTTAGGTCTGAGTGTGTGGTCAGAGAGCCTTGGGACTATATTTATAGAGTATCAGCGATGCCGTGGGTAAGCCTACAAAACGAAAAAAGAAAGAAAGAAAGAAAGAAAGAAAAAGAAAAGGCACTTGTGCGTATACGTAAATCGATTCGTGGGGCAAAAACGGAGCGAGTACGTGCAATCCTGATAATAATTAGTAATTACCGTGCTGATGGTTGGCACCGAAACATGGCCTTATAACTGGTATAGCCGCTACGTGAGGGGCCAGATATAAAACCTTTCACAGGTTCTACGACGCGCGTGAATTTCTGCTCTCTTAAAGCGTGACCCTCCCAACTGAAATTTTTGAATTCGAAGCCACGGCACTTCTTGTCTACCGTAAACCTTTGCCGTTGACTGCACGTACTCGCGTACGTGTTGCCACTGGCGACAACTGCGGCTTGGTTGCAACACATTGATCGACCCCCGTCGCGGCTGTCATTATGTTAACATGTTCATTGATTCGCGTGACTTCGAAATACTGAAAACGTTGGACCGTTAGTTAGTCGTCTTACTTCCTGTTTTTTCTCTCTCTCTCTCTCTCGCCTTTCGTCGAGCATATTTAGCACGTGCCCCGAGCAGTGGTGACGCTAAAATGAGCGGCTACGCAGCTACAGCACGCGCAGCCCTCTTAGTTTGCATGTAAATGCACTTGGCCGCAGAGCCTTAACTTGGCGCCGAGGGACGGGCTCACATTCGGCGAGTGTGTGACGGCGTTCGGCGGTGCGCGAAACTAGGTGGCTGCGCGGCGAGCGCCTTTGTGTGGCTCCGTTAGAACGAGACGGTCAGCGCAGGTTATAGAAGCCGGGAACGCACAGACCCGGAAGAACGCGGTGCCTTGCCACTTGCAGGATGACAGGCAAGCGCACAGGTGTCGGAAGAAAAGGTCGAGGGAACAGATTCGCATTGTCATATGTCAATACAGTTTCAAATGTTTTGTGGATGCGTTAAGCATTGGAAATATTAAACCTAGTGTGCCGCCGATTACACGTACTCGTTATAAAGGGCGGTAGTTTTTATATCGTGTGTCCCAGCTAACATAGGCCAAGCTGATCAAAGAAAAAAAAGATATTTATAGACTTAAGGTGCGAGATATACGGTTGTAAGACCTAGAGTGTTCGTCATCATCAGCGTCAGAGGTCTGACGACGGAACACCGTAGGTCTTTATAATCGTATCTCACACGGTAATATTTTAATCGTTCTTTTTCTTTGAACATATGGGCTATAGCGTTAGCTGGGACACACAATACATTTGAGAAATGTGTTCAAGGTTAGTTCGAAGCAGTCTGGCTCAACTGTAGCGCTGTATACCCTGAACGTTGCCTCCTTCGAGTTGGGAAACACTGCAGCACCACGGCCGCTCGATGAAAACACACGAGGTGTGTTTTCATCGAGCGGTATTCAGAAATGCCTGGCAATATACTATATATAGAACGCTGCGGTCTTCAGCTTCATCTTTGTGTGTGTGTTCCGCGCGCTTCTTACATTTAGTGCTTTCAGATTTGCTATATATCCTGCTCCGTCTGGCTCAACGTAGCTGTTGGTATATACCTTCTTCGAGTGGCCGCAAGAAGCTGGTGGCATTTAACTGCACCTCCCCCCCTCCCCTCCAATCTCTCTCTGGTGTCCAGTGCCTGAAGAGTCACTTGCATGGTCTTCGTCGCCACGGCCACGCACGGAGTGCGTCCACGAAAGGGGGGGGGGGGGGGGCACACACCCGTCGGTTGCGCGACCACGTGCATGTGCGCGCAACACCAGCACATGGCGCTGCCTGCGCGCGCCGTCGCTTATTGTGGGCGTCCCGGCGCATGGCTGCTCATTGAGGTCGCCGCTGTGGCCGGCGCTTTTATTTTTTCGACTCTCTCTCTCTCTCTCTCTGTCTTCGTCGTCCCTTTCCCTCCCCCGTCTTCTTTTCTTTCTCGAAGAACGTCTCCCCTTCGCGGGCCGCGGCCGGTCACGGTCTCCGGCGGCAACCGCGCAAGCAAGTGCGGCGCACTGCTGTTTGGTGCGTATGTGCACACACACGTTTGTGTGCGGTCTCCGAGGTGTGCCAGTTGTGTGCAGGCCATTCCTTGCAGCGAGGAGGGCCGCTGTGGGCAGGGGCGGCGAAACGGTAGAAAAAGAAATGAAAGATGGGGGAAGTGTGTGTGTGTGTGTTTGTGTGCGTGCTGTTTCGAGGTTTCAGAGGTCTATTTTCGAAGCGCGTGGTGCTTTCCTTCCCGGGAGGTGGAGCCCAGTGATTAACGCGCATTAGCGGGCGAAAAAAAAAAAAAAAAAGCGACGGAGGCGGCAAGTCTTGCGCGAAGAGACGAAACAAAGAAGCGAGCGCAGAAGACACTTACCTTGTTAGGCTGGTCCGCCCTCGCTGCAACTGAAACCGTATATTCTAACTTAACGTACCATTGCAAATGCGCTCCCATTTAAAAGTAGTGAAACTTGTGCGGCACACTTTCGCTAGCAGGTATATGCATCTGACGAAGGAAAGCGTCGAACGTCGGCGCGAAAAAATTAAACATAAAAGGAAAAACCGAGTAGTTGGAACGCGTGCACTGAGATTGATGGAATGTACCGTTCTCTTCGTTGTACGAGAATTGAGATGCGCACGCTATAGTGACAGTGGCCTTTCGCGGGTCAGTGTCACACGCCAATCCAAGAACAACAGGAACTGGCAAAACTGCATGGGACGAAGCAACAGCCGGAAATGTGCTTTAGAGGCTAGGAATTCCATCTTTTCTACAAAAAAACAAAAACAACAACAACAACAACAAAAAAACACCAGTCACCAGGCTAGCGTTCTCTAGTGATGCGCACTTAATACCCTTTGGCCGTCTTTGGAGGTTGAAAGGCTCTGTACGTCAAGACTGATGACCTCGTAATGGTCTCTGCATGGTCAGCCGAAGTGCTCGGTGTTTCCTCCGCCTTCCGATTGGGCGACGCTGTAGAAGTCTACATTGGTAACGTGAAGTCTATAGTCGGTGAGAAAATGAAAGAAATCGATAACTAGTGGAAGTGTCAGCTCGGCATTCAGTCCTTGTTGCAATCCTTCAACTATATAGCCAGCTAACGCAATAAAACTTTGGCACCATAGTTTCATTCCTCTCATGTTTTACACTTCTGCCAGTCTCGTTTACCTGCACTCGCTCACCGGCAATCCCGTCGGGTGCCGTTGACGTTACGTGTCTGTCTGTCTTTTAAATGTATACTGCGCCAACGCCGCACGTATGATTTCAGTAAGGTTTCGTGAAAAGCACAACGGTGCAGGACCGTTAGTTCTTTCGTGTGCCCTCCTTTCACCGCTCGTTGTTCCTCGTCGTCCAGGGGCGCTACACCTTCAAGCGCAGGTATATGTTGCGCCTCGCTACGCAAGCGGAACGCGAAGGAGAAGGCCCGCCTAATTCGTACTCAGCGCGATTAGCATTTCGCGTTTCGATAGACTTATCTATGGCGGCGTCTTCTTTCAACCTCGGATGCTAGACTATATATATAGGCACTGTCGATTTCCGCCATGTTGGCGTTTTGAGCCGATCAGAGAGGCCGTATAGCAGCCCTGCGAGCCAAGATGACTATTTAGACAATGTGGCCGAATTAGAGTTGTATACCCCGGTGACATCAGTCCAAGTATCCTTCTAAATCCGCCATTACCAACCAAACTTAAACGGCGCGAAGCGTTTTTCTTCGTAGCCGAATGATTGCGAGTGACGGTTATAGTTGGACTTCTCGCACGTCGGCCTGCTCACCACGAGGCTTAAGTTCTCGCTGTGCTGTCCGGAACTATATATACGTGCAACATTCGGAACGAGATTCGGACGCAGCGGGGTTGCACATTTAGCCAGATGCACTGTAGCGTGCGCGCCCGGCGGTCACGTGATCATCCTGCAGCCGCCATGCCCGGCGGAACGAGACCCGTCACGGAAAAGAAACCTCCGCGCTCCCCCCCCTTTTTTTTTTCCTCCTCCGCGCTGAGCCCCCATTCTGGACTACTTACTCGACGGCATGGTCACGGACGCAATATGCCATGACGGATGAAACTGCGCTGCGGTCATTCTTCGCCCTTTAGCGAAACAATTGAATGGGATGCGCCTCGTTCGGTATCCCCCTCCTCATTTTGTTCCTGCTCGGTTTTCCTTCCGTTTTGACCGTCTCCTTCTTCCGTCTCAGTCACCGCTTCTGCCAACGTGTCGCGCATATATATATGTATATATATATATGAGCGAGCCACCCACGCCGTAAGGAGGTGGGGGTTGGACGAGAACAAAAGGCAATAATTTTTATTTCCCCGCACATCTCGCGTGCATTGACGGGCCGGAGGCTGGAATAGCGCAATGGAGAAAACGAGTCGAGGAAGCAAACGGTGCGCAAGCGACTGCGCGACCATATTCACTTCGTTTCTTCAGTGCTCGAAGAGAGAAAGGAGGTGCGGGGAGGCACGTCGAAAGTTCTCGTCTCTTTTGTTTCCCGCATAGAGCGATGGCATTAAAATGACAAGCGCCCAACCCACGCAGTTTTCGAAGCACAACGCACTTCCTGTCATTGTAACCTTATAGCCTGTTACGTATACAGCACGTAGTCGAGGTATAGCGGCATCTGCGTACAGTGTTGGTTGGGCGAGGCGTTTATTGGCTGAGAGCGACGCCGGCGGTCGCTTTGCGATCCTACATCCTTGCCCGTTTACGGGCCTGCTGTACTTCCAGACGATAGCATGCCCCCGCGCTTTCTTTGTGACGTCATGTAGTAAGGCCGACGCTCCCTTTGAGAAGCATTGGAAATTAGAGCCACCGTTAAAGCGTATGCCGCATTTCGATGGAGGCGAAATGCGAAAACATCCGTGTACTTAGATTTAGGTGCACGTTAAAGAACCCCAGGTGGTCAAAATTTCCGGAGTCCTCCACTACGGCGTGCCTCATAATCGGAAAGTGGTTTTGGCACGTAAAGCCCCATAATTCTCCTAAAGCGTATGAAATCTCAGCTTTTCATCGTGACGTCAATGCTGAGAGCGGGCATTGCTTCTCTTACTACGGAAGTTGTACAGCTCGTTTGCTTGCTCACTCACTCACTCACTCACTCACTCACTCACTCACTCACTCACTCACTCACTCACTCACTCACTCACTCACTCACTCACTCACTCACTCACTCACTCACTCACTCACTCACTCACTCACTCACTCACTCACTGCGAAGCAATTAAGACATCCTTTCCTACGGCAACTTGCATCATTCTCTCGATTAAAAAGCCATTGATTAGGACGAAGAAATAAACTGTCAGTCGCGTAATGCACCTCAGAAGGGACCCGGTTAATCTCATAGACGATGGTTCTCACTTTGTCATCCAGGTCATTGCGGTTCCTTATTCAGGGCAAGCTTGTCTTTGTCTGTATAAACGGCGCACGCGCACTCATGTATAGGCCCCTGGACGATGTGCCCCTTTGGATAGAGCTTCCCACTTTCTTTCTCGTTCTTTCTTTTTTCCTTCATTTTTTTCTTGATTTCTTCTTCTTTTTTTTGATAGCCTGGCGAAAGGACGATCGTGACTCCGATACTGTAACGTCGTACGTTCGCAGACAGCAAGAGACTCACGTACGCGTTGCGTTTGCATGACCAATGAGACTCGGAACAACAGACAGAGCTGCAGCGTTCGCTCGGGCTGGGTCTCGCCCAGCACTTCGTTTCTCGTCACAGAAACTGTTTTATTTCTTGTCCTGCCTCGTCCACCTGGCATGCGCCAGGTTGCCCCGCTTCCAGCATACAAACTGCGCCATAAAAGAAAGAACTAGACGGAGAGCCCGCTTTTTGTCGTGCGTGGAGTACGTTAATGCGGCACTTTCCGTTCCGTTCGCCTCTCGAGGATTTTATGCGTTCCGGATGTTCCGTTTTAGCGTGCGCCACTCTCCGAGATACGGTCTCTGGACACCAGGGCGAGTCCTTATAGCACAGTCCTCGCTGCCCTCGCCGGTCTCTTTGACGTGCTGAAACCTTTCCATACCTGTCGGGTGTGCATGCTAATGCCGAAACGAAAAGAAAAGGCCGTCCGTTCAGGATTCGTACTTTTTGCTCGCGGACGCAGCACCGAGTTTGTACTAGCCTACAGAGATGGAGGAGGAGATAGGCGCTTGGAAAAGCGGGCGAAGGGGGCACACGTCGTCGTCGTAGGCGTCTCTCTCTCTCTCTCTCTCTCTCTCTCTCTCTCTCTCTCTCTCTCTCTCTCTCTCTCATTATTATTTTTTAACTGAGCTGGCTGCATACATCCGGGCCGCTGCGGCTGGCACTCGTCTGCGTTCTCTACACAGCTTGCTTCGTGTTATACGTGTGCTGCATTCGCTGCTTCTCGTTGTGGCCTTTTTGTATTTTTTGCGTTCTCCAAGGACTCGCAAGGCCTCTTGATAGGGGCTCATAGTCGGGATGACGTAACTCTACTTCGTTCGATTGTTTCAACGACATTGCGGAAAAGCTAGTTGTGCACTAGGATACGCGTACCAGTAAGCGTCCACGTACGCGCTGTAAAACAACATCTTCCACGCCACAATAACCAAGATGTTGGGTGGGTTGTTTTCTTTTCGGTCTTCTTTTGCCGTTCTCCTTGTTGGCGTCATTTCAAATCCTGCTCGTCAGGCCAAAGTCCTGTCTCATGGCTCGCGTAAACGCTAGCATGTCGAACCGAGATAGCGTCGGGCCGGAATAACATAGTCCGCCGAGAAGAGGGGACGAATTGCTCGACTCGCTTGAAGGAATGCATGGGAACGCGGTTGTGTCGGTCCGTAGGTTCCGTTCGTATCGAGTTCACGTAAGCGAGGCTGATGAAGTGAGGTCCAACGTTCTTAGGTCAGATCGAGTAATAAGCTTTTCGGGAAATACGGCCGTCGCGTTCATGTAAACGCTAGCGTCGTCGCGGGTTGGGTCAGCCTACATGGAACGGGTTGGGCTGACTCGTGGAACGCGGTTGTCAAAAAAAAAAAAAAAAAAAGTGTGAATGCGCAATCGTGTCGGTTTGGGTCATCCCGACTTCCGATTCGACCTGCACCGCAGAGTTCATCTAAACAAAGCTCTTAGTCATCTGGCGAAATCTTTGAAAGACACGCACTCTGCCAAGGCAACGTGCCTCCGGGAGCGAAGCACTAAAGTGCACAACTACATGGCTTTCGTTCCGAACAAAAGAAAGAGGTTCGAGAGATGGACGAGGAGGAGGAGTGGGAGACCACGTCGGGCCAGGTCAGAGGTCGCGCAAACAGGCTGCAAGGCCGGTGGCGACGTCCAGATTGCCTGCGTAGCCGGCCCTCAATCGTCCACGATGGACGCACAAAGGGACGTCGCTTTCTCGGCGCTCACTTCGGCTTGTTGCGCAGAACGGTGTCGGGTGGGGGGGGGGGGGGGGGGGGGGAGGAAGGACCCCTCGAAGCCTCTGTCGAAGAAGCGTGCACCATCGCCTCGTCTCGCGGTGCACTTTGGCTGCCGGACGTCCGAAATAATTGCACAGGCGTCCAGCCGACACCCCGTGATCTTTGGAAATCTGCTAGATAAAAGCCACTTCTGCCAGAGATCGCGGCGGAGAAAACACCAACCTCGCACAGTACGCAGCCGACGTGTGTGCGCGCGTGTCCGTAGTTTATTCGCTGCGTTTCAGAGTTTGTTTTCTTTGGGGGGGTCAGGGAGAGAGCCAGAACCTGTTCGCGCATTCTGACAGTTGCGAAATTGTACGCCGCCGCTGCGCCGCATTTGTTTAATTAGGACTTCACGGTTTTGTTGTTCAGTTATGACCGTGTGGCCGTGCACCGAGTGTGCGTACACCGAGACTGGTGCGCGCATCGACGCGTGCTCTGCGAGCTCTCTGGGGGCGTGTGTACGGTTCGGCAAACGCTCGCCATGAACAAAGCGAGCGCTTCGGACGCAGCTTTCCTTTTTTTTTTCTTTTTGGCACGCTTTCTTCTCGACCCCTGGAATAAGGCGGCGAAGGGGTCATTGTGGTCGGGAGTGCTGATAAGCGGCCGCCAAGGAGTAAGGAAAGGTAAACTTTCTCGTTGACCTAAGGTTGGGAAGCACGTACAAAAATAAAAGTAATAAACCCGCGGGTGGAACTGGTTTCTGAGCCTGTAGCAGCGTGGGGTCTGTTGAGAGCTGAGTGCTTGCGGTTTCTGACGCGCCAGCCTTTGGTAACGCTTCCTGCGCAGTGTGCAGGAATGACCCGAAGGAAGTGTACATACTCAGCCGCGCACGTAGCTTCGTAACAAAATGAAATTGTTGCTTCTTTTTCTTTTTTGAACTGTTGAATCTGTCGTAGGTATTACTGAAAACAGAAAACTGTCCTACGGAAGCCGGAGGAGTCACATTGTCTGCGCACTATTTCACTTTCCGGTGCCACGTCATTGGGAAGCATAAAGCCGTGCAGCGTCAACCAAGCGGGAGCGCGATCGTACGAACACACATGCATCCGTCTGCGCCAGGGCGCCGTCTGCTCAAAGTCTAGTACAATCTCGAACGTCTCCCAGGACACGCCTCGTAGCCTCCGCTCCAATGCCACATCATTTTGAAATGTGCCACATAGGCTCCACCTCTTTGTGTCCCGTGCATTGGGGGCGTGTTAAAGGTCCCCTGGTGGTCAAAACTAATCCGAAGTCCCCCCACCCCCACCCCTCCCCACTACGGCGCGCCTCATTCCACTGCCTGGGGCTCCCATGTTCACGACAGGAACATATCCTCTTCCCCTGTCGTAATCAGCTACCAGCCTTCCTAAGTGTCGTCGAGTACCTCGACTCGCCGGAGCTCTCGGCGAGACTATAGGAAATTTCTACAAAGACGGATAGCCTAACGGCCATCCCACCACCTCGGGCTTCCTGATCCGCCACTACTTCGCTTCCATCTCTATGACCCTCTACCTTTCTCCCTCCTACCCTCTCTCTCTTTTAATACCATCTCCTCCACCCTGCTGGCGCTGAGCCGTGCACCCGCATGGGTTGCAGAAAATAGTGCTAGCCTTTCCTCCTTCCCAACAAGAACCACTTCTCACAATGACATCGTGGTATTGGCACGGGAAACCCCAGAATTAATGAATTCATAATTCCGCCTCTTTGAAGCGCTATCCAATTATGCGAGTCCGGGAGTGGCAGCCACCTAGCTGTGTTGTTTCGGGAGCTGTGTCAAAATGGCGCTAGCGATCGGTGCTATGGTCTCAACAAGTGTCGTCTGGTACTAAGGAGGGGAGGGGGCGTTGCAGACTATTTAGCCGTATCCTATAGCGTATGCAGTTGCTCCCTGCTTGTGTTTGCGCTTTATCACTTTTTGCTCTTTGCGATCGGGAAACTTTTGCTCTTTTGACGCTTCGGTGTTTTTAGCGGTTCTACAACGCTTTTTCATCGTTGTTTGCAGCTTAGCGCAGCGCCACAGCGTTGCGCATATTTGCTTTCACACTTGTCTTCACACTTGTGTTCAGATATTTCTCTCTTTTTCTTGCATTTTTTTTTCCGTGTTACCTGCGGTTAAGTGCCGTATAGCACATTTATGAGGTGCAGACCACTATTCTTCTCTGACATAGTAGTGCATACAACTTCTGAAAAAAAAAAAAAAACTTACTTGTGTAAGCAGAGCATGGCGGAACTACTCTATCAGCGCGACAAAGCAGTTAGAGTAGCAGTCCTACCTTTTTTACCGCAGCGCGACCTCGTTTTGCTCGCGCTTTAAAAGCAGATTTAGTTGGAAAGCCCAGGAAACGCTCGTCCATTTTTGTTTACCGCCTTACGCTTAAAATATACACCAACACTGAATAAGGGCGAGCAAGCTGCACTACCGAATAATATCACTCGTGAGGATATTAACGACCTGAAACCAGACGAACATAAGTACGTACATGTAGGAAGTAACAGGTAGAAATAACGCAGCGTAATGACTGACTGTGAGCTAGACATTCTTTTTGTTTTTTGTTTTGCTGAGTGGTACCCTTGTAAAACCAAGCGAGCGTGACTGTTTGGTTCTGCGCCAATCTCGCTAATTGCAAACGCCGGGCGAATCCGCACTGGCGCTTGCGGTGCATCGGCGCGCGTCCGTCATCAACGCTAAGTGGCGCACTGCCGTATGCAGGTGTACATGCAGATAGCTCGCTACGTGAGTCACCGTCCCGTATATGTGTTGTCTCTGTATGCGCGCGAGTGCAGGAAATACTACCGCGATCACGTGCTATTGCGAGCTTTACGAAAGAGAACACACGGGGTGAGCGGCAGATATGTCCTCGCTGCGATTGCAAATGCACCCGCTGCGACCAAATTTGAAAGCGAGGAGGAACAGCGATGCTGTCGTGTTGATAGCCGGCACCCACGACTCGCATGCGAGTCCTCCGATAGTTGGCCGTCATGTAATGAAGTCAACTGCGCTGTGCTGTCACACTTCAGTATATTGGCTCACGACACTATAGAAAAACGAATCGTTCGCCTTAAAGGAACCTTGCATATATATATACCGATGTTTGCCACAATGGTATAAATAAAAGGTACAGCACCGATCGCGTGTGACAGGCTCGCGCATGGAAGCGAGATAATTGCTATAGAACGCCGTCCCCGTTCGAAGAAAATTTAGCAGACTGAGAAACCGTTCGAAAAAAACGTTGGCGGCCGAATGACGTGCCATAAGCCGAGGAAACAGCACTGCCCCCCCCCCTCTCTCTCTCTCTCACTATCTATCTATCTATCTATCTATCTATCTATCTATCTATCTATCTATCTATCTATCTATCTATCTATCTATCTATCTATCTATCTATCTATCTATCTATCTATCTATCTATCTATCTATCTATCTATCTATCTATCTATCTATCTATCTATCTATCTATCTATCTATCTATCTAATCTCTATCGGTCACACACGCACACACACACACACACGTTTCGACCACGGTGCGCATACTGATGGCTACTGTGCGAAGGTATGTTCTTTTGCATAAGGCTCACAATAGTAAAACGTCATACAAATATTAGCAGAGAACTATGTGCGGCCTTATCCCAGCGATAGGAGAGCAAATAAAGGGCACGGGAGGTCAAGGAGACGCACGTCCGGTTTCCCAAACTATACTGAGAGATAAAGGGACAAAAAAGAAAGTTGGCGGGACGGAGCCAACACTATCTGCGCACACTTGCAGCAGCGGGAATGCAAATCGCAACTTACGAACGGTCACTGTGGTGGCTTGCAAAGCGACTTCAGACAAAACGTCAAACGATATTATGCCAGTCGGCGCGGAAATCTAGATTATCGTGCTCTGCAGTCCAGGGAGTGCAGGGCGTTCCTTATCGGACAGGGTGATTTACGGCAGGCTTACGCGGCTCGCGAATTGTTATTCGGTGCCTGTATAAGTGTCTCACATTTACCTTTTTGTTCGTCTCTTTCTTCACTGTTTTTACAGTTCCTAAGTGTCGAACCAACCAGCCTAATAACTTCCATCTTGGTTCACGAAGACATCGTCAATCGTCCTTCGTGACAATGTAGGACACATAACCCCGTGTTACGCATATAAGCTCCTTTCTTGCGGACCAAAGCGCTTCCAGTGGCGCCGCGCCATCCTTGTAAGCTCTGCGCCTTGACGGCCATGCGCGACCGGAGAAAGCCGGCCTCATGTCCCCGACTTCTCCTTCGCTGAATCACGGCAGCATTGGCATCGGCCAACGCGGCTGCAGCCATTGGCTGTTCGCTCGCGCGCCGACAGAGCAATTGATCACGTCCACTTCTAAGAACAGCAGCAGCAACCGCCAGCGGCTGTACCGTGCAGTATAATGTATGCGTATAGACAGGGAGCTGCGGGGCTTCCTCGTACAGGACGTCGCCTGCGGCCGCTCTCGCGATTCTCTCTTTTGCACCATCGCGGCAGAGCGCGGCCGGATCCGGCAGGCTCCGTGACCTTGAGACGTGGCCCATCGAACGCTATCTATGTGTTTATTTCTCTGCGCTCGCGCTCTATCGAGCTTCTCCTGGTAACCGGCTCGTGTGTGTTTCTTTCGTGGCGCGCCAGCGCGAGCGCTTTATAGCAGTGTCCGTGCCGTGCGCCGGGTTGTTTTGCGTCGCCGCGGTGGGGACACGGTCGATCGTTATGGTGGGTCGATGTTTTCGCTGCTGTTATTATTGTTTTTTTTTTTTTTTTTTGGGGGGGGGAGTACCCGTGGAGACACGCGCGGAGGGTCCTGGCCCGCAGAAGACGACGCAATCGACGACAGTCGTTATATGTGGAGCGCTGCAGTCTCGTCGATTCTAGTCGATTCACGACGGCAGCGCCATTGAACTCGTCGCGGTCGAGTGAAGGTCGGGGAAAAAAATACAATCGTGCGGTCGTTGCTAAGGGCGTCGCGTAGCTTTTCTTTCTTTGCTGCTGCGCACTTGACTGGCGCGTCTGCGTCGGAAATGACTTTTCTTTCTCCCGTAGGTGGCGCTAAGCGTTTCACCTTGGGTGGTGGCAATGGAAAAGAAACCTGCCATGAGTAACTACTTAAGAGGGGAAACACGAAATCGGGAAAGAAACAATTTGTGATAACTCAAAGGGAAGCTCACTACTTTTAGAAGCGAGATCGTGATGCCTTAAAACACGCACTTATAAAGCGAGATATACGAAGGAAGAAGAAGCATGGTACTTGCTGCGGTAAAGCTGGGGAAACGATGGAGCACGTTTTATTAGAATGCGAAGATATCTGCCCAGCGGTCGATTTAGGCACCACTGGCATCCTTGAAGCCCTTGGGTTCAGTGAGAGAAGGGGGAAAGTAAGCATGTCCGCAATAGAGATTAGTAAGAGGCGATTGGAAGATTGGTGGAAGAAAAGTAGGGAAACGACAAACAACGCAGACGTACGAAAACAAAGTTCGCTATAGGTGTTTAGAAACTGGTTATGGGAATTCACCGTAGATTTTTTCATTTATTCTTCTTTTTTTATAATAGGTACGACATTAGGCAATAAAACAGCAAGAGATTGGTGGCGTAAGCCACCACCCCTTTCGAAAGGGGACGCTCATAGTATCCATCCATCCATCCATGCCCTGTGCTGCCTCGCACGAGAATAATTTTATCGTGTATCAACTCTGTACAACGGACGCCGTGACCCCTTCTATACTACTGATGATCAAGTTACGTGTACTACTTTCTGTGTGGAGATGCATGAAGGTAGGTGACATGTGCACAAGTACATGCGCATTCATTCATTCATTCATTCATTCATTCATTCATTCATTGACACTCATAAAGAAAGCAAATTATATTATGCTGCGTAATTATGAAAGAAAGGCACGAACACTTCTAAAATATGCACCGCGCCTCCTAGCTCACTATAGTTGTACTGAAGAGCGTGCTCTGTACAGCGTCTTCTGGAGGGCCAGACGGTATCGAGATTTATACGCTTTATCCAGTACATCGGTAGACGTTGCGATGTATGCGTACATATATGCATGTGGTATACGGTATAGAGGCGGCAGCAACGCCAGGGTGTGGCTGTGCGGCTGCAGCGACGTATGCACCTCGAGAAGCGCAGCGCACGAAACGCTCCCCTTGCCCCGTCGCTGTGTGATATTGGACTTCCGAGTCGCTGCGTTCCATGCATTTGAGCGAAGAGGATGACCCAGTCTATCTATAGACAAACGGTCGTGAGCCTATCTCAGGGGTGAAAATCGAGATTTATCTATAGCCACTGCTTGCGTGTACGTCAGACACTTTTATACGTAACTTCGCGGGTCAACCCCCTATTTGGGACGCGCTTTCTCGCACGACTTTTGTCACGGGCACATCCGATTGCCAGCGCGGAAACGTCGGCGAATGCTGTGGCGGAGTTCGCGTTTCCGATTCGACTCGAAGAACTATGCTGTATGTGCTATATAAATGTGCCGACGGAGGTATATACGCGTGTTTTGCACGTACGCATGGTAAATTTTTTACTGTTACAGGATCACGCGCGAGCGAGCTGTGAATTCGCTATATATATAGTGTGGAACTGACCGCACGGGGGTCGCAGCGGATACGTAATTGCGGCTCCGTGGCATGGACCTCGCCAACTCTCGTGCGTATACCTTCCGTGACAGCCCAAGTCACGCGACCACGCGCGTCTGTCGCCTCGCACTATACACCTATAGCAGCCACGCACTACTTGTACAGAAGTGCGTGTCTGTATGCACCGTCCGAGTCTCGTGTATACACAAATGTTCCTGCACGCACACTCTATGGTTATACCACATGCACAATGGGCGTCGCGTGCACGGAACGCAAGCACGTAATATAGGCAGCGTGTAATTGCGAATGTCTTACGACACGTGTGCGCGTGCCTTTTTGGGGTCTCTCGCGTGCAAGCAATTTAAACGGTTTCGTCCATTGTAACATATATAACACGGGGTCTCGACTCGAGTACGCGGATATGCGCGGCCGAAGTTCTCGATTCGCAACGAGAGCGGAACGAATGCCCTGTTGTGCACAACAATAATGCGCTTGTTTGCCTCGCGTATACCAGTGTATACTGCCGCCCTGGTTCGTATATACAGGGTGTCCCAGCTAACTTTGGCCAGAGTTTAAAAATATGCGAATGCCACGTAGCTCAACAGAACCAAGGTAAATTTGTTTGCGTCGCTTGGCGCTAGTCATAGCTAGCTAGTCCTTTCAGTCCGCCTGATTACCTAATTATTCAGAATAAATTAAATAATAATCTCAAATATCATAATTAGATTAAAAGTGTAAATGAGAAAATTGTATACGAAAAAATCCCGATACAGCTTTCTGTTGCTCAATACGTGCTACATAAAAGCGTTTCTTCGAGCGTGAAAAAAAGCCCTCAAATGCACGCAAATTGCCGCGCCAATGGCCGCTCGAGTCACTCACTTTGCGTGTATTCGCGGGCTTCTTTCACGCTCGGAAAAACGCTTTTATGCAGCACGTATTGAGCAACAGAAAGCTGTATCGGGATATTTTCGTATACAATTTTCTCATTGACACTTTTAATCTAATTATATTTGAGAAGATGATTATTTAATTAATTATGAATAATTAGGTAATTCGGCGGAATGAAAGAAGATAGTTTGACTAGCTCCAAGCGACGGCAAACAAGATTACCTTGGTTCTGTTGAGCTACTTGGCATTTGCATATTTTTTAACTCTGGCCAAAGTTAGCTGGGACACCCTGTATATATAATACAGTCGAAGTGTGCTCTGCGCGCGGGACGCAATCTTTGGTCTTTGTTCACGTGCCCCTAGAGTGCTTCAAGCTTTCATGGTTTCAAACTATTGAATCTACGTATACCACGGCGGCGGGCGCAGTTCCTTCGACTCGCAACGCGGCGTCAACGAAATTTATTCATTCACTTTACAGCCCTCTCGGTCACGGTGTCTCCACATGGATACGCTTTGAAATAATCCGACTAGGGACGACAGGATAGAAATGTCGAACGTAGCGCTAAATGTAAACTTAACCGATGGTTTACCAAAAACAATATAATTACTGACTTGAGTAGGCCCACTACCGTACTAACGAGCAGGCCCACCAGAGAGCGCGCAATTTCACGCACCGCGCTGTCACGGGTAGCCAGGCTTCTACAAAGATCTACAAAGATCATCTACAAAGATCCATTATGTACTTTCCACGAAATTGTTTCCCATTATAGACTAGGCAGGAGGACATTTCCACCCCCTCACCCCAAATTGAACAAACCTCAGGCTACCACACTCAGACTCCTACAAACCCGTTCGTCTACGCCCACTCGCCCGTCTACGTCTACGCCAATCTACGCCCACTCCTCGATCCCTTAACAAGATAGATCCTGAACACTCACAGTCGTGCCCCAAATGTGGTCATGACTCATGCTCTTTTGACCACATGCTCTGGCTGTGCCCAGCCCTTAACGCCTCTCCACCCATCACGAAAGAACAACGGCAGGAATCTCTCAAGAGCAGCAATCTCCACATTCAACTACAGGCTGTCCAGAGTGCCCACGACATTGCGGCGGGACTTGATCTCCCGGTTCCATCGTGGGCGGAGCCACCGACTTGATCTTCGGGAGCCTTCGGTTTTGGCTCCCCAAGATCTCAGTCCCTCAGGGCTCAAATAAGGTTCTTGTCATGTCATGTTACTGACGTGAGTAAAAAGAGTATAGACAACGCCTTTTTAAGAGGTGTACGCACTACCAAGTTTGACGAGAATCTAGGCGCGCGCTGCCCTGTAATCAACAGCTGGCTCTTGAGTGTAGAATTATTTTTTGCGTCAGGGGGACCCCAAGAAAATATTAACCAGTGCATCCACTTGTAACAATTATTTCAGTTATTTTCAGAATGTAACTCATAATCAATAAGAGGTCAATATTTGTGATCATTTAATCTTTCTTTAATTATGGCGACTGGCCTTATGTGGCTTAAATGTTCGTGCTACAGGTCTCCGAAATATATATATATATATATATATATATATATATATATATATATATATATATATTGTAGTGGGTAACATGCATGTGGCGCTGTGCGGACTGCCACCTGATCCCACTACTGCAGAGCACGGCATCTTTTCGGCCTGCTGCGTTTCCGGCCCCGGTCGATTCGCTCCTCCATAAGCAACCTGGCCAGCGCCGGGTTCCCCTGGGGTCACCATGCCGACACCCAGCTTGGCGCGGATACCAAAACAACATATCACAGCATGTGGCAGGACTCTCAGCCTCAACCCGTCCTCTAGTGCAAAGGGAGGACGATGTCCTCCCTTTTGTGACGTACGCGTATAACACCGCCGTTCAGGCTACCACAGGCTTCTCCCCATTTTTCCTTCTTTATGGACGTGAACCATCCACTACCCTCGATACCATGCTACCATATCATCCGGATGCCTCTGAATTCACCCCTCTTTCCGAAGTTGCTCGCCATGCTGAAGAGTGCCGCCAACTGGCTCGCTCGTTCACGTCGGATACCCAAGGAATCCACAAAGATCGCCACGACAACGTGCAGCCCACACAGTCCTTCACCGTGGACTCTCACGTCTGGCTTCAGCTGCCCTTCCAATCTCTAGGCCTTAGCCCAAAGCTTGCTCCGAAATATCAGGGTCCGTACCGGATCGTCGCGTGTACATCGCCGGTGAATTATGTGGTCGAACCGGTGACGCCATCTTCGGACAAACGCCGCCGTGGCCGCGAGACGGTTCACATCAGCCGCCTGAAGCCGTACCACGACCCCCTTATCGTGTCATCACCTTAGGTCGCCAGGATGGCTCCTCTTCACCGCGGGGGCAATTGTAGTGGGTAACATGCATGTGGCGCTGTGCGGACTGCCACCGCTGCGGCGCGAGACCCGAGCTCGGGCTGCTGATGCGAACAGCTAGGACTCGCGATATATATATTGAAAGGGGGTTTATTGCAGCTCGTATGCGGTATCACAAGTGGCTCTTGATCGCGAGTCCTAGCTGTTCGCATCAGCAGCCCGAGCTCGGGTCTCGCGCCGCAGCGGTGGCAGTCCGCACAGCGACACATGCATGTTACCCACTACAATATATATATATATATATATATATATATATATATATATATATATATATATATATATTTGTGCACTTTGCGTCATGTTTTGAGAAGAATGTAAACACTTGGAGGCCTTAAAAACACTCCGTCATAATTCGCCACTGGAGCTGTACGGTTAGCGGCACTATTGTAACATTGAGGCGAGGAGGACTATGCAAGGAAGCAGAACACGAAGCAGGTTGTAGTGAGAGTGCAATACTGAAATAAATATTAATATGGGCTACCGAAACACCGTATACCTTACTAACAAAATGTAAACATTGTGACACAATGGTAACGCTGCGTTTTGGGAAAGCCGTCAACTGTCCTGCTCAAGGATGAACGTTTCGCCAGAGGACGCCCGGAGAAATCTGTGGTTTCCTTGTTTCTTGTCCGAGAGTTGCCTCGGGCGACAGGGTCGTTCTTTCATTAGTTCTATGGTTCAACCGCGCATTCAAATATGCGTCGATATGAGCGTCCAAGGCGAACGAGCACGAACTGGGGTGCGGCTAAATTTCCATCGCCTCGCTATACAAGCAGTTCCTGGAAATTTTGTGCTACCTGTCCGCTCCGTACGGCGCTGTATGCTTTATCGAGGAAAGCGCGCAAGGGAGGGGAGGGGAAGGGGGGGAGGTTTCGGACCGCTATCTCTCGTTTTGATCCGGTTTACGTGGCACGCCGCGCAGCTGATTTATGCGCCTGTACCCGTTACGCCATCGTGCCGTAGAAACGCTGCGTTTGTGTTTGAAATCTATCGAGCCTCCTCCATGCATAGTGGGTCCCTACGCGCGCTGAAATTGGTGAGCCTCGGGCAACTATATAGAAATTGGTATCACGATCCGGCAGCACCGTTTACCCGTCCTTCGCCTTTTTTGACTCATATGTAGTTGTGTGCGCTCCCGAATCTGAAGTAAAAAAGAACAGAGAACAGCACCCAGTGAGTCACGATTGGCCTCGTATATCGTGCGTTTAAATGCTGCTCGAATTTTTTGGCGCAGCCACTGCTTGTGAGGCTTGAAAGCTGAATGTCTTTCTATTTTTATTTTGTTTTCTTCATGCTTCAATGACCCAGCAGAAAAAAAAAAACTGGCAGCGAGGAAGTTTTACTTCTTCAACGCACCCGGCATCTCTGTATAGGCTTCCAACGTTTCTTAGTTTATGCTTCCGCTTTGCCTTAAATGTCCCAAGACAAAGCTGTAGCTGGGTAGATAAGCTCTGACTGGCGTTTTATTTTAGAGTATTTCGAGAAATAACGCGGAACAATATATACACTCTCTGAAGAATTGCGATCAGCAGAGCTAACGGTATGTGCGCCGCGTTTTGCAGCGGCCGCTGCGGCACGCGCGGACTACGACAAATTCGGGCGTGATTTCCGCGCGGGTTGAATTCGTACGTGGCATGTGTGGTTATACCTACATATATATATATATATATCGGACATCACGAAGGCTTCATGCAAAGCAATTTCTTCCTCGACGAAATACCTCTGGCCTAACCTAGAGATGCCCGTGTTTTTGCTACGTCGCCAGGCAATGCGCACGATTATTGCCGTGTAAAAAAGAAAGCAAAGAAGAAGAAAAAAAAAGGAGAAAGGCAGCGTGGCCAATCTGCAGGCAGGATTGGAACTGGTACGACCGCAGAGGCGGGGGAGTTTTCTTACGCTTTCTTACAGCAGGGAATATGGGGCGACTCCAGAAATCTTTTCCTTCGTAAATGCCGTTTGCCATCGGCGGGCAGCTGGCCTCGCTAACGATATGTCTATCACCACGATTGGTCGGCACTTGATCTTACAAACAGTCACAGAGTAAGAATTGTCCCGTGAAAACGGGTCCCAATTTTGCGGCCATTGTTCAGAGTCGCTGCCCTCACACCATCGATTTATTTTACCGTACGTAGGTGAAGCAGGGTTAACTATACTGTAATGGAAGACTTGCATCACGCGGCTTAGCTTATATACGGCCACTCAGGAACAACGTATAATAATGCGAAGAAGGGGGGAAGGGAGGGATTTGTGGACATGGTGTGGTATAAGGGAACTTTTCCCACAGCGCGGAAGGTTGCCGGAGCGCAGAAAGACTGAAGGGGAGTGGGGAGAGAATACTCAAACACAGTGGGGCGACTCACGACCGAAACCTAAACACTTCAGTTGGAAGTCAACGCGGTCGGCAGCTTTTCCGTTGTCAGCGCTTTGTAGATGCGTGTAATATGCTTCCCTTTCTGTTACGAGCCTTCGTTAAGCTTTCGATCGACAAGTTAAGTGCAGTTGAACGTATCCAGCGGAAAAGTCTATAATAAACATTCCATTTGGGACTCGGCACTATCTTTGTACTCTCTCTCTCTCTCTCTCTCTCTCCTGCACGCGTCAGATGCGCTGCCAGGCGCAGCGCCGTACCAGCAATGTAGACCTACAAACATTGAGAGAAGAAGGCGCTCGAAGGTTTCTCGATGCCGCGGTGCCTCCTGTAAACGACTCCAGCAGAAACGAGTCGCAGATGACTTGCGACGAAAGCGAGGTCTTATACCGCACCGACAGTGGCAGGCTTAAGACGCCTGCTGCGCATTGAACTACACAGATACCATGGTCTACACTGACCACGGACAACACTGACGGCCGTCCTTCGTCGCGCATTTCTCTCACTGGGAGGATCGAGGCTGAGGCTGCTGCTGCTGATTCACGCCTCGCGCATATACGCTTTCCATCCCGCACAGGAGGAAGCCGCCTGCGTGCAGCCAGCTTTCGGCGCCATTAGCATATAACGCAACGCCCTTTTTAAAGCTGCGCATGCTCGAGCACGTGATCAATTTTCGTGACTGCCGCCTCCGTGCGGCGTGGCCGCAAGGGGAACGAGGCCGAACACACTCGACGCGGCTTTCTCGTTTCTGCTTCTCCTTTTCTTCTTGGCCACAAGGCCTGTTCCGCCCGTGCACGCCCCGATGGGTTTTTCGTCGCGCTCACTGCTGCTTTGTGTGCCGTCCGAGACGGCCGGGGGACAACACTGCGGAGGAGGGATGATGGACGCGGCGAGTGCGCGAGGAAATGCAGCCGACGGTTCGTCTCCGCGACGATGGCGTGTCACGGACGCGCGCGTTGGTTATATGCATTCGCCTGTTTTTCGCCTTTGTTGCGCAAAGCGAAGAGGCCACGGGGAAATGGCCTCGGACGTCCTCAAAAAATAAAAAAAAATAAAGAAAAAAACAAGAGAAGAGAAGACACACAACGAAAGAACATCGTTTTCTTACAGATAGCGTATAGACTCGACCTTTTGTCTAAGGTATATGCTATTAAAATATAGTAGTCCCTAACGCGTCCATGTATTTTGGCTTATTGGGGTCTTATTAAACTTCCCAAACTGGTTGTTTGCAGAAAACCTGTGCACATACGCGGCCAAAAATCGTAAGAACATAGCTGCACAAGCTGTCTGCACATGCTGCACAAACTGTCACACAACTGGACAAGCTGCACAAGCTGTCGGTTCGCGACGTTTTCGTTGGCACTCCGATTGTTGAGGCCAGACGCAACTGCCTTAGCACTTAAAGAAACACAATAACTGCAAATGAAATACTGAAATAACCCAGTCTTCGGGACTAGCGCGCTTCTAAAGCGATTACATAAGAACAGCGTAGAAGAGCGTAGAGACAACGTATCGATCAATCACTGAGAAGTATACTCTAAAGTTCTGCGAGATTTTCCTTGCACTAAACCATACACATCGGTAATAGAAGTGTAATCCACCTTTATAATTTCCGTCTTCTCTCTCTCTCTCTCTCTCTCTCTCTCTCTTCTTTGACGTATACTTACATCGAATTTGCTTTCCTATACGGAAGCGTCGTAAGCATCTGTGTGCACTTATGGGATATTCAGGCACAACTTCCACGAGGTAATGATGCAGCACACGTCTTTACAAAAGTCGGTAATGAAAATCTTATGTCAATTTGCTGCGTTTCCCTACCTTCACTAAAGGTTCGATCGAGGTGCAACAGAATGTCTCGTACGACGCGCCCTTGCTGAAGTCTGTGCCTCATCAGCTCCGTAGCTTTTCTGGTGAATGTTTACGTAAGTTTATCGAAACACAACCCTCAGGATGACGAAGACGACTTGTGCACGCAGGGGCTGTACCTGCATTTCCGTGGGATCCCTGCGTGGCAGAAAGCAGGTTATATTGCCCATTCTTTCCGGGCACGACTTGGGACAGCCGACCGTCGGGTGCCAGGCGTATGTGTACACAGCGCATTCTATGCGAAGTGGGAGCTGTCACGCCTGGACACCGGACGGCGAGTCGCGCAGCACGGCCTGCACACACTCACACACGCTCGCGCACAGCAGTGGCGGGCGCGGCGCGGTTCCCGCGGCGCTGCTCTGATGAGCGTCCAGCTGAGAGGCCATTGTCGTTTTCTCGGGCCGGTCGCAGGCGTGCATTGCTGCTTCTCGCTCTTTCACCATCCCGGAGCCTGCTTGCACAATTCTGACCTCGCGATCTCAGATGTGCGTAGGAGGAGGCGTTGGCCAGAGACGCGCGCCTTACTGTGTGTGTGAGAGAGAGAGAGAGAAATGGGAGGCGGGAGAGAAAAGGAGTAATAAAATTGTGGAGGTGAGACAGTGAAGCCATAATGCGGCCAGGCCCCCCTGGGCGAGCTTGCAGAACACGGCTGGAAAGTAGCTTTGCGTTTCATTTTGTGTTGCTCAGTTGTTTGCTCGTTTTACCGGCGTTATCCTCACTGCGAGGGGGTGGAACATGCACGTGCGCCAGCCTGCCTTTGAGAGACGCGCCTTAGACGGTATATGGAATATACAAGCTGGAGCGGGCGATTTGGTGCGGCTGCAGTTATATTGTTTATGTGTGTATGTGTATATATGTATACGAGAAGAAAGCAAACCGAGGGGCCTGATTTTTATTAGTCAGATCATAAGAAGCCAACAGACAACGACACGAAGGACAGCATAGAGGAAATTATTCGTAGTTCTTAGTTGAAGTAAAAAGAGAATAAAGAAATAAAAAGGAAAGGGAATGCAAAAAAAACTGGCCGTAGGTGGAATCGCATACGCACGCACGCACGCACGCACGCACGCACGCACGCACGCACGCACGCACGCGCGCGCACACACACACACACACACACACACACACACACACACACACACACACACACACACACACACACACACACACACACACACACACACACACACACACACACACACACACACACACACACACACACACACACACACACACACACACACACACACACACACACACACACACACACACACACACACACACACACACACACACACACACACACACACACACACACACACACACACACACACACACACACACACACACACACACACACACACACACACACACACACACACACACACACACACACACACACACACACACACACACACACACACACACACACACACACACACACACACACACACACACACACACACACACACACACACACACACACACACACACACACACACACACACACACACACACACACACACACACACACACACACACACACACACACACACACACACACACACACACACACACACACACACACACACACACACACACACACACACACACACACACACACACACACACACACACACACACACACACACACACACACACACACACACACACACACACACACACACACACACACACACACACACACACACACACACACACACACACACACACACACACACACACACACACACACACACACACACACACACACACACACACACACACACACACACACACACACACACACACACACACACACACACACACACACACACACACACACACACGAGAGAGAGAGAGAGAGAGACTGACTCCAATAGAGTGACTTGTGTATGTGCATTCGTAATCGGAGTCTAAAAAGAAGGAAGCGGTGATAGCCGATATATTAAAGCTGGGCAAGTCATCTATTGGGGAGGGCAGATAACAAGTGGTCTATACTAAGCGTTACAGAACGGCTGCCAAGAGAAGGGAAGCACAGTCGGAGACGGCAGAGAATCAGCTAGGTAGGCGCTGTGATGAAATGAGAAAGCTTGCAGACATGCGATGAAGTAACCCTACACGCCAGGCGGGTGTATATAGGAGATCGCTGGGAGAGTCCTTCGTCTTGCACTGGACATATTATACCGGCAGGGTGTTTCAGCGAACACTTTCAAGAATTTTTGAATTATTGCCTCTGGTAGTTTCTTCACAAAGCGTCGTTTTAGGCACTGAAGCACAAAAGTAACCGGAACGCGAATACATTTCTCCGCATAGTTCGGGAATGAGTATCTCGAAACTGGTGTCATCCTGAGAATTCGTTGCAAGTGGATCCGCCTTGCGAACTCCAGGGCTAGAATCTGTAAATTGCAATATGGGCCTTAAGGTATTAGCTAAGAACATAAATAGTGAATTTTGTTAATTAGTCAGTTATGCGTTTCAGATATTCTTTTTGTGTTTTCAAGTAACGTCTGCCTCTTCGAGCTATGAACTAGAATTGTGTTATCTGCCACAGGCAACCTTTAAACATGTTTGAAGCTGTTCGCTGAGACACCCAGTATAGGCTGCTGCTGATGACAATAATGACGATGTTAAGATTCAAACTTGATTCAGCTGTAGTTCTTCGTGTCACTTCTTCAACGTACAGGCGTTCTCCGCATCTACCGACATGTATAATAGAGCGCGCAGAGTCTGAGACAGACAGACTGAACAGGGCCAAGTCTCCGCCTCTGTATAGCTCTATAGTCATTGCGACACTGCGCGCGATCCGACTTTTAAATGGGCCGTCAATTCGTCCTGCAGACGACGCGGTACGTCTGTTCGCTCGTTCGAGGTGTGTGTGTGTGTGTGGGGGGCAAGGCCAACGTTTTGTCATTCAGTCTGCGCACGGATTGAGACGGCCGCTTTTGGCACGTGCGTCTGATCTCGATTCGGGCCTCTGTATAAGCGCGCAATGGGTGAAAAGAAAACCGAGTGAGTCGAGCGACGCTCAGAGGAGAATTGAAAGACCCACTTACCGCGGCGGCGAGGCGTCTGTATTCCGGCGCAAGAGAAGAAGGGGGAAGCATGCTATAGGGAGCATACAGATAAAGCGCTATTATATACACCTGACCTTGGAAGAAGCGGGCGAAAGATTAACGCTTGGCTTTAGGGCAACGACGATATCCTTGCTGCGGCCTCGCGGATGCGCTTTAGCATGACGTAATAAACAGCGGTGATGCGCACATTTTTTAAAGGAAGTGCCACGCGGCGCATCCAGACCTCGCATATATACATGGCTCGGGCGTTACTTAATAGCTTCATTTTTTTCCAGCGTTGTATTATGTACCCTGGGTGCGGTGGTTCTCCTGTTGCCGTGGTGCGTGGTTATAATTAAGGCGCCGTGAGGAAAGCCATGCAAGCCGCTGTGCGTCCCATTGTCTTCAAATTTCCACGCTCTCAGTGTGGCCAACTTCAGTGCGGCCAAAATTTTCATTGCCGGTTGACGAGCACCCAAAATCATAATAACAGTCACATATGGAGTACGTTGACGTGGCGTGTATTTATTTGCGCGTCGATCACAGTGACGAGCTCGGAATGAACGTGTGTCGCACACAGGACTTCACACCTCGTAGGACTGGAATCGCCTTGCCGATCAGTCACCTCTCTCGTTCTCGCGCCTGGCTCGTTAAAAAAATTAAAAATTAAATTATGGGGTTTTACGCGCCAAAACCACTTTCTGATTATGAGGCACGCCGTAGTGGAGGACTCCGGAAATTTCGACCACCTGGGGTTCTTTAACGTGCACCTAAATCTAAGTACACGGGTGTTTTCGCATTTCGCCCCCATCGTAATGCGGCCGCCGTGGCCGGGATTCGATCCCGCGACCTCGTGCTCAGCAGCCTAACACCATAGCCACTGAGCAACCACGGCGGGTCCTGGCTCGTTAACGTTGTATAAGCAGGAATTGTCTGTTATTATGAGTTGTTAATCGCTTGGGGCCCATGTGCTAACAGATTAAATGAAATGACGACCTATAGATTAACACCTCGTATTCAAGAACGTTCCTCAACTCAGCCCTCTATCTCGACTCAAGGAAGTGAATGCCAGCGCCACGCCTCAGCAAAAGTGGTCACTGCACTTTATTGACGCTCCATAATTCTGTAGCGTATAGAAGGATAACGCCGTTTTCAGTGTGCTGAATTCAGCTGAGCGGAGGAAGATCTTCGAGTGGAGGATCGTTTGAAAATACGGGGTTGAGTCAGGTACCGTGCTTCGTATTGCCGTCTTATACTTTAGAGTAAAAAGAAGAAGGAAAACGCATAACAAAAGCTGCATAATGTCCTCGCCCGCACTCGTCGTGTGAGGACATACGTGTATACAATTCATGCGAGTCTATATATGGGGAAGTGTCTCGACCACCCTGTCCCTCCGATTTACAGCGCAGTTATCGCGGCGCGAGCGATTTCTCTCTGGCTGTCAGGTATACTGAAGGGAGGGGGCGGCAGTTTTCTTTTTCAAAACATGAAGCAGCGAAAAAAAAAGGAAGAAAAGCTGCAACAGATTATGATGATGATGGCGACGACGACAAAGAGGAGGAAGAAGAAAAGGCGCAATGGGATGAGGGTTAGCGGAGCCTCTGTCTTCGGTTGAAGGCCGCTTTGATTGCCTGCAGGCGATGGCAAGGAATGCGCTCTCTCTCTCTGCACCTGGCCAATTCCATTGTTTTCTCGGACCTCGCGCTTTTTATAGCGCGCGCAGTGGCGTCTCGGGCACTTCGCGGAAGTTCGCGCGGACGCCCCCCTAACTAGTCCGGCCGCTTATAGGACTCGCAGCTGTATACACGCAGAGGTATGCGCACAGGCGCATAATATGCGCGAACGCTGTACTGTAGAAAACGAGGCAGTGTGACGAGGCTTGTAGGTAGTTCCAAGGGAAAAAGCCGATTAGCGGTTGGTTCTCTGCGAGAAGCCTCCCTCCCCCACCCCTCCCCACGCTCCCCGCTTTGTCTTCGCTCTTGAAAGCGCAGCTTACGCGGGGACGTATAAGCGCTAGCGCATATGGCCACTCGTTGTATACTCTGCAACGTGTGGTGAGGGCTTGGCTATAGTTGGAGAGAGAGACAGAGAGAGAGAGAGAGGGGTGCAGGGATCTGTTCGTTGTTAAAAGCGCCGCCGGCCCTCTCCACGTCTCTTAAGTCGCGCCGCAGCGCTTCGCGTTTGTTTTCGGGAGGCGGCCAATTAGCCGCGATTAGCGTGTCCTGCAGCGACAAGCCGGGTCGCGTGCGTTGGGGACGTACGCGCGCACGCACGAATTCGGGCTAGGCTTTGCGGGCGACAACCGCTTCAATTGTCGCCGCCGCGTTCTCTTCGGGACGCTGCAGCTTCCGGGGGCCACGAGGCAAAAACAAGCGGCACTCGAACACCTGCGCGCGTAGGTAGTAGCAGCGTTGTGTTCTGGTCTTCGCATGCGTTTCTTTTTTCTTTCTTTTTTTAGGGTTAAGCTGGAGGGAGCGAGACAGGGCCGCAGGACATCCACGGCGCCTTCTGTGTGAGAAGAAGGCTCGCTTGGGAAGAGTCTGCGAGGTCACTCTGAGATAAAGTTGCCATGGACCAGGCGACGTGCCAGGCACGGTATGAGGACAGCGTGACCTTGATGCGGACAGCGAAATGCCGTAAACGAATGTGACGGCGAGAAAAAAATAATCGTGTTATTGTTCGCCTCTGCAGGAGGGGGGTAATTAGGAAGCCGACTATATGTGAACCGCGGAGGCGGCGTGCTGTGCTTAACTTTACTGTAGGGTCATACAGCATACGGTTTAGCGGAAGACGGATAAGTTACAATCGTTGTGGTCGTTGTTGTTTCGTTGCTTTCGTCATCCCGTATATTTATTCGCTGTATTGCGGAAAGCAGAGGATGAAGAGATTGAAGGGAAAGCTGACACGGAGTATATATCGTCTCTTCTGCCTGTTCCTTCTGTGTTTGTTTATGCTCGGTGTAGTGCATTTACGCCTAACCGACACCTGGTGAAGCACCTGCCTCCCAGAAATTGGTATCATTTTTTTTTCTTTTTTCCTCTCAGATGTAAGAGAGAGTCATCACTGAGCTTGTCCGTCTGACTGTATAAGGAAGCAACAAGATTCGAGTTTGAGTGAACTTCAGTATTAGAAAATGCCTCGACGTGTCGTGAGCATGCAATAGAAGTCCACAGTATAGACACAGCATTGCATAAGTTGGAATGACTCTGTGAATCACTTATTTAATCGTAATTTTCTCGAATCTATGATGGAGATGCTGAACAAAGATTAATAACGTAAAATGTAACAGGGGTGCATTTTCGGAGAGTTGAAATTCAGAGAAAAAGGTTTAATGCGTCCAGAAAAGCGTTCCTAACTGCGTGATGCAAGAATAACCCTTTTGTTACTTGGTTTTCGCCGAAAATGTGGAGGCCACTCCACGAGTAGCCATATCTGTTTCACAGCCCTCTTAGCGGGGCTACTTTAAACATGCCGCAGCTATAGCGTTCAGAAGCTAAGGAGAGGGAAAAAGCTCCGTTCCCTTTAGTCTTTCGGGCTAAGGAGCATTGAAATTTTCATACGGGGACCCCGGTACGCGGACCATGCAATGGCGTACAGTACTGCGCGGTCACACGGTCGTTTGGCTTCCCTATTCTTTTTTTTTGCAGAGGTCGTGCGTTCATGTACCACCTAATTACCGAGTCTTCACAACCTGGCTCGCATGGGAACATTGGTGGGAAGAGAAAGTTCCCCGGTAACGAGAGATGCACGTATCTGACGCTTCTATAAAAGAAAGCATTAAGTGGACGCTCGCAAGCTCGTCGGCCCGTGGCGGAAAGGGCCACAGGTCAATGAAAAACGAAAAGGCCTGTGAAAAGAAAACAGAATGTAATGAAGAATGAAAGTTTAAAAGGTATGTGAATGACTCAGCGGGACAATACGTGAGGCGGAGAGGGACGCGAAAAACAAAGCGTTTCACCGTGTGAAGCTGTACACACACGACCCCGCACGGGCTTTCTCCTCCGAGAGGAAAGAAACTGAGAGCGAGAGATGAAAAAAGAAAAAAAAAAAAGGGAGAAGCGGTTGTTCGCGGAAGCGCATTGTTCTCGCGCTGCGACGAGACAAACGTGTAATTGCGTGCCGACATCTTCCACGGCTGACCGCTTCGTACACAGACACACACACACACCGCTCATTTGTTCCCGTGCGACGCGCCTGCAGGAACGCGAAAGTCGCACGGTCCTCGCGGAAAGGGTTCGAGCGCGCGCACCCGCTCTGGGGGCTGCGCCTGTGTGTGACAGAGCAATTCAGCTCTTTTCGCATTCGGCTCCGTTGATGCCATTCCTCAAAAGTCCTCACGCGAGTCAGTTATAACTAGCGGGCAACTTTCTGTGGCTGTGAAGGGAAAAAGCTACGGGGGCGAAGCACCTGCACGTGTGTTACCACTCCAAGTACAGTCCGCCAGCGTTTGACAATGCTTTTGGTCGCTCGGAACAGACGCTGAATCGACGCCGCTTCCGCGTGCGACGGTTTCGCGTTTGCCCGGACGCGAAAGGGAAAAGCTGCAAAATAAGCAAACTTTTTACGTTCTGCGGTGTGTTTTGTCTCATTTAATTGTTTCTAATAAGGTGTTTATGTTCTGTCTTCCCCAGCCTAAACCAACGTGGGTGAAAACGCGGGATCTATTCAGAAGCGCTCTCACTTGCGCGCGCCTTCCCTCCGTAGCTTTCCCTTCATACCTGCAGATACTTGAATACTTTGTTTAGCGCAAAACAACAGACACAAGAAAGACGACAGGACAAGGCGCTTTATATCGCCTTGTCCTGTCGTCTTTCTTGTGTCTATTGTTTTGCGCTAAACAAAGTATTCATGGATTCGCACCAACTAGCCCGCCAACGCATTGAGCTGCAGATACTTGTCCGCGACTATAGAGATGAGGAGGACTATGCTGATTATCGCATCCTCTCGTTGATTATATCTATATGTATAAGGAAACTGACAACTTCACTTCCGAGTGATGGCAGTTGGGGCGACTTATGTTGTTTCGTGTCCCTGAAGAGGGGCTAAAGTAACAAGTTCTACTAAAGTTTATAGCTGCTCGCTCCTATATTATTCTTACAGATAACGGGAGCGTATTGTATATTGTAAAGAAACGCTACTCAATTCGAAGGGTCGATCGTAGATAGTCGCGAGCCTCAAGGCGATAAAAAAAAAAAAAAATCCCGGTTGCACGCATTACTCGCGCGCCACTATGTTGCGTACCCTCGTCTCGCACTGAGAGCAGTGTCTTCGAGTAAATACTTTTGTGCATTGCTGCCTGATTTTTCTACGCGAAAGAGCCTGTTGTATACAGAGAGATTAAAAAAAAAAACACAAAGTAAAGACATTTCTCAGGACAATTTTTTTCTCTTTTTTTTTCCCACCAAGACACGATCTCGTAAAGCTGCGCGCTCGCGATTGGTCTTTACGCTTCTACGCTGTGATCGGTCACCCGCCTGACACCGCAATATATACGTCACAATGTGCATGGCTGTTGCGCTTGCCACTTGCACGTCTCACGGCGCACGGAACGTTCCTGCCACTTGAGTCAAGCACTTATCGGCTCATTTGAGAGTTGACAGCTGGTTTTGCAGCTTTTCTCTTGACGTGCCACCTCGCGGAAAAAACCGTAGCTGCATCACGCAAGGAACCCTCGGTGTTATTATTATTTAAGTTGTAGGAGCTTGCAGGAAATGAAACGCCGCCAGCACCATTGCTGTGCCACTTCGCGCGTGATTTTTTTCCCATGCATCTCGCGCTTGCAGTGCGAACCATATTTGAAACGGTAAAATAAATAAATAAATAAATAAATAAAATGGAAGGGGTGCATGTACACAGGACAGGTGCCGAATGACAACTGACGCTTCTTTGTTGCCGAATGACAACTGACGCTTCTTTGTTATGAGAAAACAGCGAATAAATATAAAAAAGGCGAGCTTTCGCGCACGCATATACCCTCATAGAAGAGCTCCTTCGAGCAACTATATTTCGCAATCGGACAAAGAAACAGAAGGAACCGATGTGCAAATATCGGACTTTCTCGCTTACACTGTTGTCGCTCATTCCTAAATACAACTATACTAGTATTTCTCGCGCGAGAGATGATTCATGAGTCAGTCACGATTCTGACTGTCATGCCTAAATACGGCGTAATTGCGCCCAGAAATGAGGACTACAATCTTCGGTTCTTCGCAGGGCGTCTTTCGCGCATGGGATCGCGGTAAGCTTTCGATATTGGTCTGTTAAAACATAACAAGAAGAAAGACTATACCTAAAGTAGAAAAACAAAAGTGGCGGAAACAATTACGTCGTCCCCGAAACGCAGGAAAAGAAACAGATAAGATTGTCGCCGCGCGTAGCGTACTTCCGCGAGCCATTCTCCGGTGGTGTTTTAACCAGTCTATATCATTTCCCTCTGAGCCGGCGCAGCAAACGCAGAGAGAAACGCGCAGTCGGCAAAAAAGTAGCAGCATTGCACGCAGTGCTCGCACAAGAGCGGTGCGATGCCGGTGCGGTGAAGTGTTCCCAATATAAGCTCGGACCGGCGGCAAAGTGTGGAAGTGTGGTGCGGAGATTGCGCGCCCTCCGACCACTTGGACTCGTTCCTTGTCCTCTCACCTTCACGTTGGCTTTGCTTTTTTTATCGCTGTTCTTGCCGCCCTAATGGAGCCCGGCACGCGATAAGACCGCGTCTCTCGAAAGAAGTGTATATACCACGAAACAGCTAAGGCGTTCGGTGCCGTTTCGTCGGGCTGTGAGCGCATTCCTCCGCTTCTAGCGATTGCGGAAATTGAAATAGCTCAGAAAGAAAGAAAGAAAGAAAGAAAGAAAGAAAGAAAGAAAGAAAGAAACGCTGTGACTTTCTTGAGTGAGCAGAAAGGTATACACTTTCTTGTGCCGATTTCGGGGAACGTTTCGCTCGCGCGAAATAACGATGCTGTTGTTGTTTTTCTTTTGTGAAGAAATGAAAGGTTCCGTCTCATAGACTTCAATTGACTTTTGAAAGGTTTTAATACGCGTCATGATCCCCGTAACTTCATTTCCTAAAGAAAATTCGCTGCTGACACGGATTGTCCCAATATGGTGAAGCGCACTACAGAGCGAGATTGCGCGAGTGTGTATAGTTTCTGACAAGTATGCCTCGTGTGCGCCTTGTATACCTCCCAGCACTTAACCTTCGGAACCGCCAGGAAAAGCGAGAAAGCCAGTTGACATGGGAAACAAAAGAAAAGACTGGCGAGGTATGCAGTATACGCGCGAACGACCCGGCGCGCTGTGACGCCTTCGCTTTCTCGGCGAGTGCGTATAGAAAGCGATGCGCATTTTGCGCCGAGCTGTGCACAGGCGTAACAAGGCCATTTTCACGGTGCACGGAACAACGCCCGAAGAAACGCGCGCGTTGCGTTGCAAATGGATGGTGCGCATGCGCAGCGAATGCATACGCACGGTCTCTCCACCACTTTCGCCTACTTTTGGGCCTATTCCGCAAATTAAGGCCGCCTTCAGGGACCGTATATCTGTTACACTGCGGTTTTATGTGCCGCCTCCTATAGTGTCAGCGGTCACTCGAGTCGCGATGCTGCGAAATTTGGAAGCCGATTTCCCTTCAACATTTCGTCTTCCTGCACTTTTGTGTAGAAAGACAGTATCTGTCCAGCCGCCTACGTCTTGGTGCTCTCATGATCGTTTCGTTAACTTGGTTGCACTGCTTCGCATAACATTGGTCCCCACAGGGCGTGGGATCCATGATGACTATTTATTTATTTATTTATTTATTTATACATTAAAGACCCCTTTGTTGGGTATTGCATCCCTGTCCTATCGGGAACGGAGCCATAGCAAGATAAAAAAAAGGACGCGATAATAAAAGGCAGGTGGCGACGCCACTTTGAAATATCCGCACTTCGACGCCGATGTTGTTTCATTTTTCGAATTTGACTTGAATCGGAGTGCAATAAGATGGAGGACACTTAAGCTTCGCATTGAAAAGTGGAATGCGATAGCATTCAAAGGTCCCTGGCTGCTTCTCGCTCTTCCCAGAAATTGCAACGTATGTAACCTTAATGTTTACCGGGAAACGCTGGCCGCGAACGCTGTACACGAAGGCGGGCTTTCTGGTAGAAACGCGGCCTCTTGCGTGTGCCGCGATGCAGCTGAGGCGAGTGCCGCCTGGAGGTATTGCAAGGAACCGGATGCGCCACTTCGTGGCCTCCAAGATACTCAAGCGCCGGCGCGTTCAAATGGCGTACGCCGTGGCCGGTATATGAATGGCAGAAACGCTGGAAAAGGGGTTTCTTTGAGTTTTCGCGTAACAGAATTATCATTTCTCGTATTGTCAAATTACAATCCGACGCTATCACGTCTGTAGATTGTGTGTAAGTGGTACTTTACGATTTTTCTACGTATTTTAGCTTGAGAAATTCAATTAGTTCAGCAGCTTCCCTGCGCCACGTGGAGGGCCTGGGTAAAGGTGGTTCGAAAATATATCTTGCCGAAACGACGTCCGATGCCAGATTTTCTGCGACACGGGACCTTTACCGGTATCGCGTTAAAATTGAAGCGCGCGGCTTCGAACGTAAAGGACGCGGCAACTTCTTCGCCAGATGTCGCGCTCGGCGGAGCGCATCTCTGGAGCGCTGTACTTGCGCGTCGCCTTGAACACTCTCGAGATGTTCACTTCGGTGTGTGTGGGTACGTGCAAACCGTAGATTGGGAAGCACTGATAGAGCACGATATAGAGGGCCAGCTATGTAGGACTGGTGAATTCGAAATTGGGCTAAATTGCGCGGCGGTGCTGTTCTGCGTTCAATCAAGTGCAGTTATATGCTCGCCTACGATTCTCACAAACGTCCGTCTGACTGGCCCCAGCGATATGTACACAGATCTCGCGGCCACCACCCTAATTTATTAAGCTGTCCCAACATTCTTAAGACGACCTGTACAAGTGGAAGGTTCTTCCCATACCGAGCGAAATGACTGTGCGACTCGTTCGACTCTGAAAGAAACGCGGACGAATTTGGGTCATCATTGAATTCGACCTGCATTGAAGTTTGCAAGAGCGGTCGCAAGTACGAAGGGTATATCGTTAAATGCGGCTAGTATCGATCGAATGAGGACGACCGTGTATGAGCGTTGAGTGAAGCAAGACACGCGCATGGAACGGGGTGTATATTAGGATCGTTCTTTCATATCGCTATGGCGTCAGCGTTGCGTCGTCTGTCTGCGACGATCCCCAGCTCTCTGCGGCGTCGGAGACCACGAGCGCAGTGCCGAGACGCACACCACACTTTGTGCTGGCGGGAACGCGAAACAAACAGAGGAAGATGGTCTGATGAATAGCGGCCATTCATAACAGTGCGTGCGAGGTATAGAAGAAGAAGGGCGAAGTCTTTCGTCAGCGTCGCCTACCCCGAGCGTCTGCGCAGTCCTTCCCCTCCGGGTCCCCTCCCACTGAGCAGACGCACGTCTCTCCGCAGCTGGCCCACTTGGCCGCTGGACTGTGCGCTCGGAGGTGGCCGCGTGCATTTGCGGTGGCCACCGCAGCGCGCAGAAATGCGACAGCTCCAGTTGTCGGCGGCCGGCCCGTTTCCTGCACTGGCGCTATGGAGTTTCGTTCGTCCGTAAACGCAAAACGCCAGAACCATAGAGGAGCACGCTCCTTTTTTTGCGCACGCGCGTTCATTGCACGGCACTGCTATTGCAGCCGCTGGCTGGCTGGTCAGCGTGCGCACCGTCGCGTATACCCACATGCGTGCAGCGCCAGTGCAAACCTTCTCGGGCGACGGTTTATTTGCATAATCTTGACGTTGTTGGAGGCGGCGGCGGTTTTCTTCGCGTGTTTTCTTCGGACGCCTTCGCGGGCTATATAACGTGCTGCTGTGCCGGTCTGGATTCCGTCAGCCTGCGTCTGGCGTAACTGGTGTGTGGGGCCTTGGTGTGGTGCAATTGAGTTGGTTTGTGAAGCAACACATGCGGCGACGTACGTATGCAGGGCTGGGTTTCGGCCGCGATCGAAGCGCCGACGAGTTATGCGTTGCGACAGGCGATTGACTGTCTACGCGGAGCCACGTAACAGAGCCGTATATAAAGTATGTTCGTTTAAGGCAATGAATATGGGTTCCTTGGCTGGGAATCCACATCAGCATTTTGCTGGCATATTAGTTCAC
Organism: Dermacentor andersoni; assembly: GCF_023375885.2. Classification (NCBI taxonomy): domain Eukaryota; kingdom Metazoa; phylum Arthropoda; class Arachnida; order Ixodida; family Ixodidae; genus Dermacentor; species Dermacentor andersoni. The sequence continues at coordinate 109,202,466 of NC_092816.1, read as the reverse complement.
CGTCATGTACCGCACCACTTCCAACGACACACCCCGCCCTCCCGAGCGATCGTAATTCGTGCGGAATAGGTCGTTCGCTGCCCTTGTTCTCCCTGTGCAGAGCACGAACTTCCGAGCAGCGCACGCTTGGCAATCACGGTACAACAATTGGCTGTACAATTAGACGTGTTTACAGCTTCGATGAAATTTGTGCAGGCGCAAGTTGGTATATACGCGTGTAATCGGAGGTCACTGGGAGAGGCCTTCGTTCTGCGGTGGACATAAAAGATAGACTGATTATAACGATGATGACATTTCGATGCTGGCGACGGAACGAAAAGAGTAAAAGAAAAGACAGGGAGAGAGAAATAACTGGAAGGTTTTTAACGTGCTGCGATTTACACGAGCTGCGAAGTCCGTCCTTTCGGCGTAGCTGACGTTCCCGCGGGAATGCCGTTAGTTGAAACGCCGCGCGGGATTTGTTGGATTAGATCGCACGCTCTTTAATCACTGCTTCGAAATCGACACCCGAGCGCGCGCGCTTTGTGCCGGAGCCTGCAGGACAAGCACGCCTGTATAGCGGCGCGCTGTCAATAGATTTGCGCAACGCTTATCCGTGTGAGTGGGTCCCCCCTCCCCCTCCCCTCCCGGGGAAACGGAAGCAGTATCCCTCGTTCTGGGTTGAGCAACAGCCTCCGCGCGGCGGGCTGTGTGCAGGCCTATATCGCGCGGCCAGCCAGCTGACTGGCACGTGGCGCCCGCCAGTGTGTCCCCGCCGCCTTCCATCACGCACGGCACGGATCGTATTCAGCCGGCGCGACGAACAATGGAAACGTTTAGGAGGGCTGCCGTATAGGCTGCGGCCGCCTTCTGCGTGCGCTCATGTGTGTGTGTGTGTGCGCGCTCACACGGCGGGCATACTTGCAGCCGATCCGTGTCGCGCCGGGCTTTGCCGTTAATACGGTTAAGCGGGTATACACGGGCAAGATAGAAAAGAACGAAAGGGGGCGCATTGTTTGTGCATGTTCCTGCGGGGGCTCTGCAGAAGGTTTTCACGAGGGAGGAATGTCTTGCTGGATGCGCGCGTACGGCCATTACATCTGGCGTCGGGCATTGAAGGATGCAACGCGACGGAATGCAGCGCGCCCGGGCACAGCAACAGTGCCGTGGCTGTGCATACGTATAGCACCTTCCGCCCGACGTGTGTCGAAATGATGTGGGGGGACTGCGTAATGCTCGAATCGCGTTGCTCTTTCTTGTCGTTCTGTTCGTTTTACTTGCGACAGTGCGCTGGCTGCTGTCGTTCGGCCACGCAGCCTCTTGAGTGAGACTCGTGTAGATGCTTGAGAGCAAGCAGTTCGAGGACAAAAATTGCGCACGCTTCAGGCACGCACTTTGGTTGTGGCGCGAAGTGTGCCGACGTGTATTCTTCGGGCGAAGCGCGGGTCGACGTCATTTTTTTTACTGCCCTTATTTATTGGAGCGGGGAAGCACGCTACAAAGCTACAAAGTGCTGATTATGCCACAGAACACTGTACTATATACACCGTCAACGTTGCTGAACGTTGGCGTGACCGTTGGCTTTGCATCATCATTGTCAAGGACTCCTTTGTTCTGTTATTACCGCCATATTGACGGCTCGTCGCCAGTACACACGTACTTGTACGTGATCTTATAAGCCAATGACAGAGTCACTTTGTTTTCCTTATCAACACAGGTGTAGGCGGTGTCGACCTGCAGCCAGCTAATAACGGCGCACGCGAGCTGCAGCACGCGTTCGTTATTGCCGCGGCTAATCGGCAAAATCTGCAGTTATATGTTTATCGCCCTTTTCGAGGCAGACACGGAGTGCCTCGCACTATATGTATTAACGCAAAGACGGACGCTTGTAGATTAGTTGCGACAGTACTCGTGTCTCGAAAGCAAGTGAACGCACTTGTATTTCACTTTCATTCCTTGTAGGATTTCTAACTCGTCCTGCATGGTGCCTCGGCTACAGCGCTTCTCGGTTTTGTAAGATAAAGACGCGTGCATTTGCTTTATGCTTTTACCAACGAGTGAAGTGAAGTAACCCAGAGGCTTATGAGATGACTTAACGCCTATCCGCGACATTCCAGGGTATACGTCGACGCAGACAAGTAATTTAATTGCTCTGCAAAATGAAATCGAAAAAACAACAAAAGAAAACAAATTGAAAAAGAAAGAAAAAAACGCCAGTTCTTTTTCAGGCAGGGCCACGGAAGGACAGGTTATACATATTTTTCATCGCCCGTGGTATATTTAGGCACCCCCTATATTTTCTCTTGTAGGTGCGTACTTGTTCTTAGAAATAGTGTTACGTGTATTCAAGGCGGGCTTATACAATCGGCCACGGACGCACCGAGATAACCTTGAAATGCGTGGTGGACATTATATCATGAGTGTTCCCATATCGCTGCGCGCTGTTGCCCTGTAATGACGAACAAACCAACAAGCACAACTGGATACGCTAATCAAAGACTGCAGAACTATACGCGTCAGTCCCATCTCGGTAGCGGTGTGCATGACGCGTGCCACGAATAATACGCCCGTTGTTTGGTCCCGCCTTGCGCAATACAGCACAGCGTTTCTCTCTCTTGTATACACTGCGCGCACGACGTACTCAAAAGGCCACGCCTGCTAGAAGAGGCAAACATACTTCGGCAGGCTGCACCACTCGTCGGACTCGTCAGATTGTTCGCGCCGTTTCCGACAGCAGCTGCGGCTAATGAGTCGTTAACGACGGGCCCGATTAATTTCCTCCTTCCTGCGCGCGAAGTGAGTCAACATCTGAACGACGCGCTGTGACGTCGCGTTCGCGCGAGCGGACCAGAAACGCCTTGTCATTAGGCCCCCGGCATTCGCACAAGAGCGTTTGCATCCTTTGGAACGCTGGTCGAAACGCACTATGCAGAATACGTCCGTGCCAGGTGGACGTATACGGGAGAGCGCAAAATACCTTCCAGCACGAGTCGTGGCATACTGCGGCGGTTGAAGTTCACCTTTTTTATATCTCGTACGCGCCCCGAGATTGTTGTTACGATTGGCCCGAAATCAAGCGTCGCAAGTCCGGGAAGCGTTTCAGCTCGCTCGACATTGTCAAGCTAATGAGCCTCCGCTGCGAGAAAACGTCACCGCTTTGGTATTCGCCATTCCCCGAGCTGACTCGGGCAACAAAGCGAGCAACGAGGGGGAGAAGGCCACTGACGTCACAAATCTCCAAGAGGACCAAAAATTGTACGGCGAACACTCGGGCACTGGCACCTCCGTGGGCGCACCCACAGCCGACTGCGGCATAGACGACCAAGAAATCGCGAGGGGTAAATGACCTTTTCTGTGGAGGCCCTTCCACTTTTCTTGACAATTAATGGACTTCTCCGCCGACTGTATCGGCTAATACGCGGGAGGTTACTTGTCCCGGGACCCCCATGTTAACCAGAACCGCTTGAGACTCCGATCGAGTCACCACCTTCGTGTACCAATTATCTAAAAACATTTCTTCTCATTTTCGTCATCCCGCCCTGCCCGCGCCTTCGTCCCCGTCTCCGGATTCCTGCGGAGAAACCCACCTCACTCGGTCGTATCAGTGTAGAGTATTGTTTAGGGGGAACTTCAGTGGAGTGGGTTTTCTTAGAAACTCGTGCGCGCATGAATAATGATAATAATTACATAGTTAAAAAACAAGGACATTGGGAGGCGACTCTATGCGGTGTGTGAGCACGAGGTCGCTGGGTCGGTTCCCGACCGCGGCCGCCGCATTTAGATGGAGGCGAAATTTAAAAAAAGAAAAGGAAAGAAAGAAAAAAACAGGAAAGAAAGCGTTTCAGTATACTCAGATTTAGGAGGACGTTAAAGAACCCCAGGGACCAGTGGACATTAATCCGGAGTCCCACACTTTGGCGTCCCTAACCACTGTTCAGTTTGGACACGTTAAACCTCACAATTTTGTTTTTATCACCGTTAGTTTGTGCATGAAAGCTTTAAGACAGCCGAAGCACGTGCGCTTAAGAGTGAGAGATTAAGAAGTGTGTGTGTGTAGTGATTATAAGGGTGAAGGGAAGAGAGAAGTGCAGTGCCGTAACTGTCTCTCAAAGGAGGACACCTCAACAGCACTGCACAGGGTAGGGGAAGTGGGAAGGAAAAGATTAAGAGAGAATGAAAGAGAGCGGAGAAAAAGAAAAGAAAAAAAAAGGCAAGAGGGTTGAAAAAGAAGAAGCAATGCGGGGCTTATAGCCGCGCTCTCAGTTGAGTTTCGACAGCTCAGTAATGAACGCCGAAGATGTGGGCGTTGTTATATGCAGGGCTTGCAACTTCAGATGGGAGCGTCTATTACACGGAGCAAAGCGTGGCGGTAATAACAATCGCACAATAGCACAAAATTACGCGCGCTGCGTTTACCGCGAAACGTGGCTCACAAGGTCGCATTCCCCTCGTTAACTCCGCTCTTATTGGCGCGCACGGATCACCTTTTGTTGCGTCCTGAAACAAATAAGAAAGGAGTATACCCAGCAGAGCTCTTTGTGTACACCCCTGAGGTGACGGAGCAAAGAAACCGGGTCTCGCTTACGAACGCCCGTGATGGTCTCCGCCACATTTGACGGGTCGCTGCATACGTACACGCGAACCACGCGCCGGACTCCCGGTGTATTGAGCGCAGGGACGGATCGAGCTCGCTTTGTTTCTCCAAGGCGGGCGCCCTCGTGCCTTTTTCGGTAGAATTGATGGAGCGGCCGGCCCGGATGCAGGCCCGTCGAGCGGCGCCAAGGGCGCGAACGGGCGAACGGACATGGCTGGTGGCTCGCGCGAACGCCGCAAGGGGGCGCCCCGGGCGCTATGCGCATGCGCGCCGCGGCCCGTCGAAGAGGAAACTAAGCGCGTCCAATTTGCATCCGTGCGTCGTTGCTCCGTGCGTCGCTCGACCCGAGAAAGGCTTGCGCATAGCCTCAGGGACGCGGGAAGCCATTTCTCTTCCGCGCAGAGGAAAAAACAAAAGGGGGGAGTGGTGATCCGCCGTCGCTTCCGTAGATTTATGTCCGTCGGCAGCTCTGCTCTGGTTCGCTAATCGGGTCGCTGGCGCAAGCGGCTGCCTGGCGACCTCAGGTGTGTGTGTGCGCGAGCGGGAAATATTGGACTGCATGTGTGGTGCGCACATTTGCACACAGTGTCTATATGGGAGCTGCAATGTATGTATATATGCATGGTGGCTCAGCCAGAATACGAAGGACGGGCAGTATATGCATGTATTTGCCTAAACTACGTCCTTCTGTGTTCAAACTGGCTTTGTGACGGTGCAAGTTGGTCATTTTTCAACAAAATGTTGCGTTATACATATATTCAACAATTCGCAATGATTGTAAGCGTCCAAATAAACTTATGGCGTTCGTGCGCTGAGAAAAGAAAAAAAAGAAAACGTTTCTTGGAAATGATTAAGTCGTACATGTGGTATGGGCCGTCATTCAAATCTTTCCATGAAAAAAAAGAACACCTACATTATTGACTATTTATCAAGTGAAGGTTTTATCACTCTGTAATTACGAACGAGGATAGACTGACTATAAAATTATCTTACCACCATACTTTCGCTTTCTTTGAAGATATCCTGCAACACCTCGCAATAGAAGTATGCAACCTTGGAATACTTATGGACAGTGCATCGTAAACCGTGACCCACTAAGTGGGCCGGGCGAGCTTCCCTTCTCCAAAGAAGGGCTCTGGTGAAGCCTTTATCGCGAGCATTTGCAATGCGGGGCTCTGGTGTTTCTGTATTCGTCGAAGTCGAAGGAAGTGGTGGGTGTTTGCGTATTTGCGGAGTAAGCATGGTTTTCCCGTAATATCAAGACCTCGTCGGGCTTTTTCGCCTTTAGGCTTTGCATCCTGCAGGGAAATTTTGTATTCTTCCGGCAAAAAAAAAGTGTCAGAGAGAGAGAGAGAGAGAGAGAGAGAACGCGGGTATGTTTGGGAACTTTTCTGAACGATTCGAGAACTTGGCTTAATCGCAGCGGAGTAGAACAAGGACGGAGATGGATGAACACGCCCAGCCGCTGTATGCTGCATCGGAAGCATTCCGCACATTTTATACATTCGCGATGCGACTGTCAAAGCATTCAGCGTGCACAAATGTGTATCTTGTATTTTTCTTGCTTGCTTGCCAAATTCTATGTGGGCGATGACAGTCCGGAAATCAGGAGGTCGAGCAAATCCGTTTAGGTCGCATACAGATGGCATGTTATATGTCTAATTTTCTAATTACATACTCAGGGCGAACCCATCCCGCTTCGTTGTCGACCCGAGTTGCACTGCGCTTGTGCTCATTCAGAAAAGCGGGCTGCATCCAAACGGGGAACCACGCCGTCGTTTGTGGCGTGAGAGAAAGGATTAGTCCGAAAATGTGGTGAGAACTTCTGGATAACCTCTGCTCACATCGAATACATCTACGTCTGTCCGCCGAACAACCGCCACAGATATAGACTTCCAGGCTGTTCCAAAGCACCCGTAAATGTTCCGCTGGGGAACAAGCGACGCATGCGCATGTGCTCAGTGGCGGAACGTCATTGTGGGTGCTTTGGAACAGTGTGGAGGCCGGAGCAGACCGAACTTTATAGAACGCACCGAAGCTTCTACAAAAGCATCGATTCCGTGCCTGCGGAGGCCGCAGCTGCTTTTAGGACGGGGGAAATGCGAATGGCCGTAAACAGACCCGAAGCCGAAGCTTCTATGGCATCGAAGCTTCTGCAAAAGTTTCAATTCGTGGGCCGCGCTGTCCGCTAAGGAAAAGGCTGCCACGCGCTCGGGCGAGGAAGATGGAATGCCGAGAATGTCTTGAGGGGACCACCATTTCCCTACGAGCTTGCGAAACCAGCCTGCATATACGTACGTACGTCTCAAAATAATCTCACCCCGCCTGTATCCCTCTCATTCGTGTCGTTAACTTACCCTAGCCCGAATCCGAGTCTTTCGCCGCGCAGCCTGACCTCGCTCGTTCTCACCTCGAGCTGCATGCTTCGTTCTGCGCGCGCGGAAAGCACGCACTGCGAGCGGCGGTGCGCGTACCGGTGCGCGACCGAAGAGAGCCGGCCAAGCCGCGGGTCGTGCATTTCTGGGGCGTTCCGGCGATGACCGCGTATGCCCGCCGGCCACAGGGCCTCGACGGTCGAACCCGAGTGAAAGAGCCGCTGCCCCATGCACACCGCCGCAGCGGCAGCAGCGGGGCCGTCTGCACGGTCGCTCCGCATCGCCGGAGCAGAAGTCATCTTGCCGAGTCGGGTCACGCTCTCTCTCTCGCTGCTCCCGCTGCTTGTGTTTCTCCATGGCATTCCTACAGCTGATAAGGAGAAACGAATCTTGTTGCTTTCGAGTTCCGCAAAGCGAGTCGGCCTTTCCTTTTTTTTTTTTTTTCCATCGCCCGCGTCCGTGAACCTATAACGCCACACGCGAGGCCCCGGTGGTGTGGCGGCGAAGCCTTCGTCGAACCAGAGGCGCGCCCCCTGCCTTCAGCGTTTCCTAATCCGCCGATAACAACGGCAATCGCCCACCCCCACCGGTGTGTAACACACAGAGAAACCACTCGGCGCCCACCATTGTGTTGCGCAAGCCCGAGCCGAACGGAGCTTTTGGAAGACGCCGTTGTTACGAGCGCAGCGTTTACCGTTACGTGTGTGCCGTGCCGATTGAGAGGCGTACACCCGGAAGTGAAGGCAACTGTGTGTGTATACATGCTCGTTGACGTTGGCGGACCGCCGCGTGTAATTCCGGTTCTCCCGAGTTCGGGCTTTCTTCAAGGGCACGCTTCGCTGATCGGGGTGTATCGGTTGCTTCCGCTCACGTGCAATCACGCGAGGTTCTATATACACTGAAAATCGATTGGAGCTGCACTCGGGAACCACAGCTGGGGCTGCGCGCGTCTCAAGGTGTCCTTTTGTCGACGTGCACCGGACTGCTTGATTCTTGTTCTAAATCGCCGTCGCTCGTCAACCGAACGAAGAAGCCCATTAATGTTGACTCAGAATCGATGAGGACATCGGTAACTCGTCCATTATATATATGGAGACTACGATACAATGATACCCTGGGAATAAATTATTTTAGCGCAGCGTTACCGTCCTACCGTTACCAATTAAAGCCGCCTGCTGCCTACTTCGCATGCGAGAGGTTTACCGGCCATACACAGTCGAGGGGGGGGGGGGAGGGGGCGAGTTTGCGGTAACAGTAACATTAGAATGGTAACGCTACGCAATGAAATACTCAACTGACAGGCGGTATGACGCGCATTGATAGGCTCACTGCCGCGCCATGGAAGCTACTTTATTATGCACAGACCGCACCATTGAGCCATCCAGACCCTTGACCGTCGCGTCGCCTGTCGGCAGCAGCAACAGGAGTGAACTGTAGTGAAGGGTGCTGAATTTTCCACGCGAAAGTAGAGGCTTGTTCCGTCATGAACCGAACTGAAGGAAAGCATGGCTGAGACCACCGTGTTTCGGCCACTTGGTTGTACATGCCACGGCGATCGTGGCCTAGCGATCTTACAACCAACCACGGTGCGAGCCTAACTTGAGCAAAATGATTGTTCCGAATCGTATAGTTCCCAAAATATTTTGCTTAATCCACTTGCCATCTTCACATCGATTTAGGTCGTGCATTTTTTCCAGAACGCTCAGGCCGAACTTCCCGACGCGCCGAACTTCCTGCGCATCCATTGGCCCCGCCCGCCGTGCTGCAAGCTTATGCGAACATTGTATACCGTATGTACTAGCGTATACGCCGATATCCAGTCACAGAAAAGCAAGAAAAGAAAGTAAAGAAAGGAAAACAAAGAACACGTGATCTCTAAAGTAAGCCGGCCGGAACGTCAACTAAATTATAGCCCTGTGGTCTCTCTACTTATAGTTGCGAATGTTTAAAAGAATTGTGCATGATGGATTATACAGCTCGCCCGCGTGACATAAGCTCACCCGCCGTGGTCACCGACATCATTTTATAGGCTGTACCTTTGCTACAAGCCCAATGCGCTGTCCTCAGCTCTCTCTGTCGTTATTGAAACGAGCCGTTTTTGAAAATGTCGCGAGTTATACGTATATATGGCAAGAGTGTCTATACACCGCGCGCCCGCTACCCAGCGCGTGCCATCAGTCTCGCGATACGCGGTTGTTGCGACCAGATCAGCTCTGGCTGCGTATCGCCCGTTCTGTCACTCAGACACCTGGTGGAGCCGCGGTGCTCCAATAGGTAGTTAAAGGAGAAGATATCTCGCAACTTACTTCTGGAGCGGCATATCTTCCAAGTTATAAACCAACGCCCGAGTTTTGTTGCCGACATGTTGTGATGTATAGGGGCTGGGATAGAATACAATGTGTCGAATTACAGACACGAGGTGGACACGGTGTGTACTATTCAATCGAATTTCATTGGCGACGCGCGCGACTATACAGCGGCTTGTCGCGGATTGGACGTGTCACTAACCCTGCGCGAAGCGCACACGCCTCGTATATTGCGTCCCGCTTCATTATGCAGCCCATTATACGCCGCGACGTCAAATCCAAAAACAACGTGCGTTGTACGACTCCTACGCTCCTACCTGGCGCGCACGCAATTCCCAAATATACCACGTGTCTATTAAATGCTGCGAAAAAAAAAAAAAAGAACCTCGGCCCTACGGTTAAAATGCACCGCGCGTGCTGTTCGTTATACGTTGCCCGTGCGCGCGTACGTATAGATACTTTTCAACAGAGTTTCTTTGTCTCAGGGGTCGGGTGGGACGTCGTGCGGTCGCGTCTGCGTACGCCATCGCTGCATGCACCTGCGTGTCTCTGCGCGGTATGAGCGCATCTCCGTCACTGCGTGACGCAACGGAGTGTCGTGCGGCCCCGTTCATTCGTTTGTTTGTTTACTTCGCTTATCCGCGTATGCCGTTAGCGCGGACAATACCCCCCGTCTTCGAGCCTATATAGCCGCCTGTCCGTGTGCGCACCTTTCCCTTCGTGCGTATATACACAAGGCGGTCGAAGCCGAAAGGCCAGAACGGTGCGGGGAGGTGGTACACACGCTGCTTTAAAGGCCACATCACGCCAATGCAGTATGTGCGTGCACAGACCCTCTTCCCCCGTAACCCCGACCGTACGACTCCTTTGAGCGGGCGTATATGTTTGGCGGCGCCGGCGTCGATTTGGGCCGCAAGCTGCGCCCACGCTATCGGGCATATTCTCGGATGGGCTTTCGCTTTATCGCGTGATGCGTTTACGTATAGCCGCTCAGGACGGTGAGGCACGAAGAATGAGACCGCTTAAGTGATGTGCCTGCCCTATTCCCGGCTTCTTCTTTTCTTTTCTTCTTCTTTATAGCGTTGGCGACACGCGCGCTGTGCCGTTTATGCCGTTGTCGCGAGTCTCAATTGCGGAATAAAGCGCGACGGCTCCCAGAGGCGGGTGAGGGTAGTTGATTGAACAGCAAAGCGGGTTTATAGGACGACGGTGTTTGAGGTGGCCTTCCGCGGACGACCTCAGCCATCAAAAAAAGCAGAGAGAGAGAGAGAGAGAGGGGGGAGAGAGAGGAGGTAGTGTAGCGGCCTTCGCTTACGTAATTACACCCCTGCACGCGCGAAGAATGTTCTACCTTGACCGCTGCACCAGCCACCGCCCCTCCTCCCCTCCTCCGGCAGACGAGTATATATATCGAGGCGCCGCCCCGGAAGAGTCGGCGTGTATACCGCATGTTGCATCGTGTATGTGGATTCGATACGTGATTTGATATCTACGCCTGCTCACAGATCGCCCCTTTCATGATCAAGAGAGAGAGAGAGAAAGTAAAAAAGAACGCAGTATGCAGCGTCAAGTTTTCCTCTGTTTCGACTCTGGAACCTCTCAAACCTACTAAGCGACTTATAAGCGGGGATCATCATTGTCTTCGTCGTCATCATATGCTCTACGGGGTGATTTGAACAACAGGTTGGCAAAACGAAAGGAGGGGGGGGGGGGGGGGGGCGAGCGCTTGCCCTCTTCCTGCGCCATCCGAACCAGCACAATTGGTGCTGCAAATTCGCGTCATGTCATCAAATTCGCGTCACCTGATCACTCTATGCGTCTGATTCTCTGCCTTCCCGTATATACTACGTTCATCTTCTTTGGTTTTAGGCCACTGGCTATATATACTATACTTTTTACGCCTCCTCATCTACTATTGTGGTAGCCCAGTATACTGCCTTTTAGTCCTGTTCGACCATTTTGCGTTCCACTGTTCGTTTGCGTATGTATACTATCCTCAGTATACTGAAGCAGGGTTCGGGAACGGGATAGTTGGTATCCCATTGCCAACGTCACTTACAGCGCACACAAGACAGAGGGACCGAAAGAACCACCGAAGGCGCGCTTGTCTTAGTCGTTCTTTCGGTCCCTCTGTCTTGTGTGCGCTGTAAGTGATGTTCTCAGTATCTGCTTGGGAGCTTTTCCTTCTCGTCAGAGACTTCCTCGGGTTTGACGTGTACAGCGAAAATTTTACCGAGCACACACGGTCCCTTCGCTTCGTTGTACACAGCAATACGCGGTACACGCAAGCGGACATATGCGCGCAGTCGCGGCCGCCGTAATGGGAGGGGACTTGCGAAGCGCGAAACGCTTCCCGTGGCGGCATGCAGGCCGATCCGAGTATAGTGGGTCACCGCGCGCACCTTTCTGGCTTTGGGAGAAGAAGCCGTGCTGGAAATTATAATGTTCCCGCGCGAGGCCCCCCTATATAGCCTTGCACGGACATGCACGGATGAAAGGCTGCAATTACGTCACTACATAGTAATATTTCCGGTCGCGCCAGCGCTCTGCTCAGTGTGTATACCTTACCAGGCCGCCGTTATATGTAGAAGTGTCATGGGTAATCTTTTTTTTTAAACCTTGTTTGAGATGGGGGACGACGCGCTTGCGTTCGCCTCAAAATATTGCGCGTTATACATTTGATAACGGTACACATATTTTTTTCTAGTCGCTTTAGGTTAGGTAGTCTCAACTGCTGGAAAGGTCCCGCGCAACTTCTGTGCTTCTAAATTTAGTGGCGGTAATTAACACACAGCGATCGAGTGGAGTCAGTGAGATCAGATATGTCGTCAGTAGCTTTCGATACGATCCCCACAATAGATGCAAAGGTAGCGCACTTTATAGTTTATCCCCTCCCCATGCAAACAATAATCATCTATCCTGCGTACATGTATATACGTATATCCTGCATGTCGTTCGGTGTACTTGCATGTCGCGAACGGCATGTACGTATACCAGCATGGCATGTATTTCCCGACGAGAATGTAGCGAGCGCAGGTGCATTATAGGTAGGGAATTCTACACAATATTGATGATTATAAAGTTAATATCGAAATAGATAAACCACGAACGTTGTCAAAAAAATTTTTTTTTGAGAGTATACGAAGTGACGCAGGCTTCTGTCAGGAATCGGAAACCGCCGCCGCATACACAGCGCACACCTTGTTAAATATGAGCCGAGCAACGCAAACCGTGCGGAAAAGCCCGCTCCGTCCATAAATCCTGTGACTTTCTCAGGATGGCTTTAGTTCGATGTTTGAGGGCAGTAAGACCCGTATTCCGCAATGTGTTTTCGCAGCAAACTTCGCAGCAAACGCGCCCGTCGGCGGGAACGACTCGAAGAACAGACCGGGTTCAAAGTAAAGCGGACGCGGAGCAGGTGTGTGGGCATTGTGTGCACAATCGACGCGAAGTATAGTGCACGCCGAAGAATAAGGCAAAAAAGTGGCGCTGATAACGCACCTCGAGTGGAACGTTGCGCCGTTGCTGGGTGCGGAAGAAAGCGAGGCTGTGGTGGCAGCCCGGGCTCGCGGAGGTGCCGCCCTTCCATGCAGTGTGGGCCTGCTGGTTGCGACGTGACGCCCGTTTTGACTGCCCGATGAGCAGTTCGCTAATATGCGTCTTAATTGATTTAACAACGTATACAGACGGTGAAAAGCAGGCAGGCGTAATTAAGAGATTCTGTTTATTGAGCGACCCCCCCCTCCCCCTCCCCCCTTTTTTCTTGCCAGTGGAACAAAGCAACACCTATAGCGTTCGGTAGTAACGATACTGCATGCTCGATGTCCCGAGTTCGATCCCGCAGCTACGGCGGCCGCACATCGATGGGGACAAAAGGAAAAACTCTCGTGTACACAGATTTAGGTGCACGTTAAAGTCGCCCAGCTGGTCAAAACTAATTGGGAGTTCCTCTCCCACTATACACGGAATGCTTCATAATATGATCGTTGTTTCGGCACGTGAAACCCCAGAATTAGATTAATTATTAAACGGTACTGCGTGGACGACCGCGGCGGCCGAATTCTGAGGCAGGCGCGATGCGAAAAAATGCTCGTGTGCCGTACCTTGCATCGACGCACGGTGAAGAACCTCAGGTGGTCAAAATCAATCCGGAGCCCTCCACTACAGTCTTCCTCGTAACCCAACTCTGCAGAAACCCCAGCGTTCAGATAGAAATACTACATGTTGAGCAACCTGTATTCAGTTATCGTGATGCTTCTACGCGAGCACTTTGCGCCCAACGAGGACTCGGATGCCGGGGCCCAACTTCATCGTCCCAGACAGTGTCCCATCTGCGATAAGTGATGGATAACATGCACGAGGGAACGATACAGAGCGTCTGAAGGCGCTCCGATTATCGCAGGGCGCGGGGCGGTGTCCTCTAATGTCGTATGGGTCATTCGATATAACTGAGAAGCGTCCTTGTTGCCAGCACTGTACATATGTACGACGGCCGCGCAGATCTCATCATCCTTTTATAGCTCATATTGCTCGTCACTCCGGCCCCCTCTGCTCTCCGGTTTGGCGGCTAATGGTCTGGAAATCCTCTGACACCCCATCCCGTCCTGCACGCCATCTCGCGGATTCATCGCAGCGCACGTGGGAGGTCGGCCGTGACAGAACCAACCGCGTTTGTGCACGAGGTCAATGGCACACGAGCCGGCGAGTCTGGTGGGGGCCAGGGGTCGCGCGACGTCACTCAGCTGGCGATGCACGCGTGCGGGGACAGGCGGCGCTGCGGTCGCTAGTTGTGCGTGCTTCCCGGATCCACGGGCGACCTGCCACCGTTCGAACGCTGCCGTGATGGCAAGGCTGCGTTGTCTGGCGCTCTGTTATTATTTCCTCTTTGCCAAACGTTTGTCTCTGTGTTGTTAATATATTGTTCTTATTTTATTTATCTTTTCTTGTTGCGCTGCTTCGAAGTCGAAGATTGGCCTGGTTGGTACACATTTCATTTCTTATGTTATACCTTACAGGCCTAATACAGGGCATCGCGTAAGTGGGGTTAGAACAAGTCCCACAAGTAATGGGAGCAAAAAAAAAAAAAAGAAGAACAATGGAAATGAGAAAGACAAGAAGAAATAACCTAAATACGACACTACAAATACGATAGGATACGACTTGAGGTTGCTAAATATACAAGTATTCGAGGAACCTTGAAAAGGTTGAGCCCCAGCGGAAGCAAAACAAATCAAAAGAAGAAAAGCGGTGCTGTCTTCTTGTGCTTTGTCGGCTCCGCTGCGTGGATTAAGCTTTTCCAGATACCCGCCGTGGTTACTTAGTGGCTACACTCTCAGACAAATGTACACCGTTTGGTGTATATGTTTGCCACACAGCAATAATTGTCATCTGCCTTGCCTGCGTTTCCTCAGTCCTCCACTACGTAATCCTCAGTCCCCCGTTACGGCGTGCCTCATAATCAGATCGGGGTTTTGGCACGTAAAACTCCATAATTTTTTTTAAAGCTTTTCAATATGTAGTTCATCGGTTCGCCTGGCTTTCAAATAAAAGCTGCGCGCTTAGGTTGACTACAAGATTCTGTTCGCGCGCTTTCATAAAATTAAACTTCATTGTATAACGATGATTCGGATACTGTGAGACAGAATTGCTGGAGCCGCGTGTGGAACTTGCGCCATAGCGCGTGCGTGTTGCACGGTTTGTTCGGCTCGCTCGTTATGCGCCTGGAACGCCCCGGTTGTGGGCTATATTACAACAAGTCGGTGCAGACGCGATGTGCTCGACCGTCCGATATCGACATGGGCGGGGTCGGCTTGCAGAGTGCCGCGTAGGTTTGTGTATAGACCGGTCTAATTTTCCTTGCCGTCCGGACAGACGGCGATCAGGAAGGCGCTCGGGCGTGGAACAGCCGAACGACGAGCGCGCGACCTTCCGGCCGGTGGTTGCAGCACCGGATTGCAATGCGGGCCGATCGTGCGGCGAGGGAGTTGTCGGGGCGTCGCGTGACGAAACCACAAAAGCGAGCGACGTGTGTATGCGCGCTTCACTCGAGCCGCGTCCCGACCGACGTTTTCTGTCGGACAGGCTGCAGTGGCGAGTGGAATGCGCCGCTGGTGGAGAGACGTGCGGTTGTGATTCCGGCATCAATTGGCCGGTCTCATTTCTTTGACGCTTCGCCGTGCTCCCTCACGGGTTGCAGAATCAAGCGTCTTTTCTTTCTTTAGATCATCATCATCATCAGCATTATCATCACCACCACCACCACCACCACCATCATCTCATTTCTGCCGCAGGAACGAAGCAGTCGCGTTCGTGTCGGCCGTATGCGAAAATACAAGACAGCTAATGCGATTGCTTGTAATTGGCCTTTGTAAGTTAAGTCTTTTCTTTTTCTTTTTTTCATCCATCCAATGATCGAACACGGGTTTTTATCCTTCGCTTGGCCCATCCTGCGCGTTTGTGCAGCACGTGCGTACTTCCTCCGCTCTCTGAATAAATGCCGTCTTCATGTCTATATAGCCTTGGGTGTTGTGCTTTCGCTACGACACGCAGGGCGAGCGCGCAGCTCTGCTGCTCAGTGGCGAATATCGGAACGTTTTATTCAGCAGAATCACACATGTCGATCACTCTTTCGGACGAATGCATCGTGCGATATCATTCTGTAGAACGAAGCAATATCCCGGCATGCGCTATCACTATACTTCTTGAAGTGACGTCGCCTTTTCATATTGAGCGAAATTGTGTTCGCGCATGCGATCACCGACAATATAGAGGGGATAAAAAAAATTAAATTATGGGGTTTTACGTGCCAAAACCACTTTCTGATTATGAGGCACGCCGTAGTGGAGGGCTCCGGAAATTCAGACCACCTGGGGTTCTTTAACGTGCACCTAAATCCAAGTACACGGGTGTTTTCGCATTTCGCCCCCATCGAAATGCGGCCGCCGTGGCCGGGATTCGATCCCGCGACCTCGTGCTCAGCAGCCTAACACCATAGCCACTGAGCAACCACGGCGGGTAGAGGGGATAACCGGTGGTACGAATTCTTTTTTGCCGCGGTATCATCGCGTGCAAGCGATACAGACTCGCCGACTCTCCACACGTGTTGGACGGTGCGTGGCTATATATACAGCGCGGTCTCCGTTGCTCGTGCGTGCGCGCGGACGCATGTGTTTCCAGCGAGCGACTCGAACGACAACACAAAGGCGGCGACGTCGGCGTATACGCTTTGCACGCGTCCGTCCGTAGCGCGCGCTAATGGACGGCGCGACCTTCTTTTCTCTCGCGTCTAGAGAGAGAAACCACCGAAGCGGACCTCATTAGGAGGCCTCCCCCCCATCCCCCCCCCCCCCCCCGCCTAACCTCTTAGAGGCGGCGCGGCACCTCTATTCTACGGGACCGCGACCTTTCCTCTCTTTGGGACCCCTCTACAGTAATGAGTCCGTTAGACTCCTTTTTGTATAAAGAGAACAGACACATGCGCAGACACCATTCAGGGGCTCCCCGAAAAGCGTGCGCTTAGATTGGCCGCGAGATTCTTTGGAGAAGCGGTTTTAGCGAAGATTGAGTGCGCTTCCCAATTCTATCTCAAGCTGTAATGCGTTTTGCCTGACGGGGACAAGCAGTGTGTGCCGTGGTCGCGGCGCCTCGAGGTCACTCTCCGTCTTTCGCTTGCGTCAAAGGCTTACCGCTCCCTCCACCTTATGCGCTCTTGAGTTACAGCGGAGCAAGTTTCACTCATCTGGGGCAGCCCACCCGGATAGTTATAATCGCTGCCAGTCGGGACGGGTCTCGAGGAAGTGTACTGCATGAAGCGCGCTATAGGAGAAAGGATTGAGGGCCTTCCGGCCTTTTACGCACAGCGGTAAGACGCAGATGATGGCCGATTCGTGTATGACTGGCTGGGCCCATTTGCTGTCCTCTGAATGTGCTGTGGGCCCCGGCCGTTTGATGACAGAGCGCTTATACCTCGTCATTCCCCCGCTGACCCGTTATTCCGAGCCGGCTGAAGTCGGCAGACCGAAACTGCCGGCTGCTGTGAGGGTTGGTCCAGTTACCCTGAACCAATTTTCTAGGTCATCTTTGTTTAATGTTTATTTTTTTTTCATCTGCCGCGGAGTTATTGCCAGAATTTTCGGGCCTGAACGATTGATATCATGTATAGCGAGACTTCGTCTCCTAGGCGAACGCGTGTGGGAATTTTTCAGCCACACTACTTTGGAACTCATTACCGTGCCATATTAAGATGCTCTCTCATTTTTACACATTCAAATCAAACCTTCGTAAAATTTTGCACTCTATATAACAATTTCATCGTTATCCTTATATTAATAATGGCTTTGTGCTATTAAATATTTTACAGCGTTATATATAGTGACTAAGTTAATACACGTGTCTTGTGTGTTTGCATATAGCTGCTTTGTATTTGCATACCCTACTTATTTGTTATGGGAGGTCCCCTGTACAGTCTGTTAACTATGGAACCTCCCTCTCTATATATGCATAGTCGCCATTTGTAATCTCATTATTATGCACATGCGGATGCAAAAGAGTGACGCTCACGCAGACACGTTGCAGCTGTTCCTCTCTCTCTCTCTCTCTCTCTCTCTCTCTCTCTCTCTCTTAATTGTCTTTTTTGTCACGACACGTAGGGCACATCTTTCAGGCGGTATCCTTTATTACATAATGATCGTTACGGTAGTTAAATCTCGTCAAGAGACCCGACGCATCACTGTTGCGTACGCAACGCGCGACGTTTCGAAGAGCCAGGCTGGAGACAGAAAACACGTGGCCCTTCGAAATGGAGAGTCTAGTTTGTATCCGGGGCATCCGGTTAATGTCCAACCACTTCCTAATGCGTCACGCCCACGCATATTCGCGGTCGTACGAATAGTTCCGATTGTGTTATACGCTTTTTTGCTTCCTCCCTTATATTTCCTTCCAGGCGCGACGTCTGGGTCTTGCCTGCCCCCCCCCCCCCCTCCCCCAGCTCGTTTCTTTACGTCTGCTTACTTTACTTCTGCGTACTTCTGCGTGTTTGATACTTCTAAACAAGTATCAAAGGAATCTGCTGTTGTGCATTTCTTTATTTGTCAGAGCCCGCGCTTTGCCTTCTACTTTTTCCGGCCGTCGAGTTCCCCCCACCCCCCTTTTTTTTTGCGCGAGTCTAGAACCAGACGCTCCGGCTACGTCGTCGTCGCGTTCGTGCACATCGCCACGTAGGCGACGTGCACGAACACGACGACGGACGCGTGCCGCGAGTGCTCGTGGCACGCGCGACGGTTCTTCGCGGAAGGAAGCCCCGGACGGAAGGAAGTTGAAACACTCGACACGGCAACTTGGCCGCCGGAGACTTTACCCGCCGCGTCGCCGCTTGCTTGTGTCCCGCAGCTGAAGAACCGCACGCACGCGAGTCGTCCACGCAGTTCTTGGCGTTCCGTATACACAGGGTGCATACACGTGAGCGCGTCCAACGGGATCTAGCGGAGATATGGCAATGCGGAAGGAATGCTTCCCGGAACCACGCGCCTTACGTGAAACTGACGAAGAACGGAAGTGTTCGCAGGCGTATATAGCTTAACTTTGCGCGGAGATCGCTTTATATATGGGTATACGTTAGTCCGCAGCTTGCGATAGTGCCGCGACAGGGCGGAACGTTGCGCCGCGGCGAACGCTGACGCTATCAGTGAGCGTGTTAGCTTTCTTTGTGCGGCGTTATGTAGGGCGTGACCCAACGTTACTAGATAGTCTAGTAACGTTGGCGTGACCGGCCGTTCCGACGTCCCATGACTCTCTTGAGAATCGAGTTTTCCCGTTTCGTTTCAGTCGAAAAAAAGAAACCTCAGTGACAATATTTATTCTCGTATTTAAGGACGTATATTGCTGTCGGCACTGCAGAAATTCTCGCTGTGAAAAGCAACGGCAATTTGTCTTGTATAGCCTGACGTACACTCGTCACGGTGACGTCAGGTTTGTCGTACATGGAGCAGCACTGGTTGTATGTTGCGACAAGATGCCAAGCTACACCTGCGGTCGGGCCGGTCCTTCGGTAGTCCGTCTGCGATCCGGAACCGACGTGCATACTTGACGGAAGGGACCCTTCCGGTCATCGAATCCTAAAGGCTTACACTGTAATTTAATTGATTTCTTTTCGACAAAAGCCTCTTCACTCGTCACAGTAATGATACGAATTACTTGAGCAATATATTCATATGCGGCGGGGTGGATATATTAACTGGCCCCGTTATTCATCTAAATGGAGAACGCCTATTTGTGAAGCCGTGAACATAAATGTTTAGGTTTCATGTTGGACTCCAAACTAACTTTTATATCCAACTTCAAATATATGAAAGCGAAGTGCCTCAAAACAGTGAATCTGCTGAAGCTCCTGTCACGCACAACCTGGGTTAGTGACAGTAGATAGTATGTAGAGGAGTCTCATACGTTCACGTCTTGGCTATACTGTGCCGTACTGTATCATTCTGAAACACACAGTACCCTAAGTATTCTAGACTCGGTACACCACCTCGGTATTCGCCTAGCGACAGATGCCTTGAGGACAAGGACAAGACCAGTTCAAAGCCTCTATGGTGAGTCCTACGAATTGTCCCTACATCTTCAAAGAAAATATTTAAGTTTCGCCTACTGTTACAGGAAGGCAAAATCAGATATCGAGAATCTGTCATTCAACTATCTGCGACTTGTCCATTGCCAGACTTCATTGCAACCGCCCAGCTATTATTATATCTCCTTCGTCCCTACGATTGGACACAATAGAAAAAGAAGCAGGCATCTCGCTTCCACAAAATGTCCTAATGGCCCCCACTCGTTTTCCGCCGCCTTGGGAATGACAAACCATTCAGTAAGATGTCTCTTTTGTCGAAATAACAAGAAAAAGAAAATGTGCACCTGAGACATACATACAGCCACGCTTCCTTGAACTTCAGGCGAAGTATTCCTGCACAGAATTTTACACAGACGCTTCCAAGTCATCTGCTGGTGTCGCCTATGTAGCTCTCGAGACGTCGTTTTTGACGCCCAGCGTCCTAAATCTTCTAAACATCTTGTCCTAAAATACAAGTATTTTCGCGGCTCAAGCGCACGTGCTACTTTCAGCTGTGAAGCATAGAAAGTAAAGAAATCTCAATAAAGCTATCGTACTCGCAGACTCATTATGCAATTATGCAATTGTGCATTATGCAAGACTCATTAGGTGTTGGAAAAGCCTCGTAGAGTTTCCCAAGACCCCAAAACTCTGTTTATTTAATGAGCTATACACCGTAATATAGTCAGCATGTACGTACCACCAAAGCATTGTCTAATGTTGGGTACCTGACCCACAGAGGCATAAAAAGCAATGTAGCTGCTGACGAAGACTCTACGGCACTTTCTTTTAGTGAGACAGACATGAATAAACCCATACCGGCTACAGACTTTAAACCCTTCTTACGCCATAAGTTGGGGAAGTATTGGCAGGGGCAGTGGGATACTGAAGTACCGTATGAGCTACGCGTTATCAGACTGGAATTATGGAACTGGATGTTTGAGAAAACAGCAAGACACAAGGAAGTGTTTCTTTGTAGATTAATAATAGGACATACCTACGGCACTCGCGTTGCAAGCAGTCTTCCGATGTGTAGCAGGCGTGGTAATAGTCTGCTACATATCTCTGCATAGCTCTGCATGTTCTTCATCAGTGCCATCAAATATAGAGACGGAGAGAAAAGAAAACACTTCCCTTCCACATAAGGTGGGCACCTGCCTTTACACTCTCCGTTCCTTTTTTTTTTTTTAATATTAAATCAGTTTTAGACTTTTTAACAGAAACTGACATCTTAAAAACATCTTATCGGTCTTGTCCGTCTTATTTGTAGCACAGCCTCCGTTTGTAGGTTGCAGCTGCAACGGAATCGGTTTTGTACAGCGCGTGCTTCCCAGCCCTTGCATTCAAGGGCCCTCTTAAAGTAAGAATACTACTGACACCTATACGTTTCACTAATCACCCCTTCGTCGCGAAACATTTATATTCGCAGCACACATGACTAATCACTGTAATTCTTTTAATCGTATATGTCTTATACGCAATTTACAGCGAGTGATTTTAGGCCTTTTTACAGCCACGTTACCTCTACCATTTGCAATTCATTTCTTCACTTGACTGACAGTTCATTGACTATTCATCACCACGTGCCTTGCACTCTTGGGCCATAGCCGGCCCTTACACGAGTGAAAACTACAGATCAATCAAGTCAATTATGTGGAATCAGACCCATGTATATATATATATATATATATATATATATATATATATATATATATATATATATATATATATACGACTTTGCTTGACCATAAATACTGAAGAAGCCAATGGAAACTCCGCCACCTGTACTCAGTTGCATCCATTAGCGAATGATTGTAATTCGAAGAACAAGTCGCAAGGCATAGTGTTGAGTGTTCTCTTCCAGGACAGTCAAAGGGGCTTTCAGGTTACTTTCCACGCTACTTAGCGGTTACTCCCCTCTCTTTGGATGCCTTACGATGACGATGATGATGATATTTAATGGCATCATCTTTGAAAAGGGATGGCAGTAGCCTGTTTGAGATTAATCCTTGCCCAGTTCATCTTATGTTTTATTATTATTATTTTTTCTTGCTCCGAACATTTCTTGCTAATCTCGAAAGCTGACTAACGCTCCGATCAGCGTCTTTCCGTCCCCGACGCTTCGGGAAGGCGGACGTCCCCTGCGATTCTGGCTGCGCGAATATCCGGGCATTCCGCTGGAATGTGCCGCGTCGTCTCCGGACTTTGTCTACAGCAGGCACGCGCTTCGTCCCGTTGCGAATATTTTATCCCGTATTATGTTTTTGTCCTCAACCAGCCGACTGTGGCCTCAGAAGGCAAGGCACTCGCACGGAACGTAGTGCATCTTGAATCTTGCAGTGCATCTGCCCCCCCCCCCCCCCCCCCCCCGCCCGCCCCCACTATGCAGACGAAACTTTTTTTTAAACTGATTTTACGATGCGATTTACTTTCCGAATGCCGCTATATACGAGATAGTGGATCAAAATTGCAGCATTGCTATTTGATAAAACGGTGAACTGGGTGAGCTGCCGCTTCCTAACAATGTTATTCGATATCGCGTTCACTGAGAAGCATGAGATTAAAAAAAACGAGGGTCTCTGCTCCTTTGCTGTCGCGTCTGCGTGCGTGGTCGGCGTGTACTTTTGACGCCCCGTGCACGCCGAGGAGGGCCGAACGCAGAGCATGCACGAAGGATGCCGCCGCAGTGCGGTGTACACGCCCACACAATGGGAAGCCGCGTGCGCACACACTTGCGATGCGTGCATGCTGCTGCGAGTCACGTTTTGCGAATTGAGTGACGCGCGCGGGGTGATGGACGAGGCCTGTCAGGGAAGGTTTCGTGCGCGCCGCCAACGCGTGGGAACCTCGGCCGCCGCGTTACATGGGCGCGAGGAAGATGATGTGGGACACGAAGAAGTTAACAGCTTTGGAAAAAAAAAAAAAAAAACATGGGGAAGGGATGCTGCGATGCTCACTGCAATGGAAAATATGCGTGCGTATAGTATATGGTGGAATGTGACGGCTGCGTTGGCGCGAGAGTACCGTAAACGAGTGCGTTGCGTTGGTTGTTGCGTTCGGCATGTCACTGCTATAGCCTTCACTGCCTCCGCAGGAGATGCCACTTTTGGTATAAGTTGTTAGAGTGCAACACCTTCTAGAGGTATTTTACGGGCTCGTACGGTGACAGAACGAAATAAATGGCGCTTTTTCTTTTTCGCTCGTTCGTTCGCCCTTTCTATGTCCTATTACACAACAGTGTGGCACTGGCAGTGTGAGCCATCGTGCTCGAAACTGAGCAGACGACGCTTTCCCAGAATGGAAGCAGATGACGCGGAGGCACTTGCGACGCAGTGCGACGTCTTGATTCGATCTGCGCCGAGAGCGTAATCAAAAGTGCTGGTAGGCCTACGCGTCATGCTCTGGAAAACATAGCCACGCTAAGAATATAATGACGTCGCGCGCATACCACCGCTTCTGATCAGTTGCGCACAATACTGTTGCATAGCAGGTGCACTTTCTCTGCGACCCGCTAGATTTGTTGCAATAGTAAATAACGGGATTCAATAACGCACCTTTATTGACTAATATGTACAGGAGCTACGGCTGCGCGTCAACCCGACGTGAAAAACATTTTAGATTCGTCGTTGGCAGGAACCCTAACGTGTCAGGTTCACCCCTGCATGTTTGTCAGTGCGCTTGACCACATACGCTAACGCACTGTGGGTTCTCCAGACGAAGCCCAGTCCGGCCCATGGATCGTACCGCAGTGAAACTATGTAGCGCGCTTGTAACACGCATCTCCGCCGCCTTGATCGCGGAAGTTTTAATTAGTATCGAAAACGCACAAATGTTGTGATGCGCTCATACTGATAGAAATTTACCGTTTGTCTGCATGGTACGTCGTGCACATAGAATTATAGTGCTGAAAAAAAAAAAAAGGAAGCAATTTTCTTTACAGTACTGTCGTTGTCGGCGACCAACTCTTGCTATTGGCGAACACACTTTGGCGGAAGCGCAGTTTGTCACCGGTGGCGGAAACGATACTGTCAGCGTACGTCAGTGGGTCACCGCATATCTTGGCAGGAGCTCGGAGCGCTTATTAGAGCTGCCTGCAGAGCATTACCACCTGCGGGCTCATTTTACTCGAGGCGCCCTTACAGCGCCGCCGTCCCTTGCTGCAGCCATTTAAATGCTGCGACGGGTATAGTGTCGGACCTCCCCCGCCTGCACGAAACATCCACAAGAGTGAGATGACCACGACGTATTACAGTTGTTTCTAAAGATAGCCTTGCACGCGAGCGCATAGTAGTAACAAAGACAACGAGGACGGGGCGCGATTACTACGTCTTCCCGTCTTCCGTCTGCAACCATCCGTCTTCATATATTCTTAAGCGGACGCCGCGCAAACTCGATCCTTTCACACGCTCTGTATAATACTCGAGGTCAATCCAGCGACGATCCTCGTTTACGGCGCGTTACAATGGCTCGCGTGTCCGAACCCACACACCACGCAACGTCCGTGGCCCGCGCGACGCTTATTTATCATGCACAATCATTAACCCCTTACAGTGCTAGGATTAACGCCTTTAAATACTCATTTTTTCCACGCACCATTGAGGAGTGGAACAGGTGTCCGCCAGATCTTTTAACCAGAGCTGATTCTTTTGACTCAATGTTTTCTTCACAGCATTTAATTTGAGAGCCATTTATTTCTACGTTTACTTTTTGTATTTTGCATCTGAGCCTTGTATTTATTGCTGTATTTTGTGTCACAACTTGTATTTAACATTTTTCAATTTTGCTAATCCTGTTCTTTTGCATATATTATGTATTCGCCCCTCCTGCTTGGGCCTACTGTAGGCCTGCAGTATGTTCTAAATAAAATAAAAATAAATAAAAGAGGCCAGCGCGCGGACCACACTGTATATTTACGGGTGCCCGCGTTCTTCGGTATATGTATGTATAGAAGCTGTAATAGCGCTCTGCGTGTTGTCCCCTCCCCCCCCCCCCCCCCCCCCAAAAAAAAATGAGTCACGACTCGCCATTGTTCTTCCATTAGGTCGTGGACCGGGAATACAGTGTATCAAAAACGCATCGTAGTACACCCAAACATCAGAGTTGGGTCGGGACCTTCCTTCGCCGATTCTTGTGTGTGTGTGTCTGAGAGAGAGAGAGAGAGAGAGAGAGAGAGAGAGAAAGAGAGTGAGTCGAACGTTTCAATTACGGAAGGGATCGCGTGACGTCACGATACTGCGGGAGCTATGTAAGTACGCTTCGCCCACAGCGCTGAAATGCTGTCATTGCGTGTGCGAACGTTCCTAAGGCATTGTGCACTGTGCCCCTTAGCAAAACTATAAATCGACTCGTCGACGTCGTCTCTGTAACCGCCCTCAATTACTGTCCGCTGTTTTTTCGGCGCGTAATGTGTATATCGTGTCGTCGAACTATAACGACGTTACGCGACACACATCCCGCTTCGTGTGCAACGCGCGCAAGATCCCCGTAGACACCGCTTTACGGATAACCGCTTAAAGTTGCACTCTTAAGTATAGCGTTCATCTTCCCCTCCACCGTCATCACGGCTGGCTCTGTATACTTCGGATCCCTTTATACGAGACCGCAGGAAAGGGTTCGCGGTGCAAGTACTTTGTCCGCGCTGCCAACGCGAACTGCTGTACCGATCCGACTCTCTCTGCACTTCCCGAAGCGGGCTTTCTGTGCCAAGAGTATAGATCTTCCCAAACGGGGGGTACGCGTATCGGGTGCACGCCTCCTCCGCACTTGGGATATGTAACTCAAACAGCCGCTGTGCAAACACACAATGCCTCGGCGGTGGCTTGCGAACAGGCAACGCTACGACTACAATCATATATATATAAGCGCCTCCTGTATGCAATCTGTCGTGCGCGGCCTTGGTAGCGAAGCCTGGCCCACTTGTATCCCTATCCTCTTTACCGCGGCTATATCACCTTTGTCGGAGCACGACCATTAGACGAAAGACCGCACCTGTCCGTAATTTGGGTCGTCGTTTGCGAGGGATTACCGACACAACCCGACCGCGCTCCGTCCGTTATAGCGATTATTCGTTATTACCGGTTGACGAGGAAGCTGGAAAAGAAGAAAGGAACAGGGTGGTCGCCAGGATGAGTGAGCGAGAGATGGAGTTGGGAGCGGACGATCGGCGGAGAGGGGGTTTGGGTGAGAGGCGATACCTCCCCTCCCCTCTTTTTCCTCCAGAAAGCGGCCGAAAGTCCTCGTTTTGCTCGTGATGAGGGAAAGGAGGAAAGCGTGCCGGCACCCATCAATAATGTTCTGCGAACACGAACTGCCCGTCGTCGTCGTGGCGTTCCAAGGAAAGGCCGCCGCATGACGGAGCGGGGCAGTCGACGATCGGTCTCCTTGAGCTGTTTCGCGACGTCGCGGTTTTCTGTACGGCACGTCCTCTGGATGCTCACGGACGCACACCGCTTTTGAAGGCGAAACACGCGGAAGCAAGCGACGTCGTGTTTTGCTGCAACGAGGGGCCTTATTCCACGCTCGTAGCAAAGTCGCCGCCCGGCTTGGAACGGCAAGCATATAACGCTGAATTTACTCCCGCCTTGTTAATTTGTGCCAAACAGTAGGTTTACTAGGCGATGTCAAAGTGTGCGCTTGTTTCAGGCGTGTGTGCTGCCGCGAATAAATTTTCAGCGCATTTCGCCTCCAGACTGTTATATCTTGGAAATTGTCGAGTTTTTTTTTTTGTTTTTTTTTTAATGCGTAAGGATTCTTTGGCGAGTACTCCAGCAAAATATGTCCGTGCCGTGACACCTTATAACTGCAAAATAAACGCATAGTTGGTCAATTAACACATGCGATCGTTATAATAGCGTAATAGTAGATGATCGGTAGCGTTAGGAAAAAAAAAAAAAGAAAACTTCTGACTGGAATTCGAACCATGGACTGCAGCGTACGTAAGCATTCTTTGGCGAGGACCTCAGCAGAACGTGCCCGTCCCGTGACGCCTTAAATCTGCAAAATAAATGCATAATTAGTCAAGTTAGGACATTTAATCGTTATAATAGAGCAATAGTAGATGTTTTGTAGCGATGGGTAGACATGCCTAAGCTAGCTAAATGAGTAAGCAAAAGCGATGTAGCAGCCGAGCAAAAGAATGCTTACGCTTTAGTAGACAATTTTCAGAATTTCTGTAACATCTTTCTTTCGTTCTCCTCCCCCCCCCCTCGTTATTTTGTTTGTTTGTTTGTTTCTTTCTTTCTTTCTTTCTTTCTTTCTTTCTTTCTTTCTTTTTTCCGCGAGAGCAAAGCAACAGAAAGAACGTTTCTAATGGGTCAAGGCTGAGAGACTAGCTTAAGTGGTGGAGGGGAAAACAACAAGACAGTTGAAGGTGATCAGCGGAGTCAAGCGTTCGTACTCGGCTTTCTCTTAAACTTTGCCAATACCTCCGTTAGTCAAAGAGAAACGTTTGCCTGCTCGATGAAGCTTACGGTAAACGATTTTAGCGTGCATAGCGTTTTCCTGCGTACGATGTTTTGTGATATGCTGTATAGTACAACGATATAAGGCGCGACAAGAAGAAGCCTCAGTATCCTCGCATCTTAGTTTAGTGGTTTATGTCGGATCTGCAGTGTATATTTAATGCACACTACGTTGGGGTGCGTTTGGCAGGCATTCCCAAATCACGAACAGCAGGTTGCCACTATCCCTCAAGAGAAAAGTATATAACAGCTGTGTCTTACCAGTACTCACGTATGGGGCAGAAACCTGGAGGCTTACGAAAAGGGTTCTGCTTAAATTGAGGACGACGCAACGAGCTAGGGAAAGAAGAATGATGGGTATAACGTTAAGGGATAAGAATAGAGCAGATTGGGTGAGGGAACAAACGCGAGTTAATGACATCTTAGTTGGAGTCAAGAAAAAGAGCAGGACATGTAATGAGGAGGGAAGGTGACCGATGGTCATTAAGGGTTACGGACTGGATTTCAAGGGAAGGGAAGCGTAGCAGGGGGCGGCAGAAAGTTAGATGGGCGGATGAGATTAAGAAGTTTGCAGGGACGACATGGCCACAATTAGTACATGACCGGGGTTGTTGGAGAAGTATGGGAGAGGCCTTTGCCCTGCAGTGGGCGTAACCAGGATGATGATGATGACGACGATGACGTTCACTTGATGGGTTCTCAAGTTGCCGTGTCTCCCGCCGTATATAAATGAGATCGCGGGCTCTTCCATGTCTGCGTCTTTCTCGAGGAGGTATGTTGCTCCCGCCACGAGGACACCCTCAAATGTGCTGGAGTTACCAGCATCGAGCTCACTGCAGATCGTGCGGTGCTACAGGTCGCTTCGGTGATCCTGCTGATGTTCTCGTAAACGAACCAATCGAACACGATTCATTTGGCCTTCAATGAACACCTGAACTTCACGTGTGACAAAGATATACGCACCTTCGTCTTGCGCCCGTCGTCATCGCGGTGGAAGTGAAAAGTGTTTACTGCCATTGCAGACGGCCCCGATATGCAGAGGTCAGGTTCGTTCGCGTCGCACCCACTGCAGCGCGGCCAATCTCTTCTTAATGTATAGTGCTATACCACTCTCCCCATCGAGCCGACCTGATTTCCTTCCGCGGCAGTTTGCCGCTCAACCGTTCGGAGCTCCGTTCCTTCCCGCCAAGGCCACGCGCATATGCGTAAGCGCGGTGAACGTGTAGTCTCACTTGTCTTTCTCAAGGACCGCTGCGCGCGGCCGTTATATCCGCGCGAGCGAGCGAATGCAAGGGCGCCGTTAAGATCGGTCCAGCGAGAACCACGCCGCCGGGCACGGCTCCTCTTGCTGCTGCTTTCGTTTCCTCCACACCCCTCGGAATCGAGTGCAAGGCGCCGAGGAGTGACGACCGCTTGTTGGCACCGCTTCGCGTCGCGTGTGTGTATACACGTCGAAGGAGGGGCAAGCGCGCTCTGGGCGTTGCTCCGTGAAGGTTCGATTGTGCTGTCTCTCTAGCTGCAAAGTGCCGTTGTCCACCTTGTCCGACAGGTCTCCGCGACGGACGTCCATACATGTCGTTTCGCTTGGCCGTTCGTGTTTTAAGAGGACGGCGGCGTCTCTTCTATGCCGTTATAATCTCTCCTTTAAAGGCTCTGCATGGCTTATATCTCTATACATCGACGGGGCCAGGCTCGAACGTGTAGTGTCATTGCTTTTCTTGCTTTTTTTTTTAAATTTCGTACGGCTTGAATCACGCACTGATTTGATAGTTGTGCGGCATGAAACGCGTGACGAATATGTGCACTTCGAGAAAGAGAATCTGTGGGTATATATACTGTCAGCATTCCAGGGCTGTAAACATTTATCCACCCCTATTTCTTACCTATGGAATGCCTCCTCAGTGCTCGTTCTTCAGTGTTTGCAAACGTCGACCACTGGTAGCTGAAATGGAAAGGCAGTTGACTATAATGAGTAGAG
Source organism: Dermacentor andersoni (assembly GCF_023375885.2). Classification (NCBI taxonomy): domain Eukaryota; kingdom Metazoa; phylum Arthropoda; class Arachnida; order Ixodida; family Ixodidae; genus Dermacentor; species Dermacentor andersoni. Next base: position 109,173,174 of record NC_092816.1, on the reverse strand, counting down.
GCGTCCCTTGTTGCATATCGGATCGCGCATCACGTACATGCGAGCGTCCGTTCCCTGCGTTAGCCACAACTCTTTAACGTCGGTATGTACCGGGAAAGTCGTGTGACAAGGCTCTTTCGTTGGCTCGGGCACGGTTCGTTTTGCATAAGTAGCGGGTCTCTAGCTGCGCCCGTCTCGAGTATTTTTTTTTTCTCTCGTGCGAGATTGTGAGGGCGCATGCCAGCGTCCCGACGTGCACGTACTGCTGCTGCGGCTGCTTCGCATTCAGCGCGGAGATTCGGGTCTCCCTGCGTGTGATGGACGTTCCTTTGAGACGCTTACGACAAGATGCTTTGGAGGTCTATGGGATGGCGGGCCTCGCATGCGCGACGTCGTTCTTAATACGCCGACGTAGACGTGCACGTTCCGCGGCCTCTGCCGAGTGTGTCTGTGGCCGCGATAAGTCGAGGAGTAGCTGGCGGAGGGATTTGCGCCGACGTCCTATACTGTATCTTGTACACGGACAGTTGCTGTCGTATGCACTCGTTTTACCCTGCCACATGGGCCTGTCCCACATCGGAGTCTTAGAGCTGATGTTTTCTTTTTTTTTTTTGTTGTGTGAAGGGCGACTTCTGGAAGGGAGAAATCGGGAACGGGCATTTCCAAGGGCAACGTTCGCCTGATACCGACGTCGTCCGGCTGCATATGGTACAGCGGCGACCGTATTAACTGCACCTAGCGAATTATTTAGAAGCTTGCGATTTAGTAGGAAATGTCTGCATAAACTGTATTTGCTTCTGGAAATACGGGATAGTTGAAGAAGGCGGTAATGTTTCCGCAAGGGGAGTGTCTCCTCACTAAAGGTGGCAAGTCTTTGTTCGCCTAGAGACACGATACGCGCGTCCGATCGCTCTCCGAATACATTGGAAGGGAGGGAGGCTGTCCCGCACAAGTCAGCTCGACACAGCTCATTCCTCAGGCACTGCGCGATCGCCGTGCCCATGGCCAGCTGGCTACATGCCGTATAAAGCGACGCTACTTGCATACAGACTATACAGCATGCATGCAGATCAACGTTTTCTCATATACTTGCCAAGAATGTCATATAGCCAGTTCACTGCGCGGCGGCAACAATGTCGCACGCTATAGGCCGCTCCAGCCACACCCCCGACCTTTTTGCCACTTTCCCGAGGCCCTAATCTCCGCGGCGTATCGGCCTTGCGGCCAAGTCGGGCCCGCCCTCCCTCACTTTCTCGTTCGCGCTCTCCGCTGGCCGTATTCCTCGCGTTTGTCATGGACGGCAGTCCGGAGGAGTGCGACTTGCGCGGATGTCCGAAGCCAGTTTTGCGTTCGCTTTGTGACGACGCATTGTGCAACGCCGGTCGAAAGGATGCCCTCTCCCGGACACGGCGCGGGCTCGATGGCCGACTGCTCGAGGAACTTGAGGTACACACGCAGCAGGTGTTCATTGTCCGAGTGTTCCTGAAACTTTCCCTTACGAACGCAGCGCGATGTCTCTCGATGCTATACGGCAGCGACTCGGCTGCGGTTTGATTTCGCTGGCGTTCGTACGCGGATTATGCATGCTGGGCGCTTACTGACAGCGGTGCAGCGAGAATACTTGGCGCAGAACTGTCATATACCTATACAGTGTTGGGATCGTTTGAAGTGCACCGCGGCACCGGTGCGTATGGCGAAAAACCAGCCAAAGTGAAGCGTTCCCATTTTAGTATATAGATATTTAGTGCTTTGTGCCAAACGCAAATGCTTTTTTTTTTTGCTTCAATTTCACCAACACAGCTAGGTTGGTGTGTTTAGCGGTTGTGGAAAGTGTTTACCTCGCACAGGTGTGCTGTATGTGCCCATTGGGCTTCAGCGGCGTTGTGCATTTGGAAAGGGTGACGATGGAAAAAAAATTCTATTTGTCCTTGTGTTGAACGCTGTGTAGAAATCTCTTGGTCGCCAGGTGGCGCGTGGTGATTCTGTGCATACCTCGTTCCTCGCTCTGTTTCTTTATTCTGTTGCGTAATTTCTGTCTTAGCGAAAATTAAATGTCGTTCTTGTCTGTGCAGGGCTGCATGGTAGTGGGACGTTCATTTAGTATGTCTTTCTATCCCCCTCTCTCTCTCTCTCTCTCTCTCTCTCTGTAGTCGTGCTTAGCTTATCTACAGATAGAGGAATTCGTGACTCGGTTTATCAATGTTTGCGTTAACTTACCATTGGAGTGAGCTATCAGTGGCAACAGCATAGTTGTGGTGATCGTTAATGATAGTGAGTTGACTGTGAGAGTCGGTGAACTTGTGAACCTCGACGACGAGAAAAAGCATAGTCAACAGCGTTAAAAATGGAATTAATGTAATTGGCAATAATAGAAACACAATAAAGGCCAATCGAAAGTATGAATACACTGTCGTTGAATTGGAACAGCAAATCCTGTAGCGGGAAAGTATGTGAAGCCTCGACTTTAATGTAAGAAGGTTTTGCGGAATTTTCGATTTGACGAAGTGCATGCTTTCTATTCCCTGACGCATATTCATAGAACTGACTGCACCGGAAACTTCGAATCAACCAAGTGGACTCAACGTCTCGCCCGATTTAACGAAGTCTTGAAGATGAATAAGCATAAAATGAATGAATGAATGAATGAATTCCATATTCTGCAAACATGATATCCGTATGAGTGTTTTAAAGGGACACTAAAGGTTAATATTAAGTCAACGTGGATTGTTGAAATACCATCCCAGAAACCTCGAAACGCTTGTTTCGTGCGAAGAAGAGACTTATTTTAAGAGAAAATGCGTTCTGAAGCGTCCGCGTAGCTCGAGCGCAGTTCAACTCCCCCGCCCTCCGATCGAGGAATATTGACGTCATGGTCTCATAGTGACGTTGCGCCGTCGGTGAGTAAAACGGCTCCCGCAGACGGCGCTACGGATTTTCTGCACAAAACGCAAACGCGTGGCCAGAAACAGAGCCAAGACAGAGCCGACAGCAGCGCGAAAGCGGAAGTATGGTGGCTATAGCGGAAGGGAAAGCGCACGACGATAAGCTAGTTCTTTATTTTATGACGCGAACTTCGACGCTCATTGCAATGGATGACCCTGACAACGATACATTAGCTCGCGATGCTGGGCTCGAGTTCAGCGATTTAAGCACTGATGAACGTGACGTGCTGTTGAGGGCTCGCGCTGCCGGCGTCGTTGCGTACTCTACGACGACGGCCTGCTTTGAAAGGCACTTCACGCGACTTCAGTGAGTCGGCGTTGAACTCGTAATCCTCTGGACGAAAGTGCAGCGAGCACATTACGTGATTTTTCGGCTCTTTGCCAGCGCGCTGTGGCAGAGGTACGGCACTTAACCACTTCGAACGGAGAGGTTCACTCCTTGGCACACAGTGCATGATAAGTAACGTTGGATTCGCCGCTGCAACTGCCCTTGGGCAAGTTCCGCGGACCGTTCGCGCATCCCACGACAACACATGGACGTGGCATTCTCGCTGCTTGTTCCAAATGCAAGTTTCGCGAGCCAGCAGGACCACCGCAGCACGACGCGATAAAGAAGCAACTGAAACTCCAAAGCGCGCGCGGCGCAAAGTCGAGCGCGCAGAGTCGAGCGAAAACGAAACTTTCGTTCACCCATGCTACTCAAGGGTAACGTCAAAATGTTATTTTTTTCTTAGAATCGAATAGAAGTAGACAAGTAGCATTTTCTTCCGTCTTATAATCTAATGAAGGGATCTTTTTAATACGAGTAGTTGAGTACTAGTGACATAAATTATGATGAGGAGTGCTTGCGTCATCGGGCTAGTACCGGAATGTCGCTGGGGGGTCTCAAATCGTGTCGTGCATTTACCTCAATTTCTCGGTTACTAAAGCTCTGTTCGCGATTATATTGACGCCTTAGACGTTCTAGAGCATTGCTTTATCACTTTAACTTGACTTTCTTGTAACCTTTAGTGTCCCTTTAAGGGCCCTTGATCTAACGAAATTGTCGATTTAGTGAAGCGATTCTTGGGTCCCATCGAATTTGCTGAATTGAAGTTCAGGAGTACTTCAAAGTTGTATGTTTGCAAACGCTCCTTTCTTTCTTTTTTTTTTAAAGCAAGAACAAGTTCGAAGCGGGGCGGAAAATACACCACGCGGACAGCCGTGTGGTGTGTGTTCCATGCCGTTTCCAAGTCGTTGTTGTCTATATACAAAAACAGCGCTTTTATCGAAAACAATATATAACAGACCGGCTCCAATCGAAGCCTTATTAGCAACCAACTTCTCCCTCTCTCTGTTTTTTTTTTCTCGTTTGCATTCCTTAGTGACTGCGCATGGGGAATACCGTGTGATGCACGTCATGCAGTGTGCATGTTCAGAACACACACACACCGTCCTCGCAAGAGAGCGTGCGCATGTGCTCGTGATCGTCTGCACACGTGGTCGTGCGCGACGCTGACATATGACCGCGACGTCTCATCTCGCAGGTGCTGGAGCAGGAGAAGCACGCGCTGCGCCGCAAGCTCGAGTCCCTGTCGGGCGAGAGCGACAGCCGGCTGGCCGAGCTGCAGGCCGACCTGGCGCAGGCCCGCCAGCAGCTGGCCGACCAGCAGGAGCTGCTGCGCGCGCTCGAGAGGGAGCGCGGCGCGCTGGTGCACGAGATGAGCGACCAGAACCAGCGGCTCGCGCAGGAGCTCAAGGCGGCGCGCAGGGCCGAGGACCAGGCGGCCGGCCAGTACCGCAGCCTGCGGCAGCAGCTGTCGCTGCGCCGCTCCAGCCTGGACGACCACGTGGCGCAGCTGCAGGGGCTGCGGGACGAGGTGGGCGCGCACCGGTGTATATATATATCCCCGTATATAGCTCCTCTTCGCAGCTGCTTGCGCGCAAAGACGGCGGTTATATATCCTGCAGCTGTGTACGGTCGTGTCATGCTACGTGTCGTATACAACGAGGTTACCGCGGGACAGGAAGTTCACTTCGCTATAAGAGGTATTTCGTTAAAAGCGGATGGATATAAAGGAGCCGCGGTATGATGCGGGATGGTACAGTACAGGTCTGATAAATTCAAACGCGAGCATGCAATTCCGAAACTATACTCCGATACGTGGTTACGCTTCGAGCTTCGCCTGCATTTGTAACACGAGTATAGTTCATATTCCTGAACGTACATTTTACTGCGCGCCTAAAAAACGGCACTCAGCGATAGAACGTCACATTTCCATGTAGTTAAGCGTAAGAGACGTTTGTTGCTGTCCGCGTTTCAGCTTAGGGGCACTGTGTATATAGCCTGCAAACAGCGCACGTGCAGGAGCTCATAAGGCGTATACACGCGACTGCCCCGTCTTCAGATTATCATCACGTGGTACCGTTAGTCCCAAGGGGTATGCTGCCACGTGGCGGAGTGATATATTCGCAGCTCCTTGCCCCGCGGCAGGTTGAAGAAACGCGAAGAGTCATCGTGCACGCTACACACCCAGCGCCGTCGCGCACTTCGTGTATAATGAGCCGAATGCGGTGTTGTACTGCACGTCAAATGATTCGACGTGAAATAGATTTACTGCTGCCGAGACCAGATGAAAAACTTCCAATAATCCGATATTTCGAATAAAGCGATCTTGTTATTTATTTATTTATTTATTTATTTATTTATTTATTTATTTATTTATTTATTTATTTATTTATTTATTTATTTATCATACCCTTAGGGCCATTACGACATTATAGAGGGGAGTGGTTACAAGCAAAACGGGTAAATTCAACAAACAGGAGTTACTTGTGCAGAAAATTATGTATATAAATATGTTTAAACAAATCTATTTAACAAATGGCACCTAGATATACAATGTTAGCTAAGGCATTTGTGAGTACAGGTTGAACAATATGAAAAAATAGGTTCCTAGTTATACAGTGCTAGCTATGGCATTCTTGAATAATTGGTGATCTGCGATAGTGGCTATCAAGGCGGGGAGGTGATTCCACTCATTGGAAGTGCGTGGTACAAATGACTGCAAAAAAGCGTTGGATCTGCAAAATGAAATGCCGACCTTATGAATGTGGTCTAGTCTGGGTGATACATACGGAGGCGGAGAAATAAGTTTGTTGCGTAGCAGCGGGTGATGAAATAATTTATGAAAAAGGCACAAACGGAACAATTTTCTACGTGATGGCAAGGACGGTAGGTTAAGACTACATTTCATGGCACTGATACTCGCGGTTCTATTATAGTTAGAAAGAATGAAACGAGTAGAGTTATTCTGAACCATTTCCAGTGAGTGTATTAGGTTTACTTGACCTGGATCCCAGATTGAAGCAGCATACTCAAGTTTAGGTCGCATTAGAGTTTTATAGAGGATTAATTTTAAGGAGGAAGGTGCTTTGGAAAAGTTGCGTCGTAAGTAACCTAGCATTCTGTTAGCGTTACTTATTATATGGGTGATGTGGGTATTCCAAGTAAGATCAGAGGGGATGTGAAGGCCAAGGTACTTACTTGTAAGTTGTTACCAGTTCTAATGGAGCGTTGTTAAGGAAGTACACAGGTGGTTCACTGGTAGTTCGAGATACACGCATGAATTTACACTTGTTAATATTTAGTTCCATTAACCATGAATTGCACCATGCAGAAACGGCGTTAAGGTCAGCTTGAAGCCTGGTAACATCCTCGTCGCGAGTTATTTCGGTGTAAATTACGCAGTCGTCAGCAAATATAGGTGAATTTGAGATGAAACACAGGAAGGTAAGTCGTTAATATATATGAGAAATAGGAGAGGTCCAAGCACGGAGCCTTGTGGTACACCTGAATAAACAGGACTCAGATTAGATGTTACTTCGTTAGCTGAAACGAACTGTGAACGGTTAGTAAGGAAAACCTCAAGCCAGTACAGAATTTTAGGGTCAAGGTTTAGTTGTTGCAGTTTGTAGATTAATAAGCTGTGACGAGGGATTACCGTGCAACTTTCTGCCCTGCTTGAAAACGTATTTTCACCTGCCGCGCGGTAGCTCAGTGTGTTACTATGTGACTTTGAGATAGTGAGCGAAAGGTTTCGAGTTCGATTAACGGCGGCCGCATTCCGATCCGACGTCGGAATGCAAAAAAAAAAGGAAAAAAAAAACGCTTGCGTGCTTGGATTTAGGTGCACGTTAAGTGACCTCTGCTGGTCAGAATTAACAGGTATGTAGCCCTCTAATCCGGCAACTCTCCAAAGCCCAAGTTCTGCCTTGACACCTTAATCGGATCGGATCTGGCTCGTCAGTCTGATTACGTGCACGAATAGCGTCACCCACCAAATGCACTCGCTTTTTGACTCCACTCACATATACGGCGACGGGCAAACATTCGAAACGTTCTCGGAGCAAGCGTATACAGTATAAGTGAGGGTGCAAGCATTGTTTTCAACCCATACGAGGCTCTCGCAGAGCCAAGAAAGGGACGCTCAAGTACCCCAAGTGACGTGTAAGGTCTGTCTGGTGGTGTGTGTTTGTATATATATTTCTGCGGTGCATGTTGCCAGTCGGCGTGGAGTTCCGCAAACTCCGGCCGATTTCAGCGAATTCCTTCGCGTTCTTGTCGCCGGCGAAACTACGCATTTAAACGCACGAACACTTTCTCCGCTGCCGCCGCTACACTCGCATGTTGACGCTCGCCGTCCGTCCCACGAACCTCCCGCGCAGCTCGCTCAGAGGCCAGAATAGGTCGGTAAACTCTTTTCGCACCTACGCGGCCCACGCGAAATTCCTCGTCTATCCAGTTTAAGGAACGAGTGAGAAAAAACAAAGAACCGGATTGTTCAAAACAATTCTCGGCACGTTTCGAGGAATGCACTGTGTAGAACGTCGGGGCGTATCACGCGCATGCCACCCTCAGTGCGTGGTAATTAAAAAAGAAAGATGTGCCTAACTTTTTCAACGGTCGTTTGCTTTTTGTTTCTGTTAAAGCGTTCCCAGCGTTGGCGAGAGCGGGCTTAAACGCGGCCCTTGCTCGTGAGACGCGAAAAACACGGACGTGTGAGACTGTGCGACCCGTGAGAGGTTGGAGAATCCACTCGTGCCTACTTGGCCATGCTCGACGCATAATCAGTCACTGTCCTTGTAATGGGAGAGTGAAATTAAAAGTGGCCTTTTAATTTTATATTGCAGAGCAGCGACTTTCACTGAAAAGTACCGCGACCAGTGCACATTTAGCTCGCCGAATATGCAAAAGCAAAACCCAGCTGCGCGTCGCATAAACTTTTAAGCCTCCGTTGCGTTTTCGTCGAGTCGCTCGTTTCGCAGGCTTGCCGGTCGTTAAGATTGCGCAGCAAAATCGCTGGGCGCCTTGCGTATGCAGTCGGGACGCCCGCGCGCTTACCTTGCGTTTGGGTTTTCACGTTAGGCTGCGAACGCATTTTCCTCGAACATATTTCAAGTGGTTATTTGCTTTCGGGGTGGCTGTATATATGGCTTCAGCCATGTCCTGTGCTCTGCCATGTCCTGTGCTCTGCCATGTATATACATAAGGCGCAAAACGCGGTGTCAGCTGTCGTGAGCGAATGATTGCTCTAAGTTGAGAGGAAATGTAACGATGCTTGCAAAAGTTACAAGCTATAGTTTATGTCGCCTGCATCGCTTGTATCGCTGCCGCTTACTACAATGGTACCCTCGAAAAAAAAGTTACGAGCTACACAAAATGTTTAATTAAATTCTGGGGGTTTCACGTACGTGCCAGAACCGACGACTTGATTATCAGGCACGTGGGATTGACCAGCTGAGGTTCCTTAGCGCGCACCTAAGTCGAACTACACGAGCGTTTCCTTCTTTTCCTTTTTTTTTTGCATTCCGCCCGCATCGGACTGCGGCCGCCGAAATTGGGAACGAACCCGCTATACCTCGCGAGCTCAGCGGCGCAATAACAAGCTATCGCGTTGCATGCAGGGTCGCAGGCTATAGCTCGTGAATCCCTGCGTGTATACTGACCGCTTCACAAGTCGGGCGAGTCGGGACAAACCACCAACTGCTGTTGCGGTGTGACAATTCAAGACGCTGTAGCATACATAAAAACGCTTGAGCCCGCCAGATAATGAACATTCCGATTGCGCGAATAAGCGACTGCAGCGTGTTATACACACCCGTCGCGGCGGCTGTTCCTGCGTCACGGGCGTGTCACGACATCGTCCGCGGTTTGCCTGTTAAAGTGCGCTTTTATACGTTTTATACGCTTTATAAGTTTCCAAACCCATGTGAAAGGTGTAGCGATGTTCTCATCTGGTCACTGCTCTGCGGAACTCCATTCTGAATTCGATTCTGAGCAGTTTCTAACGAACCCTCGTACTGACCAGCAAGAAAATAAAATAATATAAAAAAGCACGATGCTTCCTTGTCACCGACGGGTCGGTGCCGAAGACCCTCTCCGAACCTCCGACGATGTCCGTGACCTCTCTTCTCCGTTGCAGTTTCATCTGCGTATATGCTTTCATTTGCGTATATATGTTCCGCACGTGCAACTCCGCGATACGGCCGCGGGCCACGTGGCGTCATGGCCGCGCTTGTTTTTCTGTCCTCGCGCGCGCGTCACGCCAAAGAAAGAAACTGCGCCCATTGCGGCAACAACACCGTGTACAGAAGCCGTGGCGGCCACGCAGGTCACTTATACACGCATGAGGTGCGTCCCGATCGCAAGTGTCGGCGCTTGTTCGTTAACGCCCGGCGGAGTTTCACGAAAACAAACAGAAAGAGGACGAAAACGCCACGCGCGCCGCAAGTCTGTGCCGGCGACACACTCGACTGAAAACGCGTTGAAACAATTGCGCGACAACCTCGCGCCGTCTACAGCGGACGCCGTTCCGAGCAACACGCTTCTGCTCAATGAGGGTTTCGCCGCCGTGTGGCTTGTTAAGTCGATGCCTTACTTTTTCCTTGTAGATCGATAGGATCGAGGCGCGCATGCTGCTCAGGATGTTTCTTTCTTTCGTTCTTTTCTGGAGGACGCGACCTTACAGTCATTGTTTCTTGTGACCTGGAACAATAACAGTCATACGAAGAATGTGAACGTATATACACCCCCCAGCGTTACCCTTACAGTTAAAAGCCGAGAGCCTCTATACTGTATAGAAAGGTTGTTTCACTCACACACAAATTACTCTCTCTCTCTCTCACTCTCTCTCTCTCTCTCAGGAACATGTTTCTGGATTATTTGTTGCTCGACAATACGTAGTATAGATGCTCGCGTGAAAAAGACGACCGTGCAGAAAAAGAAACTAATCCCGGAAAAAGAAAATTAACTTCTGAAGTTTTACGTGCCCAAATCGCGATCCGATTGTGAGGCTCGCTATATAGTGGGGGCTCCGCAATCATTTTGACCGTGTGGGATTCTCTGACGAGCAGCTAAAAAATAAAAAAAAAAATCTAAGTGCACTAGCGTTTCTGAATTTCTGAAGTTCAGTGACGCGAGGAGAACGAGCATATTCAGTATTACGCGGCCTGTCGGCACAGTGCGGAAATCCGAATTGATACCGTAGCTCGAAGGTAAGCGTCGACGCATCGTGCGCCATTATTGTGGAAGACGTGATGGATGCCGAGCTTCCGGCCGATGCTGTCGCGGCAGTTTGCGGTGTGCACAGAGCGTCGTCGCTCCTTCCTTTTCGACAATTTGTCTGCGCTGTCACCTGCTTGAGAGTAATCCCAACAGCCAACAGATTCACGCTTGGTAGCACATTCGGTATCCATGAGATTACACACGTCTCATGCTACCGCTAGAAGCGGGCTTTTACCGAGCTTCTGGCTTGGATTACTCCAATGCATGGCGAAAAACCAGTGCCTTCATTTTTGTGGTTTCTTCGGGCCCTTAATTCGTTGCGAATTCCGTATAGTTCCCGTTTGCCAACACGGAAGACTCTTATCCGACGGCTCAGGTGACGGCTGCAGAGCCGAAACTGCTACGCCATTTGGACTCTCTGAGGCCACGTCCGGGTCGCCGAACGCGCTCGTCTCTGCTTGTGTTTTTGTTCTGGCTATCCCAATACAGCGACGTCAGCCGTTGCGGGAACGCGAGGTCAGCGAAAGGTAAACGGTCGGCGAATCGCCGTGCCTCACCGCGCAACCCGAGCCCCTTTCGAAGCCGTTTTAGCCGGCCAGCGATGCGTGTATAAAGACTCTCCGCAAAACATATGCCCCTTTGTCGACAGGCAGGCCTGGTTTCTATAATCGTACCTTTCCATCGTACCGGTAGTCTCTGCAGTGCGCGCGACACGCGGAAGTGACCGCGGACTCCGTCACTTTTATCTCTACGCGCGCGACGCTTTGTGCGACGCGTCCGTAAAACCCGCCGTCGCCGTTTTTCGTACACAGCTCCTGTGTACGCGATCCCTTTATCCCGTCTTTCTTTGAAATCGCTGCCGGTGCCCAAGGCGCGCGCTAATGCTGACTCAACTTTATAGAGAGCAGCCTTTCTTTTTTTTTTCTTTCTGTCGGACCGTCCGCCGAATCGTTCGTTACAGCGATGCGAAGACAAACGCACCCTTGACAGCAGGGCTTGGGCGCAGGCTGCTTTGACCGCTGACCTCGATGGCCGTGCACGGGACGAAGAAGAGGTCGAGTCGGCGGCAGCTGACCCGCCGTGGAGGCGATGTAACGACCACATTCTCCTTTCGCACGCGGATAGAACGTGAATGCAGTTACGTTTAGCTTGAACGTCGAACGGGAATAACCATGTAATGTAGGGTTAACCAGCTCCTGCTTTGTATTTCTATGGTAGCGGTGTGAGGGCACATTGTGCGCTGTATTCTTATTGGACTGATAGCAAACAGAAGCGAAGCGACTAACATTGGCCCAGCCTCTAAAAGTTTGCGTTTGAGTTCTGGCCAGCAACTCGAACGAAAAATGTTTTTCTTCACTGTTTTCAGAGCAAGGCGAAACATTAAGCAGAAAAAAAAATTGGGGCTCTCGCGGGGGCCGTAAGTAGAACCGAATAGTTGTTGGGCCTCCGACTAACCTTTACCGCCCCTGAAGGAAGTGGTTACAAAGCTGAAGGTTTCCGACAGGGATTCAGTGCTAAAGTTCAGATGTTTATTACACCCGAATGGAAAATAAGACAAAAAGAGGTAGCGATGCTGTGCCAATTGGCACGGCAAACCATGCCGGATTACGACGAAATTGGCGCACTATACGCGTACACCTGCGCTGCCCGCAACTCCAACCGTGTTTCCTAACGCCGCTCTCTGCCGTTGAAGCCTTTGTGGCCCATTGTTCCTCCGTCGAGACCGGCTTGCTGTTTCTCTGGCAGGAGCTAAGCAGCGAACTTTAGTTCTAATCTTCGTTCACTGGCTGGTGATTAAAGGGGCGTGCTGGCAACCGAGTAAGCGCCATCGTTTGTCCTCCCTCTTCGTCTCAAGCAAAAAGCCCACCCTACGAAACGGACGGAAGGGTCCGAAGGGAATACTCTCTTAACTCATGCTTTGTTTTTATAAGCGTTGTGTGTGTTCGAGAATTGGGGGATAGATGGCGGAGAAAGTAAGGGTGAGAAGTTAACGCGAGTTATAATCTTGTCTCTATGTGTGACGAGTTTAGAACTTGTCGGAACCGCCGCGTTTTAAGGCGATTATCTTTGGTTTTCTCGGCCGTTGTCGTGGTTGGTCGTTGGTAGGACTCGCCAAGTAACATGCTCGTTCATTCGTTAGTTCTTTCGGGCTATTCGCTTAAACCTACGATCATCGTTGATGTTTTCTGCACAATTCTTTTTTTTTCTCTTTGTCTGCTTTGTGAGCACCGAGTCGGTTTCAAATGTGTCCAAACTTGCGTAACAGACGCCTTTAAAGCTGGCTTCCCCGCTGTAAGACCCCTCGCGGGGAGAAGGTCGCTTCTGTAACTACCTAAATTTTCATATGGGGTGGTTCATTAGATTTCGGGCATTTAAGTGCGGCTCAACGTTAAAACGTTACCATAGCTACGCTAAGTGATGTTATGAGCGATTTTTACTAATGAGCGGCGCATCAGCTCGCATCGAACTTTGGACATCTAGATTCCGAGTCTGGCACGCGTGCTCTACCGATTGCGCCATTACAGCGTTGTGTGTACTTGCACGTAATAAATTGATTGATTGATTGATTGATTGATTGATTGATTGATTGATTGATCTTTGTATCCCGAAGGAACACACGTGCTATGAAAGACGACGTAAAGGAGAACTCCTGATAACTTTGACCACTTGCAGTTATGTAACGTGCATCGACGGCGCGGTGCACGAGCTTTTTCTTTCTTTCTTTCTTTACTATTCCACTTTTATTTTAGTCTCCAGAATTCTTCGCAAAGGTGCATGCGGTTGGCATTCAGCGTGCCTATCACATAGGATGATCGCTCCAGCGCCAAGCAGCAATGGTGCGACAAACGGGGTTCATCGAAGACGTGGCTGGTGGGGTGAACACGTGTAGTGCAGCGACGGAACCACGAAGTCAATCGGAAATCGCAACCGAATGCTTAAGGAGTTAAAATTAAATTATGGGGTTTTACGTGCCAAAACCACTTTCTGATTATGAGGCACGCCGTAGTGGGGGACTCCGGAAATTTGAACCACCTGGGGTTCTTTAACGTGCACCTAAATCTAAGTACACGGGTGTTTTCGCATTTCGCCCCCATCGAAATGCGGCCGCCGTGGCCGGGATTCGATCCCGCGAATGCTTAAGGAGTTAAGCGCAGAAGGGTATACCTCATGCGCGGGGAAGCTGCGATGCGACAGGGCGCGCGTGCGATGTTCCGAAAGCGGCTGTCGTCTACCCATTCTATCGAAATGCTGTGTGTGTAAATGTGTGAATTAAAAAAACAACAGCAACGTTGTTCGCGATGATGAAGAAAACAAACACACGTGATTTGCGCGCACGCTCGGAAGTTTACGGCACCAATACCGCTGATGATAAAAGAGAAGAGATTTGAAACAGTGAGATGTAAGAGGGAGCTTTAGCTCGGGTGCTCCCGTCTAAATACATGCAAAAGGAGAATTCGCTTTTCTCAGCAACCACTTCACCGAATTTGGCGAGGTTTGTTGCTTTTAAAGGAAAAACTTAAAATCTAGTGACTGTTGGTTCTGAATTTTCGATTTATTTTGCCAATGTTTTATTAAAAATTGGCAGAAATAGAACATTTTCAGAAAATGAAACTATCAAGTTTACAACTCTAACTCAGCAATGAAAAGTGATACCACAATTCTGTGAATTGCATGTAACAGTACACGTAAAGCGAAAAAAAAATGATATGTTACACCTGAATCTCAAAATGTTTAGTAATATGAAATACACCTTTTGCAGAACCCTTTGTAGCCAACGTAACAAATTCAAGTAAGATGTAAAATGGCATATGAAATTTGCCCGCTTTCAATGATTTAATGGTTTCCGTTTACAGAACCGCGATATCGGTTCTTGACGCAGAGCTAATAGTTCGTAAACTTCGTGTTTCTATTTCTTTTTTTCGAACTTGCGAATTCTTGAAAATTTCTTAACAAAATTCAGGCCCTAGATCGAAATTCCGCTTCCGACAGTCACTAGAATTGAACTCTCTTTATCTGAAATGCTACAGATTTCATTAAAATCGCTTGGGCAGGCTTATCTCAAAAAAGCGTTTTTGCGTTTTACATGAGTTTGAATAAGTCGCATTGGAGTTGGGCCCGAGCTAAACCTTGCCCTTAGGAGCAGGTAGGCAGGTGGTGCTGCTGTCAAATTTTATACAATTTACAGTAATAACAAGATAATAAAGAAATTCACCCATTATTGATCGATGGATGCAACTAAGTACCGAACGAGCCGCCACTGTAACCGCAGCACGCACAACAAACAGTACGCATACCGCTTTCCACTGCTGGCGGCCTGTCTATATAAAAAACACAGGACACGTCTAGAAAGGGCGTTAACCGAGGGGTCCGATCTTTATTAGCCATATCATAAGAAGCCAACAAACACTGACACCAAGGACAGACAACACAGGGGAAATTACTTGTGCTTAATAAATGAAACAAAGAAACGATAAACTAATGAAAATGAAAGTGGAGGAAAAAACAACTTGCCGCAGGTGGGGAACGATCCCACAACCTTTGCATGGCTTCTTATGATGTGACGGGACACGTCTGGTCACACGGGACAGCGTCGCATCGCCGGTGCCACGAATACACGGAGCTTCGGTCGTCCCTCCCTGCGCGCAAAGTCTGCGGAATCGTTAAAAGGATGTCTTTTATTTTATTATTAAATCTCGCTGCATTTTTTTTGTTCCGCGCACCGCGCATCTATTCTGTACGCGTGCGCACCCCCTCCCCCTCTCCCTCAAACAGATCACGCTCCTGTCCGAGCGCAAGGCCGAGCTGGAGCGGCGCATCTCGGCGCTGGTGGACGAGCGCGAGAGCCTGAGCCTGTCCCTCGAGGAGTCCGGCGACCGCATACTGCTGCTGGAGAAGCAGAGGCACGAGTACGAGACGCAGGTGAGCAGCTGCACGAGCTGGGTTGCACACCACGCGCTTTTACCGCCTCCTTTGGAGTGTCTTTTTGTCGACGCGACGCTCCTCACTCGATTCCGTGTAAAGTTTCCTACTAAACATCGTCAGGGGGAAATGTGGCGCCGCATTCGTTGAGCTTGGATGGGTGTGATGCCCGTCGTGCAATCGAGAGCAAAAGTCTGGGGACCCAGACGTGCCGCTAAAATTGTTCTTTTCTTTCTTCGCAGGCTTAAAGGCCGAAATCAAGTGCTACTGCCTACGTGCGCCTGTTTGACCGGCGCCATGCATTAATACAACTTAACGTTGCCTGGCTGGGCCGCAAGAAACAATTTAAAAAAAAATTTTACCGATGCCGTGGTTTCTAGAATTTTTGCTTTCGGCTGTACGTGTATTTGCCTAATCTTCGCGCACTTGACTTGAGACGTTCTTGTCGCACTTCCTTTACTAAGCTTTATCTGCCTTTACAGGCGCAAAATTCGAAGCAGTTTTGCTTTTTTTTTTTTCTGAACTCGTAGGGCAATAACACTCTGCGCACACACGTAATCGTTGCCAATCGCGGCATTTCAAACCCAATATTTTGTTGAAAACGACCCATTTGCAAAGTGCACAAAGCCGTTTGAAACCAGAAGGGCGAAGTTTAGGCAAGGCCATGCACGGTATATACCCATCATTCCTAACCCCGGCTGAACTTCCATTCTTGCACTTCCCATAGACACTTGCGCTGGAGTTGCCTCTAGTAATTTTTTGTAGAAAATTCAATGACTCGATCGACTTCTTGTGCCGAATCACTGCTCCATAGAGCATGATAGAAACGCGCCTGCGCTTGGTGCAGCTGCCACTCCATGCCTTCGGGAGATGAAAAAAAGAATGTATAATAATAAGGGATGACGTCTGCCGTCGGCACGCTCACACGAAGTGGTGAAAATCTCGCCCCTCTATAGAGTATACTGTTAGATTTGTACTTTGCAACTTCTATTCAAGAAGGAAACTGCGCTAGAGGGAATTCGCAGCCGGCGTTAGTCAATGAGGAGCACGGTGGAGTATGAATGCACTTGTCAGCTGTCTTTCCACGTCACTCGTCAGCTGTCTTTCAACGTTCGCTCGGGTACATGCGCATTCTCGACCTCACTCGCGATCGTCGGAGCAGGTCTCCTGTAGCTATCACTCTGTATTGCGACATTGTTTTGAAACAGAGTATACAGGTAGATGCGTGGATGAACAAAGCGGAAACGTCTGTACTTAGACGCCTCGCGTAATTGCCCGCGTTGGAGGACGTCAGGTTATAACTTCCGCTGCAGAGCCAGGCACCGTATGCGGCGTCCAATCAGCAGTGGGAGCCCTCAATATATATAGTATCGGTGTGCTATACGAACGCGGAGCACGCTGTATACGTGGGCTTCGGTCTATATACGTGCATATACAGGGGCCCCTGTACGGCACGCCGCTTCCGCACCCTTCGCTTCCGACCGGGGCGTGAACGCTGTCGATCACGAACGTTCGGAAGCGTGGCCGGGTGCGTTATTACGGGAGCGAAATAGAAAAAAAAAAAAAAAAAAAAACACGCGAGCCTGATTTTTTTTGGCGACACGAGTTGTAGCGCGGAGAACAATACGAAGGCGTCGTCCGACCGCCGCGGATTCCGGGCATCGGCGAGTCACGCAACACAGTCCGCCTTTCCTCCCCGCCTGGTTGCTTTTTATTATTATTGTTGTTGTTTTCAGATAGCGCGGTGTGCTTGGCTGTGACGCTGGGCAGACAGACACTCGCGAGAAAAGGAAGGGGAGGTGTAGGGAAGCGACGCGTAATCTCGAGGAATATATGTGGGGCAGGAGTGAAGGCGACGCGGAAAGAAATTGCCGGCCTGCAGCCGTTACGCGAGCGCGCTCGGGGACAATTAGGAGGAAGTGTCCGCCGCCTCATTTATGCACTTCCGCTATACGAGCGCGCGCGGGACGACGACGCGGTCCCGTCGAAGAGGAGAAAGCCGGAAGCGCGTTTGCTTCTCTTCTTTCTTCGTTTTACGCTTTTGTGTTTTCCCTTTCTTTTTTTTTTTCGTTTCTTTTTATTTCACGAAGAAAGCGCTTCGCTCTGCCAACTATGACGTTTCATCGTGATTGCGGTTTGCGCAGCGGCGCGCGGTATGCGTTTAAAATTCCGCCTCGGCGTGAACGGTGATGCGTCGAAGGAGCGAGCCGCTGTTGACGGGAGCGATTTTCACGCCTCTTTCGCGCGCCTTGCCTTTGCCCCGCTTGTCTGCTGCTGCTGCTGCTGCTGCTGCTCGCACGACTCTCGGAACGCGCGGCGTTAATTGACCGTTCGCGCGGCTTAGCGACTCGCTTCACTGCGTTGGCCTGCGCGTCATGTAACGACGAGTCTGTGCGGCTTATAAGTGACGCTGGACGGTGAAGTTGTCGAGACAGTTCGACGTTCGAGTGGATTGCGCACTTAATCTCCCGTGCGTGCCTGCGACACGGAGAGGAGAAAATGAGTTAACCTATACTGATCTTCGCATGTCTCACTCGCTTCTCATCGTCTCCGACTCGCGCAGAGTCGCTCGAGTGAAGGCAGTGCGTTGCCTCTTGGCAGCTTTTCTTCGTTTGAGAGCACCGTTTTAACGAAGAACAGGTTGGTCTATAGAACGGCTTTCAGAAGGGTAGAACTGTGAGAACGCGAAGAGATCCGTCAGTGCGCGAGTGATCGTTCACGTGTGATCGTCCGCGTAGGCTTAATCTGCGTAGTCTCCAGACTATAGCCCATTTTCTTTTGTAATATTCCGAGTACCGTATTCCATCGGCTTAAGCAGGTGTAATCGGATGACTTCTCCGTGTCTTCTTTCATTGCTGTCTTGCTCTGTATCAAGAGTTTTTTTATGTCACGCACGGGCGACAAACACATTCAGATGCTGCGATACGATGCGTGAGAACTTCACGAGCGAGAAAAAGAGAGTTCCCATAAAAAGCAAAATAATAGTAGATTTCGTAGGTTCCTCAGTTGGAAGTAAGTGTAATCATGTTAAGCTTCTTCCTCAGTCACCCATGCGGTATTGATGTCACTTATTGCCATTTTTCCTCGTTGTTACGGCACACTAAACTACCGTCGTATTCGTCTGTCTCGCTGGACTATTTCTGAAATGCATCCGTAAGTGCACTGATCTGTCTTCGTCACGTGGGTGCCTATGCAAGTCAACTTTCGAGACATCGCTTGAACACCATCACCATTCGCTGTTTTGGTACCCTGTACTGCGGCAAGGCGCAACGCCTATAGAGGTGCCCAGCCCGCAGTGGTAGCTCTGGTTGGCTCAGTGGACGAGTGCCACGCGCGCTGTATATGTTATACGTTGGTTCTTGCACCAGGCAGGCTCTGGTGACTTCTTCGTTCTCACCACCATCGTTAAATATGTCGCAGCTCCAATTAACCACACAAGCTGCTCGTCGCTTCGCGCTTACCCCTCGTCTTCCTGATGACATGCAACCAACGTGGTGCGAGATAGAATGTATATAATATATATCTTTTTCTTTTCCTGATCAGTCACGTGTCACTCGCTTCTGGATGTATATAGCACGCCTCCGAACGCACGCAGGCGCCGATCGTCTCAGATAGCCCAGCTAGTGGCGCTTTGTAGTCTCCGTAATGAGAGGACGCTGGTTTGGTTCTCAGGCCCGAACAAGTGGCTCAAATATTTCACATTTATCGCTTTCCTTTGCTTTACTTATTCGTAATAATGTACAGCGCACCGGCGGACGAAAGTCTGACAAGAGAGACAAACGCAAGCGTGCACGTTACCGACTAGCCCAGCAAAACGTGATCGTCGGTGATCAGTGACATACTGCGAGACTGCGCGCGATCCGCGGAGTCCGAGGAACCGACGAGACTGGGCAAGAGATCCGGCGAGAATCTATAGTAGCCGGCGAAACTTCTCGACATTATACTTGCGAGAGCACGCTCGAAACCTCTATAATGTCGCCTATAACGACATAATAATAATTAAAGAAATATACGTTTACGAAACGTTGCACAAGCTTCCAATACCGTCGCAATATTGCCGCAGTTTGCCGGCCTCTTCTTTGTGTGCAAGAAAGTAGCTCGCGCATCATCGACGCAATTGCTCAGCCTCAAAAGCAACGTGTCGCGACATGTCACCGAGCGAGATGCGAGCGGTGCGAGGGCCTTCTAACACTTGAGCTTCGTGGGTATATGTCTTTTGCTTTAAATATATTTTTGGTTGACGTTCGTGCCGAGCAACAAATGAGATGGAAGCTCGTTCTAAGGGCGAGAGGCTTTATAAATGGAATGAGCTGAACTTGTTCTTAAGAATTGCCCTTACGGTATGGTCGGTTCATACCGACAAGATTGCTGGCTACGCAAGTGGAAGAAGCTCGAAAGCGCGCCGACATGACAGAGAACATCTGTTTCGAAAATTCACGAGCCGGTGATTTCTCTTTTTAGTGCCACCTTCAGAATGTGACGCGAAGTCCGCGAAAAAAAAAAAAAAAGAAAAGAAGAGAAAGAAGCATTTACGAGACACTGGCAACCGATCACCAAACACCCAACTCGCCAACAGCAGTATATACACATGTAATGCAACGGTGATTGGCATTTCGTTTGCCTCAATCCATGTGCAGTCCAAGCGAAGGTGGCAGCTTCCTCCGCTCTCGGCCGCGCGCGTACGTACATAATCGCGCGGAAACTGTTTGCGCGGACGAGGTGGTGCAAGGTGCGAGCTAATTAGCGCGAGCCCCCTCCTCCTCCTACCTCCCTCGCCAATCGCAGATCCGGCAGCAGCAGCGGGACATGGAGGAGCTGAGGATCGCCAACGGCCAGCTGCAGGACCGCATGGATGCCCTGCAGAGGCAGCGGACCTCGTCTCCCCTTCTCAACGGCCTGCTCAACAACACGGGAGGGCAGCGGTCGCTCTTCAACGAGATCGAGATGTCGTCCAGCTCGTCGGCCGACGACGAGGCCGGTAGCACGGTGCGTGGTGTCTCAGTTTGCGCACGTGTGTATATGCTACACTGTCCTGCAGCGAAGCATGCGAGAAGAACAGAAGACCACGGGCGCCGCGCGCAGCGTCCGCGGTGTCCCGTCGTCTGTTCTTTGTGTTTTTGTTTCGTTTGCTCCATGAAATGCCGTCTGCGAGTATCAACCAAGTTTTGCCCAAGGACTAGTTATTTTGCAACGACACGAAGAAGACCCTTTACTAAAGTGATCTGCGACGTTCGGTAAACTGTCGGCATGTTGAGTGAATGAATGAGAAAAAGATGGGAGTCTGTGATCGAGTGGATGAAAGAGAGACAGAGGCAGTGACAGAGGAAGTGAGCAAACATTTTTTTTTTTTTTTTTTTTCGAGAAACGAATTCCTTTCTTTGATAACCGTAAGCTTTTAGTAGGTTATGCTCAAGAGCCCGGATCCGATTTAGAATATAGAGTGCTGCGAATCGGGATTGTCGTGCCCGCATTTCGTCTGTCTTTTCTATGAAAAGTATAAAATAGGTGGGAAAATCGGAATACGATTATGTCGGCAGGAGAGCGGCGAATGCAGTAAGCGCGAGGACTAAGCAGAATGAGTGATGCGGCGTAAGTGAAGGTGTAAATTCAATTCAGTTTTTCTGACACGAAGCGTACAACGTAATTGCAATAGCTGTTGCGACAGAACTGTCTTGTAAAAACTGTCAAGAACTGTCGACGGGATGGTGATCAGGAGAAAACACGTGGCCAAAGGAATGGCACGGATTTCAACTAAGAGACCGTGAAAGTTAAGGTTTCACGGAGAGCACCAGCAAAACGATGCAGCTGCGTCTTGCAAGTTGGTACAAATTGGCAATACCTAAATAAGAACAGGCCTATGCACTTATAGCTCAGGAATTCCTTTAAAAAAAAATTGTTGGAAGAGAACAAGGGACTGTGCGTTCTGTTTGTGTGCGCTGCCTTCAATCACGCTGCTTCTGATAATAGCAAAATAAATGCCTCAACTTGCGAGGCGGAGCAGCTTACACAACGCCGAATCTAAGGAACGCTTCCTTCCGGATATTGTAACATAAAAAAATATACAATGATTACGTCGTCGCCCTTACGCAACCGTGGCAGCGCCGGCGCGATCAGTTATCTAATCTCTAGAGCACTTTCCCCGTCGCCTTAAGCAGGAAGTTGCATTGTCTCCGGCTGTGCTAAAGTGTTCACAAAAGCAAATTCGACGGAGCAGCGGCGGGTGATATAGGGCCGTTGCATCATCCAACGTCGGGGTTTCCGCCGAGCCGTGAAGATTGAATCGAATGCTGCGCCACCGCATGCGGAACGGCGATTTCATCGACAGGCAACAAGCGGACGCCAAAGCGGAGCCATAGCCGTCGCCTTGCCCGTGGTTGCATCAACAATTCTAATTTGCTTCGTATACGCTTGCTTTTCTTAGCTGGCGACCGGTATGTAATTACCTCGCCTCAGTAACTGAGAGGATAAGGAATGAGAGGCAAAGATTGAAGTTTATCCGTATAGTGCTATAACTTTACGGCCTCGGTATAGGTCCCACCTGCAACAGATATTAAACTCCTTTCCTTCCGATAACACGAGGTGAATATGGCGTTCAGTTCCGGCTTTAAGCAAGAAGCTTATCACCCACACACAAAAAATAGTTATAATAAATGACACCCTTGCGTCCAGTATAATATCATCCCAGCGGCTCTGACCACACGATGGCGGGCCAGTTTCTCCCCGTTCTCCTCTTTCACGAGATGCGCCTCCTTCTCAAGCGTCTGGAAACAGATTGAGCGCACGCCCTCCGCTTATTTCTCAACCGTCTACTCGATTTCTATTCTACTGTATTCCATCCATATGAGTTTCTTTATGTTTTTCCGTTTCACACTTTGCGGAACGAGACGAAATGTTCTTTCCAGACAATTTAATAATCGCCGCCACTACCACCGCTATCGGCAAACATATGGCAGGCTATGTTGGACGCTTTCCACCAACTGTTGAAAAAGAAGAAAGAGAAAAACAGCCACTGTATCTGAATAGCATCGAAGCGGGACGCAGGAAACATATCCCACGCAACATTACAGTCAACAGGGCGACGTAACAACCGCGAAAAGTGTGCGGGTAAATGCGCAAGTCGCTGAGGCGCCCCCCCCCCCCCCCCCCCCGCCCCCCTTCCCGCCTCATTGAATGGAGAAACGCCCGATGTGGCTGGACTGCTTCAACTGTAATTGATGTGGACGCAGCGCGAAGCGATAATACGCGCGCGAAGGCCCTATGCAAATCAGTGCCACTAGCTGACGCATTCAAATGCCGAGGAGAACGGGTCCGCGCGGCCATCGATAGACCCGTCGGCACGCCCGCGCACCGCTTTGCAGAAAAGCAGGCCGGAGAGCGTACGTAACGCGGAAAGGGGAACCAGTTTCCGAACCGTTTTTTTACCGCTCTTCTTTTACTCGACCTGTCGATACGAACCGGTCGGCGGCAAAACGGAGCCAACGGACGGACTCAGCGCGCATTTGCTCGTTCGAACAAAATGTTCGCTGGCATTAGCCAGACCGCGCCTCCCGTTCTGCGGTGGCCGACGGCATGCGATGCGGCAACGAGTCTTCGGATCCCGGAGCACCCTCTCCAGCCGGTGACGTCACGAATTCGCATGGGGTACGTAGCGCGTGTACTGTACGTACTATCGTAGAGTACCATTGTCGTAACGTGTTGTTGCGCTCTTTCGTGGGCCGATATTGCGAAAGAATTCAGGGAGCTTCTCGAGACGCAAATTATACGGGGTGTCGTCCCACGTAACCTTAGCCAAACATTAAATGTACGCAAAAGCCGCGTAGCTAGACAGAATCAAGATAATGTTGTTTGTCGTCGCTCGGAGATACTTAGATTATTATTTTTTTCACCTCGCCTAATTATACACAATTAGTCTTAACTAATTAATCAACTTCTCAAATATTGGATGAAAATTGTCTAATGAGAAAATTATAGAGCTACGGTGAAAACCTCCCTATACGGCTTTCTGTTGCTCAATACGTGCTGCACAAATGTGTTTTTTCGGGCCGTGAAGATAGCCTGCAAATACGCGCAAGATTGCCGCGCGACTGGCCGCTCGAGGCACTTTCCGCGTATTAGCGGGCTTCTTTCACGCTCGTAAAAACACATTTGTGCAGCACGTATTGAGCAACAGAAAGCTGTACGGGAGTTTTTCGCGTTACTGTACAATTTCCTCATTAGCAAATTTTCACCCAGTATTTGAGAAGTTGATTAATTAGTTAAGACTAATTGTGTATAATTAGGCGAAATTTAAAAAAAGATAATAATCTGAGTATCTGCGAGCGATGACGAACAACATTATATTGGTTCTGTCCAGCTACGTGGAATTTGCATACTTTTAGACAAATGTTACGTGGGACAACCTGTATGTAAACTGCACGCCTGCATGCGTCGACTAGCTCATCTGTTATTTTAAACGAACTTTTTTTGAGGACACGAACGCTTAAATCTATTTCTTGAAAAAAATCGATTGAAACATTGGCTGCGATTTATCGTTCGATACTCTATCGATTGTTCACAGAATAGCCACGATACCATTCGTGCGCGTGTGTTCACAATTTTTGATGCACACGTGTGCCCGATAGCTGTGCCCGAGTCAAGAAAAGAAAGAAGATCGATATACGTTCTTGCGGCCTTACTTCATTGAAGTTTAATTTTGTTGGTTGTTTTTATTCTTTTTTCCTTGCTTCTTTTTTAAATAGAGAAATACAGTCACTTTAGCAAGCCTCAAGCTTGCAAGTGTTATTCCTTGGCTTTGTTTTCGTCGTGAATGTTTACCTCTGTAAAGGAGCAGAAGAAGAAGAAGTTGCAACGTTGCGAAGCAGTTTGAGGTCACGGCAACAACAGTTGCGAGTTTACTTTGCGCGTCTTCGAGGTTCGTTCGCGACGCGTACTCACGGTGAGCTTGATTGCAAACTTCCGACTGATTTATCCGCGTGGATGTGTCGGAATCCATTGTTTCGCGGTTTTAATTGTTGCGTCTGCATCCTCCCACGTGTTCTACTCGTTTCTCCAGCCCGCGATGGCAGCGCGCAGTCTCGCGATTGTGCAGCCTGTTGCGTGTGCGTGCAGTCTGTTTCCCGGACTTCATTACCATACAATGACTCGTATGACTAACGCCGCGTGCCTACGGGACGTGTTTGTCTGACACTCGCTCGGCGAGTGTTGCGCGGAAGCTATCTTGTTGGATTTTTAGCGTGTCGGGACAAAAATGCGGCACAGAAAGAAGATAAGAAACAGGATAAAATAAAATAAAAAAGGAAGCGGAAGCTTATTCGGGCCAACTTATTCTGTCGTCGCTGTTTATCGCACTCACATACGTAGGAGTCATCAGTGACGCGCGCGTTGTTTTGCAGAGTCACTATATACGCTGCGCGGGTTCGTGTTGGCGTATATATATATAGCCGCGCAGTGATGACGGAAAATACCGCGACGCGAATTCCTTCGAATGGAAAGCAAGAAACGCATCTCAGAACAACGCTCGCGACGGACGTCCGAGCTGCAAGCTGATATAGTGCGCTATAGTTAATTGATATTTCTTTTTCTGTGGGCCCGCGAGGTAGGCTGCGGAACTGATGCGCGTCGCCTTTGATTTGTGCGCGCGATTCAATAGTCCGTTATATTTTGATCCACTAGTCCCGTAATCGGTCACTGTTAAGTCGCGGCTTGAACGCTACACCATTCCCTTGATCTGTTTGAGATAGCCTCTTTTATTATTATTATTATTATTATTATTATTATTATTATTATTATTATTGTTGTTGTTGTTGTTGTTGTTGTTGTTGTCATACTATTCGAAGAGAGCCGAGCAGACGACCAGCACACGACAAACGGTCACCAGAAGACGCGTGCGTCATTCTGTTCGTCATAGACGCGTAAGGACACGTGAATCATGCATGCCACATGTGTTTAAACTCAGAGAGGAGGCAAAAAAAGAAAACAACAACAACAATAAACTGTAACGCGTCCATGCTGACTCGCGGAGTTTCAAGTTACCTGCTGTAACTGAATGAAGCGCACATGTTCTGTATTTCTCGCAT
Organism: Dermacentor andersoni; assembly: GCF_023375885.2. Lineage (NCBI taxonomy): Eukaryota > Metazoa > Arthropoda > Arachnida > Ixodida > Ixodidae > Dermacentor > Dermacentor andersoni. The sequence goes on along the minus strand of NC_092816.1, from coordinate 109,147,711 downwards.
TAGAAAACGCGAACTAAGGACTATTTCCAACGGCGGCACCACGCACGTGCTTGGTGGTTCCTCAGCTTTTCATTCACATAGTCAAGTTCGCGGTTGCCCGGATAAAGTTGTCCGCGGGTAAAGCTAATCCGCGCCGTCCACGAACCCGTTTCTGCTGAGGTTATAGCACGTGCAAAAGCTGGCGGCTGGCCAGGATGATCAGCGATTACGGTATAGAGCGGTAGCGTTGTGCGTAAAACCTTGTGCTAATGCTACTGTATTTCTACACGAGCGGCCACCTTCAGAAACTTCTGCCAACGGCAGTACGGTGTGCGTCGGCGCGATACAAGCATGCACGAGTTACAAGCGAGTGAGTGAGAAGGCGAACCTGCGTTTTAAATGACGGATAATGCTTAGAGTTATTAGCACTAGAGCGCGCACCGGTGGGGAGTTAACGTCCGCGCTGCCCGATTTGCATAATTGCCGGCCCGGAATCGCGGACCGCGCGCGATGCACGCTCTCTCTGATCGCGCGCGCCTCATCCCGACGCTGCAGCTTATTAAAAGGCTGCTCGAGACCTTGTGCTCTCCACAGCGCGGTCTCGGCATCTTAATGCGCACCGCACGGGAGCGTGTCAGACACTCGCTACAATTTGCAAATGAGCCGCTTTTCATCGGAGACTGCGGCGCGCGCCAGCACTGATCGCGAAGAATCGCGTGGGGCATGAAATTCCTTCGCTGGGGAAGTTGTACGTGCACGAAGACGACGCTTATATTCGAGATCTCACTGCGCGTTTAGAGAAACGCTATTGACTGCGGGGACGGATGATCGCGCAGCGGGGAGGACGTATACGAAAACTGTACACGCACCGATTCAGAGTATAATGTCGCGATGGAGCTGAACCTGTGTAGTCAAGCCGATCGGGAGTGCGAGGGCACACGACGCCGCGAATCTCTCCGCGTCAGAACCGTCGTCTGTCCAGTCGAGAACGCCGGAGCGCGTGCATTCACTCCAGGTGTCAAGTTACTCTCAAAAGTACTACTACGCACAGGGTTACCATTCTTCTTTCACGCCATTTTTAAATGTAGCCTAGGCTATATTTGCAGCTGTTGCAGATAACGTAATTCTAGTCCTTGAGGTGGATTTTTCAGAGAGGCGGACTTGCACGACAAATCGAAGTACTTGTTCAACTAATTAACAAACAATCACTAATTAAGTTTTTAATTAGTTACCTTACCGCACATGTCGTAATTTACGAAGTGTAGCCAGTGAGTTTGCAAGGTGTATCATACCACTTGGAATTAATTTCCAGGATGACACCAGTTTGGAGAAATGCACCATCAAACTCGTCGTCAAAGTTGCACTGTCGTTCCACTTCCATTTTTTTTTTACAAAACACTCTTTTATGCATTGAAAGACGAAAGTAACTGGAACGCCCATGTATTTCGTCCCACACCCTGGTAAATAATACCTCGAAATTTGTGTGCGATGATAAGTTGAAGTGGAGTAGAACCGTCGGCTCTTTTCTGCCTGCACTGAGGATGCCCCTTTGTTTACGAATGCGCACCTTGTATGTAGGAAATAATGCCACATAACTCACCTACCGCGTCCAGACGGCACCGTGGTTTGTTTTCAAGAACAATTCCAGCGCATGCGTCGTATACGTTTTTGATTAGCGAAACTTCGCGCGACGTCCTGCGCGTGCTTCGAGCACGGAGATTCGAGAAGGCGTGCTCTTTCGAGAGGATGACAATGACGTGGAGCATGACGCAGCCTTTGTCGTGCGTACAGACAAGCCGCGCCGCCGCTTTGTGACTGGAGCTTACACTTCGGTTACGCGTATATTCGATCGTCTTGCTGCACTCTTCATTGCTAGCGTATACGTCCTCTATAAGGTGAGGGACGAGGACGATGCCGCCGAAGCTTCAACAGCGCTGCCAGGCAACTGCTCGGTGTGACCTCCGCGCTTGCTTTTGTCGACGGACATGGGCACCGATATACACCGACGAAATGGCGCCGTGCGGAGTATATCAGCCTTCTCCTACCCGCCACACTTTGCGCAGTGACTGCATGTCGTTTTACCGCTGCGTGTACGAGGCCGCGGGTTCGAATGCCGTCCGCACTCAGACCGGGACAGAGTACGAAAACGTTCGTGCACGTAGGTTTAGGCGCACGTTAAGGTACAGATGGTCGAGATTAATCCGAAGCCCTCGATCCACTATATACGGCGTCACTCATATCCCCAGTGTTGCCACAAAACGACCCCCCCCCCCCCTCCTCCCCATGCTTCAGTCAATCAATATCGGCCTTCCAAAAATCATTACACGCAGTTTAGCAATTGTCTATTGTGCTTGTAACTTCTCAGACTTGCTATAGACATGACAAAAAAAAAAAGAGAGAACACACACAGATCCAACGCACATTGAGTAGTCTCTGAAACGAACCTTTCGCGAAGCGCGGTTAATACAATGCTACCATTAGTTCGGCCATTTCATTGCTGCATCTCCGGCGTAAAGAAAACCGGCGCGCGTACTTGCCTGACACACGCGGTAATATCGCCCCGAAGAGGTGGTTGACGTTTGCGCGATATTATTACACGTGCGATCGTGGCCGGTAGTGGCTGGAGCATCGGACTACACTGCAGGGGCTCGACCGAGACCCATCCCACCATCCGGCACGTCATTCAATTTTTTTTTTTTTCAAGAATGTGCTATTCGGCGAAACAGGAGCAGCAGCGGTGGCAGCCACGGTCAGGAAAGTCCGGGAGGATTCGCAAAGAAAGCCTTGCTTTGAATATGGTGAATCCTGCCTCCTTCCGTGCATTTGTAGTCCAGTCATCCAAAAGTTGTTCAAAAAGAAGTGTGTAGGTGCATTAGTCGATAAAACGTTTACAGGCTGTATAATTATATAATGTGTGCTTCATTGAATAAAAAAAAAAAAAAACACGTGTAAGTGCTGTTTCTCTAAATACAAATTTTGTAGGAGCACTCCGCCGTTTAAAGGCCATGCACGGTGACTTGCTTATATAGGCCCCGCCAAATGCGTCGGCGAAAGCGTGTAGTTGTTTCCCCGTCCAATTGCTCATTCTACATTCGACGAAAGCTGAAAAGCTCGATGAAAATATTTCGTACCACAGGTTTGCGACATACATTGTGGATGAGTGCTGTCGATTTTCTTTGTCCCCTATACACACGCATCCTCGCAGTACGCGTCTTCGGAACGTAACTTTATCTTTCTTATTTTTCACTTGCGAGTGGTGCGAATCCACGTTCTCTGTCCTGAGAGTCTGTCCATCACTGAACTGCTACCTTTGGGGCTTGTGCTGTTTACCTTTTCTTCTTATTTTGCGGCGCAGAAACGAGAAGTACAATCGCATGTTTGTGTAGCAGCGCGGGTAAGCTGTCTTCGAATGCGCTTAATTCTGCACCGGCGCGTGGCCCCAGGAGCACAGTCGCCGACGTGGCTGCGCTCAATGAAATCCTCGAAAAGTGCCCTATCTTGAATGCTAACTGTCTTGTGCCGCCTTTGCTGCAGCGTGCGAATGTGCCATGCTCGCGCGTTGCTCACGAGTGCACACACACACTCACGCAGGGCCGCCGCAGCCGGCAGCCCTCGCAGCTGGGCTCTTCGTCGGCGGGCTTCCCGGGGGACTTCGACGAGATCGAGTGCGACGACTGTGACCTGGCCACCGACGAGGACAAGGTGTGTTCTACCCCGCCCCTCCTGTGCGCATGCGTCGTTCCACAGGCGGCCTCCATTGCGCGCCATATGTACTTTGCTCATTTTCCCGGTTCTCGCGCTTATTTCCGCGCGTTTCTTCGGTATAAGCCCCTATACTGAAACGTCGCGTATGAACGCCGTATGTTTTCTCTTATTCGCGCTGAAGTGATGCGGGAAACGCATGAAAATGCGTGAAATTAACGGATTGTATACGAAACGTTGCATTAGCGAGGGCTTCGATGGCACTATATGTATATATACGTCTGCATAGGCACTCTTTCCCGTATTTGCACAAAATTCGAGCGAGGGCGTCGGCTTTTCTTTTTTTTTTCACTGCAGTTTGGGTGACAAATCTGCTGATCCTGCAAACAAGCGTTTGTCGGATTGCATTTCCCGCCAGAAACTTGGCCCCGCGATACACCGTGTGAAGTATAACGTATCGCGAGTTGGCGTCTATGCCGTTCGAGCTGACCGCAATGAATCGCATTTATGAGCGTAACTCCGGTTGCCGACCTGAGTCACTCAATTAAATCTAGAAGCCCGAAATATAAAAGAGAGCGCTCAGAACAAAAGACACGTGCTATAGAAATAAATAGACCCCCCCCCCCCCCCTTAAAATTGAATCCTCAGTGTGCGGAAAGTTTCTGCACTTCGCTGTAAATGCTTACGGTCCTCAATCGATGCTCGCGACCGACCGGTTATCAATAGCCGCTGCATTGAGCGATGTATAGTAACTACCATTAGTGGCCATAAATTCGCGCACGGTCATGGAATCCACGAATCCTTGCGCCGACAAGCGTAACTGCATCGTCATATATATCTATATATGGCTCACCCAAGAGCGGCGCTTCGGCACGAACGCGCTGTTGGAGGTAAACGCCGGAAGACAAAGCATTCCGCGTGTGCTGTGTATAAAACTGTGTGTGTGTGTGTGTGTGTGTGATATATATATATATATATATATATATATATATATATATATATATATATATATATGTGTAATCGCATTACGTATGTATCAGTACTTACTTATATGCAGCCGTCGCCAGACAATTGCTCGCCGCCTTCCCTAACCGAAACAGGCTTGCATACTTCGAAGCGGCGCTCTTAGCCACAGCGCCGCTTCGAAGTAACAACAACAGCGTGGCTTCTCTCTTTCTGAATAAACAATGACGATTTGCACGGAGAAGAAAGGAACTGTTTCTCCGACTTGGAGTCGCACGCGCGCTAAGAAAGAGAAATACACGGAGCGCGGCGCAAACCGCGCGCCGCGCCGAGCGTTGGTCGCTTCTCCCCCATCGAAAATGCAGTCGGTATGTGTATGATGAATAAAAGACGCGCCATGCGGTTCACCGCGAGCCCGAAGCATGGCTCTCCTTCCGCACAAACGGACCAATTTCTCGGAAAAGCGAGCGACGATTCTGAGTACGTAGCGATCCGGGGCGGGCGGTGTACCGTGGCTATATGGCTCCAAGGCGCGCGCGTGCTCGGCGCTTTAAGCGCATCGCGCCCGTATATATATATATATATATATATATATATATATATATATATATATATATATATATATATATATATATATATATATATATACGGGATCATCTGTCCGTGAGAGCCGTTCGGTCACGTCCGTGCGCCATACGCCGAGCTGCGCAGCGCTGTGGGTGGTGGTAGAAAGCGTTCGTTTGGCAGGGTTCTGCGAGTCGTACAGGAGGATTGGGCGAGGGGGTGGCAAGCTGTATAGGAAAAGTTCGGCGCCTTTGGTCTTTGGTAGTTCGAGGGGGGGGGGGGGGTCGGTATAAAGGCGCCTACACACGACACGAAAGTTTCCGTATACATACACCTGCCGCGAGTTGGCCCTGTTCTGTCTCGCACAGCCAAGAGGGGCCTTTGTTTCCGCGACAGATATATGTGGTACAAAGTCGCGCCGCGCGGCCCCGCCCCACCCCTCCACGTGCACTGTGGGGTGCACGACGCCGGGCAGGGGGCCTCCAGGGTTCAACAGCCTCGCCATTCTATTTTGTAGAAGAAAGCGAAACGGCAAGACATCGCGCTTATAACCGAGAGGGTTTTTATATAGAGTTCCGTGTTGAACTGGTGGCCGAGCCCTCGATTTACGTACCCGCCTGGATACCGCATTATATTTAGTGGCGCGAATTTTCGCGGGTTGCTTATCTATGTGTATGGATCCGGCGATATAAACGCGCAGTTGCGCCTTGATGCCCTCTTTAGATCGCGTAACGCTTGTGCGGTTTCCCTTCAGAATGTTCCAGCTTTTCTATGGAGCGCACGTCTGCGTGTGAACTGAAGGAGCCTTCAAAACGACGTCATAGTTGAAAGGTGTCACGTAACTTTACAAACGCGTCCTCTGGTCTCTAAGCACAGCAGGTAAATGACTATTTGACGCTTAATAATTATTTATAGTTTACACAGTGCGCAATGAAAAGAAATATCTGATTAGTACTTGGACATACTTATCCTGAAAAAAAAAAAAGGAGAGAAGAGAAAGGCTTTTCAACACTTTCATTATAGAAAGCGCTCAAGATGGCGTCTTATGTTGACGCTCTAGTTTTTCGCTCCGTCGCAGCAACTTGTTTTCTAAAGCACTAACGTGGTATACATGGCCTACTACCAACTGACACCTTTGTTTTGTCCTGTTGGGGTCTCGGTGCTGGCGCCCGTTATTGCGAATGGGTCGCAAGCCCCAAGGGTAGCGTTGGCCTGGCGGCCTGGGGCACTGGAAGCATCCGAAGGTCCCGGCAAAGCATGAGAAGACTGGTAACAGAACAACTTGTTTATTCTAACATAGCAAAAGAGCGGCCGGTTAGGTCGACCGAAGTGGAGAGACGGGAGAGCACGTAACTCAACAGAAGAAATCGGAGCCTCCCTCCTGGCGTCCGGGGGCAGCTGCTCTTATACTCTCGGCGTCGCGGGCCAGAAGGAAGGTCACGGGATGAGCCCACGCTACGGCGGAGCATGAGCCCACGCGACGGCGCGCACGGTCGAGCCGAGAGACATGTTGAGCCGAGTGTAGTGACGCATCGCCAACCCGCCGACGGACAGACCTCCTGGCACCTCACTTGGGGAGCTCCGCTCCCCGGCTGCCGCGCTTTGACAAGCGTGGGCACACACACACACACGCACGCACGAAGACACGTGGCACTGAAACACGCCTGGACACGCTTGGCGGGGAGGCGTTGCGGCGGCGTCGAACGGCCCAAAATGTCCGCCGCTTTGAACGAAGCCCCGGCGTCCGTTGCATCCGCGCCGGCATTACCGCGCGTTGTAGGCGAAGCGTAACAGACCGCCCCGCCGGGGGAAGGAGATCCCGATGGTCAGGGGACTGCATCCGCTGTCCGGAGGGATGTCGCTCGATGATGCTCATAACCGAAGTCGGGCGTCCTTTGGTGTTTCTTGAGCGCAGCGCACAGAGAAGGCCTCGTTCTCACGTTCAGGTTCACACAGGACACTGCAAAGTGACTTCGGGAGAGTTGACATTTTTGTTCTCGTTTCCGGCAAGCGTTAGAACTACGCCGAAAGTCAACCGCTCAGTCAGCAAGCACGGCACAACCCTCACTAAGCCCTGCCAGGCTCTTTCCCCTTTTATACTGCTGCCTAGTTCCTTACAGTAGTTTAGCAGCACTCAGAACGCGTCCACAAATCGGAAAATTGCACTAGAAAGCACATCATCACTTTGAAACACTACACAAAAGCAATAGGTTAAAAATCCTGCCTCAGGAAGAAAAACATCCGTAACAAGCAATTTTGAGGCTGATTCCCACGTTAGGGGCTTCGACTTAAGCCATCGGCGTTACCGTTGAGACTCCCCTTTTTGTAACGCACCTCAAAGGAATATTGTTGCAAAGCGAGGCTCCAGCGCAGGAGGCGGCCATTTTTGGGAGAGATGGTCTGCAGCCATTGGAGAGGGCAGTGATCCGTTTCAATGATAAACCTCGAGCCGGCTAGGTAACATGACAATTTCTGAACGGCCCACACGATACACGCACACTCTTTCTCGGTGGCGCTATACGCCTGCTCACGACTCGTCAGCTTACGACTAGCATACAGGACGGGGTGTTCTACTTCTCCATTTTCCCGTTGGCACAGTACAACGCCCATGCCTCGCTCACTAGCATCACACTGAACAACGAACCCTTTTGAGTAGTCGGGCGATCGTAGCACAGGCTGGCTTGTTAGGGCGCTCTTTAGGGCGCTAAAAGCTCTTTCCTTTGTCTCGTCCCAGACGACTGTTTGCGGCTCTGTCTTTCTTAGAGCATCCGTTAGGGGAGACGCGATATCAGAGTACCTGGGGATGTACCTCTGATAGTAGCCGGCGACACCTAAGAACGACCGAATATCGGTCTTCGTGCGCGGTTGCGGGAAGTCTCGCACAGCGGCCACCTTTATTTCAGAGGGGCGGCGACGACCCCGACCAATCACGTGTCCGAGGTAGACAACCTCGGCCTGTGCTAACTGGCACTTGGGAGCCTTGACTGTCAAGCCCGCATCGCGCAGGCGGGTTAGCACTGCCCGCAAGTGCGCCATATGCTCAGGCCAGGATGCGGAGAATATCGCTACGTCGTCTAGATACGGTAAAGCGAATTCTTGCTGTCCCCGCAACACTTTATCCATGAGGCTTGAAAAGCAGTATGGCGCGTTCTTCAAACCAAAACTCAAAACTTTAGGACGGAATGTCCCCATTGGTGAAATGAACGCCGCATACCTACTAGCCTCTTCTGTAAGTGGAACCTGCCAATAACCCCTGACAAGATCTAGGGTGGAAATAAACTGAGCGCTACTCACTCTCTCAAGGCGCTCCTCGATGTTAGGGATCGGATAAATTTGATCCTTAGTGATGGAATTAAGCCTGCGGTAGTCGACGCAAGGACGAGGTTCCTTGCCCGGTACCTCAACTAAAATCAAAGGGGAGGTATAATCACTCTCACCCGCTTCAATAACACCGAGCTGTAGCATTTTCTTTACCTCAGCCTCCATAATATCGCTCTGGCGGGGTGACACCCGGTACGCCTTGGATCGTACTGGCTCTGGGGAGGTAAGTTCTATGTCATGAGTAAGGACAGAAGTCCTACCAGGCCTCTCAGAGAACAGACCTTGAAACTCTTGTAAGAGCTGGTGTAGTTCGGTTTTCTGCTCAGGCGACAGCGATGCTTTACTTATTAAGTCACTAATGACTTGATCGGTGTCTTTCCTGTTCGTCACTGAGCCTAGTCCCGGAAGCTCGACCGGAAGCTCTTCGGGAACGTTTACCATCATGCACACCACTGCTTCCCGTTGCTTATAGGGTTTGAGCAGATTACAGTGGTAAACTTGCTGTGCTTTCCGCTTTCCTGGCAGACTCACCACGTAGTTAACGTCCGACAGTTTTTGAACAATCCGTGCTGGGCCCTCCCACTGCACGTCGAGTTTGTTCTTTAGCGATGTGCGCAATATCATGACCTCATCGCCCACCTCAAAACGACGGGCCCTGGCTGTCCGATCATAATAAACCTTGGCCCTCTGCTGGGCCTCTGCCATTGCTTCACCTGACAACTCCTGTGCCCTTCTTAAGCGTTCGAGGAGCTTAAGCACGTACTCTACCACGACTGGGTCGTCGCCCCTGCCTTCCCATGATTCTCGAAGCATGCGAAGCGGAGATCGCAGCGAGCGACCGTACACCAGCTCAGCTGGCGAAAACCCCGTAGCCGCATGCGGCGCGGTCCTTAATGCAAACATCACTCCAGGCAGACACAGCTCCCAGTCAGTTTGATGTTCAAAACACAATGCTCTCAACACGCGCTTCATGACGGAGTGGAGCTTCTCAACGGAATTCGACTGGGGGTGGTGCACTGAGCTGTGTAACAGCCTTACCCCGCACCTTTCGAGAAAGGCTGTCGTCAAAGCGCTAGTAAACACTGTACCCTGATCTGACTGGATTTCTGCAGGGAAACCAACTCGCGCAAATATGGACAGCAGTGCATTGACTATCTCAACTGAGCTGAGTTCTTTAAGCGGCACTGCTTCAGGGAACTTTGTCGCTGGGCAGATCACAGTCAAAATGTGTCGGTACCCCGTGGCTGTTACCGGCAGAGGTCCCACTGTATCAATAACGAGCCGTCTAAAAGGCTCCGTAATGATAGGTACCAACTTCAACGGCGCCCTCGATTTGTCCCCTGGCTTGCCCACCCGCTGACAGGTGTCGCATGTCTTCACAAAGTGGTCTGCGTCCCGAAAACACCCTGGCCAATAGTACTCTTGCAAGAGACGGTCCTTAGTTTTCTTAACTCCTAGGTGTCCGGACCACGAACCCCCATGCGACAAGCGCAACAGATCCTGACGATAGCATTGAGGCACGATCAGCTGATCGAACTCCACTCCCCTGCGGTCTAGATACTTCCGGTACAGGACCCCACCTCTTTCCACAAAGCGAGCATTTTTCTTGGCGATACCTTCCTTGACAATGCAGCGTATGTTTTCTAGGCTGCCATCCTTCTTTTGCTCGGCTAACAAAGCCGACCGGCTGACTTTTAGCAACCTGTTAAGTCCGTCTGACGTAGGCGCGATGAGCAAATCTGGAGACAGCTCTTCTAACTTTCCCGTGTCGGGATTTTCCTCTCCAGTATCTGGTGCCTTTAACGCTACAGGCGCAATTTTATTCAGTTCGGGCGTGCTCTGAATACCAGCTTGCTGCACCTCTGACCCTTTTTCATTGTTTGACAACGTCGGTCCCGCAACTACCGCCTTTGCAGCGAGCTCCCGAACCTTCGAGCTGGTTAAGGCCTGAACGCTAGCCTCACCAAACAAAAGCCCCTTCTCGCGCAGGAGGTGATCGGACCTGTTCGAAAATAGGTACGGGTACTGGGGGGGCAGCATAGATGACACTGCGGCCTCCGTCTCAAGTGCTCCGAAAGGTCCTTCAATAAGCACTTTTGCTACCGGCAGACACACGCTATGAGCTTCCACTGCTTGCTTGATCCATGCGCACTCGCCCGTGAACATATCGGGTTCTACGTAAGAGGGGTGAACTACATCCATTGTAGCTGCGGAATCGCGAAGCACTCGGCACTCTTTCCCGTTCACGAGGAGGTCTCGCATGTAAGGCTCGAGAAGCTTCATGTTCTCGTCAGTGCTGCATAAAGACAAAAACACGACTTTTGTTTTTGTTTCTGGACACTGCGCCGAAAAGTGACCCGGCTTCTGGCACGTATAACAAACGCGCGCTTGCCTCGTCTCGAACCGCTTTCTGCGTTCGGCTTCGGTTGCCGCCGTCTCCTTACGTTCGGTCGGACACTGCGCCGAAAAGTGACCCGGCTTCTGGCACGTATAACACACGCGCGCTTGCCTCGTCTCGAACCGCTTTCTCATGGGCGTGAACCTTGGCCTCTCAAACTTGGAGCCAAATTCACCCTTTTGACCGTCCTTAGCTCCACGAGCCCGACGCGTCACAAACTCCTCGGCTAACTCAGCGGCTCTAGCCACCGTACTAACGTCTGGCCTATCCAAGACCCAGTACCGCACGTTCTCAGGTAACCGACTATAAAACTGTTCTAGCCCGAAACACTGCAGAACTTTCTCGTGGTCACCAAACGCTTTCTCTTCTTTGAGCCACTCCTGCATGTTTGACATAAGCCTGTACGCAAACTCTGTATATGACTCACTTTTGCCTTTCTCATTTTCCCGAAACTTCCGACGGAACGCCTCCGCTGACAGCCGGTACTTTTTTAGCAGACTCGATTTCACTTTGTCGAAATCCTCTGCCTCCTCTCTCTCCAAGTGAGCGACTACGTCGGCCGCCTCGCCGGGTAGCAAAGTGAGCAAGCGCTGTGGCCACGTTTCCCGAGAGAACCCCTGCTTCTCGCACGTTCGCTCAAAGTTAACCAGGAACAAACCAATGTCCTCTCCAAGCTTAAACGGCCGCATCAGGTCAGTCATTTTGAACAATACTCGTTCTCCTGCACCGTGTGCCTGACTTCCATTACGAGCGCGTTCCATCTCTACCTCGAGACGCTTCATTTCCAAAGCGTGTTCGCGCTCTTCTTTTTCTTTCTGTTCTTTTCGTTCACGCTCATCTTTCTCTTTCTGTTCTTTAAGTTCACGCTCCCTCTCCTCAATGGTCTCAAGGCATTCCGACAGCTCGTCATCCTCAGCTTCTAACTCAAGAATAGCCCTTAGCAGTTCTGGTTTTCTGAGTTTGTCTGAGACATCCAGACCCAACTCTCTTGCAAGCTCCAGCAATATCGGTTTGCGCAACGACTTCAAATCCATGGCTGCTCTGAATGCTGCTTTCTCTACTGCCTACTATTGTCTTGCCGCAAACTAACCCGGCAGCAACGACAACCACAATTTACCAGCTCTGTTTCTGACACTAACAAAAGCCTGGCAAAACTCAGAAAAAGAAAGTCCCGCACTCACCAAACCTCGCAGCCAAGAATTCAGCGCAGTCGTTCCGCTGCAGGCAACCAGTCATCACACAGGGCTCGTTGCACTGCTCCCGGATGGTCGTTGTGCTGCTCAGCATACATTCAACCGCATCTCTTCGCTGCTGGCCTCCGTTGTCGCGATCTCACCGCTGGCAACCACCTGTTGGGGTCTCGGTGCTGGCGCCCGTTATTGCGAATGGGTCGCAAGCCCCAAGGGTAGCGTTGGCCTGGCGGCCTGGGGCACTGGAAGCATCCGAAGGTCCCGGCAAAGCATGAGAAGACTGGTAACAGAAAAACTTGTTTATTCTAACATAGCAAAAGAGCGGCCGGTCAGGTCGACCGAAGTGGAGAGACGGGAGAGCACGTAACTCAACAGAAGAAATCGGAGCCTCCCTCCTGGCGTCCGGGGGCAGCTGCTCTTATACTCTCGGCGTCGCGGGCCAGAAGGAAGGTCACGGGATGATCCCACGCTACGGCGGAGCATGAGCCCACGCGACGGCGCGCACGGTCGAGCCGAGAGACATGTTGAGCCGAGTGTAGTGACGCATCGCCAACCCGCCGACGGACAGACCTCCTGGCACCTCACTTGGGGAGCTCCGCTCCCCGGCTGCCGCGCTTTGACAAGCGTGGGCACACACACACACACGCACGCACGAAGACACGTGGCACTGAAACACGCCTGGACACGCTTGGCGGGGAGGCGTTGCGGCGGCGTCGAACGGCCCAAAATGTCCGCCGCTTTGAACGAAGCCCCGGCGTCCGTTGCATCCGCGCCGGCATTACCGCGCGTTGTAGGCGAAACGTAACAGTTCGTTAACATAGGATGTGCGCGACAGAAATCGTTCTGCGCCCATTTGACGAGTCAGAATGAGAGAAAAAGACCTCTGCTACACTTACTGGTATCGAAAATTCACCTTGCCTCCTATAAGGTAAACTGCGCAATTAGGTTGCCGCGAGGTGAAAACAACAACAACCAGAAAAGCGAAAAAATCACCAAGAGCCACCACAGTCACGCACTTCCTCGCGTTCGGAAACAAAAGCAGCACCAACAAGAAAAAAAAAAAAAGGAAGGGCGAGAGAGAGAGAGAAACAGGCCAGCGTCACGAGTGTCCATCTGATAACGAAGCACGGCGCTGACGCACGAAAGCGAGAACAAATGGAGCGTTGCCACGCACCGGGTGGGGATTCGGAGGCATTGGAAGGAGAGGGGCGCTGGACTTGCAGGCACCACCACCGCCAACGGCAGCGGCAGCAGCCGCAGCCTCCGTGCACGCTTCAGTGCGCCCTCGGAGGGAAGAAGCAATAATGGGCCACACCGAGAGACGCGGTCCTTTCGGTTTCTTCGGCAAAGATGAAAGGAAAGAAGTGGAGAAGAGAAAAGGAGACGTGGGGCTAAACTGGACGACTTTCGCTTTCCGTCCGCGCTGCCTCTACTTTGTACGTTACCTCCGCGCGCGGACTCGTATATAGGCGGACGCACACGGTCCTGCGGTGCACCGTGGCAGAGCTATAGGCGTGGTATGCGGAGGCCGTTTAAAGTCGTGAGGAAACAACAGAAAGGAGGGGAGAGGGGAGGGGAGGATTAGGAGGACCGTTCGGTTGTGGTATATAGTGTCGTCACTCTCTGTATAAGCTCTTTCCGAAGCGAGGAGGATAGGGGCACGCCCGCGGCTTTTTCTCGAGATTGCCCCCGAAGGCGTACTCGTACAGCGCGGCGTGTGTTTGCCGTTCGTTCCCGGGTCGTGCGCCGTTTCACGGCGCGGTACTCGTTTTTTACGGGTCCCGCGTGCGTGCCGTCTGCGTCCTCGGAACAATGTAAGGCAGGGCACCGTGCGGCCGAGGAAATCCGCGAGCGTCTTTATCTGTCTCTGTGCGTATACGTGTAGCGTGACTGCGACTATACTGCTACAACGTGACGCCACCCCCCCCCTCCCCTCATCCCCCCTTGCTTGCCCCTGCGCTCTCCCTTAAGCTTTAATTGTGCCCGTTTCCTGGTCATGGCTGCTTGCGACCGAACTGAGTGAGCTCCTTGCTCGGGGCGGGGGGTTACAAAGCGCGCACGGGCGTTCTTTTTTGCCCGGAAGCGCTTCCCCGCGGGCGTAGCTTCCGGTGGCCGTTTCGTTGATCACGAAGCGAAGATACATTTGTCGAGGGCTGAACGGTATTACTACACGCTACGCGAACGGCGCGTGCTCCTTCTGTAGCGGAGCGCATTTCGTGAGACTGCGAGCGGGCCGGGCATACATCTCTGCCGAGCGAATCGAGCGTGCGGCGGTCTGAATAACCGCCTTCGGAAGCGGGGTGGCTGCGGCACGGAGATTTTTTTCTTGGGTCGACGTGCGCCGAGTGAGCCGTTCGCGTCCTCGAACCACGCCTTCCTCTGCGCCAGATTTTGCCCCCTCTATAAACGCGATACATTAGTATATCAACGTGCCGGCAGGTTAGCGGTTGGCATTACGCCAATTCACGATCGACGATGCGAGGAATCTGGGCGTCCGCAGCGTGCTTCCAACGCTTGCGCCGATCTCCCGTGATCCTGCGTCGCAGACGCGCGGAAGTTTTTCTCGTGAGTGCGTTAGGACAGGTCGCGCGTTACGGTTCGTGTGGTGTGCGCTGGCAGCATTGTGGACGCGCCAACGTCTGCTGCCACATCTTGGTTGCTCGGAAAATGCCGCTGAAGGGGACCATGAAGAAACAAGAACGCCGAGAAAAAGACGGGTCAGAATGGTACTGTGCACTAAGATGTCAAGACCAGAGGTTTCTTCGTACCTCATGTAAGCCGATGAATGATTGCTCGCAGCATATGTGTAAAGCTGTAAAGTAAAGCGCACGTGATTCAGCTGCAACGCACTAAACTTTTGTAAACACCAAGAGAGAGAGAGAGAGAAAGAGAGAGAATGAAAAGGATGAACAATTGTACTCCTGCAGTCCCTAAGGATTGTTTCGTAAAGTAAACTAAACAAGAACGCAACTATGCGTTGCGCGCAAAATAACGTTCTACGAATGTTCTTCGCTGAACTTGCACTTATAGTCACGCTTAACTTGTTAGCACTCTAGTATTGTCTAGAAAAGCACACGGTATAAACGAAGTGTCCTGTGCATGATATCGGCTCATCCGTTCCTAACTTCTCCTATAGCTGGCTGTCGTGATTACGCCGCTTAGAAGCCTCTAAATCAGGAACTTCTATATAATGGTGGCAATACAAGCTTGCGTCCATTCCTTTCAGGCTTGCGAATCGCAAGCAATTTTTTTTTCTTTCGCATTAGATGGACTTGGTGCAAGGCACACGTACTAAAATAAAGGGAAAAACGTGTTAAATGCTTGCCTCACCCTCTCCTCTGATATACCCCCCCCCCCTTCATTGGCGCTGAGCCGTGCTGCCACCAGGGCTGCAGAAAAGAGCGCCAACATTTTCACATCGACCCACTTCTCTTGCAGTCCTGTTTGCACTGCCAAACCTCTTGTGCCGTTGTAGAGATGTTTCGTTTTCCAAGTCATAAGACATACAATGAGAGAAAATGAAGACACAAAGGAACCTCACTCCGCTGTAGATACCCATTCAGTTTTTCGCAACAAGCCTGATTTCTCTCTTGGGCAGCACGTGGCTTGAAAGTAATTCTGTGCGTTCTCGTCGCACACAAAGAACTTTCAAGTGCAATTCAAGCCTCAGTTGCATGGTATTAAAAAAGAAAGGGTAAGAAGGGCGGCACAATGATGAAAACTAATCGAAAGCCCTCCTCTATACGTCGGCCACCACAGCGCCTGGAGACGGAGTCTTTCGAGTGCGCGCAACCTTTCGTCCTTTGGAGTCAAAATATAGTCCGACACGGAAGACGACGATTGCGAATCCCGAACATTTATTGTTAAGGCTTTTCAGTGCGCCGCATATGTATTGAATGTCCCAGTTTACCGTTTCCATTTTTTCCTTCTTGACCCGCGCTCGTCTGTCGTGCAGCAGCTTCGGCAGGAGCTGGCCCAGGCCGTGCAGGAGCTGCAGCGCCTGGCGTCCGAGCTCCGCCGGCAGAGGGAGTGCAGCTCGGTCAACTCGGACAGCGGCGTGCCCCCGTCGCCACAGGAGCTCGACCCGAGCGAAGTGAGCGCCCACATGCTACAGGCGGTGGTCGCCGACCTCAGGGCGCTGCTGCAGGACATGCTCGCCGGCGGAGCGGTAAGGGCTCACGTACGGGCACATCGGACGGAGTCAAGTTTGGCTATCACAGTCACGAACTCTGTGCCCTAGTTAAAGAGCACGGATAACGTTTTCTCTTCATTTTTTTTGCCTTCAGAAGAACTATCAGACGTTTCGATGGGGCTATATATAATGCACACAAATCGCATTCTCAGTCGATCACGTTTCGAACGGGGACACTTTTAATTAACATCCAGCTCGACGCCTCACTAGAGCGACGGTCGCGTTGTCACTAGACTCGAGAAGTATCGGCGACGTCAAAATGGACCTCGACACAGGTGTCCCGTTCCTTTGGCGTCATCCACTTCCGCTGGCATCTAGGCATTCAACGCGCACTGAAAGTCGATATGCCCGAGAGCGATCGACCGAGAAATAGGGTCGTGAGCATAACCCGACTTAGTGTTTTTCTGAATTGTGCTGTCTCATTCAACTGTTCACGTTGTGTACTTTTTAGCGCACCGAAACAGACGCGTGGCGCGCTGGAACCACACGACAGGCGCGTGACCTTCTGTTTACATCATCGTGTCTAGTATTTTTCGTCGTGCTGTATGTATAGCTAAAACAAAATTTTCCAAGATGATTATCAAGCGAGGCTATATATAGTGCGTAGAACTTATGCAAAAAAGGTGAGGCGTGCAGACAGGACACAAGAGAAGTGGACAACACGAACGCCGATCCACTTCTCTTCTCTTGTGTCCTGTCTGCACGCCTCACCTTTTTTGCATAATGAATCCTTGCCAACTAGCTCAGCTTTATGTCGTTCTAGGCGTAGAACTTGTTGCTGGGCGAGTTGGTTGGGATCTAATGAATACATTGTCGCGCCAAAAGAAAAAAAAAAAAGGAAAATAAAGACTTGGGAGGGAGATCTGTCGTTTCGTACTCTCCCACCCAAGTCTTTATTTCCTTTCTTTTTTTGGCGCAACAATGTATTCATTATATATAGTGCGCTCGTTGTATAGTCTAACGGAGTGTTTCCTCGCTGCCTCGTGTCGCCCCTCGACTCGCCTGACGAGCTCTTGCTGCGCGCCACGTCGAGCGCAGGCCGTGTGCCAGGCGTGCCAGGCGGCGGCCGAGCGCGCCCGCGAGGAGGCCGAGCTTCGGCGCGAGCTGGCGGACAAGAGCGACGAGCTGCGCCGCCGCAGCGCCGACCTGGCCGAGGCCCAGCGGCAGCTGGCGCTTCGCGACACCGAGCTGCGGGCGCTGCACGAGGAGCGGGACAGGCTGCGCGACGACGTGGGCAGCAGCCGCATGGCCAAGGACGAGATCGTCAAGATGGCGTGGAACACGCGGGACCAGGCCGTCGCCAGGTACGCGGGCGAGCCCCTGTGCGTGTGTCTCCGTATCGACTGTATAGAACATACGGGGTGCTTGAGGAAGTCACCCGTTCGCCCGAAAGGCGAAGCATTGATTGCGATAGCGAGTTATTGGACAGCTGTACGATCTAAAGTTAGCTGTTTTATCAGCTGCATGAACTGCTGTAGACATTCGCTTACTAAATGAATTAACAAGCACGTTGTCATGCGCGCACAGACAAACGCGAGCACATCTCACTCGATGACCGCGCACACTCGCTGTCAGAACGCTGGCGTGATTAAGAGAGGCAGCAGCGGCGAGCGAATGCCCTTTCGCGCTGACTCTCGCTTCAACGCGAACTAGGCGCGCGAGAACACAGCGCGCCCGTAGCCATCAGCTATCCGGTCGGCTAGCCTTCGTACCCAGCGCAGATTGCCTCAAAGATAGGAAGCGCGCGGCCGCGCTTAGCCTCCACAGCCGGAGCAGAAGAAAGAGGAGATGCGCACTAACTTGCCCCCCACGCCCCTTCCTAGCGCGCTCAAATCACCCCGCTTTCCTCCCTTGTGAGCGTGAGAAGGCACCGCCGCATCTAGCCACCATCTTCTCGGCTCACCCTCGCAAGCATTCGCTCGCACCTACAGCCTGCGGCGCGTGGTCGCCGTGTTACCGCACTTGGACTTTATGCGGAACATCACGCCGATGACGACGGCGGAAATTTGCCTGCAGTGTCCCTATAATTGCTATCTACGACACCCCAATAAGCAGTGTGGCCGAAGTTTCATTCCAGCGGCGATCACGCTTCTTGATTCATGTCAGCTATTGACCTATAGCAGCCGTGTATGGGAATCTGCTATGTGACTAAATATGGCAGCCGCCGCCAGCCCCGAAACGGGTGAGGAGAAGGCTCCTGTTGAAAAGAAAGTGTTCGAGAAAAAAAGTTGGTTTCGCCCGAAAGGTGAAACATCGATTGCGATAGCAAATTAGTGGAAAGCTATACGAAGTAAGGATTGTAGTTTTATCGGCCTTAAAAACTTGCAACCATAGGAAACACAATTTCATAAGTACGGTGTCACGCGCGCACGAGCTAACATAAACGCATCTCACTCGATGACCGCGGAAACTCGCTGTCAAAACAATGGAGTGAGGAAGCGTGCAGCAGCAGCGGGCGAATTGTCTGGTGCTGCGTCTTGGATCAAGGCGAACTAAGCGTCGAAAACACAGCCCACGGCGGACTCTGTCCACGTCACAGTTGGCTTTCAAGATACAGCGGCCCGGGCGGGCGCACGCGGCGTCCCGGAGTAGAACGCGCCCCCTTCTCTCCTTCCCTCCCCTCCCCCCGGAGCCTTGCGCGCGACGGAAGACGTCTCGCTTCCTCTCCTTGCGCGCACGAGATTTAGCCGCGATCACCGGCTCATCCTCGCACGCTTTCACTCGCACATACAGCATACGGCGCGCGGCAACGATTTTATCACCCTTGGACTTTAATTAGAACCTCACGGCGACGCCGACGGCAGAAATGCGCCTGGGGTGTGCACATAATTGCTATCGCAATAAAAGGTGATTCGTGCTCCGCCTGTGAGCCCCACGCGCTGCGCACGAGTGTAAAATTTGGCTGACATGTTCACAGCAGCGTGTTCTATCCGCTGAAGGTGTTTTTTCACCAAGCCCAAGATGTGGTTCAGGGCCCCTCTAAAGGGAATTATAGTGGTGCGAAGTTAAACGTTTTTGCTTCTTCTGTTAGATTAGGATAGCGCTTCCTATCTCTGGCTGTACTGGCGCCTGATGTAGAAGCAATGCTAATTTTCTGTGGTCGAGGCATGTTTGCAGTCCGAGAGCAGAAGCAGCTGTAGAGAGTGGCGAGCGGCGCCCGGTGTCCAATCATTGCACCAATGAGCGCGCGCCTCCGCGCCTGGTAGCAGGTAGCCAATGGCGCGGTAACTGCGTCTCTAGCGCGTGAACGGCGTGGAGCTTACTACACATATAATGCAGATTGGCTGTTTTCAAGGTACTAAGTTGCGTTATCGCTTCACACTCCTCACAAAACCAAGAAATTGAGTCTTATCTTAAATTTAATTTATTAACTACTGCGTATATCCTCACGATTTTTCAGCATTATAAAGACGTTACTAGGTGTAGTTTAAGACTGCAGCATTATTTTGCCGGATTTGTAAGCGAAACATTCATTTCAGAAGGTGAACCAACAAATTGAAGATGACCTTGCTGAGAGCTTCCTATATAATGCTTCGTGTTAAAAGAAATTAAAAGACCGGTAACAGGAATGTGAAAGCAAGTCCATTTCACAAATGACCTCTTAAACGTCGATCCTTCCTTCCCAGACTTATGCCTTTGTTTGAAGTATTTTTAAAATGTATTCGTTATTATATTATCTTTGTCTTCCTTCATTGTTTTAATATTTTTTCGGTGCAGTGTGTGGCATTCCACAGTAAGCGGGACACGCGTCGCTCAAGTGCATTTTTTCCTGAGCTTTTGCTTCGCCACACAGTTACTTACGCTGCAGTGAAACCAGCTTCTCGGTGAACCTTCTTTTCAACGTTATGTTTGCGGCATGAAACTTGTTGAGAACATACGCGGTGTCTCGATCGTAGTGTTCCCGTTTACAGCGAAGCTGTTAGCCTCTAGTTGGTCGGGAGCTTTCCTGGCGGGCTCGCCTAAAACACGGCAGCTGGGAAAGGGGCTTATGTTTGAGCTTCTGCGTAACGGCATTATGTTTTCTCGTGTATTCGAATTACAATCCGATGATATCATGTGTGTAGGTTGTGTGTAAGTGGTACTTCACGAATTTCGTGACAATTTTTGCTTTTAGAAATTCAATCAGTTCAATAACGCACTTGTACCAGGCGGTGGGCCCAAAATACAAACGGCAGCTGGAAGGCTTTGTGTTCGATTTTCCGCGTAACAGAATTATCTTTTCTCGTATATTCGAATTACAGTACGATTCTATCATGTCTGGAGGTTGTGCGTAAGTCGTACTTTCCGAATTTTCTGACGCACCTTACTTTGAGAAACTGAATTACTTCACTTGCGCTAAGCGGAGGGCCTAGAGAAGAGTTTTAGAATAGGGTCCCCAATAGTTTGGGGCCCCTAAGAGCTTTACGGGTGTTAGCGTTGGGGCACGCAGGAGAGAGAGAGCGAGAGAGAGGGGGCTCTTTATTAGAAAAACAGAGAATTTTGCCGGCGCGTATATAACCGCTGGCATGCTACTCTGTATAGGGATGGGGAATGGGATGAAAAGATTCCAGAAAAGAGTGGGAGAAAAAAAGGATAAAAGTAAATATGAAATGTCCGAGTGGACCTGATACTAATATACACGCAGGAGTGAAGAGCTTTAGAATAGGGCTTTGCGTTTACGAATAGCATCTTGCGCTGACAGCGCCACTACGGCGTCAAAGAAAACCTATTAGAAATAACTTGCGTGTATTCGCGTTTAATTAAAGTTTAGAGGTTATTCTGTAAGCAGCAAACAATTAGTTGCGCTTAGTTTTGAGCAAACCAACTTTACGTGCCTTCACCAGTCAAGCTTAGCCGTGTTAGGCCTACGAGGCATAAAATGCACAATCTAATTCGGAATCAGCGGCGTCTAATGAATCAATCTTCATAACACACGCTAGTCGAGAGAAAGCGATAGCCGCAGTCACTTCTCCTAGCTTGCGAACTTCACGCGTTACCACGAATCGAACCCAGTTCGGTGCTAGGTCAGAGCCGTCGCTTCGATGGGTGCCGCCATGTTTGCTGACGCAAAGCTTTTGGGGCCGCTATTTGGGCTCGCGCTAAATCGGTGAAATAGCGTTCCCAACGCAAAACCCAAACGCAGTTTGCATCTCGCGCATGCGCAGTGGCTTCGACGCTATTTCTTTGGGGCCCCAATTCTAAAACTCTATATTAGACAGTTTTAGTTTAGGGACGCAAGAACTAGGGGCCACTGTACTGCGCATGCGCAGACCCCTACGTCTGAGTCTGCACATGCGCAGTACCGTAGTACCGTACCGCAGTACAAAAACTCTCTGCTTGGTAGCGGTATCGCCATCTAACGGCCGCGGTCGCTTGGACAGACCTCAAACGGCAGCTGGAAAAGGGCTTTGTCTTTCAGTTTCTGCGTAACAGATTGATGCTTTCTCGTATATGCGAATAACAGTCAGAGGTTACCATGTCCACAGCTTGTGTGTGTAAGCCGTACTTTGCGCATTTTCTGGCGCAATTTACATTTAAACATTAATTTAGTTCAATAAGGAACTTGCGCTTTGCGGACGGCGCAGAATAATGAGGATGCATGCTGCACCACCGCACACGTGCGTGCGCGCGTGATGTGCGTCGCTTGTGGTGGTGGTGCTTGTGCAACGACGTCGAACTTCGGTTGGGGTAGTGGTACTTGTCTAACGTCCATACCAGCGTCGCCGTGCAAGCACTTCCACAGGGTGAAATGGAGGGGGAATTTTTCTGTTTATTTGCGTTCTTTCCCGGTTTCTGGTAGACGAAAATGAACAAAACAATGATTATCGTAACACCAAGCTTATGCTTATGTACCTATAACTGCATCTGGTTAGTAGCTTCTTCTGTAAACAAGAATTTGAAAAGGTTACGACGCTTCATTGTCAGCTAAAATAACTTGGCGCACAACCGCAAAGCAATTCACTTGATGCGCCACAACTGTGAAAACTTATTTTTTTGCACATACAACCAGAAAGGAAACGTGATCGCTGCAGTGCGGCACAGCACACAGAGCATGAATTGCCATACGGCTGTGCAGTGAGAGACAGAACACATTGACAACTGAGTTGAACTCTGCAGTCTCGGCATTTTGAATGCGCGCCAAGTTGTCCTGTCAACATGATGACAAACGCATACAACGAAACAAGACATACCAATGGGATATATGCGCTCAACACATGTATTTGTTGCCATGTTGAACCAAACTGATTATACTATCAACTTAGTTCTCTCGGGCAGTTCCGGCTTCGTCGTATGCAATCCTATGCATATCAGCTGTCGCGTGAAACTGTTGAACACCTGCACATCAAGTACTGGCAACGCATTACAGCGTTCAAGAAAGACAAACTGCGCACAGTGTGAAGCAATGTAAACTAAAAACTTTCAAGAAATTACAACATCAAGAGTTTGCATGCTCCCCATCGATGCTGTTGCTGCTTTCCTTGCATTCTAATTAGCTCTCGATTTGTGTTAAACTCCGACGTCAAATCTCGTGGCGCATTGGGTTTGCAGGAAAAACAACACAGAGATTGAACTGGCCAAGACCCGCATCGAGCTGATGCACATCAACAGCCAACTAATGGAGGCCATCCAGCAGAAGGTGGAACTCTCCCAGCAGCTGGAACAATGGCAGGTCGGTTTACACCCGCTCCCAGTCTTTTCTTTCCTTTTTTTGCACTAGCACCAGGGTGAACATACTTGAACGAAAGCTTTGAACAGTTCACATACCAGCTGGATATTGCAGCACAAGTACCAGCAGCTGTGATGCAGGATCGTTAGAAAAACCATGCTTCACGGGGAACATATAAAGCCAATTTTGCCGAGTGAGCCATGGTTGGCCGAAAGGGATGCTTACTACTTCGACCTTACGCAACCTTAACAGCGTCTCGAGCAACCTGCAGGTTGAGTACATGTTTAGAACAAGTTTGCTCTAGGCAGCATAGGTTTGGCTAAAAGGAAAATGAACATACACTTAAGGCATCTGTGCTTCATTATACAGTCTAGCTAAACTTTGCAGGCATACCTTGTACACATGCATGAAAATATGCGTGCAGCACTATATAAGTACTGTAACGCACACGGATGGTCAAACCTCATTATAACAAAGTCAGATGTGACATAAAAATACCTTCTTGTATCTGTTTTAAGCATATGTTCGTTTTGCACTGACATAGATGAGATACATGTTAAAATTATTTAGTTAGAACCAATAATTTGTTATATATATGTGTTTCTATATCGCAGTTATTCTGTATACCATTGTTGCCGTGTAACATCGCTATGATTTCTTCTTGTTCCTGTGATGTTGGTACTGGCAATGAGTGTCAAACCGCTTACTATGGTGCAAGTCCCGTGACGCACTGCACCAGCATACAGCCTCGAGTTGGCTCCTCCCGCGGTGTCATTAACTCGCCGTACTGGGAACTTTCGCGAAGCTTGGTGCAGCTACAGCCCACGTTTCTTTGTTTTCTTCTTGCAGGTGGACATGCAGTCCCTGCTGGATGAGCGTGTCCAAAAGCAACTACGGAGCCAGGAGGCTGAGGACCGCCGAAGAAAGGCACAGGCAGCTGCTGCCAACGGTGCCTCCGCGTCGCCACAGCAGAAAACGCCCAGCAAGGGGGGCAAGCTGTTTGGACTGTGGAAGAAACAGCAGACCCCTCAGACACCCCAGTGAGCCCCCTTGGGGCCCCCTGTGTGCAGTGCCCCACAACTCCTCTCTCCCCTGCGCTCATCCCCTGCCCTCATGAACTTGCCACAGAAGTGCCAGTATACTGCGGTCTCCAGTGTCCGCTGCCATTCAAGAGATCTTGAAACCCGCTTCCTTCCCCTTATCGGGGGAAGAGACTGGAAAAACCTTGAGCATACATTTCTCATCTCATCAATGTCATCGTCGTGTCGATGTTGTGCGCCGACACTTTTTCTGAGTTGCTCTCGTGCTGTGCACACCGACGCGAGAATTAGGATGTTGTTGTTGGTTGTCAAGTGCGTTGTTGCGTGTCGCACATTTTAGCACTCCTTACTGATGCAGACCTTCTCTCATTTCTGGTGCTCTGCGAGCAGACTTGTGTGCTGTCGCCTATATACTGTCTCGTTGTCGAGTGAGAGAATGTTATACCACGGGAAAGGCTTCTGAGCATTCAGTCAGTGGGTTTTATCCCTAATTGCACATTTTAATTATGTGCGAAAGAATTGTTCAGGCAGCAATACTGAAATGTATGATTTACGAAGAGTCTAATATATGCACTAGCTGTAGTGTCACTGTTTTACGATTCAGAAATGAATGCTACCTTGGGCAAAATGTGTATGAGCGAACAATCATGCAATGTTTTCCGATGATGCCTTACTTCGGAGGAATACACTCGTTGAGCAGTTTTAATTTATTTGCAATTATTTCAGCGGTTCTTCAATTTGGTGTTGCTGCTGCTCTTATCTGGTACTCATTGCCAATTAGCACAGCTGTAATATAATTTAAGTATCCTTGGTTGTGACGCTTACACAGTTCAATACTGCCACAAACTGCAAATGATTTGCTACCTTGCAGAGCCTATTTCAACATTAAAATTTCTTTATTTCTGTGGTTTCTGCAACATGCTTGCAGACTATTCTAGAGTGATTTAAATAGCGCTTCGTTTTTATTTACAGAAAACGTTGGGTATACTTTCCAAGAACTTTGCTATGTGGTCAGTTATCAGATTATTTTCAAACGCGGCAGTTTCGAGTCTCTTAAGCGCAGGTTAAATGTGACATTTATAGAAAAGTGCAACGTGTTTTTGCTTTTTCATGCCTACAACAATCCTTTTTCTAGCACACCGAATTGCAGTGTACTGCAGAATCCCTAGGATAGATACGAGTCATCGTTGTCGCTATAGCATATTTACAAAACGTTGCCAGGCCTTGGTTCAACCAAAGGGTCTTTACAGGTGCCAGTGCACTTGTTGATCTTTTGATGGCACATGCTGTTGATATTTACAATGTACATGTTTAAATGATAGTTGCAACTTCTCAAGGACATCAATCTCTTTCCAAGATCTGTGTGTAAATACGGCACTCTGTTCGAAGCTTTATTTGAAACACTTTGCAGTGGCGATTAGAGTGTTTCATGCTTGGCTGCAAAGGTGCACACGCAGTTCTCCTTCAGAGACGGTGTGGGCTTTGTTCGACCACTTTAAGCTAATATGCAGTAAAGTTTGTGCGTGTAGTTCTTGTTCACCGAAGCCATAAACACTTTCCTGGCAGTTTGCATCAAGTCTCTCGTGGCCTAAGAATCATGTGCCTCTTATGTGCAACGATGTGCTGACGGAGGTTGAGTACGTGTAATGGGATTCATTGTGTGCCCATCGCCCACAACTGCGCACGTGCAATGTGCGGCACATGGGGGACCAGCTATTGCCCTTGAAAACACTTCAACATAGCCAGCCTTCCAGCAGAATTTCCATTCAAGTGGGTAGGCATCATACAAATCAGCCACAAAAATTTCACATCTAGCCACAATTGCTGAAGTTAAAGGAGGCGTTTTTCATATGCAGTTTAGAAGTCTTGTAGAATGTTCCTTTGGCTGTTGTATTTCATTACTTTGAAGGTTTGTGTTTAACGATTGCTGTTCAAGTTACTGGGATTTTAAACTCTTGCCGTTTTGAATGGAGCAACTGTTCTCACAAACGGAAAATTGTTATTCTGTACCATACGCCACTAGTTCTCACTAGCAATAAATTCAAGGCATGCGAGCAGAAAAAAAGAATAAAAAAAAACCTTCACTATGCAGAGCCCTGCTAGACATTTCATTTAAGAAGTGCATTCCCTTTTTCAAACATCCATTAGCACATTTAGATCCAGTCTACCTTTGATAATAGCATGAATGTGTAGCAAAAATGACTTTCTACTGTAGCATTTTGTCATTAGAATGACATGCTTTTACTAGCTTGACGATTTTCTTGCGTTTCTATCAATTTTTCATTGTCGGTTTCTGTTTCTCGCGTCACAAGACAGTGCACAAACTTATCATCGAGCACAGTTTGCAGTGGCTTTCCTGGCTGCAAAAGCAATTTTGTGCCCATATTTCTCCTGCACCTTTAGCTTGAGAGCCTGTCGTTTCCCAGCTTCAGAACCCCCTGCTTCCCATATGAGCTTTTGTACAACTGTACATACAGTCTACTGTGTGATGTCTTCGTGCGTGTATGAAGGCATACCTTGTGTTTGTTTTATCTAAGTCAGTGAAAGGATAACATGCTGATAGAGGCCTTTATTTTGTATGTACAATATGACAATGCAGCGTGGCTTTTGTGTACATAGAAATCTGCAAATCAAATAGCTATCGAGAGGACAAATCCTGATCAAATGTCAACAGGTGCTGAAAAAGCAGCTTGCAGTGAGCATTAGGTAAACATTCGTAAAGCAATAACCAACTGTTTTTGTTGACCAAATGGGAAACAAGCGATGCTGCAGATGTGCTATTAAGTGTATCTGCTCAAGGACTGGGCCAATTTTTGGTACCATCCACAAGAGCACCAGGTGTTCAGACCCACACGTGTAGACAACAAGGTAAAATGCCTGCGTCACTTAAGGAAATTTTAAATGCTCACTTTGAGCTGAGAATAATATTTCTTGTTTTTTTGAACATTGCTTTAAAACTTAAAAGAGCACATTCAATTTAGAAAGGGTGAAGAAGGGCCCCAACTACATCGAAATAAGCCTTAAAATGTTTAAAAAAAGCTTGTTTGAGCTGCTAACTGTGGTAAGGTTGCAAATAACCGCAGCTCCCAAATACTACGACTTTTTAATGACCAACCATGACCTAGTGCTGCTGCTACAGTCAGTGCTATGGTCATGTTGAACTCGCTGCTGATCGGGACAAGTGAGCAAACAACCAAATTCCGAGTTAATCTTGCATATGTTGAAATATGTGCGTGCACATGATTGCAAAATAAAGTGCACTGTTGTGAAATAAAAGATGTCACATTCACGTTTGCATGGCGAGAATGGTTTGTTGTTTATTTTCTTCTGGACATCATCTGCTGCCAGTGTCAGCAAGGAAATGTGCCTCATACTCTGTGCCTTTGGGTAAGATCCAAAAGGATGCAGTCCCATTGTCGATGTGAAACCTGAAGAGAGAGTAGAGAAAATTAAGATGATGATGATTATTATTACTGACCAAACTAAATGATTATTGCGACGACTGTGCTAACGGTGAAAAGAACAAAAGAAGAGTAGGTGCCAAATAGGCTTAACAGTTGCTGAACTAATGAAAAGCAAGGGTAATGACAGCATTAAAGATGCTTCCTTTCTGTCCTTAAGATTTAATTATACTTGTGTCACTTACTTTCATTTTATTTACAACAGCATGTCAGGGTCCTTCGTTATTCGCTTATCATTCTTTTTTTTTATTTGAAAGGTGGAAATTTGGTATTATTGTTATTAAACAGGAAAACTGGGAAGACATTGAGGTTTCCGTGACAGGCAGCCCAAAGTTTGGGATTTTAATTGCTGCTTTCACAAACAATTAACGGAGGCAATGGTCTCTTTCTATACATGAACATTTTATTTAAGCACGCCAAATCACTCGCAGGAATATCTAACGACATAAAGAGAGCAGCTTGCAAGTCGTGTCATGAACTTATCCACATGCAAATGCTTGTTGGCAGGCATTATTGAAAATTTTTAGAGAAACCACACGAACAAAACAAACACAGACATGCTTGGAGAAGCCTTGTTTCCCAATTTCTCTGCACCCAAATTAACAAAAAGAAGGGGGGAGGGGGGCAGTGTACACAGGCAGCTTTGCACGACATTTGATGCCTTTCCTTATTTTACAATCCCTCGTTGCCATACATGCACACCTTAGTTAACATCCTTTCAATTTCGCAGCTACTGTTTGTAATGCAGGGCAACGTAGGCACTATGTCCGCTAGGTTGTACAGCAGGTAGTGGCATGGCATCCTGCCAGTAGGCCAGCACTTGGATGCTGTTCTCGGCGCTTCGTTCTGGTAGATATCATTCAAACTCAAGAATGTACATCTGTATTGACTCAGCTCAGCAGAGGGATGGAGTCTGCCTTTTTCGACAGCGATACAAAACCCCACCAAGTTGCCATACATTAAGTTGATTGTCATCGTCGTCATTGTCATTTCACTGCAATGTCCTGGCCCACTTCGTGTAGATTTTCCAGCAATATTTCTTGCAAAGTATTTATGGATCCGCACCAACTAGCCCGCCAGCGCATTGTGCTGATATATATGCACCAACATGATATGTCGTGACTGCTTGTTCACAAAAGGCAGGCAGCATTTATTACTTTTGTAATGCCTGCATTTTTTTCTTACCCTACACATAAGGGCAGAACATTGGGAAGACATTGGGTTTAACGTAATTTTTATAAAAACTTGTTTAGAGTGAAAGAAAATTGGGTTTTATCTGAAAACGAAGGACTCTAAATACAGTTAGTCGCTGGCTAAAAATGCGGCTGCCAATGTTCCTCAAAGGGAACGATAATGGGTTGCTAGGTATAGGAGCAGGCCTGAATTGGAGACAGCTTCACCTGGCCCTGTCTTAAGTGCTTAAAGACCGTCCTTTACCTGGCTTCAACAACCTCTGGCCATTTAGTAGCAACTGTACAAATTACGTGGACAGACACAGTAGCAAGCGAGGACTTAACTGACACAGGTGCACACACTTTATTTCAATAGAACCCATAGTATTCCACTGTGAACCGTTCCGAAATTTCCTGACCATGCTTTCTGAATGCCGCACCCTTGCCAAATAGCTCATACGAAGAGAAAAAGAAAGAACGAATCCCATGCACTGTGGGAATCGATGTAATCCATGCCCACAGAAGTGTAAATCACTTGTCTGTGGGACACTCCAGCCACTGTGGTGTGTACTCGCCACATACACAAGTAATAAAGAAAAAGAGCATAATACGAAAAACCACACATGAATAAAACAAATGCCTGAAAAGCAAAACAAAAAGAAACGCCAGGAGCAATAGGATTCATTAGGGCACTGTTACTGAACTGAGAAAAGCATTACACAAATATGATACAGCAGTAATGAATCAAGATTTCACAGTGTATACACTGCTTTGAAAGAATGACAAAGACTGCACATCCTCAGGCAATTGCTTGAAGTAAAAAAAGAACATAAAAATCTCTGCCTCTTTTTCACAGAATGTAAATGAACATTTGGGGCTGTCGCGGACTTCCTGCATCAAACTGATTGAAGGCTATTATTATTATTCGACAAGCAAGCGGGTGATGAGGTATCTAATCAGTGACTTTCAGAACAAAGCAAAGGCATAACAGTTTTATAGAAAATTAAGATGCAACTCAATAGTCTAGCAACAGGTCTGTACCATGACCAAAGATGCATTTTGCATAACCTTAAAATTAAGGCTGCGCCATGGTCATGCTGGATGAAACTTTCTCACCACAGTAATGTTTACCAAGTTAGTACGGAAAGTCAGTACGGACCATACTATTGTATCTTTGTAGACTGAATGCCTGGAGCAGAAATAATGAAAACTTGCCTTTTGTTAAAAACTACCGTCCTCAGTGTAGTCGCTGGGGAGATGGCCACGGGCTTTCCGGTGAAGTGGTCCTTGAACCAAACCTAAAACAAAGCCGATTGTTATCATTAGTAGTGCAAGATAAGATAGGACCACAAGATCGGAAAATTGAAAGTACCTGAATATTTTCAAATCCCTGTAAGTAAATTAGTTGCAACTATCACAGCGAGAACAAACTGCTCACTACCAAGAGTTAACGAATACTAGAGAGACACTAACATTAAGCTGGAGTGTTCAATTACAAAGTACAAGCTAAAAAAGTGCAACTGAACGAAGTCAAAGAAGGAACATGCATTACAGGACGACTGCTGACCACCAACTGTATTTTATTGAAAGAATGCCAGTCTTTTGTAGCCAGTGTGCATGTCTGTCATGTTTCTTTCTTGTGTGTGTCACTGTACATCACGAACAGCTTGCACAAGGCAGAAAACAAGCAAATTGACATTGTGTCTGCCAATAACTTTCTTTAGGTTGTGCAACAATCTGTGTACATATAGAACCAAATGCAGCAGTCTTTTGTATTTTTCCTTTTTTGAGTGCTAAGGTTCATTGCATGGTCATTTTAATTTCTACAGAGTGATTTTGCACACACAAGTTGAAACACAAGGATGGTACCCTGCAACCCTTAATTTTCCCTTTATTTCTCAAGTTCTTCAGTAAAGAAGCATAAAAGATATACCTCTTTTATACGATTATATTTCATTATATCATTATATCCTTATTCAAAAATTATATTATAGTGCAGCTTATCTTGTACATTCAACCAAAACGTTAATGAATACATCTGCTCTGAAGAAAAGACTTTCCCTCATCACACATTTAAGGATCAGGTGTAATTACTTGAAGTGGTGATAATAAAAGGAATCAAGAGCACCGATGAATATGTTCAAGTGCCAAAACTCGAAGTGCATGAGGGTAGCAGCCGTATAGGCTTGTTGGCATGGCATCTTCTACTTTGCTGTAGCTGAACGACAGGGACAACAGAATGGAACATTTGGCAATGTGCTGTATGGCTGTCAAATGTGCCTTTCTGTTGTCCCTGTCATCCAGCCTGTGCTACTACAAGTAGTATAATGTGTGGCCTGTATGAGCCCCGCCCGTCATCAGCAACATCAGTATAATCAGCTAGGATAAGTATAGCTCGAGCTTGATAGTTAAGGCTTAACCATGCTGTCTTTATATAAACTGTGCTCTATCTGGTACTCACATGACGTCTTCAATGCAGCCTCAAGACGGGTGACTGCAATGCTCCAATTGATCAATTTTAAACGGGTTCTGCCGTAAGAAGGAAAGCTTTACTTTGGGGGGGCTTGATATGCGTGCCCAACACGCATGTACATTCTTCTTTGTGTTCGTTTAGTTGCACTGTTTCAGCTTACTTTAGAGGTGGACCAACTAGCTATACACAAGCTGATCTTTTATTATACTTCTGGAATAGCAAACAAGCAACTTTGATCATGTTTTACGCATATCATGAAACAGTGCTGCTGATGACACAACTTTGAAATCCCTGCAGCAACTCCCCAGAATCTTGCATAATCTTGCAGACTGTGGAAACATCTGACTAAGGCTAATTTATTGAGAAGAAAGGATTGTAAAATACATTCACAAAGAAATTAAAGGCAGAACCCACAAACTTTCTAAACTTTGCTAGACAAAACAGACTTGAACACATGAATACACAGTCAAACCTTGATACTGTAACGAAGTAAACCTGTAATTTGGTTGGCCATGCTTTACGTCAATCAGTATTTGACTGCTATAATGTAACTGAAAAAATGCAAAATATGAGACATTACTTGTTCTAGCCTAGCGAAAATTGTTTGCTTGCAGCTTGAAGTATGCATATTCTGGTAAGAGAAATATCAAATAGCAAGAGCAACTTAAGTGCAGATTGTCGACACACTTTCGCGTCATGGCCAACAGCTTGGCTTGGCTGGCCTGCAGCCAGCAAATTACCAATCCATGTTGTGTGATTACACCAATTGTATATTGAGGATGGCGCAAAATGCATTTGCAATTTAGCATTGTTGATTTACAATGTATCGGCATGGCAAGCTGGCACTGAGTGACCAACTAACCCGGCAGAAGCATCATGCTTGCGTTTTTTTCACACAGACCTATTGTGAATTTTCTTCGCGCTGATACTGACATGTGCACATATAACAAACATTAAATGTAACAAATGTATTTTCATGTTCAATGCTACTTTCTTTGTGGTCGGAGTAGAACAAGGTTTGACTGTAACAACAACACCGTGATTCCACACAATTTCGTCATTGGTGTAGCATTTGAGCACAACATAAAAAAAATTAAGTTTGGTGCAAGAAATAAATTTTTACACTGGTGCACTGACATATTTTACATAATACAAATGCAGGCAGCAACTCGGAAAGGTTATTAACCAGTCTAGCCTGACTTAGTGCCCTCCTTAAGTGTCTCTTTAAACAAGATATGACGCTACAACTCGGATATCAATTTTTACTTTTTCATATTCCGAAAATGTCACTGGCAATCGTATAGTGCCATTGAGAATTCAGAAAAGCATTTCACATGCCTTTGCAGTTATTTCTGAATTCTGAACTTGAAGAGATTATGAAGCAGTGGTGACATAACTGTCCTTCTCACTCAGCCTTGATGGCTTCAGTAAACAAAATCATACTGCAAAAAAAATTATTTTATAACTTATCCATTGAGTGATCATATACACATATTTCTAATGCAGGAAATGTAACCACAGCTTTTATCTCCGTACACTTCAAAAATAAAACTCATGTCTGTACCACTTTTAAAAGGAATAGTGCTTATTTCTGTTCTTTCCTTTAGCAACAAGCAAGAGTAAAAAAATGGCAGAGGAAAAAAACAAAACAATGTGACATACTGAAACATGGTTGGGAGTGTAGCGACCACTGGCATTCCACTCGGGTTGACTGTTAGGGTCTCCAAACAGTAGTTCAAGCTGCTCTTCGAAGGTGGAGGACTCATCAAAGCTTTGCACAAAGTCTGACTCCATCACCTACAGGCAGTAATTAAACAAGGGGATGGACATTTTCGTCAACATCATCACATCTCATTGTTAGAATTGCCAGAGTTGAAAGCTTTCTTAAGCTGAATGAGACAAGCTGCAAAGCTGGGCATCTATGGCAGTCCGACTGTGAGTGTGCATTTGTGGGCTCGATTTCCAACTGAGGCGGCTGCATTTCGATGGTGGTGGATTGCAAAGACAGCTTTATAATCAGATTAGCACGGCTAAGCCCAAAGCCCTCCTGCAGCGCCTCTGATAGCACAGCTGCAGTTACGTAGTAGACATTAAACTCCATCGACAAGTAAGCACCCTAAAACATTAGCAGTCAGTAGAGCCACAGCAAATACAATAAGGAATTGATGTGCTTTTATTTTCTAGGTGTGAATTTTAGGTTCTTTGTTTAGAACAAGGACAAGAGGAAATGAATCCTGCTGATGCAAAGTGATAAAATCATAAAGCATGCAACAGGAAGGGCCATAAGACTTGTTCTATCTTTTCCTGGCTATGATCCTATCTTTTCCTGGCTTTTCCTTGATGTAAAAGTTTCAAATCTTATGTAAATGCACCTTACTACAGTAAACCCTTGTTAGCTCAAGCTCTGATATCTCAAAATATCAGTCAAGTCTGAATTTTCTTCCAGCTGTGGTATCAGCCCATATGCTTTCACTGTTTACCGCGAAAAGTTCTTGCACCCAGACTTCAGGTATCTCGAAATGTGACTTGAAAAATACCAGGGCAACTGGGCAGCGTTGCTCGAACTAGCTTTTCACCCGGCGGCAGCTCTCTAGCTGAGC
Source organism: Dermacentor andersoni (assembly GCF_023375885.2). Classification (NCBI taxonomy): domain Eukaryota; kingdom Metazoa; phylum Arthropoda; class Arachnida; order Ixodida; family Ixodidae; genus Dermacentor; species Dermacentor andersoni. The sequence goes on along the minus strand of NC_092816.1, from coordinate 109,114,010 downwards.
CATACATCCCGCCGTGTTGTGCTCCCCCTTCTTTCTGCCTATCACTGCTCGTGCACACTTTGCTCGGCTGCTTGCTGCCACTTTGTTGTGGCATCACGCAGCTGCAGTGAGCTTGGAGTTGAGGTCTTTCAAGCGTGAAATGCTTTTAGCTCCCGTTGTCAGTGGCCTTCAAGTGACCTTGAGCCGAAGGCCAGAGCCCTTATTTGGGCACTCAGATGAGAACATCCGGGCAACCAGTCAAGACCGCATTAGATGCACTAGTTACTTCCCAAACAAGTAACAAAAAATATCGCTTCAGAGTTCTTCCTAATGTTTGTTCACAATATCACTCAAGCTTCTAGTACGCTGTAGTTTCATTTGTAATTTCCAACAGCGATGTTTAAAAGGCAGATAAAAGGCACTATACACTTAAATTCTGGGAAATGGAATTTGCTGTGGATCTATGCACTCGCCAAGCTGCTGTGTGGCGTGGTGCCGGACATGTGTGGAAGCACTGCTTTGCCTTCGATGTGTGACACATGCTGAGCTACGGCGTGGTGTGGTGCCGGAAGCGTCTGATGTGCTGCTTTGCCTTCATGGAGGAAGGAGCATTACATCACGCAGCCAGCCTTGGCAAGAGAACGCTTCCTGGAGATAGCCCTTGAAAGCCTGTTGGTACACGTATTAGGCATATCGGTGCTCGTACTGTGACAGGAGATACCGGATACATGCGTGTACAATCAAGGAATACATACCGTGTCCCATGGCAATAGCCCCTTCCCACGCTTGTTATGCTTCACTGCAATGCTTTTGCATATGCTTCACCAAGTAACATTTCTGTACAGAGGCGAAGCTGACTTTCGGGAACCGGCTTTAGGCACCGCACTATGCTTTCCAAGCTTCTAAGCCAATCGCGAGGACCACTACGGCGGAGTCAGTGCCATTGCTGACAGCAGCGAATTCTTTCAATGAAAAACACGGCACCCAACGGCAAGAAGCTTAACAGCAAACGTCGAAGCAGCTACGTCTAGCGTTGCCGCAGTGGTGGCTACGGCTGCCAGCGGATCTGCATGCGAGAGCGCCAGTTCGAGGTGGCGAGGTAATCAAAACGGCAGTGGTGGTGGCTTTGATTAATGCCGTTTCGGACCTGCGGTCACAGTAAAAGGTCCGGCAAATAGGACAGCGAAGTGTTCTTGCATCCAAAATTTCAGACTTTCTGATACAATGACTCTACGGGGTACGTTGGTGGTGCCGCGAAGCCGTCCAAATTATCGGGCATCCGGAAAGTCGGTTGCTGACTGTACACTGGCAACTCCTCCAGTCAATGACAGGGCATCAAAGACGATTCATTATGATTCCTGTCTGTTACTTGTGGGGATGCGTGACTCTCACGCGTCCCCTGAGATCTAGTTTTTCCCGCATAGCTCCCGCAGTGCGGCTTTGCCGCGTGGCCTGGCGCCCGCGGCGGTCGGAGTGGTTGAGGCGCAGTGCGAGAGATGGCGCGAGTGTTGCGCTGCGGCGGGGTTACTTAGGCGCGGGAAAGAAAGGCTCTTCCTCTTGAGCGCCGGACTGGCGAAACGCGGCGGACGTCCCGCGCGTGCGCCGATCCATGCTTCTGCGAGACCGTCTCGCGTGGCCGCCTTCGAGCGCGCCACCGTTCGCGTGACCGTACGCGCGAACGACCAGGCGTTGGGATCCAGCATGGGGCGAACATATTCGCTCGCTATCCAGTCGCGGTGAGTCGGACTTCTAGATATGTCGCGCGCCCATCGGCATGTTTTGTGGATAGCAACTCGGCTAGCTGGCATTGATCTATGAAAGGTGCAATAAATGCCCTTGTGATTGTTTGCACTACTGTGTTGTCGTCCCTTTGTCCCAAGAGCACGGAGGAGAACCCCACATACTCGAGCCAGCATTACAATTTTCGACCCTTTCAATAAAATTACTCCTAATTTTCCCTGATAGGGACACAAATTCCCTGAGTTTTCCCTGAGTTTTTCCAGACTACTCGAAATTCCTGAGAATTCCCGGTTTTCCCAGTTTCCCCGTTTGGTAGACACCCTGCATGCAATATGTGCTGTGCTTCTCTTGTTGCCCATGTTGCTAGGGTGCAAAGATCAAATGCTAAGCTTTTAACCGCTGGCATACTATGTGACGGCTGCAGTTAAAAGGATGTGCCACCATGGCCATTAGTGTAGCTGGATAACACTTCCAGCGACAAATCTAGCACACATACACAAATATCTGAGAAAGTGTACAGGAAGATAGTTGCTCATATGGTGGAGTAATGCACACACAATGTGGAAGATGTAGGTTCGGCTCCTACCAGCACCAACGTATATTTTTGTACACTTTCACTCCCTTTTTCCTTATTACTTCTACACTTCAATTAAAACCCCCTAATTATTTCCCCTATGCCTTGCTTGTCATCATTGTCTGTTAACTTCATGTCGTTGTAACTAACAAAAAATCAGGCTGCTCAGTTCCCTCTCTCGTTGAAATGCTAAGCTCTGTACTTCATGTAAGGACTTATTAGCGAGCCCGCTTCGTAACATGCAGGAAAGGCGTTACCTCAGGGTAGAGGAAAATGGCTGGCCACACGAGACCATCACCTGTCGGTGACAGGTGCACTCTGTGGCCCTGCAAGGCAGGGTGGGTGGGCATGAGCGCTTCAAAGCTGTTGCATTCCAGTTCCTCATCCTTCGCTTTGGGAAGCTCAATGCCCCGTTCCTGTAAAAAAGAAGCAAAGGCAGAACCTGTATGACGTATACCCTCTTCATGAAACTGCAAGAATAGACTGTAGTAGCTGGGAAGCTATACTGTGTAAAGATGAAGTTGGGGTGACGACAGGCTTCAGTGATGCCATTTTTAGCAAAATGAAGGTGAGGGGTGTATAAATCGGATGCCCTTTTCCAAGGAAAGTAATTGCAGATTTTTAGGGGCATCGCTGAAGCGTAAGGCTTGTTCTGAGGATCCGGGCTTCCATGCTCACTAGAACTTGAAGATTTTATTTCTACATACTAGCAAGAAATGTATTGATGAGGTTCTATTTTAAAACGAAAACAAAATGTACTTTACTAAACACACCTGCAGGAACAGCCAGGATATGGTCGTTCAGATCAGTGCACTAAGTTTTCATTGTCTCATTTCTGTTAAAAGGATCAATTATTGTTCCACGTAGTAAATACAGATATATGTGCAATGCTTGGAACTTTTGTCATGACTACACACTAAGAGCATGGAAATACTTTTTGCCTTGCTACGTTCCCTCAAGCTTGGATCTGAATCATTTTTTTTTTCAGCTTTACAGGCTTTTGTATTATCACAACTTACAAACTCATAAGCAGCTTTTTGCACATTGGTGTGAGTGCAAAAGAAGCACACAGTTCACTAAACATCTCCTGTCAGTAACAGGATGTACAGCTCAGATAACTTATAATGTAACCGCTTGTAGTGCGGGAACAGATACAATGCGGTATTTTCTGAATCCTGTTTATCTTCTCATAGAACTCAAAGTATATGCATATAGCTTATAGTGCAGCCGTGCGAGACGAAATGCCGGTTGTAATGCAGTTGCCAGAAAATTTTGCAGACAAGCAAGGCCACGAGCACACTTCTCAACAATGTTTTCTTTAGGTTTTCTTTGGAGATACATATGCGCTTGTCAAGCTGCTTATGCAGCTTTCTTTCCTAGGTTGTCTCCATGTAGTAAATGGTCAAATAAATAAACTTCTAACTTCTTCTTTATTAATGATGACTTACCCTTAGTCACTGCACACAAGCAGCAGCAATTACGGAACGTAAAGTGTGGCAAACAACACATTTTAGATCACAGTGACTTTTCCAGCAACACCGCTGTTGCCGTTCGCCTGCTTTGGTAATTTGTCTATATAAACTTGCTTGACTCAAGTACCCCTCCGGTGTCCTTTCACAATCAGAAACCTTCCAAGGGTATGGTTGGAGAGTGACAGGTGAAACTTTTTAGCAAGCAGAATTTATTTTTCATACTGTTACGTTTCGCCTACGACACGCGGTATAGCCGGCGCGGATGCAACGGACGCCGGGGCTTCGTTCAAAGCGGCGGACATTTTGGCCCGTTCAGCGCCGCCGATACGCCTCCCCGCCAAGCGCGTCCAGGCATGTTTCAATGCCACGTGTCTTCAAGTGTGCGTGTGTGTGTGTGTGCATGTTGGTGCCCACGCTTGTCAAAGCGTGGCAGCCGGGGAGAGGAGCTCCCCAAGTGTGAAGCGAGGAGGTCTGACCGGCGCCGGCCTGGCGGATGCGTCACTACACTCGTCTCAACGTGTCTCTCAGCGTGTCCGTGGCGCCGTCACGTGTGCCTGTGGCGAGGCGTTCCTTCTTGCCCTCAACTCCGAGAGTATAAGAGCAGCTGCCCCCGGACGCCAAGAGAGAGGCTCCGATTTCTTCCGTTGAGTAGCGTGCTCTCCCGTCTCTCCACTTCGGTCGACCTGACCGCCCGCTCTTTTGCGATGCTAGAATAAACAAGTTGTTCTGTTACCAGTCGACTCATGCTTTGCCAGGACCTTCGGATGCTTCCAGTTGTGCCCCAGGCCGCCAGGCCAACGCTACCCTTGGGGCTTGCGACCCATTTGCAACAACGGACGTCAGCGCCGAGATTACAACAACTGTCTGCCAGCGGTGAGATCGCGACAACGGAGGCCAGCAGCGAAGATATGCGGTTGACTGTATGCTGAGCAGCACAACGACCATCCGGGAGCAGTGCAACGAGCCCTGTGTGATGACTGGTTGCCTGCAGCGGAACGACTGCGCTGAATTCTTGGCTGCGAGGTTTGGTGAGTGCGGGACTTTCTTCTTCTGAGTTTTGCCAGGCTTTTGTTAGTGTCAGAAACAGAGCTGGTAATTGTGGTTGTCGTTGCTGCCGGGTTAGTTTGCGGCAAGACAATAGTAGGCAGTAGAGAAAGCAGCATTCAGAGAAGCCATGGATTTGAAGTCGTTGCGCAAACCGAAATTGCTGGAGCTTGCAAGAGAGTTGGGTCTGGATGTCTCAGACAAACTCAGAAAACCAGAACTGCTATGGGCAATTCTTGAGTTAGAAGCTGAGGATGACGAGCTGTCGGAATGCCTTGAGACCATTGAGGAGAGAGAGACGCCAAAAAGACAGGAGCACGAACGTAAAGAACAGAAAGAGAAAGAAAAAGAAGAGCGCGACCACGCTTTGGAAATGAAGCGTCTCGAGGTAGAGATGGAACGCGCTCGTAATGGAAGTCAGGCACACGGTGCAGGAGAACGAGTATTGTTCAAAATGACTGACCTGATGCGGCCGTTTAAGCTTGGAGAGGACATTGGTTTGTTCCTGGTTAACTTTGAGCGAACGTGCGAGAAGCAGGGGTTCTCTCGGGAAACGTGGCCACAGCGCTTGCTCACTTTGTTACCTGGCGAGGCGGCCGACGTAGTCGCTCGCTTGAAGAGAGAGGAGGCAGAGGATTTCGACAAAGTGAAATCGAGTCTGCTAAAAAAGTACAGGCTGTCAGCGGAGGCGTTCCGTCGGAAGTTTCGGGAAAACGAGAAAGGCAAAAGTGAGTCATATACAGAGTTTGCCTACAGGCTTATGTCAAACATGCAGGAGTGGCTCAAAGAAGAGAAAGCGTTTGGTGACCACGAGAAAGTTCTGCAGTGTTTCGGGCTAGAACAGTTTTATAGTCGGTTACCTGAGAACGTGCGGTACTGGGTCTTGGATAGGCCAGACGTTAGTACGGTGGCTAGAGCCGCTGAGCTAGCCGAGGAGTTTGTGACGCGTCGCGCTCGCGGAGCTAAGGAAGGTCAAAAGGGTGAATTTGGCTCCAAGTTTGAGAGGCCGAAGTTCACACCCATGAGAGCAAAGGGGGACACACGTAGTGCAGATGCGAGTGAAAGCAGTCCGACCGAACGTAAGGAGACGGCGGCAACCGAAGCCGAACGCAGAAAGCGGTTCGAAACGAGGCAAGCGCGCGTGTGTTATACGTGCCAGAAGCCGGGTCACTTTTTGGCGCAGTGTCCGGAAACAAAAACAAAAGTCGTGTTTTTGTCATTATGTAGCACTGACGAGAACATGAAGCTTCTCGAGCCTTACATGCGAGACCTCCTCGTGAACGGGAAAGAGTGCCAAGTGCTTCGCGATTCCGCAGCTACGATGGATGTAGTTCACCCCTCTTACGTAGAACCCGATATGTTCACGGGCGAGTGCGCATGGATCAAGCAAGCCGTGGAAGCTCATAGCGTGTGTCTGCCCGTAGCAAAAGTGCTTATTGAAGGACCTTTCGGAACGCTTGAGACGGAGGCGCAGCAGTGTCATCTATGCTGCCCCCCCAGTACCCGTACCTATTTTCGAACAGGTCCGATCACCTCCTGCGCGAGAAGGGGCTTTTGTTTGGTGAGGCTAGCGTTCAGGCCTTAACCAGATCGAAGGTTCGGGAGCTCGCTGCAAAGGCGGTAGTTGCGGGACCGACATTGTCGAACAATGAGAAAGGGTCAGAGGCGCAGCAAGCTGATATTCTGAGCACGTCCGAACTGAATACAATTGAGCCTGTAGCGTTGAAGGCACCAGATACTGGAGAGGAAATGCCCGACACGGGAAAGTTAGAAGAGCTATCTGCAGATTTGCTCATCGCGCCTACGTCAGACGGACTTAATAGGTTGCTAAAAGTCAGCCGGTCGGCTTTGATAGCCGAGCAAAAAAAGGATGGCAGCCTAGAAAACATACGCTGCAATGTCAGGGAAGGTATCGCCAAGAAAAATGCTCATTTTGTGGAAAGAGGTGGGGTCCTGTACCGGAAGTATCTAGACCGCAGGGGAGTGGAGTTCGATCAGCTGATCGTGCCTCAGTGCTACCGTCAGGATCTGTTGCGCTTGTCGCATGGGGGTTCGTGGTCCGGACACCTAGGAGTTAAGAAAACTAAGGACCGTCTCTTGCAAGAGTACTATTGGCCAGGGTGTTTTCGGGACGCAGACCACTTTGTGAGGACATGTGACACCTGTCAGCGGGTGGGCAAACCAGGGGACAAATCGAGGGCGCCGTTGAAGTTGGTACCTATCATTACGGAGCCTTTCAGACGGCTCGTTATTGATACAGTGGGACCTCTGCCGGTAACAGCCACGGGGTACAGACACATTTTGACTGTGATCTGCCCAGCGACAAAGTTCCCTGAAGCAGTGCCGCTTAAAGAACTCAGCTCAGTTGAGATAGTCAATGCACTACTGTCCATATTTGCGCGAGTTGGTTTTCCTGCGGAAATCCAGTCAGATCAGGGCACGGTGTTTACGAGCGCTTTGACGACAGCCTTTCTTGAAAGGTGCGGGGTAAAGCTGTTACACAGCTCAGTGTACCACCCACAGTCGAATTCCATTGAGAAGCTCCACTCCGTCATGAGGCGCGTGTTGAGAGCATTGTGGTTTGCACAACAAACTGACTGGGAGCTGTGTCTGCCTGGGGTGATGTTTGCATTAAGGACCGCGCCGCATGCGGCTACGGGGTTTTCGCCAGCTGAGCTGGTGTACGGTCGCTCGCTGCGATCTCCGCTTCGCATGCTTCGAGAATCGTGGGAAGGCAGGGGCGACGATCCAGTCGTGGTGGAGTACGTGCTTAGGCTCCTCGAACGCTTAAGAAGGGCACAGGAGTTGTCAGGTGAAGCAATGGCAAAGGCCCAGCAGAGGGCCAAGGTTTATTATGATTGGACAGCCAGGGCCCGTCGTTTTGAGGTGGGCGATGAGGTCATGATATTGCGCACGTCGCTAAAGAACAAACTCGACGTGCAGTGGGAGGGCCCAGCACGGATTGTTCAAAAACTGTCGGACGTTAACTACGTGGTGAGTCTGCCAGGAAAGCGGAAAGCACAGCAAGTTTACCACTGTAATCTGCTCAAACCCTATAAACAACGGGAAGCAGTGGTGTGCATGATGGTAAACGTTCCCGAAGAGCTTCCGGTCGAGCTTCCGGGACTAGGCTCAGTGACGAACAGGAAAGACACCGATCAAGTCATTAGTGACTTAATCAGTAAAGCATCGCTGTCGCCTGAGCAGAAAACCGAACTACACCAGCTCTTACAAGAGTTTCAAGGTCTGTTCTCTGAGAGGCCTGGTGTCTCCCCGCCAGAGCGATATTATGGAGGCTGAGGTAAAGAAAATGCTTCAGCTCGGAGTTATTGAGGCGGGTGAGAGTGATTATACCTCCCCTTTGATTTTAGTTGAGGTACCGGGCAAGGAACCTCGTCCTTGCGTCGACTACCGCAGGCTTAATTCCATCACTAAGGATCAAATTTATCCGATCCCTAACATCGAGGAGCGCCTTGAGAAAGTTAGTAGCGCTCAGTTTATTTCCACCCTAGATCTTGTCAGGGGTTATTGGCAGGTTCCACTTACAGAAGAGGCTAGTAGGTATGCGGCGTTCATTTCACCAATGGGAACATTCCGTCCTAAAGTGTTGAGTTTTGGTTTGAAGAACGCGCCATACTGCTTTTCAAGCCTCATGGATAAAGTATTGCGGGGACAGCAAGAATTCGCTTTACCGTATCTAGACGACGTAGCGATATTCTCCGCATCCTGGCCTGAGCATATGGCCCACTTGCGGGCAGTGCTAACCCGCCTGCGCGATGCGGGCTTGACAGTCAAGGCTCCCAAGTGCCAGTTAGCACAGGCCGAGGTTGTCTACCTCGGTCACGTGATTGGACGGGGTCGTCGCCGCCCCTCTGAAATAAAGGTGGCCGCTGTGCGAGACTTCCCGCAACCGCGCACGAAGACCGATATTCGGTCGTTCTTAGGTGTCGCCGGCTATCAGAGGTACATCCCCAGGTACTCTGATATCGCGGCTCCCCTGACGGATGCTCTAAGAAAAACAGAGCCCCAAACAGTCGTATGGGACGAGACAAAGGAAAGAGCTTTTAGCGCCCTAAAGAGCGCCCTAACAAGCCAGCCTGTGCTACGATCGCCAGACTACACAAAAGGGTTCGTTGTTCAGTGCGATGCTAGTGAGCGAGGCATGGGCGTTGTACTGTGCCAACGGGAAAATGGAGAAGTGGAACACCCCGTCCTGTATGCTAGTCGTAAGCTGACCAGTCGTGAGCAGGTGTACAGCGCCACCGACAAAGAGTGTGCGTGTCTCGTGTGGGCCGTTCAGAAATTGTCATGCTACCTAGCCGGCTCGAGGTTTATCATTGAGACGGATCACTGCCCTCTCCAATGGCTGCAGACCATCTCTCCCAAAAATGGGCGCCTCCTGCGCTGGAGCCTCGCTTTGCAACAATATTCCTTTGAGGTGCGTTACAAAAAGGGGAGTCTCAACGGTAACGCCGATGGCTTAAGTCGAAGCCCCTAACGTAAGAATCAGCCTCAAAGTTATTTGTTACTGATGTTTTTCTTCCTGAGGCAGGATTTTTAACATATTGCTTTTGTTTAGTGTTTCAAAGTGATGACGTGCTTTCTAGTGCAATTTTCCAATTTGTGGACGCGTTCTGAGTGCTGCTAGACTACTGTAAGGAACTAGGCAGTGGTATAAAAGGGGAAAGAGCCTGGCAGGGCTTAGTGAGGGTTGTTTCGTGCTTGCTGACTGAGCGGTTGAGTTTCGGCGTAGTTCTAACGCTTGCCGGGAACGAGAACAAAAATGTCAACTCTCCCGAAGTCACTTTGCAGTGTCCTGTGTGAACCTGAACGAGAGAACGAGGCCTTCTCTGTGCGCTGCGCTCAAGAAACGCCGAAGGACGCCCGACTTCGGTTATGAGCATCATCGAGCGACATCCCTCCGGACAGCGGATGCAGTCCCCTGACCATCGGGATCTCCTTCCCCCGGCGGGGCGGTCTGTTACGTTTCGCCTACGACGCGCGGTATAGCCGGCGCGGATGCAACGGACGCCGGGGCTTCGTTCAAAGCGGCGGACATTTTGGCCCGTTCAGCGCCGCCAATACGCCTCCCCGCCAAGCGCGTCCAGGCATGTTTCAATGCCACGTGTCTTCAAGTGTGCGTGTGTGGGTGTGTGCATGTTGGTGCCCACGCTTGTCAAAGCGCGGCAGCCGGGGAGAGGAGCTCCCCAAGTGTGAAGCGAGGAGGTCTGACCGGCGCCGGCCTGGCGGATGCGTCACTACACTCGTCTCAACGTGTCTCTCAGCGTGTCCGTGGCGCCGTCACGTGTGCCTGTGGCGAGGCGTTCCTTCTTGCCCTCAACTCCGAGAGTATAAGAGCAGCTGCCCCCGGACGCCAAGAGAGAGGCTCCGATTTCTTCCGTTGAGTAGCGTGCTCTCCCGTCTCTCCACTTCGGTCGACCTGACCGCCCGCTCTTTTGCGATGCTAGAATAAACAAGTTGTTCTGTTACCAGTCGACTCATGCTTTGCCAGGACCTTCGGATGCTTCCAGTTGTGCCCCAGGCCGCCAGGCCAACGCTACCCTTGGGGCTTGCGACCCATTTGCAACAACGGGCGTCAGCGCCGAGATTACAACAATACATATTCATGCAACATTCATAAAATTTTAAAACAATTCCAAATTCTATAAACTTCCCGAAAAGTTTGGGAAAGTTGGCAGGTATGCAGGAACCTTTGAAAGTTCTCATTCATTCCCATCCACATTTGCTCGACTATGTTGGTGAATACTTGGTCGTGATGAAACATGTTCATTGCTGGAATAAATAAAGGTGCAGGTTCTCCCTGCTCTTGCGAAGGGTAAGATTGGAGAATCTTACTGCCATGTAGGCAGTATTGCCGTCTTCATCCTTGCCAGCCTACCTAATTAAGAGTTCACTGCAGGACAGAAGCTTTTCATGCAGAACACTGTGATTACCCCTGTCCTGTGTGACTATACTGGCGGACAACTTTCTGTGGCTACGAAGCGAAAGCTACGGAGGCAAAGCGCACACAAGTGAGAGCGCTTCTGAAAAGAGCCCAGCATTTTAATGCATGTTAGTTTAGGCTGGGGAAGACAAAACACCTTATTAGCAACAGTCAAACAAGGCAAAACACACCACTGAATGTAAAAGTTTACTTATTTCACAGTTATTCCCTTCCGCATCTGGGCAAACGCGAAACCGTTGCACGTGGAAGCTGCGTCGATTCAGTCTCTGTTCTGAGCAAGCAAAAGCACTGTAAAATGCTGGCGGACTACTTGGCGTAGTAACACATGTGCAGGTGCTTCGCCCCCGTAGCTTTCCCTTCATAGCCATAGAAAGTTGCTCGCGAGTATAGAACCCATCCTATGCCTGCAAATTTCCTAACCTCTCCATCCTTCTAAATCTTCAGCCACTAATTGCCTTTTCCTTCCCTTGGCCCCTACTCGGTTACTCCAAACCAACAATAATATGTCCTACACATTGCAGCTTTTTTCTCCTTGTCTCCCTCATCATATTACGACGAAAATGCAGATATTGTTATTATTATTACTATTGTTATTACACTGCATTGCCCAATTCCACTTTTAGAATGTCACCTACTCATGCTTTTGCTGCCATCGTTTTATCCCTTAATGCAAGCCTATTTTCTATATGATCAACCTCCAACTACTGATGTTGTACGTCAATACTGGTTCCCAATGATGACCTGTTCGAAATCAGAGATTCCTAGCCCCCTCTTCTATGCAACAAGCCTTATTGCCACCTTAGCAAAGAGTTCTGCAGTTGCTAGGGACCAAGGGCCATGGGCCAAGAACACCGCTTCAGAAAAGTGTTCATTTGCATCTCAAGGAGCCTCCATCTGATCTATCATAACGGTCATTCTCGCTTAACACATAATATGCCCTTGCTTAACTCAACTGTTAAACTAGAACACAACTGCAAACATGAAAAGCTGTTAAGCCAATAGTGAGCCAATAGAACCAGGTATCCGCTGCAAAAATAGAAGCGGCTACCCGAGTGTGGAGCAGGGTCTATTGACAGCTGCCACTTCCCAACAAGGTTAGGCACATACAGCTGATACGTTCACCTCACACGTGTAACTAAAGCACAAACTGTGAACATTAGATTGCCAAGGAAAGTATGTCAAACATGAAAACCTAGTGCCAAAGCACTCCGCTAATCCTTCCGAAGAGAACTTGACATGATTGCGCACATATATGAGGTAGTGAGCGCGAAAACAAGCTCACCAAAAGGGCACTTCTGAGAGCTGCCTCTCTCTGGGCTTCCTGTTTTGCCTTCAGCTCTGCTTTTCTTCGGTTCCGCTCATCTAATTTCTGTAAGTGAGGAGAGGAGACACAGTGAAACAAGTCAAAGAACAGGCAATGACAAGGACTAGAACAACACAAATCCGAGAAAGCTCGCAACAGTTGAAATCTTAGTGGCCATACCAGCGCTTTCTCTGCCTTCTCTTTCAGCACCTTCATTTCTGCGTTTGCAGGGTCCAGCTGGAAGGGGCACAATAAACCATGAGCCCAGTGTGCAATTGGTACTACAAAACATGATTTGAACATTTTTATCAATATAATTAAAAACCTTCAGATCGCAAGAGGCAGAAGGGTGTTTGAGGGATTATTGCTTGATAATATTGCGAGGCAGAATAGCACATGGCACAATCTGCTAACACACATATTTTAAAGCGTGGTAGTAATAGAAGCTCAGCAGCTAAGCTGTACATGATTAAAACCAAATGTCACAATGTTTCTCACACAAACAATAGTTCAAGCAAAAGTGTGCTTTACAGCTGGCTATTTCCCACACGTCCATGAATGTTGCAAAGCAGGCGTAACATTCTGGCTTGAATCTATTACCACTCTCATACTAAACATTCCTGTTATGCCATTAGCACAGCAAGTATGTTTTATGTGCACTGGTGAAAGTAAAGTCTCTACTGCTGGTACTGAAAAGAGTACCGACTGAGAAATCCACAAGAACAAGAAACGGGACACTGCTTCAAACATAATTGAAGCCGTCCAAAGGCAAACAAAGAAACAGAATGTTTGTAGCATTACCTGCAAGAGCTGCTTGCACCAGTCTATGCATTCCTGATAGCGTTCTAATTCACAGCAACATAGGGCAGCTAAATGCAATGAAATGGGGGGGGGGGGGGGGGGGTGTAGCAGGATGTCAAAAGGAAGAACACAATTAAGATTAATTAAATGCATGGTAGTTATCCATTTGACAAAAAATATGCAATTGAATGAGCATACATGCCTTTACAAACATCAAGTGCCTGACAAAGCAGCAGCCTTATGCTGTGATTGATAACTTTGCTGATACTTGCCTTTCGTCATTGCTTTCGTGTAGTTTGGCTTGAGTTTTGAAGCAGCCGTTGAGTCAGCCAAGGCTGAGCCATAATTTTCTGTAAGTGTGCAAGTCAAGAAAAGAGTAATCGGATGGAGTAACTTAAATGATGAACAGCATGAACCTTTGCTATCTGTCTGTGTGGCTGTAACAAAGTTTAGCGAAATCAGATGACCGCTTTGCAAAAGGTGCAATTTTTCTCTGGAATGGTCCAACCTGCATATGTTGATTCTGTGGGCATGAGACATAGTGTTGTAAATTCCTGCTTTTATTCTTTCCTTTTTTCACGCAATAAGCCTCATTGAAATGTCATATGTTGATTCTTGTTCGTGCCTTTTTCTGTGCTTCAGTGAATGTCGTTCATAAATATCAGAGAACTCATCTGAAAACTTTTTGTGCACAAACAAACAGGGACGAAGAATAGGAGCAACACAAGGACGAGCACTTTCTAACAACTGGTTTTATTTTTGAAGAACCACCTGCTTAAATACCCACAGATCTGTGCGATCTAGTCACCAGAGCACGCCTATAGCGCATATAATACCCACAGATCTGCGTGATCTAGTCACCAGAGCACGCCTATAGTTCATATAATACCCACAGATCTGCGCGATCTAGTCAACAGAGCACGTCTATAGCACATATAACAACACTTGTGATAAAAAGACGTGGACCAAAGCCACCCGGTCAGCATAAAAACAGTAAGGCGCATGAAACAACCACTTACAATAAAATGCATTAAAAGTGTGACGACAGAAGCGAATTTTCTTTATCCAACAATGAAACAGAAGGATGGCTGATGCATTTTTCCTTTAGTTTTTCAATCCAGTGTGCTTCCACAATTTCTCTCGCGGTTTGATTTCTCTCACACAAAAAGTTTTAACATGAATCTGTTCCAACTAGGCCGACTCGCAGTTATGTATCAGAGAACACTTCAAGTGGTTAGCAATGTTTTATTCAATAGACCAACTGCAACAAAATTTCACTTTCACTAAATTGGTTATAAATGAGTAGCAGTACATACTAGTGAAGCAGTCTGGGCAGAGCTGCAGGGTGGCAATCACCTAATTTTCTTATTACCAGCCTTTAAATAGCACTTAAGCAGATGATTAATCCACCAAGTAGTTGACAGACGTAACATTAATCCTAGATTATGGCCTCCAAGGTCTTCAGATTGCCTAATCATGGAGGTTAGTCTCACGCGTGGTACTAGTACACCGATGCACCGAGTTATGCGTCATTTACAATGAGCAGCAACGGTAGCATTAATTTCTCCTTTTTTTTAAATTTCAGTATCAAAAACTACCTAGCACTATCATTGCAAGTTTTTTATGCTGCATCCACCCACATTCCAGATACTACAAAGTTTTGCATGAAGGCTGGTGCGTACATACACTATTTCAAACTAGGCTTTCTACACAGTCTAAAACTTTGTTGTAGTTGGTCTTTAAGCTATAATGATAAATACAACTACAAATGTTGCCACTAACTTTTTAAATATATGTGCCGAACGCCAGTAATGAGTGCCTTTTACTGCAGTAGAGAAAGAACAAAGAGAGAAAACATACTATATCAAACTCAGAAAAACAAAACAAAAAGCCATGATTACTTACTTATCCGAAAATGGGCTGCCGCCCTGTTACAGTACAGTTGGGCATTAAGCTCAAGGTTTTTGCACTTCTGCCTGAGTCCCTCTGTGTATGAAATGACCGCCCAGCGGTATTTCTTCAACTTGAAGTTGTTGTTTCCATCAGCCTTGTACTGCTCAGCTAAATCTAAAGGCAAAATACAAGCAAGGTAAAAATCGTTGTAGGTTAGCCATTAAAGAAAGTCAAACACACTTGGCTACCTTTTGGGTAGAAAAGTTCTTCACATCAAATTTTTTTACACATCAGGCATCATTCCTGTCCTCGAGTCAGACTCCCAAATCTTCTCTTATGTAAGTGTAGCCCATACTGTTACAAACAAGAGGGTTACAATGTGGGCTTGTTGGTAATGCATCTTCAAGGGGTGTACAGTAGCGCGATTAAAAGACGGGACAAAAGAAGACACACAGGGACACACACAGCGCTATGAGTGCCCCTGTGTGTCTTCTTTTGGTCCAGTCTTTTAGTTGCACTACCGTACACCCCTTGATGATGTTACAGACAACATGGTTTTGTCTCGATGGCTGTTCAGGACTGACCAGGGCTCATGCATTGGCCAGCTATGAAAATCTCCAGCATAAGAGATGTTTTGTAAACTTTCTTTTTTTATTACGCACTTCTATTACCTTGGAAGCATAGCTGTTTCTAAGAGCTCGGTAAGCCACCTGCCAGTTGAGAACTGCTGAGGTCTTTGTTCACAGCAGCTATGCAGTCTACCATGACACCATAATTGTACATTGTGCTTTGTTGGGCGATGCCTTTCCTACATACTTGGCACCAAAGGTTTGTCTACAAACATTGCGACTCATGCACAACTCCTTTCTGCAGATCCGGCAAGAAAATTACTGAAAAATCGTAGCTTACATTTTCAAAGATGCATATGCAATTGGATTCTTTCTGGCACAGACATATCCACATATCCGCAATAGAAATCGATGCACCGCAAGAAAGAGTGAATAGAGGTTTTTCAGGATGACTTTAAGAGGCCGAAAATTAAGAATAAATTGTTTGTAAAATGAAACTTGGCAAGCACTTGGGACGCATTACTAAACTGCCACTTGGAGTTGTATTCCAGGGAGCACCATATGGCTTAATGTATGTGGCATCCTGAAAATATTATCAATCTGTCTTAGCAATATCGAAATCTATAGAATTTAACACAGTGTTGCAATTTCACATATGCAATGTCACATATAACCACTAATAACGGGTTAGCAGATGAATTTAACAAGCTGATTGTGAAAATATGACTTCGTAACAACCATTACTACAAAACAAAAGTAAGAAATATATGTTACAACTTCAACAATGACATCAAGTTGTGTGTTACCTTCCGGACCATTCAGTTCAGCATCATATTTTAACTGCTGCATGGCTTCTACTAGGGGTGGCAAATCTGCATTGTCTGGAAGCTTTGTCGCGAACAAGGGATGCTCTTCCATTTCCTGCGACGAAGCACGAGTATGACTTAGTAATAGTATTTTCGCACTGAGATACACACAGCTGCATGTCAGTTCTAAGAGCTAGTTTAACAATTAAAAACTATAAAAACTGCACTAAAATCGTGACAATCTTGGTTATACTCTTAGTCGGACACACGGCAGAAATCCATGATTCCTAAGAGAAAGCATCCGTACTGAGTCGTTTTACACTTCTCACTTTCGTGTAGGTAACCATCATCTTACAAACGACGTAGACGACAGTGTGATCACAAGAAGCGAAGTGCGCGATGTAACACCATGTAAAATGGGGTGGTAAGTTGGTGACAGCTCGATCATGTTCGTACCGTAGCGAGGGCTCATCGCACACCTCGATTTCGATCCTCGAAGCACTCTTTAATAGAGTGAAAACAATCGTTGTGACGGAGCTTGCGGGTTATGCACTGCAACGTTGGACACAGATGGTCATCTTGGTTTGTTCGCGTCTCACCACTTCTTTAATTTCCTACGAAAGTTACGGGCGCAATCAGTGAAGTTTAATCAATCTCAAAGAACTAAGTAATGCTATTACAGCAATCGTGTGGCTACCTTTTCCCAGGTTTCTTCTTTCCAGCCATCCTGATATTTACTTGGTTTCAAGTTGGCAAAGAACTCCTCTTCATCTTGTTGAAGCTTTTCGAGCACCTTCAGCCTCTCTTCCTCATCCATGTCACAAGCCTTCCGACTGCTTGGTCACAGGTAGACTTGTGCACGATCGCCAGAAACGCTCCTCGCGATTTCACAGCCCGAATTTGAACCCTTTAAATAATTGAGTCTGAGCTCTACGCCACAGAATCTCTAAACAGAAACCATGTGGTCACACATCGCGCATCGTCCTTTAGTTGGCTTCTCTACGACGTGGCTCGACCTGAAAAGTTCATTTTTAAGCACGCTTTTAAGCGCAACCGCATGTTAAAAGATACTAACAAAATGTCAGTATAGGTGGTAAACATTAGACTACGTATTGTAATTACATTAAAGTATGCTTTACCTCTATTATTAAATTACTTTTGTGGAGTTCTAGTTTCGGTTTTGCTACTGACGCCATCTTTCAGCTACAAGGAGAACCGAACAAGACGCCATTTGGGAAAGGGATCAAGTCGGTCGAGGGACCAGAGAAGAAACTTTACTCGGACATGGAGTGGCTACGTTTGCCGATCCTGCTACAAAGTCTCCTACATCCTCAAATGAGTGTCGTCGTGTGATCCCTGTCGAAGTTTTTCATACAACCTCTCGTGCTAGCTATGATGGGACGTCTCTCCGCGCGGACTGTTTACGGAACGGAGTTGATTAACCGGACCGTCTCCTCGGAAACTTGCCAACCTCGGGACTAGACCTCGGAAAACAGCGAGCGGCCGTGATGATGGGTGAGTGTTACAAGGAACGACCTTCGCGAAACAATTTTTCCGCTTACCTAAACAGCGCGTGCGTGTTGGCAGCGGCCTTTGAGGCCGTCTACCTTTCTTAGTTTTGCTCGAGCCTCACGTTGACGGCCAGCGATCGTTGACTTTCGGAGTGAAGTGCTACTGTGTTTTGCTGCTTCGAGAACGTCGTTCCCATTTCGACCTGCGATATGGTTGTTTCTAGAAGTGAGTACAGCTTGTGACGTTCCCGATTTAAGAACCGTCGGATATGCGTGTAGCTTCCGTGGCTACTTGCAACGATCGGATCGTTGCCCAAATTAGGGCGCTGTAGTACGGGCGTAGTGCCCACATCGCTGCGGCTGTGCCGGAAAGGGTCGCGCGGCTCTTGCTTACAAACATCTGGGTTGTCATTCGCGTCACGTCGGCGGCGTCTTTCGAAACGGGACCACGCTGCCTTGACAACGCTGACCGAAGCACCAGCGACAGTTTCGAAAGCGCCTCGTCGATCGGCGCCGCGTCGGCCGCACATAAAGAAGCGGGCAAAAAATCAAAAGAGGAGGCATTTGGCCCGCAGACTGCCGTTTGGCGACGCCGCCAGGATACGGTCAGCCAAGCGTGGGAGGTCGTTCCGGAAGTACAGTCAGCCGCGTAACCTGGATATCTTGCGCGCAATGAACAAAGGGGGAAGAGGCGGCATTGTTCGAGATCCTCCCTGCTTGACCGCTAAACTTCGAGACCTCCACTTGCACACCTCTCGCCAATTTTATAGCCCTCCCCATTTGCAACGATGCCGGTTCAATGGGTTGCTGGCGAGATAATGACTTTTGAATGGGGGCGCAACCAACCCAGTGATGCAAGATTGGCGCTAGAAGGGCCTTCGAGTTTTCTACTGGGCTGTTTCTCTTTAACGCTGAACGCAGTTGTATAATGCTGGCACTCCGAACTACTGGTAGCTTATCTGTAAAATCTAACGTGCTTGATCTCTGGCGTTTGGTGTGTTACAGTGAGTTTGCGATACCGTTCTAAAAGAAAGCGTTTTTTCTTTTGTGCACAGAATGTGTGTGAAGGTAAGCCCTCATTGAGTGGCATGTAATCACCAAAAGATTCTTGTGTGTCTCAAAATTAGTTTGTTGATTGAATGGTTATTGAGTGCCAATGTGTTGCGTGCAGTGTCGCTGTTGCTGTTGATAAGCAGAATTTTCATTCATTCTCATTCTCGTCCGCAGCTCAGCAGTTTGTATGGTTGGGTTGATTTTCTTTTCCAGATGACATTTTCACAACTGTCACTGGAGCAATAACCCTACGTACCAAGCTTGCATTTTTCCAATCAATATGTTTAACCTTATTAAAGGTTTGTACTAAAGTGAAGCATACTAAAGCACATTCGTCACTTTGGCACAGGCGCCTTAGCTGTCATAAAACATCGACTGTTTGCAAAACACAGCAATTCGTCATGTGTGCAACTAACTGCTTGGCAATTGATCAAGGACACATATTTTGGAATGCGAACTCTTCCTG
Source organism: Dermacentor andersoni (assembly GCF_023375885.2). Classification (NCBI taxonomy): domain Eukaryota; kingdom Metazoa; phylum Arthropoda; class Arachnida; order Ixodida; family Ixodidae; genus Dermacentor; species Dermacentor andersoni. The sequence goes on along the minus strand of NC_092816.1, from coordinate 109,094,834 downwards.
GTGCATAAATGATTTTTGAAGAATGTCTGCAACCTGACGGTAGACTGCAAGATGCCATCGTATTGCTCTCTGCACCATGCCACATGGGTGTAATTGCTTGTTCCCAAAAGTTATAAAATAATGAATGCCTGTTAATGGCAGTCCTGGCAGTGTAGCGGGGGTGTATCTCCTGGCCTAACTCGCGGCTTTCACGTCTTGGTGTCAACCAGCAGCTGTTGGCATTCGAATTTACTTTCATCAGCTTCGTGCGCATTTCGCCCGGTCTCCCGAACAAAAATTACGCCCGGAACAAAACACACTCTACCAAGTGCAAAAGGAATGTACTGCAGGTAACTCCACGATGCACCTGTTTGTCAAGAGAACAAGTTCAACGAAAATACCAAGCATATAGCTGACTTTCTTCAACAAATCGGCTGCGTACAGAGTTTGGGCCGCTGCTTCTCTGATATCCGTGCTGGCAAAAAGCTTCGTACCTGGAGCACTGCTGTAAACATTTGCGCCCTACAGCACCGCAGGTTTTGCGCTTTGGATGTGGATTTATGGTAGTTAACGTCGAGAGCCTCAGTTTTCGGTTGAAATGTGCATGATGTGGAACAAAACAAAGTGAAGAGCATGGCCGGACTCTGTGTATTAAAGCTGCCGCTGCTGCCCAGATAGTAACTAGCTATGGCTGCTGCTGCTACTAATCTCCAGTTATGCTCATGCCACCACTAGAGGCATCCTCGTTGGGGCTGGAGTTACATCTGCAGAGTGCCTATAGGAACTGGAGGTGCTGCATTTTAGACACATCTCTTGTCTCCAGTCTCTTGACAGTCAGCTGTACTTGCTAAATCATGCCGTAATTGTTAGAAAAACATTTTAAAGACAGCGTCTTTCTTAGTCAGTTACTCTCACTTCATCATATGGGGTGCTTGGAGTTCTAGCCTTTCTTTGTGGACCCAAGGATAGTGCAGCTTAAGAATATGGCCTGATCCCAAAGGCAGTGCAGCCTAAAAAACGTGGGCCGTTTCTGTGGGTATGTGCAATCTAAAAATGGGGGCTGATTTCTCAAATAGTGTAGTAAAGAAACTGAAGCAGTCCTACTCCCTCACACAAGGGGTGACGCGATAGTGCTGTGCGCAGTGACTCCGCCCTATTCTCACCCCCAGCTTGCCCAGGAGGACCGTCTTTGATCGACTTCAACTGGAGGTTAAATCGCCTTCCAGTGTTTTTTTCCTTCACGCTTTACATGAAAGCTTGCGCCTTAAAGGGACCCTGAACCACCCCTCATTCTTGGTGAAATAACATAGCCCGTGTGTAGTATATGCTGCTGTGAACATCTTAGCCAATTTTTCCTGTCGTACGCGGTGTGTGGAGCTCGTAAGTGGATTGCGAAGTCACCTTTCTCTCAAACATTCTCTTTTCAACAGAAGGCCCTCTTCTAGACGCACTATTTTGTCATTCCCTAGACGGCTGCTATTGGCCGATACCTGACATAAAGCTGCGGTCGGCTACATGGCATAGATATTGTGGCCGCCGCAAGTCCACTGGCTAAGTGCACTGTGACGTGCTGAGGACAACTGCATTTGGCTTGTGTTTAGTGCGTCGTAGGCACCAAAGGCAGAAGTCGTAGTGCCTACATTCATATCCAAAATGAAATTTGAACTGCACACCACAGTGACATATAGAAGGCAGAGCGTCATGGGCACGCCCCGCTGCGCCGTAACCTTCAGAGTGCAATGCATTCGAGAAGGAACAAGAGCAAAGTGGAGGCCGTGCTTGATTGCCAATAGGTCCGCTTCTGCTGAACGCATTGAAGTACTTTTTGCAGCAAAGTATTTCTGAAATCGCCCATTTTCACTTCAAATGCCTTTCTTCACTTCGATAAAAAGTAGTTCAGGGCCCCTTTAAACATGGTAATCTGAATGCAACAAACCAGCTTTATTTGACATTCTTTATGTCAAATTAGTAACAAATATTACAGTTGTGTCCACCCCTTTGTCACCTAAAAAGCTTTGAATAACTCCAGGGGCTGCCCATTGATCTGGAGCAGAGTTTATGTCAAATGTGACCTCTTGTGCAACTTTAGAATGTAACTGTCTTCCTCCACTTGAAGTGACAGCATATCTACTGGTCGTCTCCCCTATACCCTTTCACACTTGGCGAGATACTGTATGCTTTCTTCACATTCGCCAACAATATAGCTGCTTGCAGCATTCACAAGTACATCTGCTGCCATACCTCCTCCAGTCACAAATATGATAGACTCAAAGTGTTAAAGTTACATTTATTCCTAGGTTTTACCAACTTCATTGCAAGAAAGTCAAGGTGTTAGAATGGGACTTCGTGCAATTTTTACTGAGTCTCTGCAATCACGGAGTAATCAAATCTCAATTTATTGTATGCTCAGCCATGTCATGTATTCTTTAATATAAAAAGAAAAATTGAATCATTGGCTCAAAGCATATGCAGAAGGCAATTATTGGCTGCAAGCATTACGACCAAGGAAAAGCTATTCATTTGCCATTGCTGACAGAAGGTGACGTGTAGAACATCTCATCATACAGGGTGGCACCTTCAGCAAATTCATCATACGGGTGAATATTCAGCAGATTAGAGTGAAATGAAGCCACATTGAGTATGCAGGGTGTTGAGTTTACCTGAAGTGAAATGCCCATGGTTCTTTTCTCTGTCACCTCAAGATAAAACTGATGAAAACAAGCAGCATACATGTATGTTTGCACTGTGACTGAAGGGGATATGTTGTTTGAAGAGCGACAGTTTCAGTCAATTAGCTTACACTGTTGTAGATCATGCAAATTGCATAAAAATGAGCATGACAAACAGCATTATTCTTTGATAAGAAAAGCAGTTGTAAGTGAAGTCAAGGTCAGCTTGTCATAAACTAATATGGTGTTAATTGCACAAGTGCAATGCACTGTCCTTTGGCATGTATTAGTAACCTTTATTATTTTTCCAATGTCTCACACCTACCAACTCCCTCAAATTCTCTTGAAGTTTTATGAAATTGGACTCATTCTGTTATTTTACAAATGCCTTTTTAAGTTCTGTGAAAAATAAATTCTGTTTGCAGAAATGTTTTGTACATCGATCTCAACGATACATTTAAATGGCTTCCTATTGCGAAAGGAGACCAGAAGGTTATCTGCTTAAGGCAAGCTTAATAAGAGAAGTTCTTGAAGCAGCCGAAATCAGTAAAGTCGCTGAAAGATTCACTGTGATCTAAAAATTTGTATGTTGCTTGACACTTTTCGTTGTTCCAAGTTTTCTGCTGCTGCTTCTGCACTGTATCTATATAGCACTGTGTCTAAGAAAGTGATGTGCATCCTGCAAAAGGTTTATGCTTCTCGCAAACCAAGGGCTTGCAGCAGAGCGCCAGAACCAGAGGACCAGCGTAGCAGGCTCTTAGAGCGGACTAGCGCATGCCATGCTTGCGCCGTGAGTATGCGCCACCCAACTTTATTTTCCTCATCTTTTGCAGTGCTGACTGAGAGTGCCGACCTTTAGTGTCCACGCGTAGTGCCATCAATGGGTTCTACATGCTCAGGGGGGGGGGGGGGGGAACCTACTATTGTCCTCTCTTCCCTTGCAATATCTTTATGAATATACAGTTCACAGGTTGTCGGGTATGCTGTCATGTTTGTATCTCTGCCCACAAAAGATAGACAGATATCAATTTATGCCAACTTATGTGCTATTTATTTTCATGTGGGGCTATGTGCAAGAGCGTCGCACTCTTTTGATGTCAGTAAAATAAAGCTGTACTAATACATTTACGGGACTGCTTTTGATGTTGTGGGCCTCAAGGATCTGCATTCTCTGTCTTTATATTTTCCTATAACATGTACGCTATGAAACAAAGGGGCGCACAAGCCACAAGGCGTAAAAAAAAAAAAAAAAGCGTCACTTCGACCAAAACCTTTAACCCTTGTTGATTGCATTGGAAATGAAGATTGTACCGGGAAGCTAACCCTGCAACTTTTAAACCACCACACAAGTTGGTTAGCTAGCTCACATTAGCACCTGAAATCTCCAGTGTGGGATGTTGCTCTATACCAGAGATTGTGCAGGCCCATGCCTGTGCCTATGAGTTTTACCGAGCTAGCTAGGTGGACACAAAGGTTCTCAAGCTATTATTTGCTTTGGTCCTCCCAGTTTTAGTGATGGCTTCTAGAAATTGATCGATCTGAAACAGGCCACGGTACAGTAGAAGAAATGCGAGGAAGATGTGCATTTTTCCAGAATTTTGTGTAGGCCTGGGATGACATTAAAATTCTTGACGAGATCCGAAACAGTACAGTGCTTGTGCCCAGCTTTGGCACCACTGTATTGAACTCAAATGCACATGTGCCACTGTATTAAATTGTGAATTTTCCCCAACTGTTTGTGTGTGCTGCTGGAGATAAGATGGCATAAGCCAGACTTGTGCTCTTGTTTAATCTGCTTGCCAGTGTGCAGGCATGCCGTGTGCTCCCTCGCATTGTCGAACTGTTTGAACTGAATTGGCTCACCCATGTGCAGATGGCCTGCCCCTACCAGGAGGATGTGTGGACAGGCGAGGCAGTCCTGTGGAGCACGGTGACCGGTACACGCCCGAGGGCAAGGACCCCTGTGAGCAGTGCACCTGCCAGCGTGGACGGCCAGACTCCTGCTCCATCACTTCCTGCTACCCACCAGCCCACTGCCACCAGCCATACCTTAGGGGTTCGGGCGAGTGCTGCGACTATGCCTGCAACGGCACCACGCTTGGTTCACCCGATGGTTGGTCACTTTGCACGTTCTTTTATTTGTTCTTGTTTTGCATGCATGGTTTTGTCTGCACAAATGTGTCAGCACTTGCACTTGGTGGTTGGTGTCTTGTATGTATTTACAAAAGTAGGCTACAAGGCTTGTGCCTTGACCCTTTGGGGGCTGTGTGTTATTCCAAAGTGAAACAGATTTAATTTCGGTTAAAGTAAAACATTACCAGGCTTTAAATTCAAGCGCTATTTATTGGCAATACGTTGCTGAACATTAAAAAAATGCTTAAACCTCGAAATTCAAACAAATATTACAAATTATGTTAATTACTAATCTTAGTATAATTAGCGTTCCTCAAGCAACATGACCTCTTCGTTGCTGTTGTCCCTTGAAAATGCCTTGTGATAACATCGAAGTCTCTTGAATAATAGTTTATAAGAAGTTTCTGTGAATTTCTGTGTCATTTAAAATATGCGCGGGCTTTTTGTGGCAGCCCGACATGTCAGAAAACAAGAAACATGGGCAACGCCAACAGTAAGCTTTGTCGCGCTATGTGTTGTATAATCGCAAAGCCTATAATAAAATTTCAGTCAAACCAACTTCTGAGTAGATGGTGGAGCCAGTTTAACAGATGTTTTTCACATTCATGAATTATCTTGAGTTCAACCACGAGTGTGTTCGGCAGCTAGACTAGTTCACTTGGGCGCGACACTTAAACAGTAATGACCAGAGGAACATTTTTGACAAGACTGCAGAATGAACATGCGTATCAGTGGATGCTGTGCAATGTATCATGTAGGAAGCAGCTGGTCATATGATAGCTGTTCAGCTATCGGTGATGCTCTGGCACAGCACCAGTGAATACCAGCACCAGCACCACTTCAGTTCGAAGTGGCAGCTGCGCAAGGAGGCTGTGACGCTCCGTGTGTGTTACATGCATGTGGCTCTTAAAGTACCGGGGCAGTCACTTGTGATGTGGCTGGCCATTTGTGCATTTCCACATGCCCTCCTGTTGTTAGCTAATCAGACTGTGTTTGGATACAGTATGTGGTAAAACTGGATGTTTGTTAATTGTGAGCTGATGTAATTGGTGATTCATACTCACCGGTGGGCGTTGCAGCTATATTGGTAGTACTGTTGATCTGGTAGTTGCCAGCCATTCACTTTGAGGATTGCTGTTGTTTAGCTGTGCCACACGTAGCACTGTTAGGCTCAGAGCTCGTTAACAGGCTACAAACATGTCCACTGTTGTTGTGCACTTTTGCAACCTGCTTTTCTACATAGAATTCATATGAAATTTTAGCAAGTGCTTTGGAAGCAGCAACAAATTGATGTCTTTTTTTTGTTTCATTTAGCCTAAAATTTTGTAACTGGAGGAATGTGTACCTTCTGTACGTCATCCCAGTAAAATGTACGCCGTAAACAAATCTTTTGTGTTTGACTCTTTACATCTGCCACAACACATCTTTGCCCACTCGTTAGGTAAAGTAAAGCTTGAAACGCCATTCATTTTCAACTTTAGGTTTATGTTCATGGCAAAGTACAAGTATTGCACTGTCAATCAGAGTGGTGACCCCATGCTTGTTATAGCAGATGCTCGCCTGCACAACTTGTAACAGTAAGCATTTACAAACTATTGCTATAGCAAAGTGCTGCATTAGTCTGTGTAGAAATGCAGCTTTTTCTTACGTTGCACCACATGGCAAAACATTTTAAGATCATCTGTAGCCCTAGCCGCAGATGACCTTAAATTTCAATTGACCACATCTGGCAGTACTTCCACTTTTGTGTGACATTGCATTAATTGAGATGCACCATGTGACAGATCCATTCACTAATGTTGTGGTGTGCGATTTGCCCATCTTGTCAGCCTGCCTTACAATGACATGGTGTGAAAATAAATCTTGCAGTAAGTGTACTTTCCAACAAGTTTCTGTCATCATGCTTGCTTCTGCTGGGCTAGCCTATTAGTATGGGTTGAAAGTTGTACATCTAGGAGTGACCAAGATTACTGCTTCTATTTTCTTAGCTAGCCAGTTGATATGTACTGAAAGTGACACATCCAGGAGTGATGGCTCCATTTTCTCTGTGGAGGCATCCAACATTGATGTTAGGCAGTTAAACTTTGATTTAACAGAGGTAATGAGACCCAAGAATTATATAACAAAATCGAGAACTTCTATAAAATAGAAATATTTATGCAAATAACATTCAATAGCAAAACAGAATGTAATTTTTGCCTGAGTATGCAGTTATCATACACATTGAGCCCATTGAGTATGTCTTGCGTTCCTATGTGAAAGCGGCAAACCTTCTTAAGAAGTCAATGACGTCCATCACCTGAACTGAATCTTGGCATAGCCATGTTTTTCTCCTGTTTTACCCATATTCTCTCCCAAAAGTTAATTAAATTAGGTGAGATCTTGAGTTCACTTTGTTGCTATGAGGTTTTCAGTGCGTTAGGCTTTATGAATGTGTATTGGGAAATTGAAAGCATATCATTAAATCGACTGTTTTGTAAAATCATGTTTAATTGAAACAAGGTTTGACTGTAATCAGCAGGCTACTATGTTTTCAATATAAACCATTAGGTTAAAGGGCTTGTGAGAAAATATTTTGGCCCGTTAAACTTTAATCTCGTTTCTTTCTTTCTTTTTCTTTGGCGTCAGGAGCAGATGTGCAGAGTGCCACTACTCTGGGCCTTCGGATGGTGGCTAGCACAGTGGCGTCGTTTCTCATTGTGGCTCTGCTGCTGTTCATGATCCATCGACTCCGCAAGAGGCGCCTGCTGGTCATGTTACGAAGTCAGTTTTGAATTCTTGGTTTGTTTGTTGGAGGAAAATGACTTGCGCTGATGTATCAAATTAACAGGTGCAGCGAGCAGTGTGCAACATTGTTTAGTTTGCCAGGTTAACCCACAGCTTCTTTCTATCCGATGAAGAAGAGCCTACGTTCACACTCTCTTAAGAACAGTTTAACTGTTTCACATATTTAAATTTCCTGCCCCTGCTGTGAAATTACCATTCTTTTAACATGTTTTACAGATGTTTGGTACTGTTTCCACATTGCACTATCAGTGCTTGGTGACAAAGCCTTTACTCCTGTCAAAAACAAGTTTATACACCTAAATGCACAAGACTTCTCACACCAACTTTAACTAAATGCATTGTTTGAGTCAAGCTTTTAACCCTTTGCCTCTTACTATCTTGGCTACTGTGCCGCACTGCAGTGGTGACTGCACTTGTGTCATAAGTCTGTAGTAAATTTGGTCAAAGTTTCTTACAGCTGGGATGGCTACTGTGCCGCACAACTGCTAATTTAGTACTACTAGTGCTTTGTCTGGCTGTGCTTTATTGTGGCATGTCTTATACCCTATTACAATGTTGCAGTATGCAACAACTTGTTGCACTGTTTTCCTGGCACCAACTTCCGGAATCGAGAACACAAAAAATGACCCAGTAGAGTTATGCTCATATTTTACTAGTTGATACGTTCCTGGAAAACATGATTTTTCAGCACCAACGTTCAGTATGTCACTAAATTGTGATCACATGATACATTTTCCGGCAGATAGATCCTATATAAACAAGAAAATACGCGAGGCACGCGCAGTTGAGAACAGTATATAGCTGCCCGCCGCAGCAGCTTCACCGCAATGCTCGCCCATCCATCTCGCGGGAAAACGCCGGCGCACAGTTAATTTATCATTTCGGCACCAGCACATCTTCTCCGGGGTCGTTGCACGCAGTATTCACAGCTATCACTGCCAATCCTGTTGCAATAAGCATCCTTGCCTATCTGTTTCACATCATGCGGTGCATATTGCCATTAGTAGCGTAGTGCACGCATTTATTTGGCGATAATCCAAACACGCCGCCGTTCCCTGCTGCAGGCAGCGCAACGTGGCCATTATGCTTCGCTTTGGTGGCATCCAGCATTGCCCACCAGCTTGATTTCATTTCAGTTTCCCGTAGCCCTCTTAAAACACCACGCAATAATAAAATAACAAAACACTTCTTGGGCTACCGGAGCACCACCAGCCCAACGCACATTGACGTCTTGTGCCGCAACAATCTGCGCGATGCCCAATTTTACGTAGATGCCAACAATAGTTGAGTTTGTCAAATTGTTTAACTTTGGATCATACATTTTCCTGATTAGTAAGTTTTTTCTTGCTTGTGTTTTTTTCCCAGAACGTATCAACTTACTAACCCAATATTCTCAGTGTCTGCATGATACAAGGAGTAAACACGTGCATTTGTGATCATATCTTGGAATCAGTCACCAGCCCACTGGTGCCTGACTGGTGGCTGAAAAAATATGCATACTGCATATTTTTTTTTGCACCATACCTTTGTGTGCCGTTTTGTGTGTCACACGCATACATGAATGGCACTTTGCTGCCCTGTTTGGTTGACCTGGTCGACAGGGCTGAATGGGTGCCGGGCAGCGGCCAGCCTGGAAGAGGCTTGCCTGGCGCGGCAGCTGGCACTTGAAGAACAGGGTGTGGGCTTCCTGGGTGGCTTCTGCCCTGACCCCCCTCCGCCGTACACCTTCTGGAAGCCCCCAGAGGCTTACGTGCCTCCTGGAGAGGCCCCACCTCCTTACGATGCTCCTCCTGCATTACTTGACCGGCAGCTGCAACAGCAGGTTGGTGCTTCAACACTTGCATCTCTCTAACGGTAGTACCATGACACTTGATCTGGTTCTTGCAGGTTCATCTTTAACAAGAAGGTGGTTGGTGGTTGTCCATATGTCATATCCATATGTTATGCTGTGCCTGGTTTCCTTGGGTGTGTTGCAGCGCCTTTTGGGAACTTCTTTAACTGTTTATGATTGCACTCTGCAGCATCTGCGTATGAGTGCAGCATGTTTTTGGGAAACTTCACTGGTCATGATGCATGCGCCTGATTTTAATGGTGACTGCGGTAGCGACTGCACTTGTCCACTAGTCTTGGCAGTGCTTAAGGTACAATGAATGCGTTGAACACGCACTACCTCCCATCACAAATGCCTATTTTTGGTCTAGCTCAGGATGATACTAAAGCAAAAATGGTAGCTCACAATGGATTATTCCAGTATGTGCCCAATTCTATTGTGCTCATTTTTTCCATGAAAATTCGTCCTAAAGTATCTTGGGCAGTGCAATCCGTTACGAAACCAAAACAGTAGTCGCAACAGCCTGCCATCGGAGCCAGCCTAGCCAGCATCATTGCCATCACAAGATGGCGACCATGGATGCCAACAGAGCCAACGTTGGACAGAACGAGTATACCGTATTTACTTGAATCTAGGCCAGCCCTGATTTTAAGCCAACTCCCAAAAGTCCGAAGCCAGAAAAAAAAAAGAAGTCACCTCGAATGTAGGCAGAACAAAAAAGCAAGGACAGTGTTCACAAAATGAAACAGCATTTATTGAATATGAACATGTGAAGCTCATTCTACATCGCTATCTTCCTTATCGCTGTCATCTCCTCATTGCGGCCAGCGCACGCAAAAAGCGTCTCCCATTGCCCCCTCCAACGACGGCTATTTTTCTTGCATCATTTTTCTTGCACCGCTTGAGGTTCCGCCCGGCGCAGCTAGTAGCGGCTGCGACACTGACTTTTCTAGATGGCGCTAGCTATGCGCCATATTTATCAAAAGCTGGCACGATTTTTAAAATCCTTTAATCTAAGCCGGTCCTAGAGTTTGGTTTATGATTATTTGAAAAAGAAAAAAAAAAACATCGGCGTAGATTTCAATAAATATGGTAAATTGAGTTCTCACACAGCATGACAACCGTGCACCGCTTGTAGTCGATTACGAAAGCCCATTCAAACAGTAAGGTACAGTGGAACCCCGTTCATACGTTTTTCACCGGACCGAGGAAAAAAAACGTAACAGCCGGGAAAACGCAACAGTGAGGAAAGCTCCGAAAATGAATGAAAAAAGTGCAGCTTCAACTATAGACAATTTATTTCCGCAGAGTGCGCTTAAAACTTTAAAAAGTCTAGAATGGTGGCTTGCCGTTTCTTTCGCTCGCTAGAAATCGCCACACGTTTCTCAATAGCCTGGAAGGCCGCATTGCTGTCAGCGTCGCTGTGAGGTGCGACGTACCTGCGGAGGAGGTCCAGAGCCGCGACGGCTTCTCGAAAGCTAGGATTTGGCAACTCCCCGGCATCATGCGGCTCGTGCTCCTCGTCGTCACCGCGCCACGGCAATGGCAACGGACGAAGGAATATCCGGGGGAAATTTTGCCCTCTTTGGCGTAATCATCCTAACGTGCCAACGATTGTTTAGTATTGCTGCGCAGCGCGCGCATCCGAGCAGCCGGGTTGCGCGCAGCGCGGCGTGGTTTCGCGAGAAATGTAAACAAGAGAGGAGAGCTGGCGCGATAGGCGGAGCAATGCCATGAGCAACGCCAACTTCCGGCTTCCCTTTAGCTATAGCTTCACAAAGAGTGACGTCAGGGCCTCTCCTGAGTTTCCTTCCTCCGGGAGTCGACCCGTTCAACAAACCATGCGGTGACCGTAATCACAGTGATGATAGTGAGAGCATTTTTCACGAATGGCCACCTAGTGGCGGCCTCTCGAACTGGCGTGCGGCTTCTTGCAGCCAGTTCCATAGCCAAGCCCGGCCAAGCCCGGTTAAAACTTGTCTAAAGCCAAAATGGCGGTTGGAGCGCGTTGCCTACTTTAGCCCAGGCGGGTTCGGGTTGCGACGCATCACGCGCGAACGTTTTCACAGCTACTACGTAACAGCGGGGTTCCTTATACATTGGATCCTATGGAAGCTATGCCGGGACCGGATGAAAACGACGTAGCAGCCGGGAAAACGCAGGAGTGAGGAACGTAACAGCGGGGTTCTACTGTACTTTACATGTTAAGCTATCAGCAATAAGTTGCGTCACACATTCTTGGCGTTTCGGAGAATTGTGTGCGTTGCAGAATGAACTAGTGAAGGGGTTAGTCGGAGGTGCGGTCCACAATGCCTTTTACAATCCTTGCGGAGTCGTCTGATACATACAGAATATCAAATGCTCTATGGACCTTATGAAGAATGACACATGGTTCTTCATAGACTGCAATAAAGTGCTAGTCTGAGCCATGGTGATAGACATTAAATAAATTTCCATGCTGTGAAGGTAAAGTTCACTAGGTGGTTTTGTCTTTCTCGTTCACAGGTCACAGTCACTTGATATGCCTTCTGTTTTAAAATGGTCTGTGCAAAGCATGCATGTGGGGACCTTGGTGTGCTGCACTCGTGACCTTGACTTCTTATAGAATCTTCATCTATGGGTGGTTTGCTCACACTGTGATACTACTAGCTTTTAGTGAGCTTACACACGAGCTGTGCGCTTCGTTCTGTACAAACAATTTACTTATGTGCTCCACTGATTGTACAGGAAGTCGCACCCATCTCTACTGAGCCATTACCACGTGTTGCATCGGCCACGCCTCCATTGCTGTGTGGAGGCTCGTCAACCAGCAGCGAGGCAGGGGAGCTGCCTCAACAGCAACGAGCAATTCGCTCAGATGCTTACTACGAAGATGGGTTACGACACGTGACGGTTGTGCTCGTCGGGGACCAAGCAGCACGCAGGCGACTGTCGCACTGCGAGCCCTCGGTTCGACACTTGGTTCAAGACGGTGACAAGCGGCTAAGCTTGCAGGTGACTAGCTGGCACATGTACCTTACTTTCACATGTATAACCTGTCTGTGCAGGTAACTTGTGTTCCGAGTTACAATCCTTAGGAAAGGGGGAATAAATTCACTGACGATTACGATACCCTCTAATGCGAAATTTGAGTGCAGCTCTATATATATTGAAGCAAAGTATTTGAGAGAGACATGCAGCAGAGTCGACAATCATCGAAAATCTTATCTGTGGGTCAAGTGCGTTGGCTTTATACATGACTCGTTGAAGGTTCCAGTGTAATCGCTGGTGCCACTTGGATTCCAGAAACTACTACACAATTCACGACGTGCATACAAACAGATTACCAAGCAATCGCAAACCATGACAATTTAAACAAGTGCAGACGAGACGAAACCAAACCAAGCAAACCAAAAAAGTGCGAACGAGAGCTGATGTGAGCAGACAGTAGCACGTAACGAGCGGTCCGGCTGAGACCAGTTACGAGTACACAATGAGCGGTCAGGCAAGTCCACACGAAACCAGTTTCCCGTGCGCACGTCGCTGCAGGGGCCACCCTCAGTGGTCTCCGGCATTCGCGGTTCGCGTGTTTCTTCTGCCTCTCCGCATTTGCTCTTTCATCATTCACTGTTGTGCTCGTTTGCTCAGTTACGTTGCTGCTTGCCGGAGGAATGGGCCATTAAAAGTGGCGCTCTAAAGAATACCTGCCCATATAGCCTCTTCTGAACAAAATTTGGGATGAGAAATGTGAAACATCCAGCATAACTTCCATGAAAGTGTTATCGCTGCTTCGTTTACTCACCAGTTGCAGAAAGCACTCGTATGTGCCTTTAAAGGACATATTATTATAATTAGGGGTTTGTGAATATTGTATAGTAGATTTCAATATCGAATCGAATCAAGAAAAAAAAATGCTGCATATCGAATACCAGAACATTTTTGTACAACATTTACAGGTTACAAATTTAGGGCAAGAAAATAAGGTGCTGCACATGCTTTGGAGTCTGCTAGCATTGTATAACAAGAACGTTGCAAGCTTTCAGTAATTTAGGTGCATGGAAATCGAGACGTACAGTACGGTCTACTCTTATTAAAGGGAGCACTGATTACAGCTCAGTTCTAGTACATGAAGGTCTGGAAAATATTTGTTTATCAATAGAATTTATGTTGGAACAGAATCAAGTTTTTTTTCCCCCTCTGAAACTAATTAATTAGCAACATTCTGTTGTACTGAATACAGTAGAACCTCGTTCATACATTTTATAAAAAGCCGCAAGAAGAAATGTACCAACTGTGAAAACGTACGATCTGAAGTAACTAAAAAAATTTTCACAGACTCAACTATTGTTGACATCTACATAATGCAAAGCATCGCGCGAATAGTTGCGGCACGAGACGCTGATGCTCATCTAGCTGGTGGTGCTCCGGCAGCCCGAGACGCGTTTTGTTGTTTTCCTATTGCATGGTGTTTTAAGAGGGCGACTGGAAACTGAAACGAAATAAAGCTGGTCGACGACTCCAGATGCTACCGAGGCGGAACGTGATGCCCACATTGTGCCGCCTGCAGCAGGGAACGGCAGTGCATTTGGATTATCACCTGCTAAAAGCATGAAGAATGCTAACAATGGCACTATGCACCACATTGTGAAACAGATAGGCGAATATGCTTATCACAATAAGATTGGTGGTGATAGCTGTGAATGCCACATGCGATGAGCCTGGAGAAGATTTGCTGGTACCGAAATGAGAAACTGAGTGCGCGTCGGCATTTTCACATTAGATGTACGAGCGAGTACTGTGGTGAAGCTTCCGCTGCGGGCAACTACATACTGTTCTTGATTGTGTGTCCCTCGCGCATTTACTTGTTTACATGGCATCTAGCGGCCGCAAAACGTATCATACGATCACAGTTTGGCGACTTACTGAATGTTGGTGCTGAAAAGTCATGTTTTCTAGGAACGTATGAACCAGTAAAAAATGAGCGTAACTCTATTGGATAATTTTTTGTGTTCTTGATACTGAACGTTGGCACTGGGAAAACGTATGTAACGGGAACGTATCAGTGAGGTTCTACAGTTCTAGGGGTGTGCAAATACCGAATAGTGGATTTCTAATTGAATATTGAATCGTATCAAGAAAAAAAAGAGACAAATATCGAATATCAGACAATCTCACGCAAACCTCTGTGCTTCCAAATTTTGTGCAAGAAATACAGTGCTGCACATGCTCAGAAGGCTAATTATCGTATTTACTCACATAATGATCGCACTTTTTTTGTCAGAAAAATTGACGCCAAATCAGGGATGCGATCATTACGCGGGTTAAATTTCCCGCGAAAAGAAAAATTTTTGTTTCGTCCCGCGTTTGCTGCGGGACACCAAAACAAAAATGGCGGCCGGCGGAGCAAGCCGAACGCACCGAACGCGATTTTTTTTCTTCTCGTGAGTACATTACATGCATTAAAACAGTTTCTTCCGTATCAGTAATGAGTAATATCGTTAATATTGGCAAGTTTGCGGCAATAACGTAGCCATGTCCACTTTGACGGGACAGAAACAGATGGGCGCGCTTAGCTGTGTTGGAAATCTCAGCGCTGACGCCCGTTGTTGCAAATGGGTCGCAAACCCCAAGGGTAGCGTTGGCCTGGCGGCCTGGGGCACAACTGGAAGCATCCGAAGGTCCCGGCAAAGCATGAGTCGACTGGTAACAGAACAACTTGTTTATTCTAGCATCGCAAAAGAGCGGGCGGTCAGGTCGACCGAAGTGGAGAGACGGGAGAGCACGTAACTCAACAGAAGAAATCGGAGCCTCTCTCCTGGCGTCCGGGGGCAGCTGGTTTTATACTCTCGGAGTCCCGGGCAAGAAGGAAGGCCTCGTGACGAGGCCACGTGACGGCGGGGCACGGACACGCTGAGAGACATTTTGAGACGAGTGTAGTGACGCATCCGCCGGGCCGGCGCCTGTCAGACCTCCTCGCTTCACACTTGGGGAGCTCCTCTCCCCGGCTGCCGCGCTTTGACAAGCGTGGGCACCAACATGCACACACACACACACACGCACACTTGAAGACACGTGGCATTGAAACATGCCTGGACGCGCGCGGCGGGGAGGCGTATCGGCGGCGCTGAATGTCCGCCGCTTTGAACGAAGCCCCGGCGTCCGTTGCATCCGCGCGTCGTAGGCGAAACGTAACAGCTGCCAGTGACATAGAAACACATGGTCAGCATGCTGCGGAAAATGCGGCATCTGTCTTCACTATAATCCTAACACGGCACGTTTCCGCTAAGGGTGGGCGAATATATTAGCTGTGTTACAAGCGTCGGCGTATGAATAGGATACACTTTTAACGTATCAGTGTAAACGTGGCTACTATCATTGGTGGCTACTATCGTTGCCGCTCGCGATTTGTTGCATGCCCACGAGTGCAGATGAGAAGAATTGAAAGGCGCCTTTTTTGTTGTTGTTGACCACAACCATTATAAGGCCTACACATAATAAAGGCAAGTTTGGTTGCAGCTTTTTTTAGTCATGGAAGTGCTGAAAGTGATGGAAGTAATGAAATGAGGCATCTACTTAAGAATGTTTGGTGCGTGCAGACCGCTTGGTTTGTCTTGGA
The DNA here is from genome assembly GCF_023375885.2 of Dermacentor andersoni. Lineage (NCBI taxonomy): Eukaryota > Metazoa > Arthropoda > Arachnida > Ixodida > Ixodidae > Dermacentor > Dermacentor andersoni. Next base: position 109,078,840 of record NC_092816.1, on the reverse strand, counting down.
AGAGTCATTCGCGTAGCATTCGACAGATGGTAAGCGCGATCATTATTAGCTAAATTGGCACAGGACATATCGCTGCGGCAAGTTCGGGGTGCGATCATTACACGGGAAATTAAAAAAAAGATTGGATTTTGACCACAAAATTCAGGGGTGCGATTATCACGCGAGTGCGATCATTATGCGAGTAAATACGGTATTTCACAAGAAAGTATTGCTTTCCAGGTTTCTTCCAGAAAACAGAAGAAAAGGTTTTTCTGTCTTCATGGCAGGTGGTTTCTGTGGGTTATCGTCAGCTCGTTGAGGCCTATTTGCACGACAGACAACAATGGGGAATGTGCATCATGTCAGGCGACACCACTCTGTGTAGTTGTCAATGCCGACAGTAAAGAGCTCTCAAATGGGAGGTCCCATGGCAAGTTCGCACGATGCCCCCCCCCCCCCCCCCCCTTTTTTCTCTGTGCACATCCATTCGCCGTCTGTGTAAACGCGTCTGCAGCCGGGGATCAGGGCATTGTCACAGGACATGTTTGAGCCTGCCATGTGAATCCAAGGTAGTCTTGTGATGGGTCGCTCGAAGCTACGAAAAGAGACCGTTGCGCCCTTACGAACGCAGCGTTTGGAATCGGAGGCCGCCATATGGTATTGCGCAAAGATGGCGGCCATGAACATGCAGTGGTCATACTGGGCACTCGCTTTCGTTGGTGAGGTGGGTTGTCAGCTTCCAAAGGGCCGTGCAACCACAATGAATAGATCTGCGTTGATTTGGTAACCGTAATTTTAGTCGCCAACACCCGACGACACAGCTCCGATTGGGCCTAACGGGCTAGACAGTGTGGTCACTCGTGTGGCCGTGACGAAAATTAGTCTCCCGCTGATCTGATAGCGGGGCGCAGACTGTTGTTGAAAACTTGCCACTAATATATTCCTACAGGTGGCTCATCAGTAATTGGACGCAACATCACATATGAGGGATAGATTGATGGCCACTGAACCAGCATACAGGTCTGTGGTCAACCAGCCGGCAACTATCGTGAGCATGCGTGCCAAGTTGGTCTATGTGTTCACGTATGGGTAGAATGCTTCGAACTGTGTGAATCTGCATGCATGAACTCTGAACTTGCATATTCGATGTGATCAGCATGCCATCGGCCCAATCTTCACACATGCTTCTGTGTTTTCCACACGGGCTGCTTTTGTTGTTCCCTCTGTTCACATAGTGTTAATTGTTTTGATCGTTCCATTCAACCTCATAAAACCTTGTACTCATAAAGATTGCGTGCTATGGGAGCGTCAAGGCACTGACCAGGTTTAGGTCATTCACCGGAGGTACTGATATTCGAAAGATCAAATATTCCAGGAATTAAATATTAGATATTCGATTCGTGAATCAAATTGTGTGTTCGCTATTCGATTCAAAATTAAATATTTGATTATTCGTGCACCCTTCTGAATACCAATGAGGTTCTCAGTATAACAGTGGACCTGTGTTTTGTGAAAGATTTTCTTTCCATCTTTTCTGCAAAATACAGAAGGTCTGAACCGTAGAGTTTCCTACAATAAATACTAGAGGCAGCTCTGGTGTTGCAATTATTCAGGCACCGTGCAAATGATGAGTAGTGCTACACGGATTTCTCTGATCTTCATGCTTATAGATTCAGAAGTTCTGGGGACTTTCTTGATTACACTCTATCTGCCTTCATTGTCCCAAACGTCAGAATAATCTACATTTTTCTACGTCTAGGAGGCTCTGTGAACTTCCTTGGCTATTGCGATGATGCTGCGAGCCCACAGCATTTCAGCAAGATTGCTACTTGATAAGGACGCTCGCTTCATGCTTGCACGATGGTGAGGCGTAAATGCCGCGTCACTTGTGGGTGTCTGCTAAAGGCATGGCTCTTGCACTTTTCTGTAGTTCAGTTTGGGTTTTCGATGTGGAATTGTATGGAATTCATTGCAATGCAGAGAGTAGCAGCACCAGCATTTTGGATGTGTTTAAGCAGTTGTGCTCAAGTGACTGACTTCAAATATTGCATTGAGATAAATCATGGTGACACTGTGCCAAGGACACTGTCTTGCCACAGAGCCAGTAACGCCGCTGCCTGTGAACGCCAATGTGTCTGGCGCCAATGCATGCGAAAGTGACCATGGATATTACTGGCGGCGTTTTGGAAAGGCTTCATGGGGTATATGTGCAGCCGCAGGGCTTCTGTTTTAGTGGCGTCGTTTATCTCGAAACTCCACTTATCTTGAAATGTTTTCTAGCTTTTACAGCTTTGAGGTAATGAGGGTTTACAGTAAACCCTCTTAAACTCGAACCTGACTATATCGAACCCGTTTACATAAAACTACCTTGTATATCGAAGAATTTCTGAACACAGTATAGCTATCATGAGTATACATGTATATAGCAAAAATAACGCTTACGTTGAACGAAAATAACAGTGACTCCCTATATAGTGAACGTTAAGCGGAGCAAAAGTGCCCCCAGAAATTGGTTTTCCCTCATGGCGGCGAGGAAACCCAGTGGCGCGGCTCCATCCACGCGCTCTACCTACCGTGACCACGCCGCGTCATGCGAGCCATGGACACCCCCCTGCAAAAAATGATCCTGGCCCACCCGCAGCGCTTACTCAGACAGCCAATCAGAGGCTTTTGTGCCCTCGTTGTGCAAAATGGGGGAAGTGCGAGTGGTCTCGCTGCTTTTCTGGTTCATTGTGTTTGCACCATGTGGGCCTTCCCCCGCTTGTGCTGCCGTGATGGCTAACGCAAAGCAATAAAATTTGCCTTTCGCCGTGAAGCTCGAAATTGTGGATCGAGTCGAATGTGGTGAGAAGTCGGATGTTGCCACAGCATGTGAGATTTCGAGGAGCACTTTCAGCACGATCTTGAAGGAAGAATAAGGGGAAGATTAAGGCTAAAGTGGACAAACACAGGACCCGGTGCTCGTGGCGCTCGATGCATACGCGCGGCGACATGGAGGTGGCTGTGTGCAAGTGGTTCATCCGAAATTGCTTCAGACGTGTGCCGGCTTCCGTGTGCCCGGTGGTGACTTTGAAAATTCCGGTGAGTGTGACAAAGCCATTGCTGGTGTCGCTGAAGTTCGGAGCGAGCTGTCAGAATTTCTGCAAGCCGCTGGCGGATGAACGGTCGATGAGTTTGTGAGTGCGGATGATGGTGTCGCGACCACAGGAGAGCCTGAAAATGAAGACTACATTGTGGACATCGTACCGAGCATAAGTGATAGTGGGCACAATGAAGAAAGCAACAACGATACTTTGCCAACATCATTCTCGAGGTGATTGGTCCACTCGCACTAGTGCGGCGCTTCTGCGTGAATGTGGAAGGTTGCGGCCTCAGCTGCCCCAACTCTTTAGACAATGTGGAGAAGTGCGTGCATCGCAGGCAGCGAAATTGCCCAAGCAGAGGAAAATACAGGACTATTTCTTGCGAAACTAGGCTAGTTTCATCAATAGAGTGCTTTTATGATGCCCAATTCTTTAGCAGGCTTATATCGAATTATGCTCTATATAAAAGTGATAGGCATTTTCTTGTGAGTTTGATTGTATCTCGATATTTCTTATATCTTATTTTCAAGCATAGAAGGTATAAAACATATTGGAGGCTTTCTGCTGCTGTGCTACAGTTGTGAATACTGGAACTGCTATTTGGGACAGTGAAATATTTATCATATAGACATGAATTTAGGAGCCTGAAACAGTACCCCTAGTTTGGCTATCATAATTTAGAGAAAAATGGGCAGATTTAGTGTTTGTACATTCTATAAGAAAAAGCTACCATATTTACTTGAGTAATGAATGCACTCCCAACTTTCCCACTCAAAAAGGGAGTTTTATCTTTTCCTCACGTAATGGTTACACCCTGAAGTAGGAGACACACTGGTTGATATGGCGTCTGATATGGTATCTGACATGCCAGAACGGCAACCGGGTCCCAGGTGTTTTGCCGTGCCATAGTGCCGGATCGGACACTCGGCGTGTGCAGGCATCCGATCCGGCACTATGACACGGCAAAACGCCTCGGTTGTGGCGCATCGGATGCCAAATCGTACTGTGTCTTCCCTACCTTTTAACGATGGCCACAGAAAGATTGTTAAACATTTTATCCCGCATAGTGAATGCACCCACCCCACAACTTTTCGAAAATTTTTGGGGAAAGATATACGTTCATTATGGGAACTGCACATTTGAACCGGCATGACATACTATTCGACAAACATAACCACGCTTCCGTTTCACTTTTCAATCCAATACTGCAGAGCATGCTCGGCTTTTTTTTTTCCTTTCGGGGTTGCTTTACCTTTTTATGCTGGTAAATGCAGTATAAGCAAAGTCATCACAGCATTATGTATTTCTGTGATTTGAAACATATTGTGCCTCCTCTACTTATGGAAGGGAACAGAAACATGTTCAGTAATTTGTTGCCAGCTGTGCACATGAGGTGAATGGAGCTTTGCTCTTATTCGTCTTGTTCTAACATGAATGGTGGCGAAACAGGAAAATGAAAAACGCACTTCATGTTAAAAACATTTTTATTGGAAAAAAAGGAGTGTGTTAATTTGTATAAATTTGAAGCAGGGCACTGTTGTTGTTAGTAGCTGTACTTGAAGGTTCTGACAAACATTTTTCGTCGGATTAGTTCACTTTGCAGCCTTTCACTTGTGGAGTGCAAACAATGAGCTGTGTGGAAGTCTGCAAGACACAGTGAAGGAATTGTGGACTTCAGAAGAATGTGCATAGGCTCAGTCTGTTGCTTCATGCTACATTAAGGTGAATGCCATCCTGCCATTTCATGAAGATACAGCTCTTCAAAGACTTACGCTGCTTCTTTAGTTGCTAAAATAGTAGCTTGAAGCTGAGCATGTGCAGCTTGCTTTGTGACTTGGTTGTTGACTGGACTGCTGCCGCCTTTCTTTCCAGGGCCCTCCTTCAAGTCAAAACAACAATGTGTACCCTGACCCAACTTCCTGGGGTGGGGAAGGTGAAGAAGGCGGAAGTGAGACGAGTTCAAGCTGCACTGCGAGCGTTGACGACCGTCAAGGTGCATTCAGTCCCACCAGCAGCGAGTCCAGCGCTTCCGCAGATGCCCCGGAAGTCGGCCAAGTTCCACAGCCAGCAGCCGCTGCTGCCACAGACCCACCCAGGGCGAGGCACCCCTTAGACAGGACGCTGCAAAGGCTCAAGCGCTTTTCTATGCCAAAACGCAAGGCTTCCAAGAAGTCCCCCACAGCTGGAGCATCGTCGTCGGCCGAAGGCATCGCAACGTCCTGCTGTCTCGGCCACAGCTCAGGCATGGAGTCGGACAAGAACCGAACTAGGGAAGCCAAGGCTGTGAGCGCTTCCCCACAGGGTACCCAGCAGCTGCCCGAAAATGGTGGTGGACTCGAACGACTGCCTGCTCCTCCACTAGAGGCTCAGCACTCTTCTGCTGCCCGCCAGGAGAGTGCAGAAGACAAGGCCACAAGAAAGAAAACGGGCAAGAGAAAGCTGTTCTCACTCCCCTCATGGGACAGCTCAGTCTTACGGAGAGTGCCGGAAGGCTGCAGCGAAGTGCGCAACCTATCAGGAGCCCACATTGCATCAGAAGCAGCTGTGCCCACTGCAGGGATGGTGAGGGACGTGGTGCGGCCCTGCTCCCTAGACCTTCCGACGGCCACGTCGACGCCCAAGACTCTTACCTCTGCCTGCCCTGTGGTCATCACGGTCAAATGCAGGCCTGTGAGGACAGAACAGCCCAGTAGTGATGTGTCGGACCATCAGGCGGAGTCGCCTCGTTCTTCTTCGTCAGCGTCTGCCTCCTCAAAAACGAACAAACAGCGGACGACAGAGATCGCCGGGGCTGAACCGAAGCCAAACGGCTCTGTGACTGTGCAGCCGTATGGGGAGGCAGTGCATACCATTCCACGACAGAGTGTTGCGAGGCAGGTGGCTCGGCTGGAGGCGCAGGGTTTCCGGCCACCTGATGCTTCGTGCACCTTGCAGAAGCACTGCCGCAGTGCGTCACACGACAGTCGGTGCCAGGAACGGCTACACTGCAAAGCACGTGGAGGACAATCGACTTCGCACCCAGCTGCTCCATTTTGAGTGCCTGTGAGTGCGTGGGCTCCCATTCACCTCCGACATTGAAGGACTGATCAGTGATGGTGTTCCTTCCTTGTGTGAAATGAACTGATAGCTTTTTAGTGTAGTTTATGTCATAGGAGCAGTGAGTAGGCGTAAGCAATTCTACATACCCAAGATTTGTGCGAGTCATGCATGAGGCACTTGAAGCGAATGCTCAAGTACATTATTTGTACCGGTGTGGTGCTTTGGCTAGTAATCAAGAAAGTTCGAGCTTAAATGATCACACAAAAGGTCATTTCGTGTGCATGGAGGATATCAAGGTGCTAAACTGCTAGTTTTAAACATCAGGGGCACTGAGGGGCTCAATATTTAGTAGATACTACATGAAGCGAAGAACAGTATGAAAGAAATGGAACAGTTAAAAAAAATTGAGCTGTGAAATTAGTAACTAATAATTAAACTTGCCATAAGCCTAATTATGAACAGAAACTTGTCTTTCATTTTTCTTCCTCGCTTCCATTATTAAACATTTTATGTATAGCCCAAATTTAAGTGTTGTTTACCTACAATGTTACAGTTTAGAAACTTTCCCCATTGCTTTCCTTGGATTCATTGTCTGTTGGCTTCATACAGTTTTAAACTTGTTTCATTTTTTGTGTTATCTGTGTTGCTGACTAAATTTAAGAAGCTAATCTAAAAGCAGCAGGACTATTGCTAGGTAATCGGGAAATATAATTTTATCTTCCTGTGCTTGAACCTTTATTGTTTCATAACATGATAAGTGATACATACATATTTTTTTGATGACTATATACATTACATGCATGTGTTCAAGAAATGGGACCAGAGTGTTCATTGCCTATTCGCATTTTAATGTTTTGGCAGGAATTTTTTATTTAATTGCGTTACGCAAAACGTGCATCGGCCAGTTCAGCCACTTTATCAAATTCAAGTATAAATGATCATCATTGGTTAGCATTTTTTTTTGCAACGCGATATGGGCCGGGATAATGTAAAACTATACCAGCATGTTTTTATTCCAGATCCACCATTAGTCCCCGGTGAGAGGTCAAAATGGCCTGGGCTTCACACAAATGGGTACAGTGCTCGCCCATATGGGCGGAGCCCGGGCCATTTCGACCCATCACGGAGGGCGGATTTGGGGCAAAGACAGGTTGGAATAGCTTTGCTTTATTCCGGCCCTGAAAACAACCTATTTCTGGGGTGTTAACATTCCCAATATCTCATTTTGAATCTCATTTTCTTTTCGTCAACACTGGTCAGCTTTTGGAGGCGACAAGAATGCCTCCGTTCAGCAAAGTGTGAAGCAGAAAGGTGCATCTATGTAGGGTGACAGTGCTAGTTAGTGTATGTGTGTGCTTTCTGTGAGATGGTGTTCCTTGACGGCTAATTTCCCACTCCATATTTATTAAGCTACAATTGTATGCTCAACATGCCATAGCTTCCCTTTTAGCGAGCGCTGCAATGCATATGTGCTCTTTCGAGGAGAGCAAATGTGTGAGGATATCAAACGTATGGTGGTATTGCACATCCTCAGGCAACTTGTACCTGCAAACAAGCTCCAGTCCGCTAAGTTGCTTTTACAAGAGCTTCTTTGTTTGTGAAAAAAAAACTATGCATGCAAAACAAACTTTTCACATTTCTATGAATTGCTCAAGCCAAGTAATGTTTTATGGTTCACTTGCATAATGCAGGCATGCGAAGTTCAAAAATAATAAAATTGTATAACTCTTGTCTGAAATTCACCAGTGTGGAAAAACGAAAACTGCTTTTACGTAAGTGCAATAATGGGAATGCTTGAAATGATGAAATACTTTTTTTTAGCATTCGTAAATAGTTGCATCCAACAAAATCCACTGAGGATCTGAATGCTTCTTGACAAAATAAAGCCATCAAAGTAAAAAAAAATTCCCTTCGACTCTTGCAGAGTGTAATCAAAACTGCCAAAACTGCTAAACATTGCTGTAAACTGTTGGACTGCTTTAATTCACTGTTGTCAACAATTTCAGTCAGTTTGATGTTATTTCAAATCAAAGTTGAATGCTAGTGTTTAATTTAAAAGCACATGGATCTAAAGTATCTGAAGTATGGCTGCTGCTCTCTGTGAACGGTGACCAAGTTGGTTTTAGTTGCTATTTTGATATTTTTGGGGAATTGCCAGACATTGGGAAATCTTATTATGAAGGGCGAAACTAAAATGCATAAAAAGCAACAGTAATACCAATAACATCTTGGGTACTTTCTCTTGGATCATCTGCACCAATTTGTTGTTGACTAAAGCTGGTTGGGTACTGCATTTCTAAGCATGAAAAAACTGCATCTGTTGTCAAAGTTTTCTGATCTATTTGCTTATCACTGCTATCACTCCAAGTGCTTCCCCTGTGACTGTAAGGATTCTTGATAAACGCTGATCGATTAGCATTCCTTTGATTTTAGAAAGCGTGGATTGAATCTATTTGTAAGGTATGTTGTACTATTATGTTGCCTCCAACCAACGTATTGTCTTTTTATGGCATTTGTGGCTTACTATTGAATACACAGAAACTTCCAGAAGGTCTGCACTTATCATCACTGTGCCACTGCAGTGATATTCGCGAACAGATCTTTCCTTCTGCATACAAGTCATAGTGCCATAAAAAAATGAAGCCTCATTTGTAACAACATTGAGAAATAACTCGACGTTGACCCATGCTAATGTGTTCAAACATAAGCGCATGCAAGCTGTCAAACCATGGCCTCTCTGGCAATTTTTATTTGCACAGTGTGACCTGCATGATTTCGGAAGCCATATGTCTGGCTAGCTACCTTGCTTCATAACAATGTTAAAGCACAAGTGTTGTGAACTCATTCCCATGCTTCGAAAATGGAAGTGGTGGCAAGCGTGAAGAGTGAAGTTGAATTACACTGGTTGAGCTGAACTGCATTTTGTTCCTCTGTCGTGAAGAGCCTGCCCTTCGTTGGTTAGTCCGGATCGGGGTCCCATTTTCCAGTTCTGGATCAACTTGCACTACAGTAGATAGCTTCATCGCTCTATTTTCGAGTAGATCCAACTAGAAGTATGATAGTGCCATTTCTGGTTGCTGCATGTAATGGCTGTTATCAATGGTGGAGCAGTGTGATTTTTTCTGCTTGATTTGAGAGGGAGAAAAGAAATTTGAGAGGGAGAGTAAACGGGCTGAGCCAGCATGCTGTAAGCTGTTCCTTGGCCCTGGTGCAGAGGAAAAAGGGGCAAGAAAAAAATAGATGATGGATAGCACATTTGAGTATGCAGGTTTCACAGGCCTTTTTTAATCAACTCGCTCCCACAACAGATCACTACTCTTTGCCTTTGAGGCATGGATTCAACAAGAACTTCTATGGCACATCATACCACTCATGGAAGCTGCGTGTGGTGACTTGCGCTCTGACCTATTGTGGGAAATCATTTCTTGCAAGATCAAGGCATCATTCGAGGATTTATGTAGCCACTAAAGCATGACAAGTGGAATTCAACGTAAGTGAAGTTCAGCTGTGTGCTGCTCGAGTTCATATGACACTGTTTGGCCTGCTGTGCTGGTTTCTGCTCAAAAGACAGCACAAGGATGAACAACTGTGCGGTGTTCATATGTAAGTGTCATTGATGTGACCAAGAGGCAATTAGGAGATTTGTCTGCAACATGCACAGCCAGTTGTGGTTCTGGTTGGATCTCAGTGGGGGCATGACCACGAGG